>NC_092138.1:42600852-43246852 GCF_043159975.1 Macaca nemestrina
CCTTGTACAAGGTATTAAGAATGTTGCTGACTCTGCAAATTAAGGACTTAATATGAGGGATGAAGATATCAAGGAGATGAGGACATTTTATTCCTAACCATGTCTTCTGTAATTTTGCCCATGGAATGTTAATATATTCACTTAATCTAATAAATAAATCTTGTTGAAACATATTTTCTTACTCAGTAGCTCACTGATAGCACATCAAAGACAATACTGTCGTTTTGCTGGACACTCAGACACAATTTAGAGTATTTATGTATAACTTGAAAACAGTAACATTTCCAAAAACCGATGAACCCCACCCTGTCCCAAGGAATGATTGGTATGTATGTGAAGATCATTTTCTGACAAAAATAATTACGTTCCACTTAGGATGCACAACCATGCTGTCCTGTAGAGAAATTACAAGTTTTGTGAGAATTTTTAAACTGATGACATTTATTTCCATGATAACATAAGAGTATACATTTTACCTTCTATGTGATGAATCACAATTAGTCTTTTTTTATAGGTTGGTGGAAAAGTAATTGCTGTTTTGCCATTGGTTTTAATGGCAACCACAGCTACTTTTGCACTAACCTAATATATAAAGACTTTATGAGACACAATTTCTGAAACTGGGATTCATGATGAGAGTCTCTAAGGTCCCTGATAATTTGTCACGTTTGTTGTTGTTTTTTGGAGAATATTTCGTCACTACTCAAATGATGGTTCTCTGGTTTAGTGGAAGCTTCATAGGCTTTGGAGTCAGATAAGCCAGGGTTTCAGGCAAGTCTAAAGCAAGTCAGGATATCAATAAGACCTAATAGGATGTCAGGGCTGCCAGTCTATGTATTTATCTTCCCTGGCAAAAAGGCTGGGCCCACTCTCTGTGGTCCTCATTCTAGTCATGGCTTTTTCACTCACTAGTGTGTGGCATTGAACAAGTTATATAACCACTCTGAGACTCAGCTTTCTTGTTAACATAGGAATGAAAGCATCTCCATTAAAGCATTTTAAGAATTCAGTGAAATAATGTAAGAAAAACAACGATTACATAGGCATTCAAAAACAGTAAGGATGCTGGCAGTAATAAGCATTACGTCAATGACATGGGTTCTGTTGATCTTACAAAAGCAGCCCTAGATGTTCAATGTGGCTTTGGGACCGATGAAGGGCTAGATATTTTCTCCACCAGACTGACTCTATCATGGTGTCTCCCATGTCATTAGATACTCTCTGTAGAGACGATGTTTCCAAACTAACAAATAAAATATGTGTAGGCTTCCCTAGCTTCATTTCAACTGGAAATCTTGATTTTTATTTTAGATTTAATATTTATTAAACACATGCTATGTGCTAAGCATGCTGCTGATTGAAGTAGCATGTATTAAAGAATTGTGGAGCCTAATGTCAGATAGCCGAGGAAATCTGAGGAACTTAAACTAGTACAGTAGCCCACCTTATCGATGGGAGATATGTTCCAAGACCTCCAATGGATGCTTCAAACTGTGGATAGTACCAAAACCTATATAAAGACTGTTTAGTCCTATAAAGACATACCTATTACACAATTTAATTTATAAATCAGTCACAGTAAGAGATTAATAATAACTACGAATAAAATAGAACAAAACAGTATATTGTTATGTGAATTTCTCTCTCTCTCTCTTTCTCTCTCTCAAAATACTATACTATTTTCAGACTGCAGTTGACTTTAGGTAACTAAAACCATTAAAGCAAAGCCATAGATTAGGGTGTACTACTGTATTTGGTTACTTTAGTGAGACTTTTCTATGGGTAAGCCACTGTGATAGTTAAACATTTTATATGTATTTTCCCGTTGGAACCTATAATCTTTTAACTAAATGTAATTGTCACCACAATTTTATAAAGCATTGAGGTTTATTGAGCTAATGCTCAAGATAGTAAGGGGAGGAGCCAGAATGAGGTCAGAACCTGAGATTTTAACCATGCCTATGCTGTCACTTCTTACACTTTAGAATACCTCCATGCTCAAGTGGACACCCAGGAAAAAATGAATATTTCTGTTCTTCTTCCAGAATTTCAAAACATTAAACATGTTAAACTGTATTTTTGTTTACCATTAGCCTTCCCAGGAGGAACAAGCACTAATCAGTCTCTGGCTTAGGATTTGGATGAACATATTCAAAAGCCCTCTGCTTCCCAGCAATCACAATCATACCCTTTCCTTTTGGCCACTATCACCAAGATCTCCGGTAGCACTTCTTCTCAGTCCAGAAGAACTGCCATGAGCAGTTCCAGGTTCTCCTGACATGACCAGTTCAAGTTTTAGAGCTCTGTAATATTCATGATGTAGGAGTGTCAAGAGCTTTTCATTGGTAGTATTTTAGTTCCGCAAGAGATTCTGTTCAGGATAAAACTTAGACCTTAGGTAACTCACTGGAAAGAACTAGAAACTTGGAATCCTGACACCATCTTGTGTTCATTTAAGCAGTACTTTCAAACTGCTGTTCTTCCAACAGGAACTCAGTTATCCTCTTCTTCTCAAATGATATCAATTGCACAGAACTGTGTGGTGACTTCCCAGGTGTGCGGTTGAAAACACATCCATCTGAATTGTGCTCATGTAAACTGTACTCATAGAATTCACAAGGAAAAAAATCAAGGTTATATTTTCAAGCGTATATTTCAAAGGTCTCGATGTTAGACCTCTAAATTAAACCTGAATTATTCATTTTCTTACAAAGGGGCTAAACACTGTGGTGGATGTTGAGATATAACTAGGATAGTACTATTTCATTTTACAGATACAGTAACTATGGCTTACAGAGATTAATTAACTATGATTCCCAGCCCGTCATTCAAACAAGATCCACTGTTAGCCTGGCTATCGGCTTGATCCAAAGTGATCCTAAATTGTACTGTATCAATGCACTATGAAATGTGCCCATTTACTGTGAATGAACATTCTTATAGTAATTTCATCACATATCTACCAATGGCTCTTTTGGCATTCCCTTAACAATATTGTTTCTTTCTTAAAAAAAAAAAAATGTTTCTCGTAAAATTTCCAATAATACAGTAATAAATTGTATAAATAAAAAGAAAAGTTCACTTAATCTTACTCCTCCCCATTTTACTCTGTCCTCCAGAGGAAATGCTGCTGACATTTTGTTTGCTTGTTTAATCCATGAGCTCAGCCATTTATCATTTCTTTGTGTTACAAACATTTCAATTATACTTTTAGTTATTATTATTATTATTATCATTTGAGATGGAGTTTCCCTCTTGTTGCCCAGGCTGGAGTGCAATGGTACGATCTCAGCTCACCGCAACTGCTGCCTCCTGGGTTCAAGTGATTCTCCTGCCTCAGCCTCCCGAGTAGCTGGGATTAAAGGCATGTGCCACCATGCCCGACTAATTTTGTATTTTTACTAGAGACAGGTTTTCTCCATGTTGGTCAGGCTGGTCTGGAACTCCTGACCTCAGGTGATCCGCCCCCCTCGACCTCCCAAAGTGCTGGGATTACAGGCACAAGCCACCGTGCCAGGCCCCTTTTAGTTATTTTTAAATGTACAATAAATTATTGTTGACTGTAGTCGCCCTGTTGTACTATCAAACATTAGATCTTATTCATTGTATCTAATTATATTAATATATCCATTAACCATTCCACTTCCCCCAGCTCACTACTCCTTCCCAGCCTCTAGTAACCATCATTCTACTCCCTAGCTCTTTGAGTTCAAATGTTTTCATTTTTAGCTCCCACAAATAAGTGAGAACATGCCAAGTCTGTCTTTCTGTGCCTGACTTATTTCACTTGACATGAAATCCAGTTCCATTCATGTTGATGAAATGACAGGTTCTCATTCTTTTTTTGTGACTGATTAGTGCTCTATTGTGCGTACATACAACATTTTCTTTATCCATTTGTCTGTTGATGGACACAGGTTGCTTGTAAATCTTAGCTATTGGGAATAGTGCTGCAATGGACATAGGAGTGAATATATCTATTTGATATATCGCTTTCCTTTCTTTTGAACATATACCTAGTAGTGGGATTGCTGGATTAAGTATTAGTTCTGTTTTTATTTTTTTGAGGAATCTCCAAACTCTTCTCCACAGTGGCTATGCTAATTTACATTCCCACCAACAGTGTACAAGGGTTCCCTTTTGTTCATATCTTCACCGTCATTAATTATTGTTCGTGGTTTGGATAAAAGTCATTTTAACTGGGGTGATATAGTATCTCATTGTAGCTTATGGGATATTCCTCAAGAAGTCCTTGTCCAGAGCAATGTTATAGGGAGTTTCCCTAATGTCTTCTCTCAGTGCTTTTATGTTTTTGATATAAGTCTTTGATTAGATTTTGTATATGGCAAGAGATAAGGGTCTAGTTTCATTCTTCTGCATATGGATATGTAGTTTTGCCAGTACCATTTATTGAAGAGACTATCTTTTCTCCAATGTATGTGCTTGGCGTCTTTGTGAAAAATGAGTTCACTGTAGGTATGTGAATTTGTTTATCAGTTCTCCATTTCGTTCCATTGCCAATGTGTCTGTTTTTATGCCAGTATCATGGTGTTTTGGTTACTATAACTCTGTAGTATAATTTGAAGTCAGGTATTTCTCCAGTTTTGTTCTTTTTGCTTGGGATGACTTTGGCTATTCAGGTTCTTTTTTGATTATAAATTTTAGGATTTTTTTCTATTTCTGTGAAGAATGTTATTGGTATTTTGATAAGGATTGCATTGAATATGGAGACTGTTTTGAGTAGTATGAACATGTAAAAAATGTCTATCTTCCAATCCATGAACATGGAATATCTTTTCATCTTTTTGTGTCTTATTCAATTTCTTGCATCAATATTTTATAGTATTTGTTGTAGAGATCTTTCATGTCTTTAGTTAAATCCTAGGCATTTAATTTTATTTGCAGTTATTTTAAATGGGATTACTTTCTTGATTGCTTTTTCAGATTGTTTGCTGTTGGCATATAGAAATGCTACTGATTTTTATGTTAATTTTTTATCCTACAACCTTACTCAACTTATCAGTTCTAATAATTTCTTAGTGGAGTCTTTAGGTTTTTCCATATATAAGATTATATTATTTGAAAGTAAGAATAATTTGACTTTTTTCTTTCCAATCTGGTTTCCCTTTATTTCTTTTTCTTGTCTGATTGCTCTGTCTAGGACTTCCAGTACTATGCTGATAAACAGTGATGAAAGTGGGCATCCTCATTATTTCCAGACTTTAGAGGAAAGGTTTTCAGTTTTTCCTCATTCAGTATGATACTAGCTGTAGGTCTGTGTTATATGTCTTTTATTGTGTAGTGGTACATTCTTTCTATACCCAGTTTTTTGAGGGTTTTTATCATAAAGAGATACCAAATTTTGTCAAATGTTTTTCCAGTATCAACTGAAATTATCATATGGTTTATTCCTTCATTCTGTTGATATGATGTATCATATTGGGTGAATTTGCATATGTTGAACAGTCCTTGCATCCCTGGGATAAATTCCACTTAGCCATGATGAATGATTATCTTAATGTGTTGCTGAATTAGGTTCACTACTATTTTGTTGTGGATTTTTGCATCAATGTTTTTCAGGGATATTGGCCTATACTTTCTTTTTTTTGATATGTCTTTGTTTGATTTTGATATCAGGGTAATACTGGCCTCATAGAATGAGTTTAGAAGTATTCTCTCCTCTGTTTTTTGGAATAGTTTGAATAGGATTATTCTTTTTAAAATGTTTGGTAAAATTCAGCAGTGAAGCCATGAGGTCCTGGGCTTTTTTAAAAAAATAATTTTGCATGCTTCATTCTTTTTTATTATTTTGTCTCCCCTCACTGTATATTTTCAATTAGCATGTCTTCAGGCTCACTAATTCTTTATTCTGCTTGATCAATTCTGCTGTTAAGAGACTCAGATGCATTTTTCAGTATGTCAATTCAATTGTTTAGCTCCAGAATTTCAACTTGATTTTTAAAAATTATTTCAATCTCACTTACATTTCATTTTACATTTTCATTATCCTATTTATTGGATAGGATTCTGAATTCTTTTTTTGTGTGGTTATATTTTATCTTTCTTTTTTATTATTATACTTTAAGTTCTAGGGTACATGTGCACAACGTGCAGGTTTGTTACATATGTATATTTGTGCCATGTTGGTGTGCTGCACCTATCAACTCGTCAGCACCCATCAACTCGTCATTTACATCAGGTATAACTCCCAATGCCATCCCTCCCCGCTCCACCCTCCCCATAATAGGCCCCGGTGTGTGATGTTCCCCTTCCCGAGTCCAAGTGATCTCATTGTTCATTTCCCACCTATGAGTGAGAACATGCGGTGTTTGGTTTTCTGTTCTTGTGATAGTTTGCTGAGAATGATGGTTTCCAGCTGCATCCATGTCCCTACAAACGATACAAACTCATCGTTCTCTCTGTTATCTTGATTTGTTTAGTTTTCGAAACCAGCTATATTGAGTTATCTGTCTGAAAGGTCACAGATCTCTGTCACTCTGGGATTGGTTACTGGTGTCCTTATTTAGTTCATCTGATGAGGTCGTGTTTTCCTAAATGATCTTGATGCTTGTGAGTGTTCATCAATGTCTAGGCATTGACAAGTGAGGTATTTATTGTAGTCTTCATAGTCTGGGCTTGCTTGTACCTGTCCTTCTTGGGAAGGCTTTAAAGAAGTACATAAAGAAAATTGAGTGTTCAGATCTAAGTATTTGCCTATTGCAGCCATATCTGCATTAGGGGGAACCCAAGCCCACTAATAATATGACTCTTGCAGACTAACAGAGGTAGCACTTTGGTGGTTTGGGGTACTACATGAGATAATTCCCTGGATTACCAAGTAGAGACACTTGTTCTCTTACTTTACCCCAAATGAAGAAGTTTCTCTCTGTGTTGAGCTTCCTAGAGTTGGGGGAGGGGTGACACAAGTACCTCTGTGGCCACCACTACTGCGACTGTGCTGAGTCAGACCTGAAGCCACCACAGTACTTGGTCTCACCCAAGGCCTGTGACAACTATTGCCTGGTCACCACTGATGTTTATTTAAGGCCCAAGGGCTCTTTAGTCAGCAGGTGGTGAATCATTCTAAACGTGTGTTTTTCCCTTCAAGGTGGTGAGTTCCCTTCTGGCCCAGGGAGGGTGTAGAAATGCTGTCCAGGAGCAAGGGTCTGGAGTCGGGAACTTTAGGAATCTAGAATCTACTTGGTACTTTATTTTACTGTGCTGAGCTGATAACCAAATTCTGAGACAAAGTCTTTTTTACTCTCCTCTCTTACTTCCTCAAGCAAGAGTTTCTCCTCATGGCCACCATTGCCCTAGGCCCATGGCAAGTACTGCCTGGCTACCACTCACGTTTACTCAAGGCCCAAAGGCTCTTATTCAGCTTATGGTAAATCTTGCCAGGCCTGGTTATCTCCCTTAAGGGCAGTGGGTTCCCTTCTGGCCCAGGGTGTGTCTAGAAACGTCTGTTGTCCGGGAGCTAGGGCCTGGCATGGGGGCTTCAGTACTCTGCTTCGTGTTTTATTTTACTATGGCTGAGCTAGTATTTAAGTTACAAGACAAATTCCTCTTTACTGTATCCTCTTTTCAAACAGAAGGTGTCTCTGCCAAAACTGCGAGCTGCACTGTCTGGGGCTGGGGGAGGGGGTGACACAAGCACTCCCTTGGCTGCCCCAGCTGATGTCTCACTAGGTCCTGTACACCCTAAGTCTACTGGCTCTGAGCCCAGCACAGCACCAGAACTTGCCTGGGAACTTCACTTCTTGAAAGGCCTAGGTTACCTTTCAAGTTTATTTATGACCCCAGAGCACTTTGGCCTGCAGTGTTGATGCTAGCCGGAACTCAAATTCTGACTGCTGGCATAGAAAATTCCCCTCTAGCTACGTCCAGTCTGAATGCTTCTAGTGTGGGAGCTAGCTAAATTCTGCCCTATATGACTTTGCACTGTGACAGTTAGCACTGAGTTCCAATGCAAAGTCCCATAATCACTGTATTCTCCCTCCCTCAAGCACACAGATATTCTCTCTCTGCAGTGCTGCACTGCTAGGAGATGGGGGAGAGGCTGTGTAAGCAATACAAGAGTCTTTTCTACCCTCTTCAGTGCCTTCTTCCTTGATATGATGTTAAAACTGGGTACTGTGATCTCTGATCGTTCACCTGATACTTGGTTCCTATGAAGGTACTTTATTGTTTAGATAGTTGTTCAATCTGATGTTTCTCTGGGGGTGACAATTGCTGGAGGGTTCTATTCAGCCATCTTGCATCTTGCTCCGCCTGTCTCAGATCTTTTTTCATGTCTTTGCCTGCATATATTTGCATTTTATATACAGACTTAATGTTGGTATATTTGGATATCATTTTTTTTATTTTACATAATATTTTTATATTACCTGGTGTTTATTAGATGACTACAATATGACACATAGTATTTCAAACACTTTTCAAGTATTAGGTCATTTCATTCTCATGCCTCACCCACTTATGAGGTAGACACTATGGAGTGTTAGATAATGTAAACAAATTACTGACAGAGCTTAAGAAATTCTTATCTAGTCAGATTTTATATTATTCTGTCACTTCTCCTATACAAACCCAAACTAGTTACTAATTATATAGAAAAGGTAATTACTTCATTTTTTATAAGTGATTATTCAAACATTTAATAGTTGTTTTCTAAAGCAGATTCTGTTTACAGAGATCTGACTTAATCAGAACACTGCATTCTTCAACATAAAAAAAATTAAAAGCCTTCAAACTGGACCGTACTTAAATTATATATCATTTTTAATGTAATTCAGTGATTCTTTTTCTGGTAATAATATTAATGAACCCTCTAAAAATTGGACTAAATGGCTAACATGTATATATATAATATGTGTGTGTGTGTGTGTGTGTGTGTATAAAACCTTGAGCCTTAAGTCTTTATGGCTCAAAATCATCTTAGATTTACTCATGATAAAAATCTTCTTAGATTTGCTCATCTGGGATGCTCATGATAACAAAACAGATTCTGTTCTTAGAGATCAGACATCATCAGAATATTTGATTCCTCAACTAAAGACATAACATCTCTCAAATAGGCTCTTATGAGAGAGTGATGTGTAAACTAGAACTATAATATATAACTAACTAATGTCACCTCTCTTTGCTGACCACACCATGGAAAGTTAAACGACTGGGAAAGCATAGAATCAGGGTAAGAATGAGGTAAGAATTTACTTGTCTACTGTTACAATTAGACCCATCATTTCATTTGGCAGTTTCAGATTTTTCTCTATTTTTGGTGAGCAGAATAAAATTACTATGTTTATGCCCACCTTAGTAATTTCATAAAAAGGTTTTAACACAAGCATCTGTAACAGTGAACTATTACAGCTTATTATTAAAATGATACATACTATTACTAAAACAGGCAGAGTACAAAAATATTTAAAGTAGAAGATAAAAGTTCTTCACATTCCTCTTTCCAATTCCCATTCCCTAGAGATGACTCTATGATGTCTTGTGTACTTCCTGGAAATGTTCTAAATGCATACAACCATATCTAGTTTTATCTATAACTTAGCTGTAATTGTAGACATATAATTGTGTATGTTTAATTTTTAAAATTGAGATTCTGAGAAGTTCATGATGCAGCCATTTTTCTAGGTTCAGCAAATACTCTGCTATTGATTTTATGCGCGCGCGTGCGCGCGCGCACACACACACACACACACACACACACACACACACACACACACACACGGCTTCAAAGCACAACTTAAAATGCCGTGACTTTGAATATATTGTTGGCAAAAGACACAATTCAGAGAGAGTTAGTCTATTAGTATAAAAAATTGCAGCTGATGAGGCAAAGAGACAGAATCAGTAATCTCTAGAAACAGACAAAAGCGTCACAGGACCATAGCATGGAAAGAAACTTTAGAGGTTATCCAGACAAATTCTCCACTGTCATCCTAGCCAGTTGATCATCAACTTTTGGTTGAACTTCTTCAGCAATGAGCACTTCTCTGGCTCCCAAGGCACACCATTTCATTTTCAGATACTTCTATTCAGTATATTTGTTAATTGGCATTCCAGTTGTTCCTCAAAAGACAATTCCATAATCATTCACCATGGGACAAAAAATGCTTCAGCATGTGTGCCTCAAAGTCATAGGTTCATAATTCACGATGGAAACTTTGTTGGGTATTAAAAACATAGAAAGCTCAGCCAGGCGTAGTGGCTCACGCCTGTAATCCCAGCACTCTGGGGGTTGAGGCAGGTAGGTAACTAGAAGTGAGGAATTCGAGACCAGCCTGGCCAACATGGTGAAACCCCATCTCTACTAAAAATACAAAAATTAGCTGGGTGTGGTGGCGGGCGACTGTAATCCAAGATACTCAGGAGGCTGAAGCAGGAGAATCACATGAACCCAGGAGGCAGAGGCTGCAGTGACCCAACATGGTGCCAATGCTTTCCAGCTTTGGTGACAGAGCAAAACTAAGAAAAGAAAGAAAGAGAGAGAGAGAGAAAGAGAGAGAGAGAGAGAGAGAGAGAGAGAGAGAGAGAAAGAGAGAACGAAAGAGAGGGAGAGAGGGAGGGAGGGTGGGAGGAGGAAGGAGGAAGGAAGGAGGGAGGGAGGGAGGGTGGGAGGAGGAAGGAGGAAGGAGAAGGAGGAAGGAAGGAGGGAAGGAAGGGAGGAGGAAGGAAGGAGGGAAGCAAGGAAGAAGGAAGGAAGGAAGGAAAGAGAGAAAGAAAAGCTCAATGTGTTTCTTATAGGTTTGTATGTATATGACTAAAATAAAAGACTTTCATGCGTTTGTTGCAAAATGAGAAAAGAATGACAATACCTTGCATTGGCAAGGATGGAGAAAAACAAGCACTCTTCTGCACTACTGCTAGAAGTATACGTTGAAAAGCACCTTTAAAGGTAAACTGACACTATATTTTTAAAAAATAAAAATAAAAAATATACTCCTTAATTTGGCAATTCTGGTGCCAGTAACAATGTAGAAATTTATCCTACAGAAATGACAATGAATTGGTACAAAAATGTAGTTAGTGTATACATTTGGTATAATGTATAATTAAGAAAACTGGAATGACCTAAATGGCCAATAATGGCAAATATGTTATTTATGTGAATATGATAGAAATTTTTGTAGCTATTAAAATTATGTTGTAAAAATTATTTATGGAACAGAGAGAATGGTTATGGATGTATAAAGCATAGGAAAAAAAGCTCAAATGAAATACCCTGTAATGTTAACAGTGATATCATAGAATGATAAGGTTAGGGTTATAGGTTACTTTCTTTTTCTTAAGCTCCTTTATTTTGTCCAGCTTCTCTACACTAAGTACATATTATGCTTAGGTAAGAAAAACTATTTTGAGGTCAGTTCAAGACCAGCCTGGGCAACAAAGTGAGACCCTATATCTATAATTTTTTTTTAAATTAGCGGGGTGCAGTGGCATTTGCCTTACTCCCAGCTTCTCAGGAGGCAGAGGCAGGAGGATCTCTGGAGCCAGGGAGCCAAGATCACAGTGAGCCATGATTGCACCATTGCATTCCAGGCTGGATGACAGCAGAGTGAGGGTGAGATCCTGCCTTCCCCATCCACTCCCCCCCAAAAAAAGAAAAGAAAAATTATTGATAGATAAATAGATAAAATAAAAATTAAAAAGTGGGGCTGTGGAATAAGGTAGAGTATAATTCAAGGAATCACAGCTCTGTATTTTTCTTTTTCTTTTTTTTTTTTTTTTTTTGAGATGGAGTCTCGCTCTGTCGCCCAGGCTGGAGTGCAGTGGCTGGATCTCAGCTCACTGCAAGCTCCGCCTCCCGGGGTTACGCCATTCTCCTGCCTCAGCCTCCCGAGTAGCTGGGACGACAGGCGCCGGGCCAGCTCTGTGTTGTTCTAGCAATGTGATTTTAAGCACTTAATTTAAATAATGAGATGATATATGTAAAGTAGCTGAGATTCTGTCTGCTAAATAGTAACTACTTATTAAGCATTAGTGTTTTTGCTCTTCCCATTTGATTAGTGGTTTATCTCTTTGGCTCAGGAAAAGATGAGACTAGATTTTATCTACCCTTTCTCTTTCTTCCTTTTATCTTATTTCATAGAAGGGTGAATGACAATATACAAATAACTTGTTTTCCTGAACATGCTACATCGGAGTCCCTAAATTTGGTATTGAGTGCCCCTGCACAGATGCAGCACCTGGAGTGATTAGTGCCCAAGTAAGAATTGGCCATTTAAGGTTTGGAGTGTCCTCTCTCTATAGAATCAGGTGAATTAATAACTAACTGTCTCTTTATGATTTTAGTCATATTGGCTAATGCTATATGGACAGGTCTATCGGAAGGCAAGGGAGTTGACAACTACTTTAAGAAATATTTACAAACCATTCTACAGTTTCTTCATAGGGCATATAGGAGCCTGACGCTTCTTACCAGAAATAGGTGAATAAAATAGGACTCAGATAGATGTTCATATAGATTTTTAGAAAAAAACAGTAGTCCTTTCCCAGACAGCGGAAAAGATTACAAATAAATTAGGACTACAGATAAAGCCCTTTTTAGGATTATGCAGGAACCATGGACAAGAATCTGAGACCATACTTTAGTCTTATACAATTTTTTAATGGGTGATAAAATTGTATTGCAAATAAATAATAATACATGAGAAGCCACCAAGTGGCTTAATTTTATCACTTAGATTTGTGATTTTAGTCACATTGTAAAACTTAATGACATATGATAAAGTAAATTTTATGCATTGACAAAAATCTTTCTGTGGTTAAGTCATGTTATTTTTAAAAAATATTTATAAGTCTCTGGGGCTAAAGATTTCCAAAGAGTGAAAGTCTGTGGACAAAATTCTCTACACATGACTTCATCTATCATTTTCCTATTGTGCCAAATTTTAGGCTCTCTCTCTTATCTTGGTTAATAATATTGCTCACTATCTTTTTCTCCTGCACCATAATCACCTTAGGGCAGAACTGTGACTAATCAATGCTTGTATGTCCTTAATGCCTGGCCAGTTATTTAGGGACTACACATTTATTTAATTTCTGAATTAAAGTATTCCTTAATTCTGCTTCTAATTTTTGTGTTTGGACTACACTAGCAACATTTGCTTTTTCTGTAGTGGATCATAGAAATTCAGTGCCTCCTCTGCATATCACCAGCTAAACTCAGTCATCTGGAACTTACGTTCCTGGTTACAGAAAGACTAAAATATCTTTCCCCTGTCTATTACTGTAACGATTCACTAAAAAGAAAAAAGACAGTAAAGAAAGAAAAGAAAAGAAAAAAGAAGAGATAAAAGAAAAGAAAAGAATTTACTGCCTGCTTTGAAACGCTGCAGGAGAATTTCTCATTGGTTGCAGGACCTGCTCTTTCCTCAGATATTGTCACTCTCAGGAACCGTTGTTCTCAGAGCTGCTAGCAGACTATAGAAATGAAAGGTAGTGGCCGGGCGCGGTGGCTCAAGCCTGTAATCCCAGCACTTTGGGAGGCCGAGACGGGCGGATCACAAGGTCAGGAGATTGAGACCATCCTGGCTAACACAAGGTCAGGAGATCGAGACCATCCTGGCTAACACGGCGAAACCCCGTCTCTACTAAAAACACAAAAAATTAGCCGGGTGAGGTGGCGGCGCCTGTGGTCCCAGCTACTCGGGAGGCTGAGGCAGGAGAATGGAGTGAACCCGGGAGGTGGAGCTTGCAGCGAGCTGAGATCTGGCCACTGCACTCCAGCCTGGGCGACAGAGCAAGACTCCGTCTCAAAAAAAAAAAAAAAGAAATGAAAGGTAGTATTTTTTTTTCATCCCTATGTCCACAAAGAATATGCACATGTTAGTTTTTGGCATCTTCTTTTACTATTCTAAATGAGGTTTTGAAGTTTTAGGATCAGAAGAACTTACAACAGCAACAACAAAACATTATTTGTAGCATTGTACATTACACATATTGACAAACAGTAAAGTCTGTGTGGTTTTAACTGAAAATAAATAGACATTTAATTTGGTAGCCTGATTTATTACCTAAGTAGCATTAATCAGTAGGGCATTAATTCCCTGACTATCTTTGGCACAGCCCTCAGTATAGACTTGGCAACTTTTGATTGAAATGTGACTTGGGCACATTGTACCTGCGCTGTTTGAAGCAGTTATTAGCAAGCTTATAGTGAGCATCACATCAGTAGTGTTCACATAGGTAAGATGGATAAATGGAATGAGGAAGATTAGGTTTCTTGAGTGTTCATTATAAGATTCTAGAATTAGAATGAATTTTAAGGAATCAACCTGTTTTTCTCTTTGTGATTTGAAAACAGATCCAAAATACGAAAAATGGCTACCACATATTCTAGTGTTGCAACCAAACCAGCAGCTGTGTGGGTTTCCCCCTAGAATTTTTTGTCTCTACATGAACTTTTTAAATACCCATTTTCCCAAAGGCATCCGTTTTACCACCTTGCAAGAAGCTACAATACATACAATATTGCTGGTTTAATCTCAGTATTTTTTATTTATATCATCCAGAGGAGGATTTCCTACTAAGTGGCAGGCATTTTAAATTTTTTGTTTTGAAATAATTCCAGATTTTATGTAAAAACTGCAAAAGAGTACCAAAAATCACGATGTATCCCTTACCCAGATTCCCCCAAATGTAAACACTTTACATTTCCCCTTCTCATTCTCCCCCTCCCTCCTCTCTCCTCTCTTTCTCTCCTGCCCTCCTCCCTTCTTTTTATGCACACAGACACACAGACACACACACACACACACACACACACACACGTTTTCTTAAACATTTTTCAACTTTCTTAAGAGTTTTGCACATGATATCACTCTTCCTCAAAGTACTTCAGTGAGCATTCTCCTTCTCCAAAAGAACAGTTGTGGGGTATAAATGTCCTTCTTCCATCCTGTGTACACTGTTGTCACACAATTAATGAAACAATTAATGACTTACGTCACTTTTTTTCTGCTGACTTCAGACCCGTCCTAGGAATATTTTTCAACAGAGCTCTGCAAGTGTCACCTCCTATAAATCAGAAACATACCTGAGGCCAGCATTCACTTAGATAATACAAGTGGGTCTGCCTGAAGCATAGGAGGGTTGATTAGAAGAACATGCCCTTAATTTCTCACCTTTTTATTATTGGCTTAATGCCAGAAATTCAGTTCTCACAAAGTCATCTTTTCAACCAGAGCTTCTGATCCATATGAAAATATAAAATAGTAGCTGGGAGGTTTGGGACCATACGTCGTATTTAGTAAGTATATTTTGAATGTTAGATGAAGTAACACAACAATTGCCTTGCAAAAGCTGTATGGAAGCAAGAATTCTGAGAACCACTTTTGATAGAAGAGGAAAATGAGAATGAAAGACACAGGAAAAAGAAATAATTTCTTAGCACTTTTGTCTAAAAAAAAAAAGATTTCTCCTGTGAGACTTTATTTTGCATTGCACATATTTTGCATAGTGTACAAAGCACTTTGATGTGTGCCATCTTCTTTCCTCAGTCCTGAAGTTATGAGGGTACAATGATTAAATAATGAATGTAACATTTGCAGCATACATTTAAATACAACATTTGCAGCATATATTTGCTAGGATAGAGTATTTGTCCAATAAATGTGTCTATTAATAATGGCCTTCTCCCTGATGTTACAGTTGCTTGGTCAAGGAAGTAAAGAATCAAACTATGCTATCACTATTACCATAAACTACATTGGATTTAATTTTTTAAAACTCATACAAACTCTTTTTGGGTATTATATTTAGTAGTGAAATCCACATATTAAATTGACTGTTGAAAAATATCCACTTGTTATTTCTTGAATCTGGCTATGATTCGTGTTTTTCAGGAATCCTGACCCTGACAACCCTGAGAAATGAAACAGAATTTTACCATTTATATTTGTGCTTCTTTTTAAATTTGCTTTTGTGTTTGCTTTGTAATATAGTACTAGTTCCAATTATTCCTTATTTGGAAGTTTCTAAAAATTAGTTTGAAGATGCCAGTATAATTATGCGAGAAGAAACTTAGAATAACTAAGAGATTTATGGTCTTCTCTCTGTATGTGTTTTTGTCCATGGGGAAAAATGAACTAGAATATGACAAGGACTATTTTGGTAGTCACTGGGCTCATGCTGATTAACCCATATTGCATGTTACCTTAGTAGGGGTCAAACTTATAAGGATTTAGAAGTAGATCTTGAAATTTCCCCTACTCTGTCTCATCCCCCTCCCTCCAATTATCATCCTTCAGTAGCCTGAGAAATTATAAAATAAAGTTACCATTCCGTCTTACCAATATGCATTCTGCTTCAGGGTAATCTTACACCACAGGGAAATGAAATCTAGATTTTTCTATACCAATATGTTTAATATAAAACAACTATTTTCTTAGATATCTGTTTTGATATGATTTTGGTTATCACTTAATGAAGTTGATACTTATCAGTGTACTTCTATTTGTTGTCCATGACTTAACCTTATAGAATTAGACTGATGCATGCCCTGTCTTTCCTAGCAAAAAATGCTAGGCATTTTTTGGACTTGTTTGGTTACTCAACAGCCGTGTTATTTTTTTTTATTGCCCTCCTTTCCAACAATGTCACATTTTACATATACAAGTGGGATTATAAGAGACTAATTTTGTAAAAGGTGGAAAACATATTCAGTGAAGCAATTGACTATTTCCACTCGAAGTTGAAATCTTAATGGGAATTCATACATGATATGTTCAAAAATTTTGAGAAGATCTTAATGAACATTGTGCATTATGCTAAAGACAGTGAAAAGCTGCTTCAAACAGTATCCCATCTAGTCATAGTACAAAGAAATCTCTTTAGTGAATGGTAGCTTTACTTAGTACCAAAGATGGAAAACCACCATGCTTTGAAGAGTGGTGCCTGCACAAAATGGAACTGCTCAAACATTTTGATTTAATTAATAAATAAAATGAGCTCAAAATATGGTCATTAGTAGTCAATAAATAAATAACAAGGCTTAATTCAAAAAATGGATGCCGCTTTCTGTGTTAGAGGCTTTTAAATAATTATAGCACAAACTTGTTATTGGCATTAATAAACAAGTCTGTTGAAGTGATTATTGTTAGAGTCAAAACCATTAACCATTAATTAAGCCTCCTAGGAGCAATATCAAATGTCCACATTGTTGAGTTTAAAATGGAGATACAGAGACTGAGTGATTCACAGTGGACAAAAACAAAGGCAGCTTTCCCACTTCCTAAACTGGTTGTTCTGGGTGCCATGCAGCAGCCAATATAAATAGAGAAAATGTATTTCCATGTATACTTTAATTCCAAAAGTCCAAACATCATTACTGAGAATGCTCAGTAATTTCATAACATTAAATGTTGGGTCATTTTTGTTTGCTTTCGGTCTTAAGACAAATGGATTCTATTTGGATTTCACCCAATTCTGTTACTTTTTTTTTTAACATCATTAAGTTGATTTTGTGTCAACAAGATCAAATAACTTGAAAACCGTACCCTCTACATGTAAATTCCCCAATGTCCTTTTGTAAACAAAACTTGGAACTACTCAAGTGTATTAACTCTTCTGAGAACAAATAAAATAAGTTAAGTATATGCTGAGAATGTCAGATCGGTTCATACACTTGGAAATGAATCTAACAAGAATCATTTGCCATCTCTGTGACCTTACACATGAAATTACTTTTGCCTCAGCCAAAAATCTTGTTTGCTACAATTAAACACTGATGATGCAAATCTATAGTAAATATACACATTTCCAAATCCTCACTCCTTGTTGAGCAATTGAGACAGATGGAAACTCAGCTGCACACCATTTAGCTACGTAAATGTCCACACTTTGGATATTACTCCCCATCTCTGCTTCCAGAAGTGTTTGTGTGATAGGCATGAAGTAACTAAAGATATATTTTTAGACATCAGCTATATTCCATTCTTGTGATAAGCCCCAGCAGTAATACAGATGATGTGGAAGATATGTATTTCAGGTTACTTACTTATCAATCAGTTAAGTAAAGTATGAGGTTGCTACTAAAGGAATTTAACCTCCATGGTATGGAAAACTCTTGTTTAATCTCGGAGGTCCCATGGTCTGTAAAAACAAATGATTTTGATATGAAATAAATTATAACCTAGTCATTTAATGCTATGCTGGGGAAGCTGGTCAACTGCTTCTCAATTTACAACCTAAGCCCCATCTCAGTTTCTCAGACTTGCCCTATGCACTTTTGCCCCTTAACATTTGTAGATGATGTTGCTTTTGCCTGGGTCTTTCTTCCTGTCCCACTCCTATTTCCTATACTTCTTGTAGTTAACTTTAACTTGTTATCTTTCAGGTCACACCACTGATTACTGTATATATCTTACTAGACTATCAGTTCTTTCATGGCTAGAACCAAGTCCAGTTCATTCCATCTTTAAAGTTTAGCTGAGTGTAAGAGGTCAGTATTGGAGGAACAAATTAATAACGTATTAATAATAAATTAATTAATGATCCAGAAATTTCTTTCTTTGAGAAATTCCTTCTAGAAAAATCTTCCTTCAAGGAAGTGATTAGAGAAATAGGATAGCTGTAGGTGGTGGTAATAAGGTAGTGATAAGCATGGACTGTCTAGGAAACCACAGTGAGATTGAGACAGTTGTGATGGTTATGTTGGAGTTAATAAAAACAAGATTGAAAAGGTAAAATAAGCCTAATTAATAAAGAGTACTGAATGCCAAGCTAAGAAGTTTGAATATGGTTTGAAAGGCAACATGACCACTTGTAGTTGTTATGTTAGGGAAGTGATACAATGAAAGTTGTCTTGTATTTTTGCACACTTACTCTATTTTTTTCTTACAGTTCTCTTCTTGAGATCCAAATAGTCTCCATGTGTTTTCTGTATTATGGGATCATTAAGGGATGCTGTGCTTTTGGAATAGTCACAAACAAGAAAGCACACTGTTGATTACTGAGGAATGAAAATATGCAGTAAAATTAAAAATGACAAAAATATTTTTGGAACAAGAATAGAAAGAAAGTGAAAAGATTATACTAGTATAAGATAAATAAATATTTTTAAAAGTTTGTTTTCTTCCTATCAGATACAGTTCAACAATTACACAGATTTTTATGGTTTCATAGTGTCCTCTCAATAAATTAATCATGGATGCTTGTGACCTTTGTAACTATGTTGAAGTTTTCTAAACAAATATTTAAATGTTTTAATCATCCAAAAAACATTTATCTATGATTTCCCATTTATATAATTCTGTATGTTCATGATGGTTTCATTTTATAATTAAAGATCTTTTCTATTGAAATGTAATGTACACTCCTGATAAATATTTTAGTACATAAAACATAAAGAAGAGTGACAAAAACACCATTGAGTTATCCAGAGGCCATTTTTGTTGCCATTTTTAAAATTTTATTGAAGTGTTTATCTTCTGTAATTTTCTGCATTGTTGAAATTATAATTTATAACTTGTATCTTTTTTAGTGCCTCCTTCTTTGCTTGACATTGTGTTATAAACCCTTTCCTGTGTTATTTTTCTAAACTTCATTTGTATTTCCTGGAAAATATTCTATTTTATGTGCATTTCTCTAATACTGGATATTTAACTTGTTTTTTATGCTTTTGTTGTGATGTGCTTTTCCACATTTCAGGTTATTTCTGTAATAATTTATAAGCTGGGGGAATATACCTCGTTCCTTTTATGATATAATTTTGCAATTCTTGATTTATTTTTCTTTTGTCAACTGAATAGTCTAGTAGTTTTTTAAAAAGAGTGCATAATGCTGTATTTACTGAGCTCTCACATAGGGGTGAGGAAGCAGGTTAAGCATGTGAACTTCAGAGCCAAGTAAATCTAGGCCTGAATCCCAGCCCCTTCACTTTCTAGTTGTATGACTTTAGTAAGTTACTTGAGTAACTTGCTTGAGTAAGTTATCTTCAAATTGCAGTTTGAAGATAATCATTTCTACCATTTAAGGTTTGAATAAGATTAGGTGGGGTGGGTGGAAGTATTTAAAGTATCTGTCATTGTACCTGGCACTTGTGCTTTATTAAAGGCTAGAAGTTATTGTTTATGCTATTATTATTATCATTGGGGTTCTTTTTTGTCACTGTGAAAGTCAACATGGGTTAAAAATTTCTGCATGGGATTATCAAACAAAAACAATAAGATAAACATCATACATATTATCAACAGCCAAAACCCCCACTGCCTCTGAAATGCATTGCTACCAGGACTCTTTCTATTTATGTGATCCACCAAGAGCTTTACTTATGGAAACTATACTTATTTCCTAGAATGCAATACATCACCACCCACTGCTCCTTATCCTACTTCCTGAGCAGGGAACTCTGATAACTACAAAACCAGCCTAGAAAGACACTACTGCTGTGATTGAAGAGTGACAATAGGAATCACACTGCGATTACTTTATAAAAGCAGCACATACAAAACGTTAGGAGGTACCAATGCCAAGTTTTATCTAGCTAAAAAATTATATTTCTGAATCAGATGATAGACACTGGGGAAGAAAAAAAAAGACCTTTTTACAACTTTGGGTGTGGGATAGGTATTATAAAATATGGACTGTATTTTTTAACCTGCATCCGCCAGGATTTTCATTATTAGTAGAAAAGTATCTCAAATTCTAGTAATAGTTTGAGCAAAAGTTTGAGCTTTTATTATTGTAACTTTGTTTTTTTATCTGTATTAAAACCTAGGAAAAGACTTTGGATTTTATTTTAACTTCAGAAAGTTCTCTAAGGATTTTATGTAAGAATTACATATTTGCTTTAATAGAGAAATATCAAATAAACCCAACAGTTTTTTAACAAATTCATATCCAATGGAAAACATATAATTTGACATTATCTTTGCTAATTATAGGGCAAACAGTTATGTCCAATAAAATCCAGCTATTACTTAGTTTCACATGTATTTGAATATAAATTCTTTTTGTTTGTTTTCTTTTTTATCTTCTGAGTTTATGAATTATATTTATGGAACCAACTTCAAATAGATAATGAAATATTCCCTAAAAATGAACAGTAATTTAGGTGCTAGTTCATGGGGCAAGCATTTGATCTTAAGATATCTCAGCAGGGTTTTATGGGTATTGAATCAAAGTTTTAACATAAGCATCATTTTTATTTCTAGTTTACAATAAAAGCATGTATAATTTAATATAAAATTGTAACTGCTTCATAGGTAAAATTTTAGGTGTAATATTAGGATAGGGCAGCATCTGAGCAAGAATAATAAAACTTGATATTATAAAGCTGGGCATCTGGACATGTCCCGATGAATTCATCATCTCATCTGCTTCAATAATTCTGGCCACCAGCAGACATATTTTGCCAGTGAGTATTGTACAATCCTACCTATAGTTGGTAGAATCCTTTTTTATGAATATTTCTACCTGGCTATAGACAACACTATGACATGAAACATACTAGCAAACTACAAGTTATGTATTTTAATAGGACATTTTAAAACTGAAGGACAATTAGGAGTCAATTAAGTCTGCATTGCCTAGATTGTTTCCTTCTCCATTCTTTTCACCTTTTGTAGTAAGAACTGAGAAAAGTAAACCAAGCTATTCCCAGTAGCTTTTCTTAAATGTGGTGACCCATCTGTTGCCATATGCTAGGCATCTGCTTTTATCACCCTCATTTGTGGTCCTTCAAAGCTAGAAGTGATGAATTAACATCAAATTTATGCTAATTTGTGGTAAGAGAGAACAGCTTTTTGTAAACTATTTAATCTGGCCATAGTCATTATCAGATATAAGGAATACAGAAGAATAAGAATAGAAATCAGAAATACTTTTGTGAATTAGTACATGAATTTTAGGTAATTGTAGCACCTTCATGGTTATATTTCTGTATCAGCAAAATGTGCACGTGACCCTTGCTTGCAAATATTTGTTGATTTTACATCCAAGTGACTATGATATCAAATATAATAGGATAGAATCATTTATGAATGCTCATGCAGGTCAGTGCCTGTTTAACTTCAGTTGCAGAATTGCTTCTTTCTTGAAAAAGATTATTCTTTTTTTAAATCCAGTCCTAAACTGTCATTAGAAAATGTTCACAGAATATGAAAGGCCAATACTACACTGAACAGACAATAATAAAAATATTTTTCTATTCTTTAGCATTGTGGAAAAAAGGGAATTAGAATCAGAAGATCAAGATATTTGTCCCATTTCTAGCACTAAGTGGTAATGCAATTTTGGCCAAGTCATCGAGCCTGTGTCCACTTATGTATCATAGAATGCGGTACTCTGACTCCAAAATTAACTATGGTTTCTTTTAGCACTAGAAATCTGCAATTCCTCTGTCTGTCTTTAGGGTATATTTTCATTGTGGCATGGAAATCATAACTTACGCATTTATCAACCCAGTTTTTCAATGCACACATGTAATTTTTCAGAACAATACATGTAATATCAGTGATATTTAGATTTAAATAACATTTTAAAAAGTAAAAATTAAATTAATGTGTATTGGACAGGTTTTGTACTCTAAAACCATATATAAATAATCATTTTGAAAAAGAGAACAACCAGAAAATTACTGAAAACAAATTGTCAGCTTAATTAACCTACTTTATTACATTATATTTCTACATCCTTGAATGTGGAAGACATTTAAAAAAATTAGGCTGGATGCAGTGGCTCACGCCTGTAATCCCAGCACTTTGGGAGGCCGAGGTGGGCAGATCACAAGGTCAGGAGATCGAGACCATCCTGGCTAACACAGTGAAACCCCATCTCTACTAAAAATACAAAAAATTAGCCAGGCGTGGTGGCGGGCATCTGTAGCTCCAGCTACTTGGGAGGCTGAGGCAGGAGAATGGTGTGAACCTGGGAGGTGGAGCTTGCATTGAGCTGAGATCACGCCACTGCACTGCAGTCTGAGTGACAGAGTGAGACTCTGTCTCAAAAAAAAAAAAAAAAAAAAAAATCCCATTTTATTTTATGGTATATACTCTATGTATTTAATTATACCACATAATCTTTTGGTATACATACGGAAATGGTTACTGGTTACTACCGTCGAATGAATTAACCTGTCTATTATCTCATATAGTTAACTTTTACATTCTCTTTTTGGGGTAGTAGCGCCTAAAACCTACTCTCAGTAAATTTTCAGAATGCAATACAGTATTATTAACTATAGTCCTCATGCTGTGCATTAGATTCCTAGACCTATTCATCCAACAGAGCTGCAACTTTGTACCCTTTGACCTATATTATGTCAATTTAAAAGTAGAGGAGATAACTAAATTTTATTAAGCACTGTCTAGTGAGGCTTTATGCTACATGCATATGTTATCTTGTGCAGTTTTCCCAACTGCATTGCCTTGTCATGTACATAATATATACCACTTTTTGGATTAGAAAATTGGTATAGAGAAAATGTTAAGTAACTTAACCAACTGACAAAAATCCAAGAGCTAATTAATATAAGAATAACATATCAACCCCAGTCATCTGAGATCCAAGATCCAAATCATGTCTTTTTATAGGGTGTCCAACTGACTGGAATACCATTTACTAAACTGTCTTCATTACATTGGGAACTTCATAGGAGTTTAGCAAAACAACAAAACAAAACAAAACAAAAAACATATTGAATCAAAAAGAAAAAATCTATTACTCATTTGTTGAATTTAAATTTCTGAGCAAGAATCATTCAAGAGTATCTGAGTATTTGATAATCTAGTAATTTCCACAATAGAAAAGAAATAATGACTGTATGATAGTATCTCTTAATGAGCTCAAATCATCACCTTCTGCCATGATTGTAAGTTTCCTGAGGGCTCCCCACAAGCTGAGCAGATGCCAGCATCATGCTTCCTATACAGCCTTCAGAACCATAAGCTGAACGAAACTCTTTTTTTTTTTTTAAATAAATTACCCCGTCTCAGGTATTTCTTTATACCAATGTGAGAACCGACTAATACACTTAGTAACCTGCAGCACAGCAGTGAGCTAAAGCTCCTGTCAAGTGCTTCTGTTTAGGATAATGTGGCAAGTTTTTTATGGAATGAACGGTCACAGCATTTCTCAGGGTTATATTTGCTTAACTGAAAGACCTATCTAATTTTGACTAGGCATAATGTTAATTATGATACCTAGGTGTAAAAGCAACTGAAAATATTTAGGGCTTTTACATAATGATAAAAATCAAAATTATTACCTTTGGTGCAAAAATAATTTCCCAGTGAGTTGTATAAGCAGAGAATGTGGCCTCTTAATTGTAGCAATTATATTGCAATTTCACATGGCACCATTCATCCAAGAACATCCAACCACTCTGCAAGCTATAACTAACGGAGCCTAGCTGTATCTCTCCAAAGAGGCCTAGCATTAGGATATTATGTTAAATGTGGTTAAGTATATTAAAGATGGCTAAAGCTGTTAAGAAACTTGCTCATGGTGAAGTTGTGAATGAGGAATTAGAGAAATACATCTTAGGAATCCATACCCCAGTTCCTTATTATGGAGCTCCAGGCTATGTATATATATAGCATGTATATGTATGCATGTATGTGTGTATTTTCTAAAGGGAAACATGATTTCTCAAACCATCTATTACTTTAATAAGTTTTTATTAGATCAATTTCATTAAACTGCTGTAAGACTACAATTTAAAAAGGAAATATTGCTTTATGAACATTTTTAAATGGACAAATGGATAAATTTAAAACAGTATGTTGAATTAAACTTGAGAATGAGTTTTATTGCATCTGAAAGTCATGTGACAAACTTCTTTTATGTTCATTCTTTTTAAAGGGCATAAACATAGACTTCAGGGAAATTTAAGAATGTTCCAAAAAGGGAGAATAAGTCAAAACACAAGAGGAAGAACATATTTGTCATGGGAATTTTAATAACTGTAATACTGGATTTATAGGGAGGAAATAGGAGATCAAGCTCTCTGAGTTTTTCTGGGTCATATATTTGAAAAGCACTTCATTGCCTCTGATTGAAACATGGAAAGCATCCATGATTCACATATACAAATTAACTCTTTGTGAATTCCCAGCCCATTTCCTTCTGAGAGTGAATCTGTCACTCTGGATTCAGGAGAATGAAGTAGTTTGAGTACTGGAAGAGTTAGCCTCCATTCCAGAAAGAGATACACATGATAAAGTTGTCCTGGTGTCAGTCTAAGCTGTAGTTTTATAAAATTTCCCTACACAGCCAAATTATTTTTTCTTTAACTTCCTTTGTTATTAGTACATTTTACCCACACTAAATAATTGGCCTGAGATGCTAATAAAGCCTCTAAGCTATTTTGAGGGCAGCTCAAAGTCAGTGATATTGTTTGGATCTGTGTCCCCAACCAAGTCTCATGTTCTGTATTAATCCCCAGTGGTGGAGGTTGGGCCTGGTGGGAGGTGATAGAATCATGGGGGTGGTTCCTCATGGTTTAACATCACTCTCCTTGATGCTGTCACTGGATTAGTGAGGTCTCCTGAGATCTGGTCATTTAAAAGTATGTGGCACATCCCCAACCCTCTTCCTTCTGCTCTGGCCATGTGAAATGCTAGCTCTCCTTTTGCCTTCCTCCATGACAGAAACTTTCCTGAGGCCTCTCCAGAAGCTGAGCAGATGCCAGCATCAGCTTCCTGTGCAGCTTTCAGAACCATGATCCAATTAAACTACTTTTCTTTACAAATTACCCAGTCCCCAGTATTTCTTTATAGCAACATGAGAGCAGATTAATGCACTCAGTAACCTGCAGCACAGAAGTGGGTTAAAACTCCTGTCAAGTGCCTCTGTTTGGGATAATGTGTTGAGCTTTTCTATGGAATGAACTGTGACAGCATCTCTCAGGGTTATCTTTGCTCAATATTCCAGATCCTCCATGAATGCCTCCAAATTACCTTTCCACTTTTCCTCTACCACCACCTGTTCCCCTGGTTGTCTTGTCACTTTATTAGCACAAAATGAACATTTTCATCTCTGAGCCTTTGCTTATTTCTCTCATTCCAGATTCAAATTGAAATGTCCTTCTTGGCATGGATCACCCACACCCATCTGACTGACAGATGTCTTCTTTTCCTAACAAAAATGAATCCATGCTTACTCTCTGCTGTCTGTACCTGTTCTTCCTCTGTCATCCATTTCTTCATTCAGCATGTTTATTGCTTCTCCATGTGCCACTTTAGAAACTGGGCTTATTGGGTAGGATACAACCACTGCACTGGAAGTGTTCATGCTTACCACCTCTTTGTCACTTGTCTTTATATTTCATTGTCACCAATGTGTTTGTTTTTCCTATATCTTGAAAAATTTCCTATCACTTCTAACATGCTATATCAGAGAAGCAAGACATTTTCAGGCTGAAAGGAATTTTGAAGATGATCCCCAATATTCTTATGTAACAGACAGGAGAATGGAGACATGGGAAGATTGGATACTTGTTATATTACAGGTTAAGTTACTGGTGGAACCAAGACTAAAACCAATGTTTTAGCTTTCTTTGCTATTGCCACTAAATGATACTGCCAATGGGTAGTTGAGTCATAGGGCATCATAGGTGTAAATAAATACAAAACACCTGTTATCTCTGTTTTAAATTTCGTTGTAAGTTATTTCTGCTGGAAATGGATCAGTATACATATAAACATGATAAATTATATCACCTGCAAAGGAGAGCAAACTCTCACATGTCCAGGTAAAATTGTTTACATTAATTAGACTAAAATTCTAGGAGAATACTAAATTAGAAAAGGAAATTGATATTTTAGGCAAGTTTCTTTCAATAAATGTAACATCATTTAAACTAACTCAAATACTTTAATTGTTCAAAACGGTAGCATGCCAAAGGACAACTTAAAACACTTTAATTTCTAAAGACTAGAGATAAAGCATAAAAATTTAGTCATTGATATCCTGTGGTGCCAGAGATATCATTAAGGTATTTATGGAAAATAACATGTAAACAGCTACATGAAATTATTAGCACTGCATCATCACAATATTCAATACTTGGTATATGCTGAATCGCATGTCATCTGAGACAGAAACCTATTAGAAATAAAGAGCAAATCTATTATTTCCTCATAGAATTCATTGTGATTCACACTGAAAAGACAAGGCATATTTAGTCATAGTTGTATTAAATTATGTATTTAATAAGTTCAGGGTATGAATTTTTCCTGTGCGACAGGGTGTCTTTTATTCTAATAAATCAATGACAAGAAGTGGCTAAATAATGACTAAAAAGGAGTTGAAGGTTTGGGGACAGATATTTGATGGGAACTTTTGTCACAGCAGAATCATAGTTTTAAATTCTTTTGTATTGTCTGCATAGTCTATACCGTATTGGCCCCATCTACATTTGCATCAGTTCTAATAAGATTTTTGTCTGTGGCTCTGTTATTTTGTTATCTGGTTATTATTATCATTATTATTATTATTATTATTGAGACAAAGACTTGCTCTGTCACCCAGGCTGGAGTGCAGTGGCATGGTCTCGGCTCACTGCAACCTCTGCCTCCCAGGTTTGTGATTCTCTTACCTAAGCCTTCCGAGTAGGTGGGTTTACAGGTATGCACCACCACGCCTGGCTAATTTTTGTATTTTTAGTAGAAATGGGGTTTCACCATGTTCGCCAGGCTGGTCTCGAATTCCTGACCTGATGTGATCCGGTTGCCTCAGCCTCCACAAGCATTAGAATTACAGGCGTGAGCCACCATGCCTGGTCGTCTGCTAATTTGATTCTATCAAATTTTTTTTTTAATAGTAAAAATATACAAATATAAAACGAGCATATGCTTAACATTTATTTGGCTCAATGAGGGAAATCATCAAGATGGAAAGATGGTTAAAGGAAGAAACAGAAGTCAAATAATTCATTAGGAAAGGTATTCCGAGTTAAATTAACCAGGAAGTGCTTTTTTTTCTTTTTTAATACTTGTCAGGTTGGGACCCTGGCAACTCACTGCCTAAATCCAGCCCACCTGTTTTTGTAAATACTTTTATTGGAACACAAACATGCTCATTCATTTACCATGACCACCCATATAAGCCAAAAATTGTACCCAAATTTAAGATTAACTAGTGTCTTCATTAGAAAATAAATATAAATTATAAAAATTAATTTAAATGATGTTTTTCATAATGACCAAACAAGGAAAATTTTATTAACTAAAATTAGCAAACCAATATATGCCTAAAGATTCATCTTGATTCTTACATACTAATGATGCTTCTGAGGTAGCATTTTTATGAGGAAATTTATTTTTCCTTAAAAGACTAGAACATTCAGTATATTAGAGTTCAGTTTATTTTCTGAGAATTCAGAAATATTTGTATTTAAATTTTAAATACAAATTTATTAAATTTGTACAGGTGTTTAATAGCCTCTTAAATTAGAAAAAGCTGTTTTTACTGAAGATACATTGTAATTTAATTTATTGGTATATCCTAGAAGAAAATACTTCATATTCTTATGATAAATAGTTATATGCACATATAAATAGTAAATATGCTAAATAGTGGTAAAAGGTTTTTCTCAGTTAAATACACAACCACCTACAGGACTTGAAATTCAGTTCCACAACCTCAAGCAAAAGACACACAGTGTCAATGGTTATTCTCCTTTTCAGTGGAAAATGAATGTTTTCTTTATGGATTTAAGCAGAAAAATAGACACACAAAAATATACAACAACTAACCATATTCTTTCTTCTACCACTCAACAAAGAATATATTCTCATCATCCTAATATAGGTTACCAAGTGATCTTGTCATAAAACCAGATTGCTAATTATTGTCATCTCAAAGGGAGAACAATTTATAGATTATGTGACCTCTACTCACCTAGTTATTCAGTACCTACTAGTCTCTGGAACTGGCTGTTGTATACACATCTTTTATACATGAGGGTTCTCTTGATTACATAATTAAGCCCAACCTTGTGGTCCAGTATCAGTTGTGAAAATGGACATAATCCTAGACAATAAGTTAAACAAATGTGAAACTTCCTGGCCAAGATCAGGAGCAACAATGAAACAAACCAGTAAAAAAGAAAAGAAAAACAGAATCAGAAGACACATCTGACAGTCCAAAAGGGAAAGTTCTATTGCTATTTGTGATTCACTCCAGGAGTTTCTTAGGCAAGTTTGCGTAATAGCTCTAGCATGCGAGCACACTATGCATCCTTAGGGTGACCTTCAAATATGTCAAAATACAATTTTTTTAAAAAGTTGAAAACATGACTCTCACACAAATATAGAGGGAACATTTGTCAAAGATTGATTTAGCTAATTTAATGAGAGAACCAGCAAGATGGTACAGCTGGTTCAAGAGTACTGGAGGAATAGGTTGTATATTTTCTCAGGAAAATCATATGAATTCGTTTTCTAGTATGCATATTAAATTATCAAACATCCAGTAGTAAAATAAAACTATAACCTTTGAGATTATCTTTTTTTTTCTGGATAGAAGTAATTTGCATTTCTTCAAGACACAAATCTACAAGTCAATTTACAGCTTCATAATGCTGGGCCAATTCAGTAGTAAATAGTAGGTCACACAAAACTATAACCACATAGATAATTAAATAATGCTTTGATGCGCCTCTTGGGCTATGCTCCATTTTCTCATGGAAGAGACATTCAAACTTTGCTTTATTTTCAAATGTTGGATAATTTTCTAAAACAATTTTATGTTATCCTTTTAGAAGTCTATAGATATTCTCAAGGAATTTTGAAAATTTTGAAAATTTTTGGTAAAAGTGGATTATACTAACTTACTTTTCTATTTTTTCTAGTAGGCCTAGAAAAAAAATAAGGTGTTGAGATTTCCAGTGTTCTTCAGCTGAGGTGACAGTGTTGTCTCTATGCTCTACCAGGGTCTAGGAGAATGTCATATACATACAGTCTCTCAAAAAGTGTTAATAGCCTCTTTTTGCCCCTCAATTAGTTCTTTTGCCACTATTCAACTATATCACTCTACTCTTCTGAACAACTAAAGTCTTTTAAAAATGAGACTAAACCATCTTGGCTAACACGGTGAAATCCCGTCTCTACTAAAAACACAAAAAAATATTAGCCGTGCCTGGTGGTGGGCGCCTGTAATCCCAGCTACTCAGGAGGCTGAAGCAGGACAATGTTGTGAACCCGGGAGGTGGAGCTTGAAGTGAGCTGAGGTCGAGCCACTGCACTCCAGCCTGGGTGACAGAAGTGAGACTCCATTTCAATAAATAAATAAATAAATAAATAAATAAATAAATAAATAAAATGAGACTGAAAAAGAGAATTGGCTAGGGTAATCTGATGTATTATCAGTAAGCTTTGGAAGAGATCATCTGTTTCTCATAGCATGGAATATAAAAACCCTTTCCAGGCAGCACAGTTTGAAGGAGAGACTACAGACTATGTAGTTAAGTAAACTTCAGTCTGATTCTGGCTCTGCCACTTAAAATCTGCAAGAACAGGATGCCTTACTCCTCTGAGTCGCATTTTCCTTCACCTGCATAATGGAATTAATCTATCTGTGACTTTATATTTAAGGTGGGTTTCTAATAGACAGACAAGATATAATTGCGTCTTATTTGTTTATCCACTTTGACACTCTTTGTCTTTTAATTGATGTAGTTAGACTATTCACATTTAAAGTGATTGATATAGTTGGACTAATAGCGATCATATTTGTAAATATTTTCTATTTCTTTCCTGTGTTTACTCATTCATTCTTACTTTTTTCTTTCTCTTCTTTCCTTTTTTGTTTTCCACTTCTCCGATTTTAATTAGGCAATTTATGATTCTACTTTTTCTTCTCTTGGCATATTAATTATACTTCTTTTTTAAACACATTTTTTAGTGGTTGCCCTAGAGTTTTTAGAATATGTTTACAACCAATCCAAGTGCACTTTAAAGTAATAATATGCCACATCATGATAGTACAAGTACTATATAAAACAGTATTCCCAATTCTTCTCTCTTGTCTCTTATAAAATGGCTATCATTCATTTTATTCACAAATAAGCTATAACCACTGAATACATTGTCATTGTTATTTTGAACAAACTGTTCTCTGTTAGATCAATAAATAATAAGAAACATCTTCATTTTTTCTTCAGTTTTTTCTTTCCTAATGCTCTTTCTTTTTTTTTATATAGATCTAGAGTTTCTGCCTATATATTTTCCTTCTCTCTAAAGAACTTTTAAAACATTTCTTGCAAGGCAAGTCTACTGGTGACAAATTTCCTCCATTTTTGTTGGTCTCAGAAAGTCTTTAGTATTTACTACTTCACTTTAAAAAAATTGTGGCAAAATATATATAACACAAAATATACTATTTTAACCACTTTTAAGTGTATAGTTCAAGGGCATATAAGTTCATTCACATTGTTGTACAACTATTACCACCATTCATCTCCAGAAGTTTTTTATTTTCCCAAACTTCTCCTTCATACCTGAAGGATAATTTGTTGGACACAGAATTTTAGGTTAGTAGGCCTTTTTTTTTTTTTAAGACTTTAAATATTTTACTTCACAATCTTCTTGCTTATATGGTTTCTGAGTAGAAGTTTGATGTAAATCTTATACTTGTGCCACTGTTGGTAAGGTGTTCTTTTTCCTCTAGCTTTTAAAGAAGATTTTCTATAATTTGAATATAATATGCCTAGATATAGGTTTTTTGGTATTTATCCTCCTAGATGTTCTCTGAGTTTTGCAGATCTGTGGCTTTGTGTCTGTCATTCATTTTGGGGACATTCTTAGTCATTGTTGCTTTAAATGTTGCTTCTGTTCCTTTTTCTCTCCTCCATCCAGTATTCCCATTATACATGTGTTATTCTGTGTCAGCCCATTTGCATTGCTATAAAGGACACAGGCTCGCTAAAAGAGTGAGCTGGTTAATGTATAAAGAAAACAGATTCATTTTGGCCCATGGTTCTGCAGGCTGTACAGGAAGCGTGGTGCCACCATCTGCTTCTGGTTGGGTCCTCAGGAAGCTTACAATCATGGCAGAAAGAAACGAAGCTAGCAGGTCACATGCTGAGAGAGGGAAAGTGACAAGATGCAACATTCTTTTAAACAACCAGATCTCACATTAATGTAGAATAATAACTCATTCATTGTCGTGAGTAGGGCACTAAGCCATTCCTGATGGATCTGCCCCTGTGACCCAAACACCTCCCACCAGGCCCTACCTCTAGCATTGGGGATCATATTTCAACATGAAATTTGGAGGTGGCAGAACATCTAAACTGTATCATGTAACTTTTCTAATAGCCCACAAATCTTAGATATTCTGTTCTGTCTTTTTATTTCTTTTTTTTCACTTCAGTTTGGGGAGTTTCTATGGACACATCTTCAAGCTCACTGATTCCTTCCTCAGCTATGTCCAATCCACTTATGAGTCTATCAAAGGCATTATTTATGTTACAGTTTTTGATTCCTTGCATTTTCTTTTCTTTCTTTGCATTTTCATCTCTCTGCTTTTATTACTCACTTGTTCTTGCATGTGCCCACTTTTTCCATTAGAACCATTAGCATATTAATCATAGTTGTTTTAAATTCCTTGTCTGATAGTTCCCAAATCTGTGCCTCACCTGAGTCTGGTTCTGATGCTTTGTCTCTTCAGACTTTGTTTTTGCCTTTTAGAGTGGCTCTTAATTCTTTGTTGAAGGCTGGATATGATATAAAAGGAACTGTGATAGATCGGCCTTTAGTGCAAGGTTTTATATTTATGTGACTAGGAGTTAGATTCTTCTTACTATTTGCTGTAGCTACAGTGTTAGAGACTAAAATTTCCTGTAGTATCCTTGCTTCCATCTACTCTATTGTCTTTGGGTTTCCTTTGACACTCTTTAAATACGGTCAGAGGCCTGCAGTTCTTTCTGCTGTAATCCCCTGTTATGATACAGTAGCCTTATTGATGTGGCAAGGTATGGGAGAAGACGAAGTGTTCTACTGTCCATAATTAGGTCTCAGTCCTTTAGCGAGACTGAGTTGGGTATTTTGTTGATTCAGCTTTGGTAAAACTCCAGTCTGTTAGGTTCTAGTAAAATAGGTTCCCTTAGGGACAAGCTTTTTTAAGGAGATTAGAGAGGTCTGGATATATTTCCGCACTTTCCTCTCCCTGCCAGAAACACAGGGGATATTGAGAACCTGGTAGTGTTCCTGGAGGTAAAACTCATGAAAGTGTGGGGTGCCCCTGAGACTGGGACCCCTTGGGTTTTTTAACTCACAAGCTAGTCCACACTAACCTTCCAGCAATTCATCAATTACACTTAGTGTTCCTACAGAAAGCTAAGGCTTTCTGCCTTCTGCTTCCAGTTTTCTGTTCCTGTTAAGCTATGATTCTCTGTATCCATCTATCTGTCTTCTGGGGCTGCAATTTACCCAATGACTTCAATTTTCTGATGAACCTAAGAATAGTTTTTGATTTCCAGTTTGTTCAGCTTTTTTTCTTGTTATGAAGATGGGAGTGATGACTTTTGAGCCCGTTACATATCAGACTGGAACCATAATGAGAATAATAATCAGCTTCTTCACCAATTTGTTGTAAGAATGGTACTACATTTATTAGATAAATTAATATTTAAGGCATCTAGCTAAGTACACGGCACATAGGAAGCATTTGATAAATGGCAGATACTATTATCAATATTCCTAAAGCCATTTTAAAAAGCTGAAAATGAATAAATCACTAGACTGGAAAGTTAATGTATTATCAGTGAATGTTGGAATATGTCAGGTGTCTCTTATTGGATGCTCTTCAGATCACCACTTACAGCTAGTGAAACTCTCCCATCTGGACAGTCCCACCCAAAAGTTTCCAAATGAAAATATTTAGTCAGTGTTTAGACACCACATGAAAAACAAAACAAAACTGATCTTAAGCATCATAAAGTATTCCAAATATTACCAAATTATCAATGGCAGGTGAAAATAAATATTTGCAGTAAAATATCTGAGCCTTCATTACATTTCCTACGCAAAGGGCCATTGTACAGGTCTTTCCCAAAAAAAATGTTAATCTATGAAAAAGAATTAACTCCTAGAAGGAAACTCAATAAACATAAGTAACTTTTATTATCATCCTAATCACTTCCTCTTTTTCTCCTACTGGGGCCAAGTCAAAGCACATTTTCAAATAAATGAGGAATTCTGAAAAGCAAGACTGCAACTTAATAAAGTTGTCAATATTGAAAATTCAGTAATTTCAGTTTAGTTAATCTCACTGTATTTTAAACTCTTTAAATTATATCTGAATGTTACTAAGTTTAGTCTATTATCTTATCAATGTATGCCCTACTTTCATGACCCTCAGATTATAGGGAATATAATTTATAAATGAAATATACTGAAAGCATCATTTTTGTCATTAATTATCAAACATAAATCATCTGTCATTTCTCCTTCAGGGTAAGAAATCAATTTCTCTTAGGGGAAAGAAAAGCTGTCCTCTGGTAGATGCGAATGGCTCTTCCAATAATGACCTTCAGTTTCCTTGAACATTTTTTGTTTTTGTTAACAAATATTTAACTGCTTACTCTATTTGTTCCTTTTTTTTCAAACTACAAAGCAATATATTGATAAAGTAGCCTTCCATAGACGGTGATTCAGCATCTATCAACAAAATTATCCACAAATGGGAAGATCTCTAGGACCTTGCTAAAAAGTGTGATCTGTATACCAACAGCATTGGTGTATTAGTTATTCATGCTGCATAACAAATATCCCAAAACTTAACAACTTAAAACAACAAACATGTATTATCTCACAGTTCTATATTCAGGAGTCTGGGCACATATTAAGTGAAGGCCCCTGGATCGGTGTCTCTCACAAATCTGCCATCAAGGTGCCTTGATGAGGCTGCAGTCATCTCAAGGCTCGATCCAGGGAGGATCCACTTCCCAGCTCAATCACATGACCAGTAGCAGTCGACAGGTCTATGTCCTTGCTAGCTGTTATCCAGAGATCTCAGTTCCTTACCTTATGCATCTCACAAGGGGCCGTTCACAGCATGGTAGATTGCTTCATTCAGAGCAAGCATTTGAGAGAGTGTGCACAAGGCAGAAGCCACAATCTTTTTGTAACCTTTTCTCAGAAATGACATCCCATCACTTTTGCCATAGTCTATTATTTAGAAATAAGTCAATAGGCCCATCCAATACCAGGACAGGAAACTACATGAGGATGTAGATACCAGAAGAGGGTGGTTATTGGGAGATATCTTTGAGACTGCCTACCACAATTGGTAACAACTAGGAACTTGTTAGAAGTACAGAATCATAAAACTAGTGAGCAAAATTTAAATTTTAACAAGATTTGATCCATAGGTCCATTCAAGGTTACAGATGTCTGCTCTAGGAGCAGGGCCCATCCATTTTATTCTGTTGCAGAGATTGCTTCCTCACTTAATTTTACTCACTGTCTGTTGCTTTATAAAGAAATACAGGGATCACTTTTGTTTGCAACTCAGTTCTCTCCTACAAAGAACTTTACAAAGTAAGTTCACTAAAGCACTACTGGGCTGCACATAGCAGATAGGAAATAGAATTGGGAGAATGAAGAAGAAATATGAGGCATAAGATACATGGCAAACAGATTGAATTATAGTATCAAGAAATTACTAAAAGAGAAGATAAAGCATTTGGATAGAAAAGATGTCAGGAATCATGTAAAAATAGGGATTATAGTCCTATCTCCTCAACAATCTTTAAATGCATTGCTGAACAACTGTGCATTATAAAGCCTACTGTTTATAACAGTGGCCTCTTATTTTAGAAATATAACCATCAAAAATTATAATACAAAAACATAAATGTTCAACTGAGTTCAGATACCTGGCTTATTCCCTTTTTCAGTATATTTCATGTCTCAACAATGTCGAGTCATTTATATTCAGTATTTGAAATCTTTCCATAAAAGGCACTAAAAACTCTGGTATAAATATTTTACATCTACCTCAAATTTTATTAAATGTAAAAGATAAGATTACATTCAGATTTTAATTATGTCTAGAAAAATAAAAGCCCCAAGGGGTAAAATGCAAGTCTCTAATCTGCTTATCACAAAATGCAATCAATTAAGTAAAGCCTTCATTCTGCACCTTCTCAATGGTATACTGAAGCCAGTACCTCTGATATGTGTGAGCTCTTTGTTAAATTTTCAGGAGTTTTGTGAACTAGTTGCTAATTACAGACATTATTAAAATTTAAAGTATTTATATAAACTTACAAGTATTTATATAAACCTGCAATTTAAAACAAATGTAATAAAGACTCAAAATTCATCACCTCCTACTTATTTTACTTTCATTATTTTTTGAGGTCATTTAAAACATCTATTGTATTTATAGGGTGAAAATACCATATATGCTGCAGTACTGAGTATCTCTTATCAATCCCATGTTTATGTTTAAGGACATCCTAGGCCAGGCGCGGTGGCTCAAGCCTGTAATCCCAGCACTTTGGGAGGCCGAGACGGGTGGATCACAAGGTCAGGAGATCGAGACCATCCTGGCTAACACGGTGAAACCCCGTCTCTACTAAAAAATACAAAAAAAAAACTAGCCGGGCGAGGTGGCGGATGCCTGTAGTCCCAGCTACTCGGGAGGCTGAGGCAGGAGAATGGCGTGAACCCGGGAGGCGGAGCTTGCAGTGAGCTGAGATCCGGCCACTGCACTCCAGTCTGGGCGACAAAGCGAGACTCTGTCTCAACAAAAAAAAAAAAAAAAAAAAAAAAAAAGGACATCCTATTGATAGCTTAAAATTGGCTATATAGGAGTATTTATGCTACATAAATTTAAAAACACGATAAAGCAGAACTTGATTTTTATTTTATTGATTATCTAGACTTAAGAAAGCGATAGAGAAAATGTTAATACTGCAGATTCAACTTGAAAAATGTGGCATGTCCCTAGTTATTACATGTCCAATAGTGTCAAAAAAGGGAAATATTCTCCATGTATTTGAAAACTGTTATTCAATTCAGTGAAGAAGTTGCTCACATCATTGATGACCCAGTAAAATTCCAACATAACCAGTGCTGAGGCTGAAACAGGTTTCAGTTTAATTAATGTATTTTTCACTAAGTGACAAAGAATTTAACAGTGGATCACATATCAGGTGTAACGATAACAATTATTGAGGAATTAATTACCAATTAACTGTATTTGTGAAATTTTGTTTGAACTGCATCCATAGTTTGCTATACATACAAGAGTCCAGCAAGAATAAATAAAAGCATTCTCTGAAATCAGTTGGTCATATGAAATTGACAATAGAAAGTTCTGTATATTTTATTATTATCTGTAAAATGTGTTATACATCTTCTATATCAGCACATTTGTATTGTATGTATATACACATGCGTGTGTGTGTGTGCACGTTTATTTTTCCCAGGAAGCTGCTTGTTAAACATTTACTGGCACACTACCCTGTGTCCTTCCCTTACAATGTAATTGCGGCCACTACAGATCACAGAGGAGCACATTAACATGCCCTGGTCTTCCATGTGAAAAGAAGAATATTTTAAGTTCTAAAACTGAAAAGACATGCATGCACAATACTTACTATAAATCAGTGGAAACACTTCTCTGGTCTGTGTTCAATGTGAATAAGCTTCTCTGCTGTGAATATGGGGAGTCCATGTTTTTGTTAGATCATTCTAAATGAATTTTGGCTCAGGTGATTTATAGCCTATTGCATCAGCCTAAATTACACTTTGCACATTCATGTTGAAAATATTCAGGGAAACAGTTTTCACTGTATTAGAATATGGAAAAGGAATTGACATCACAAGCATCTAAGTATCAATTGGACCTAGAATCTGATGAAATCATACTGAAAAGCTGCATGTCTTGCTTTGGCAATCAGATGACTCACCAGAAGAAACTGTACAGATCTCACGAGCAGGCCTGGTGGCCGGAATTTATGCTTATGATTCACGGGAGTCACATATGCCCCTTTCAAATACACCACATACAGCTTTCTACTTTATCAAAACAACATCAATCAGTCCACTGTGCTGATGACAGTATTTTTATGTATGTAATTTAATCTTTGGGGAAATTACTCTTCTATAAGGTTCTGGGAAGAGTGAACTGTTTTAGTTATTGTTCAGTTCCACATATAAACAACAAAAATGGAGGAAGACAAAGCTGACTGATATAAAAATGGAATTCTCTGTTGCCCAATTAGAAACAAATTTTGTTGTAAATTTTGAACTGACTGAGAAAGTGAAGGAAAGCTTTGGCGGAAGGAACAGCACTGATTTTTGTGTAATTGTAGGCTTTTCACCTGAACCATTCCAAACCAAAAACAGTGAGTGGAAATGTTGTACAGTGTCTTCTCAGACTGCAAAAAGATGATAATATTTTATGGATCTTCTGAGAAACCAGAGGAGTGCTTTATAAGTATAGATATTGAAAAAACTGCTGGAAATTTTAAAGATGGGTAGGCAGAAAATCTGTGATCATCAAATTGAGGATGTGCTGAGTTTGGAGAGAGGATAAATTTGGACACAAGAAGGTTATGCAAAAGGAACAAGCAAACAAACTGGAATAAATTTCTGGAAAAACAACATTCCAAGTGCTTTTACAACAGCTCTTCAGTTCATATAGACTTTTAAAAATATATTCTAAAATAAATGTGGGTAGAAAAGAGGCCTTGACAGAACTAAACTCTCTTCCACCAACTACAAGTCAGAGAGAATGATAATTAGTTTTTCCTAATGAGAAACCAGGATTAGAACATCACATTAAAAAGCAAGTCTAATCTTTCTTCCTTCAATGTATGTGACTATGGACTGGCAAAGAAGTTCTTCTTCCTTCTAATTCATATTACAGCTTGCAGAATGGTTGGGATTTACATCTTGAATATTGTGGATTTTGCAGTAGAAATGCCTAAGTAGCAGGTGACCTGCTTTTATCTGATTAGTTGACATTCATAAATAAAAGGGTAACAATAATGGAGGAGTGCTTTATGAGAAACATAAGTATATGATGCTATCCAAGTCTCCAGTATGGCGAGAATGGCAAAAAATGTCCCTATTTGGAAGATACATTCAGCAGCTCATGTGCACACTTCAGTTAATATATAGACATATTAAAGATGATATGCATGTTTGTCATGGAGTGGAATACAAAAAATAACTTTTATTCAAACCCAAATAGTGAGAGCAAAAAGTATAATTATGACAAAATTTCGGATAAAGTACCTAAAATTAACATCAAGCCCAAACTTCCGGCCTTAGCCATGAGTTTTTACCAGCTACATCTTGTGCTGGAGTTACTGAGCAGCAGAATTGACTGTTCTGTCTCCTCTATAGCCTGCATAATTTTCTCCATAGTAGAGACAATTTTGTAATGAAATGGTCACAGGAATGCAAAATATCAGAGAATATATCAAAATGGAAGGAAATCCTGAGATTATCTGATCTGTAGAATCTTCTTACTAAATTAAACATTAAATGCCTGAAATGTTATAAGACGTTATTAAACATCTGAAAGGAAATCTCAGTATGAAAAGCAGGTATGTTAGGTGGATGCCTCAGTTGAATTCAGTCTTCTTATTGGGTAAGATTAGTCTTTGTTCACAGAACTACTTTACCACCTTCACTGAGTCCCATGGTTCACTGCAGCTCGGAATGAAATCTCCTAATTTTTCTTCATGTATAAGGAAACTGAGGCCCTGTATGCCAAGCCGCTTTCTCCAGAGGTCAAATAAGAAGATAGTGGCAGTGGCAGATTGGAGTCAGTACCATGGTTCTCATACAACATCACAAAGAAGTCAACTTGATTAGCAACCAAAAATCCGACTGCTTTCTTAGATTCCATTGCGCCAACGTATAACCTTTGTATTCTTTCAGTATTAAAATGGCAGCCTAGAAGAAAAAAAGGTGTCTGGGAAAGTTTACTGTTAAGAATATTTTCTCCTTCAAGATTCCTCATTTCAAGTTCTACCATAGACTCAGTTCATCACCTGTCAAAAAAAAAATGACATGAAATCTCCGCATTCTCCCTAAAATACAGAGACCTGTGACATCACAATCCTGAAGCCTGAGAGACTAAGTAGGAAGCTGAACCATATGACATAAACTGTAAGGACAAGTGTGGAGGAGGGGAAATGAAGAGGAAAAGAAGAAAGGACATCCACATATCTTTGGACCTTTGGATCAATCAGTCCAAACCTTATTTTTTTGTTGTTGTGTTGTTTTTTGGTACATGTCCTGGTTGTTTGTTCCCTTTGTTCAATTCATTTTGCCAAGTGTTTACAGAACACCCACACTGTGCTAGTACCGGTTATCACCCTTGAACAAATAGAATAATGTTTGGAGTGTGACTCACACCTTGAAGTCCACTTCCTTTTAGAGATACTATCTCATACTCTGTAAATTTAAGCTAGGAATAACCTCACACCAGTTACTCAGTGTTTGAATCTGGAGAAGGAATAGAAGGGATTATCTGCTGGGAATGCTTCAATATTGAAATGTTCTTTCCTGAGGCTACTTTGTTTCCCCTCTCAAGTCACATACTACTGACCCACAGCAAAACCCCAGATTCCAACAGATAATCCAATCTGAAGCAATGTTTGTTATTCAGGTGTTGGACAGGTACTAATTTAGCACCTACTTTGTGTGAGATACTCTTCTAGGTCTTGGCATAGAGTGGTGACCAGGACAGATCAAGACCCAAGCACTCTGTGGTGCTTCCATGCTCATGGGGGAAACAGAAAATAATAGGTAAATCCATGATAAAGATTATGATTTCAACTAGTCATAAATATTATGAAGGAAACAGACATGAAAATGTAATATTAATCTAGGCATGGGTATTGCATACTATGATTGATCAGGAATCAGGTTCTCCAAGGAGGTGACATTTAAACTCAGACCCTTAGGAGATCTCAACTCTCAGTATCCTCAAAGTCAAGTTGCGGGACCTTGTAAGACTCCAACAGAAGGAAACACACAGTTTCATGCTGCCAGGGCAAGGCTACTCTGTTTTTAATTGATGGCTAGACTTCATAAAGACTGAAATGAATAACAGTGAGGAAAGGCGGAGCGGTTACTAGAGACAGAAGAGTCATTGTGATTTAGTTCTTTGGTGCATTGCTCATACTTTCAAGGGTCATCGGTAGCATAACCGCACCTTGGTGCTTAGAGAAAGCAGAGTGCAGCAGCTGGGCCGGCCCAGGGCTCTCTGTGCCTGGAGCTCCTGGTGATGGACCTGCCAGCGTGTGAACCTGCATGCCCAGCGCTCCCACGGTGGGAAGCTGTTTACTCTCTCCTGGGAGGACACAGGGTTAGACACAGTTAAATCTATAATCATTATCAACCAGATCAACACGTTCTAACCAACTTGCTTTCGTCGTTTTTTTTCCCAACAGTGGTTCAATGGCCTGTGAATGTTTTCCTTTCAGTTAAAAAAAAAAAAAAAAAAAAAAAAAAAAAGATTTTCCTATTTAAATAAGGCATTTCATGGTCAAAGGAAGCTTTTGTTACTTCATAGTCCACTCCTCTTTTCTTCTCATTGCTTAATAAAACTGAAAAACTTGTACTTGATGTAGCCACTGTGTAAGTCAGAAAAAAATTGCTGACAAAAAAAATGTATTCTAAGTATGTTTTAACCCCTGGTGGCATAGTTGTTATGAACATGTATTACTACTGTCTTAAGAGCTAAACTTTCACAGTTCCTAAAATTATGGCTATTTCCAAAAATCAACTAATTATGACTATTCCCAAAAATCAACCAATGCTTAGGACAGACCTTAAGATATAGAAGAAATGTGAGACATGGCTTCTTTCTTTTAGGAGCTCACAGCCTAGTTGAAAATGCTGAAAGACAATCATTGGCAGTATATGAGAGTACAAAGTTAAGCTATGTTGGGAGATAAGCTAATAGGACTGTAGTGGTGAAGCAGGCCAGCAGAGGAGGCTGGAGCCCTCAAGTAGTGCTTGATGAGAGAAGTATGACTTGGAGAATGGAGAGTATTTGGAGAGGAAGAGAGTGAAGTTTTTCAAGAATGGGGAATGACAGAGGAGCATGCCCAGAGCTGGAATGGGCTGGAACGTTTTCATGGGAGAGGGTGGAGATGTGAATAAATGCAACTGTGATTCATTTGGGAAGTTGTTGGGAAATGGTCAGATTGATATTGTGCCATACCTTATAAGGGGCCAGCATGTTTTATCTGCTACAGATGACTGCTGAATAATTTTGCAAAAGTTTGACTCATACTGATTTTTCTGGGCTGCTCAGTGGACCTAGGCAAATTGTTGTTGATTTATAAATATTTGTTGTATTACTTGTAACTTGACCATCGTCTTCCTGGCTCATAGGGTGTGCGGATGAATTTAAACATAAAGACTGTCAGAAACCCTCCTTCCTCAACATAAAGTCATTGCAAGGTTATTGAGACACCCCAACAAATAGAGGGGCATCTCAAGGCTAAGTTCACATCCTTCTGTTCATGAACGTCTCAGTGAAAAGTAATTTTCTTTGTTACTCCCTGTGCAATTTATTTTTAGTGCTTTGTTCAGAGAAGACGAAGAAGTCACTCAAGTCACTTCAATATTCCAGTAAAATTAAGGGATTTTAAATTGTACTTTATGCTTTTTGTATTCATAGATATATTTTTACTCTTTTGAAACCTGCACAATCTTGCATCTCTTGGAGTTATTAATGGAACTTCCACCTCTCCTAATGTTTGTTCATCATGTTCCCTCGATCCTTCAGTTATGGATTAACTCCTCACATGGAAATATTTTTACAATACAAATGAATACTTTTGAGGACAATTCGCTCTTTTCTTCCTTACAGTGTGAGTCATACAAGAATGAATGTTAATTCAGATAATTCCAGAAACTGACATAAATCTGAATTAGCTCTGGATCCTACGAAAGAATTAGTATGACTGAGACTTTTGGGTCAATAACCCAACTGGAGGGACAGAAATCAATTTTTAAACCATAGAGAAGGCCAGGTGTGGTGGCTCACACTTGTAGTCCCAGCACTTTGGAAGGCTGAGGTGGGCAGATCACGAGGTCAGGAGTTTGAGACCAGCCGGGCCAGCATGGTGAAACCCTGTCTCCACTAAAAATACTAAAAATTAGCTGGGCATGGTGGTGTGTGCCTGTATTCCCAGCTACTCGCGAGGCTGAGGCAGAAGAATCATTTGAACCCAGGGGGCAGAGGTTGCAGTGAGCCAAGATTGCGCCACTGCACTCCAGCTTGGGCAATAGAGCCAGACTCTGTCTCAAAAAAACCAACCAACCAACCATAGAGAATGTGACTAGGACCTCTAGTGGCCAAACATGGCCCTGCCAGGCTCTGGACTCAAGAGCCCTATCTCTTCTGTTTCAACAGAACAATCATGGGAGTTCTTACAGCACCATCTCCCCAAACACCACCTCTTGATATTACCAAATGTTTACAGTAAACTGTGGGACCTGCGAAGAGACTCTGCTTTGTGGCTGTGGAGATAGATATCCCGGAAGTAACTTAGATCTATCAGAAGGACCACACACCTAGAAGGCACATAAGGGAGATCTCAGACCTTCCCAACATCTGATATCCCACTTTTGATTGCGGTGCCCTTGATATATCTGAAACAAATAGTCAGATCTACAGAAATATTTGTTCACTTCATCTCATAAATTGGATCAGCCTAGTGTATCACCATCCTTTGGATTCAGGGAATATTAGAGCAATTTGTTTCTTAAAAGCAAAAGCATTATTCAGCACTGTCTATGTTAATATAGTCATTAAGAATACAGGCCTTTTTCTTGTACTCTTAACTCTTTTCTATAGATTTATCTTCTTCATCTGTAAAATGAAGACAAAAATAATAATACCTGCCATATAGTGTTATTATATTTTGCTAATGAATGCTGTACTTTTATGATGACACTTGGCACATTATCACTCTATAATCAGAGGCTTTTAGAGTCTTCCATGAGCTGAGGATGACTCCTTAATTTCTTCACCTTCATTTTCTCCCCACCCCTCAGGACTCACATATATACTACAATGTAAACATTAATGAACTTAATCTGGCCAAAGAGAAAATAAATTTTGTAGTAGAGAACTTGCCATTCAATATGATATGTTCAGGTCACTTGGTTAGGGTCAGGGATGCAGCAGGGGTTTTGTTGTACCTTTTGGAGCCTGATGAATCTGGCAGGAAGTGAGTTTTTTTATTACAACTCCTACCATCAGTCAGCAATTTTCAAAAGTTCCTGAGATCCAGTCCACTTATATTTTTTTCTGTGAATTTAAAATTCTGAAATGCAGCAGAAAGTCCCCAAATGAATTTGAAGTCTTTCAAGAATGTAAAATAACTGGAATGTCTTTTTTCTCTCCTTCTCCATAGATTAACCTCAGAGCCACAGACGTCAGGCTCATGCGCCAGTTGCTTGTAATCAATGAGAGCATCGAGTCCATCAAGTGGATGATTGAAGAGAAAGCCACCATTACCAGCAGAGGCAGCAGCCTCAGTGGTAGCCTGTGCAGTTTGTTGGAGAGTCAGAGCACCTCCTTACGTGGCAGCTACAACAGCCTACACGATGGCAGTGATGGGCTGGATGGCATTTCCGTGGGAAGTTATCTGGACACATTGGCAGATGATGTCCCAGGCCATCAGACCCCTTCAGACTTGGACCAATTCAGTGACAGCTCCCTAATAGAGGACCCACAGGCACTACACAAGCGTCCTAAATTGGATTCAGACTACTACTGCTTTGGCTAGTGACACAGTTTTTTGCATGGGACTGGTGTGCAATTAACTTGTATTTATCCTTCTTCTCTGCTGCTATATTTTTGGTGTGATTTTTATTTTAATAAGATGACCTTTTTAAAAGAAGCTGATTTTGAAACTGCTTAATGGTATTTCTGTTGCTCCTAATACTTCTCATCTGAACTGATTTATTTTCCTCTGTTATATCTCTATTTTTTATTTATTACAATGATTTTCTCCCTTCTTTTACAGTAGCACAAACAAAGTAGGGGGAAAAGTATAAGCAATAATTATGTTTTTGCTTTTGTTTTCAGAGCAACGGGTCAGGGATTACAAGAAAAACTTTGCTAAATTTTACAATAAACCGAAGTCTGATAACAGTTAATTTTGTTGCTTGTGTTCTTAAATGATTTAAGGTTTCATCTTCCAGGAGACATTGAGATATATTACTGTTTGCATATCAGGTTGAACAAAATGCTTGGAACAAAATTAAGCATTATTTCTAGGCCACAACATTCTAGTGTATAATCAACAATACTGTTAGTCACACACGCCCACATGACAATCATTTGGAAGTCCCCAACTACACACAGTCTGTTCAACCAACTCACCCTTGTGTTGGTACTTTCGATTAACATTTTGTCATCAATGATTCTAACTCAAATCATATGTTTATTTGTGTTATAATACATATTATTCTTCCAAATTTCAAAGAATAATTGAGATTAAGTATGGAGCCCATTCAAGGCAAAAATGTCCTAAATTTAATTGTATTTTGAGATTTTGTTGGCATTTACTTGTATGCATTTTGCAATTCTGATAGGATGTACAAATACTTAGATGCATACAAGCAGATGGATAGAAAGACAGATAAATATCCCAATAGTAGGGAAGCAGAATTGTTATTCATTTAAGAAGTCCAGTATGATATTTGTTCATCCTAGTATAAATAATCTCTTAGTTTTCTGAAATAGAATATTGTAACTCACATAGAGAGTGGACATTTAGTTTTGATATAATGTTATTAATCCTCTGCATTTCTTTTATCTTGATAACTCCTAGTGAAGGAATCTAATTAAGATTTCATGCTGTTCTTTGTAATGATAAATGTTTCTGGACTGAACCCTCTACAATACAAATCAAAAAGTCTTCCTTCTTATAAGTGAGAAATGTCCATACCCGAAAAATATTTCACCCAAATTTCCTTTATTATTATATGCTTACTACACATGTCAAATTTATTGTTTGTTTCCAAGGCATATATTATTCAATTTCTAATTAACATATATCAGGGCTTATATTTTGCATTGATCTTTTCCCATGAATTGCTTGATATAATCCTCATCACAACAGTCTCATAATGTGAGGACTGTTACCAGCCTATGTTTGAGGAAATTGAGGCAAATAGAAGGCAGGCTACTGAGACAAGTCTCCTGGTAAGTGTCAAATCTAGGATTTAACTTGCATCTGTCTTATTCCTAACAGTAAAACTCAATAACCTCTTTGGTAATTATTGATGTTAAATAACAAAATCGGAATGAGAAAGCAAATGTAAGTCTATAACAAAAATTAAAAATGTAACCAACCAATTTCAAACAGAAGATAATGAAATATGTAACCATATGTCTATAGCCTTGCAAGGAGAATATCCTCAACTACAGAGAAGTGGCAGGCAGCAAGAGTATGAGCCATCAAGGGTAAATTCTAACTTCTTTAAAACCCGCCCTTTGCCTTGAACAAGCCATGCACATGAAAGGCTATTTCTGTTCTCAGATCAGTTTCAGATCGTGAATACAATCTGGTAAATTTCTGTTACACTCTTCTCATGCAACCCGCTTCCCCTGCTATATGTCCACCCCATGCCCTCTATAAATTTTCCCTCTGGAGAAAGGAAATGCAAAAAGCACAAGAGCATAATGTGGAAGAAGTGTCTAGAATAGGTTTCATTTATATATTGTATTTTAAGAAACCTATAATGAACATTGGCAGAACACTTGAGAACGTTTTTGGTTTTATAAGTTTCAATATTTTATATGCTTTATATTAATTCCAATATTTTTTGCAAGACAGCAAATATAGATTCCACCATGTAAAAATATGGAATCACATGTAAGCCAACAAGTTTTTTAATAATTGATTTTACTAAAAGGAAGTCAATAAACAATTAAGCAACACTATTAACATATTCATTGGTCTCAAGAGAGTGAGCGCATAGGAGTGCTTCATTTTTAACTGAAGAATCCCCATAACTAATCTCTGACCTGGCTTACATGGAACCACATGGAAGCCAACAATTTTTTAATAATTGATTCTACCGAAAGGAAGGCAATAAACAATTAAGCAACACTAACTATTAACATATTCATTGGTCTCAAGAGAGTGAGTACACAGGAGTGCCTCACTTTTAACTGAAGAATCCCCGTAACTAATCTCTGACCTGGACCATTTGATATTTCACCTCTGTCAGCACCAGAAGGAAAAGGAGTAAAAAGTTGTAGTATCTTTCAAACTATTCTGCCTACACTGAGTTGTGTTTTCCCAGAGAAGATGGAATTTTCCTCAGTTACATTAATCTCTCAATTTTTATGGACTTGTTAGTCTTTTAATAGATGGAAAATAATTAGATGTAAGGAATTTAGACAAGCTAAAACTAGTACATTTTTGGAGTTTTGCAAATAAAGGAACTCTGGAAGATCCCTAGGAGTCTTAACTAAACTTCAAGGAAACAATGTTTATACTACCAGTCACCCCCAAAGTACATAGTATAAAGTTTTAAGTATTCATCAATGTTTGGAAATGCAAAAAATATTATTTACTGTGGGTGGACTATAAAGGTACTTGGAGCCCCACATATAATTGCATTCAGGCATTTGTTCCCCCAACTTCATAAAAACACAATCACCTCCACGAGGACAAAATAAACTTTTTTTAAAATTTTGTTTTGTTGAGACAAGGTATCACTGTGTGACCCAGGAAGAATACAGTGGCACCATCATGGCTCACTACAGCCTCCAACTCCCTGGTTCAAGCAATCCTCCCAAGTTAGCCTCTAGAGTAGCTGGGACCACAAGTATGCACCAGCATATCTGGCTAATTTTTCATTTTTTGTAAAGATGGAGTTTCACTACATTGCTGAGGCTGGTCTCGAACTCCTGGACTCAAGTGATCCTTCCACCTCTGCCTCCCAAACTGCTGGGATTACAGGCATGAGCCATCCTGCCCAACCAACAAATGATTATTAAGCCTAGCATAGTGGCACATGCCTGTTGTCCCAGCTACTCAGGAAGCTGAGATAGAAGGACTGCTTGAGCCCAGGAGTCTGAGTCCACCCTGAGCAACAAAGCAAGACCCTATTTCTAATAAAAATAAATATAGATCAAATAAAAGAAAACAAAATAAATGGTTATTTCAAGCTCCTCATCTTACTGATCTCACAATAGTTGACATATTTGATCACTCCTTTTTGAAAGAATGTCTTCATTTTCTTCCAGGACAAGACTTTCCCCCATCCCCCAATGCCTGCATGTTTGCAGACTCCACTGCTGGTTTCTCTTCATTTTTTCTGACCTCCAAAGGCAAGAGTGTACTTGGGCTCAATTCTCTTCCAAAATTGCTCCCCTGGAGAATCTATTCAGTTTCGTAGTTTTGAATGTCATACATGTGCTGAGATTTCTAAATGTATGTGTCTAGCCCCAATCTCTCCTCTACACTCCAGTCTCCCATGTCCACCTACCCCTGCAGCATCTCTATTTGGTGTCTGATAAGCATCTCAATCCGAACATATCCAAAATGGAAATTTTGCTCATTTTGAAATCTTTCCCAGTGTAGTAAATGGTGCTTCCACTCATCAATTGCTCAGTTCAAAACCTTGAGGTCATTTTTAACTATTCTCTTTCCGTTATACAACATCCATATCGTATGAGTTACATGTTAGAAATATATCCAGAATGCTACAGATTCTCATCATCATCACCACTGCTATCACTCTAATTCAAGCACCATCGCTTCTCCCTGAAACTACTGCAATAGCCTTGTTTCCTTCCTCCCATCCCCATCTTCCTACCGTCAGTGTTCAGCACAGCAGAGTAATCTTCTAAGACACAAGTCAGATTTTACCAGCCCCTATTCAACCCTGTAATGAATTTCCATCCTCTTCAGAGTCTAGTCCCAATCTTTATTGTGGACTACAAAACCCCGTGCAATCTGCCATCCTTCTGCCTGACCTCATCTAGTACAACTCCCCTCCTCTCTCATTGTGAAGCCTCATTTGCATCCTTGTTAGTTCTTACAAATCTCAAAATCCAAGCATGTTCCTATCTCAGAATCTTTGCATTTCTCGTTTCTTCTTTCTGAAATATTCCCCTAAATACACGTAAGTCTTGATTCCCTAGTTCTTTGTGGTCTCCAATCAAGTGGCCGCTTGTCTGAGAGGACTTCTCCCAGAGTCTCCCGGCACTGTTTATCGTCCTTACCCTGGCTTATTTTTCTTCCTAACCCTTATCAGCACTTAATGTTTTGGGGTGCATTTTCTGCCTCCCCACACTAGAATGAAAGGTCTGTGAGAGGAATAACTTTATTTTGTTCACCGCCATATCCCTCGGAACCCAGAAAAGTATCTGTCACATAGTAGATACCAAGTAAATCTTCTTTGACTAAAGCAATTATTACACATTTCCTGAGTGCCTTTTAGGTGCCAGGCAATAACTGTGCTAGGTCCTGGTGTTAGGAAGATGAAGAAGGTATGAAACCTGCCTCTGAGAGTTCATCTGTTTAGTACGTTTCTCTGATTGGAAGAATAACGGTCTCCACTCTCACCCCAAATATGTCCATTTCCTAAACTCTTGAACCTGTTAAGTGGCAAAAGGGACATTGCAGATGTGATTGAGTTAAGGATCTTGAGATAGAAAGATGACGCTGGATTATATGGATGGGCCCTATGAGAGAGCAGTAGGAGAGTCAGAGTAAAAAAGTGAGAGAGAATGGAAGAGAGAAGTGAAGACATGCAAAATGATATATTGCTGGCTATGAGGGTAGAAGAAGAGGCCAGAGCCAAGGAATGCAAGCAGGGTACAGTTTCTATTTCTCAGCTTGAACTGCTGTATCAATCTTATGCTATTTCTATGTAATCACTGTTATCATTGTTCAAATATTTAGTAGAGAATTCCCATTAAACACAAAAACTCAAATATTCTCACCTATCATTGTGGATTATTTTTATGTAACCCAAGGCCTGGTTGGGTCAAATCAGAGCTCTGGGATTGTTTCACATCTACCTGTATTTGAGTGCTAGTGACATTACAAATATGGTCCAAGTTTGCATTCTTTCAAGTCATCAACACTGTGTGCAGGGTCTGTTTTCCAATATGGGAGGAAGAACTGTCAGAGGCTGCATTATTTCACTCTTTACTAATGAAGGATCCTGTACCAATAGGAAAATGTATGCTTTCTTGAAGTTTTAGATTATTCTCAGAGTAATTTACTACAATTATTTTGACATCAGCCAAATGCACCTATAAATCAAATATACTTCCAGCTAGCAACTCTGCATTTTTTCACTCTCATGCAAAGGAATATTCCTTACTCTTTTATTGCTGATGCATTCCAGCTTCTTGTCACTTGGCCTTCCGCTGAAAGCAATTTCCTTGTGATTTTTATACAAAAGTATTAGTGAAGATTCCCTCAATCAATCCCTGAAAATTTTGTTCATCACAAAATAATGGACTGAAATTATTATATATACATATTCTGCTAAATCCTCAAAAATCTAGTTTTTGTTTTTTTTTTTAATTCAAAGATTGCATGGTGTTAGGTGTGAAAGAGCTGCTAGAGGACACGTGGAATAGTACAAATAAGGAAAATGAGGCATTCTTGGGCAACTTGTACCTTTGATAGACAATATGGCCATACTGTGTGTCTAAATTAAGCTTCAGTAAATTAAGCTTCAGAAAATCATCAGATCCACACTTGCAGCATAGAATGAGTGGCTCAAGATGTTTTAATGCAAAACAAAAATAATTTATTTTATTTAAAATACAATTGATGTAATATTAAAGGAAAAAGAATGACATTTAAGAAGTAAAATGGCATAATTGTTAACTTGCAATTAAGGGATAATATAAACTATCAAGGCTTAGGGTTCAGGGTATCCCTGTTTTACCACTCATGATTATGTTTAAGTAATTTTGGAATAAGTAACTTTGCTTCTTTGTGCCTCAGTTTCCTCATTTGTAAAACGGACATAATGATATCTGCCTCATAAAATTGATGGAGAATTAATATTTAGAAAGTGCTTGCAATGTAACCTAGTACACAGAAACACTTAATACCTTATGTTATTATCATTATAATAAACAATCAAGTAATCTGTTTTATATCTAAGAAGGAAGAAATTAAGACTAGCTCATCATAGTGCATATAATTTAAGTATACATACCGTTGTGTGACCAATCCAATAACTTGTCAATCTCTCTGGAGAATATCTTCCATAAAGCCTGCAGAAATAAAATAGTTACATTTTCAGCCCCCTAGTTGCTAAACATGGCCATAGGACAAAGTTTTGCCCAATAAACTATAAGCAGAACTCTGAGAGAGGTTTCTGGAAAACGTTTGCTGACTTTGAGCTGTCTATATAAGCCATTCTTGAGCTAACAATATTTTGAGATTTTCACATCCTTATTTCCTATGGCAGTTGTAAACTCTTGCAGGAAAAAAATGTTTAAAGTGCAACTTACATTTTAGTACTGTTAATACACAGTGCTAGCAGTGAATTAAACAAACAAAATACAGTTGTTTTTATTCCATCCTCAATGTTACCATAACACAGCTAATTGATATGGAGACTTTTTTAAAAAAGCAAAACAAGCTTTCACCTTTACAGTACATGCTTTAGAATAATAGGTCTTCAGAATGATGACACTATGCTAAATTCAGCTTGTTTTCTTTAATTTACTTTCTGGAAACCTACAAAGGTGCATAGAGAATTCTTTAGACATGAAGACTTTGTAAAGCATTGTTAATTTGCTGTCTCAAATTTCACTTGGAGCTATGTTTTAAAAAGAGGAAAGAAATATTTATATAATGTGTCACTTTCTTCTTTTAGATCACTTACAAATATACCACCAGTTAAATGATAATGTCTTACTTTGATAGATTTATTATAGATACAAAAACAAAGCCAATATTAATAGGAGTAGAGTTTTAAATGGAGCTGTACCTGACCTACTTTTTCCTACTAGGTTTGTCAAATCAATCAGTGAGACAATAATAGGTGACAAAATGATGGCTGGTGATACTATTTATAGTATACATATCACTTACCATAGAGATTATTTTGATTGAATAGATGTTCAAAATAATTTATCAAAAATCTGTCATGACTCTATCTTATTCCAAATTTGTACTACTGATAAAACTTTAAAATACTAAAATCCTTGTAGATTTCATTGGCATGGTTCTAGGCAAAAATATCTGCCAGCATTCAGAGTGAAGGTCTTCATCAAATTGAGGGCTCAGTCTCCCACTTGAGTTCATGACAGGCACAATGTGAATATTCCCAAATCCCAAGACCAGTAGATCTATGAAAATGACTGCAATCTAATGTAGTGTGTCCCAAGATGGCTGACTAATTAGAAAAAGTGAAAACTTTGAGCCTTTCAGAGAATTTGCAAAGTTAGACAAGACGGGTCCATTAAACACTATTTTGAAAAAATGAAAATATTACAGTAAAAATGTTATTCTTTTTCTATTTCAGTTTTCTATTTTGATGAGGAACATATATGGACTCACAGGTTTTGAAGGTCTTAAGAATTCAAGTTTGAGGTTTTGCTCTGGAACGGGGACCAGAAAAACAAATGACATACAGTTTTCACCACAAGTTTTTCATAATTTTTATCACTACATCTGACACCTGATCCACTGATATGTGATCCACTGTTATCTTAAGAGTACTATGAAGAAATCCAAATTGCCAATTGCTGGTGTCGCCATTATTTGGTACCTGGGAATTATTTGGTTTTAAGTTGAACAATTCAATTTTATATTAACACTGTAATCCATTATTTCTTGTAGTGATGCAAATACTTCCACACTCTTCCATTCCACCCTTGTGTTTCTAATTATGAAAGTCTACCCTACTTCATATTTCACATATTAGGTTAGTGCAAAAGTAATTGTGTTTTCAGGCTGTGAATCTGAAATCATTATTATAACTAGGCTCAAACACACATTTATTAATCAAAATAGGAAGCATTACAATCAACAGATTTTTGCCAATGAGAAATAAGTTTGTTTATTCCTGTAGCATAAAAATCCATGCTTTGGGATTCGACAAACTCTTGGAAAGCATTTTCTGTACCCTGCTGGTTGTGGAAGCATTTTCCCTGCAAAAAGTTGTCTAGGTGTTTGAGAAGTGGTAGTCGGTTGGTGAGAGGTTGGGCATGTATGTCAAAACCTCATAGCTCAATTCCTTCCACTTTTGAAGGGTTGGTTGTGTGACTTGTGGTTGGGTGTTGTCATTAAGAAGAACTGGGCCCTTTTTGTTGACCAACGCCAGCTGCAGGTGTTGCAGTTGTTGGTGAAGCTCGTTGATTTGCTGAGCATACATCTCAGATGTAATGGTTTCACCAGGATTCAGAAAGCTGCAGTGGATCAGACTGGCAGCAGACCACCAAACAGTAACCATGACTTTTTGGGGGTGCAAGTTTGGCTTTGGGAAGTGCTTTAGAGCTTCTTTTCAGTCCAGCCACTGAGCTGGTCATTGCTGGTTGTTGTATAATATCCATTAAAATCACTGCACGTCACAATCAGGTCAAGAAATGATTCGTCCTTGTTGCATAGAATAAGAGAAGAAGACACTTCAAAACGATGATTCGTTGGATTTTCACTCAGCTCATGAAGCACCCCACTCTTTGAGCTTTTTCACCTTTCCAATTCACTTCAAAAGGCACATGACCATACAGTGGCTGATGTTAAGTTCTTTGGCAACTTCTCGCGTAGTTGTAAGAGGATCAGCTTCCATGATTGCTTTCAATGGGTCATTGTCAACTTCCAATGGCCGGCCACTGTGCTCCTCATCTTCAAGACCCTTGTCTCCTTTGCGAAACTTCTTGAACCACCATTGTATTGTAAGTTCATTAGCAGTTTCTGGGCCAAATGCATTGTTGATGTTGCAAGATGTCTCTGCTACTTTATGACCCATTTTGAACTCAAATAAGAAAATTTCTCGAATTTGCTTTTTGTCTAACATCATTTCCATAGTCTAAAATAAACAGCAAATAATCTGTAATCAGCAAAACAAACAAAAACTGAGAAATGCCCATTAAAATTATGTATAAGATAATCACATTTATTTAAGAATGTATTCCAATATCAAACGGCAAATTCCAACAACGTAAAAACAGCAATTACTTTCCCACTCACCTAACAGATTCATTTGGAAGCAAGGACTACAAAATATTTTTAATGTAAAATGTTTCTTTAGTCACACTTATTCTGTAGTTCTATACTCTAATGTAATCCCTTTAAGGACCTTCTATTGCAGAATCATCTTCTTACCTTGGAGGTCAAGCCTACAACTTTATCTGCCCAGTATCAGCTTTTTGCAATGTAAGATCATTCTTCCTTCTCAATGAGAGGGGCAAAAAGACTAAAAATGTCATAAAGATTTAAGAAATGAAACAGATAACCAAACCTTTACTAAAGATTTTATTAGTAACAAACATCAAAAATAAGGGCAATGATACAAAAAGTTATGCAAAACTACAAATCATGCTCAACAGCCAGTAACCAGAGACCAGAAAGATCATCAGAAAAAGGTCACATTGGTGAGGACATGAGGATACAAAGATAAAAGTGTGTAACCTTGATAAAGGAACACAGGGAAAGAAGTCTAAGTTCAAACGGAGACAAAGAGTACACTCTTATCTACTAACGTCAGACAGTTCTAAAGACCAGCAGAGGCATGGCTCATGAGCAGGTCAAGCTAGATTAATGAGCCAGGGAAAGGCAAATATCCACTGTTCCCACCACGAATGTTAATCTCCCTATTTTCTGAGTATGCTCTGAGAATACTACATTGATGTCATCACTTTTTCTTCTCCATGCTCAAGAATGTCCTTCTCTCAGTTCTCTATCATCTAAATCCATTTATCTTTGAAGATCTATCTTCTCCAGGTAGCAGTCAGCTTTTCTCTAAACCTATAATATTCATTGATTGTACCATATGCTTTGGTACTTAAGAATTTGCTCTATTATGATGTGAGAATGTGTGTGTGAGTTTACTTTCAAATTGCTTATACATAAATTTTAGTTTCTTATTGTCTGTAATATAATATATCTCATAATATTCACTGTCAGCATATGTCCAACAGATATTTCTAGAATTAAATTAATTGAATTTATTTTTTAAGATCTACCAAAAAATAAAAGTAACTTCCCTGCCATCAAAAACAATAGAAAAAAGTATTCATACCATATTATTTTTATTGCTATTTATTTATTACTATGATTTAAATTGTATTATTTTATATATTACCATTATTTAAAATGTTTAAATTATCATAAAAACTATTATTTAAATTGTTTTTCCTATATGGTAAAGAATATGGGAGCAAAAATAAAAGGTAGCAAACAAAAACATTAGGAAGTTATATAATATTTTGACTAGAAAAGCCAACTACCAAATTAAAAATTTTAGATTAATAAAAGCATTAATAAAATGAATAAATAGATGAATATTTTAAAAAATCTGCAGTTTTGTTATATGCCATTGTCATTTGAGAGACGTGACAGGATCCCATTCACAATAAGAAAAAAATACATAAAATATTTAAGAGTAATTGCAACAATAAATGAATTTTACCTACTTGAAAAAAGCAATAGACTTTTCCGAAATATATAAGATACAATTTGGAAAACATCAAATATATTGTAAGAAGTTAAATTTTTCTCATTAATTTATATTTAATGAAAGTAAATAAGAAAGTAAAATAGATTGTTGTAGAAGAAAAAAGGAATAAATAAATCAGTTTTCAATTTCACCTGGCTAGAAGACCAAGCAAAAATATGACAGTATCTATTCAGCAAAGGAAGAATAAAGAAAAATTTCCTATGTGATAGTAAACCCTTTTAGACCTATAATAATTAAAACAATGTGTTGTTGGAACAAAAATAGATCTCTTAGAATAGAATAGATTATATATTATATATAAAGATTATATATAAATATATAAATATTTAATGTTTATAAAATAAGTATCTGAAAACAATAAGGAAAATAGTTTATTCAACAGTATTGACACAATGTGTTAGAAATCTAAAGACAAAATATGTATTTTTTGTTGTTGTTGTTGTTGTTTATTTTGAGACAGAGTCTCACTCTGTCACCAGGCTGGAGTGCAGTGGTGCAATCTCAGCTCACTGCAACCTCTGCCTCCCAGGTTCAAGCAATTTTCCTGCCTCAGCCCCCTGAGTAGCTGGGACTACAGGCACGCACCACCATGCCCAAGTAATTTTTGTATTTTTAATAGAGACAGGGTTTCACCATGTTGGCCAGGATGATCTCAATCTCTTGACCTTGTGATTTGCCCGCCTTGGCCTCCCAAAGTGTTGGGATTACAGGCGTGAGCCACCAAGCCCAGCTGAAAATCTGTTTTAGACTCACAATTTACATGACAAACCAAAATAAATCTCATGTGTATTAAATTGTTACTTTTTAAAATAACTATAAGAAAACTAGAGAAGACATTTAGTTTCAAACATACTGAGATAAAAATCAGTTATTAACACAATGAAAATTTTTATATGTAAAAAAGTTAAAACTATGAAATTTAGGAAAAAAGACGAGTATGTTGAGGAAAATAATTGCAGCAAATAGATATTATAATGAATGTAATTGGTAAGAAATAATCAAAGTGCTGGGATTACAGGGATGAGCCACTGTGCCTGGCTAACAAAGTCTGTTTTACAATCATATACTGAATCTCTCATGTAACTTATTAAATACTGTACTGAAAGTGAAGCACAGAATGGATACGGGTACTAGATATATGCTTTCAACTGAATGTGCACCACTTTCACATCATCATAAACTCAAAATTAATGTCAAACTATTGTAAGTTGGGTACTGTCTGTATGTTATTTAATTTTATTTTTGTGGATTGGATTTGATGGATTAAGTTTTAGATTGTTTATTATTGGAAATATCAGATTTCCCTTATTATAAGTGTGAAGTTCATATGCTCTAGTGAGAATTTCTTCAGACTCATGGTCTACTGTATTGGGTTTAAATGTGAAGATTCCAATTATGAGCTACATGATTATCTGCCAGCATGTTTTCTCATGCATCAAACTGAAAATTTATCTTTCAAGGTTGTGTGAGTGGTACAGCAGACAACATTACTATAAAATGTTCCACAAATATTAGGGAACATATCTCCTGCCTTACTTATGAAATGGTTCTGCAGTCCTCCCCAGAAGGCAGCTTTATAGGGAAGTGCTTATCAATTATGTATTATTGTTTCATGATTGTGATTTTTTTTTCACGATCCATCTGAAAGACTTGCAAATGAAATACTCCATAAAGCAAGACAACCTTGAAAATGCCATAGTTTCAGAAAAGTTGGATAAGAAAATCAGCTGTTATTGAAACTAAGCTCGATGTGATTTGATATCATGCTCTGAGCTTGTCACTAAGAATATTTGATCTCTACCCATAAACAAACTGTTTAAAAACTAGTTAAAAGCTATCAGCACTAAGAATGATTGAATTTATTTAACCTAGTGCTGAATACACTGTAGATACTAAACAAGTACATACTATACGATCAATACCAGAAAAATATTCCAACTAGTCAATTTCTAGAAAACCTTTCAATGTTGTTTGACTAGTTTTAAATCAAATTCATAATTTGATTTTGTATAACTTGATTTTGGAATAATGCTTCTTGCATCTCAGACTTGCCCAATTACTTTTTGATTTGTGCATTATCCATGTGTGGCTCTGCTTGTTTTTATAAATAAACTCTGAATAAATGGCTCTCACTGAAATTGCACTCATTTGAGAATGCACATGTCTACGCGTTTACGGATACTGGCTTTCTTCTCTTAGCTTGACTTACCAAATTGACTGCCACTTGCTATTTATGTTTGAATTTAATCTGAATTAAATTCTTACAAAAGAAATAAAAACCTCATTTTAACACGAAGAGTTTGGTAGAATCCCTTGAATAAGGAAGAGAAAATATATTTATATATAGATAAATGAGGCTGTAGGTGGTTTTATGAAATGGTGTGGTTTTGTGAATTAAAATGTTACCCTATTTTAAGATTTCTGACAAAACATGAAATCTATAATTATTTACTCAACAAACATATTTATGATGAGCTGTAACAGAGGTGGATGGCAGAATCTGATTTTAAGTTTTTCATAGTTGCACAAACAAGCAAAGTAAGTGCAATAGTGACTGTGGCAGAAATCACAATAATTTTTTTTTAAACCAGGTATTTGACTTTCTCCCAATCTTCTAAGAAGTATCATTTGTAAGAAAAGTCTGATTAAGTGGGTTACTGCTTTTCTAAGAAGAGTCATGACTGGCTGTTCATAATCAGTAAACCCAAAGAGGCACTGACTAGCTTTAAGGTTAAGATACAAGTACATTATCTTACCTCTGAAATACATAAGAATTGGCAAGAAGGTTGGAGGACTTAGGGCAATGATGGAAGGGAAGAGTTAGAAAAGAAAAACCAAATTGCAACACAATAGAGAAAATGTGGAGAAAGACTGAGAGATGAAGAAGCTGTTATGAACAATGCATCATTAGTTGGTAAAGCAAAGAGAAAATTTAAGTCAAACTACTTCAAAAAATGTTAGGGTTTTATATATATATATATATATATGGTGCAGTACCTCCACTGGGATATTAAGAATCTTTCAGTAAAGATGAAGGTTGCTCTTCAATGCTTCTTTAGAATGATTTGTGTGTTTTTCCAGATGCATCCGCATTTGAGATTGAACTTAAGGTTAGCTGAGTGGATCAAGATGGACCACACTTGTTTGGAAGTTATGTTTGAAGTGTTACGAGAAAAGAGAGAAAAGAGTCACTTATTCAGTAAATGGATAAGTGGAATGAAGAAAATACTTCAAATGTAGTCGTTTGGCTGGGTGTGGTGGCTCACACCTGTAATTCTAGCACTTAGGGAGACCAAGGCAGGTAGATCACTTGAGGCCAGGAGTTTGAGATCAGCCTGGCCAACATGATGAAAATTCGCCTTTACTAAAAATACAAAAATTAGCTGGGCGTGTGGTGCACACTTGTAGTCCCAGCTACTCAGGTGGCTGAGGCATGAGAATCACTTGAACCGAGGAAGTGGATGTTACAGTGAGCCAAGATTGTGCCACTGCACTTCAGGCTGGGCTACAGAACAAGACCCTGTGTGGTGTGGGGGGTGGGGGTGTGTGTATACAGAAAGAGAGTCAACCAAACTTAAAGATATCAAAAAAAAGGAAGAATATGTGTAAAGGCAAGAGTTTCCTGTTTACAGCTACTAAACAAAACTGGGGACATCAGACATTATGAGTCTAATGATGAGATTCAATAGGAAGTGAACGATATCACCTAAATTTTGGTACCTACAGAAGCAGGAACCATTGTATTCTCATCAAACATCTGAGCTAACTACTGTGTTTTTTAAAAATAGAGATAAAAGGGCAAGTTAAGGTACAAGAAAATGCAAACACTCAAAACCAAGATAAATACATTCTATAGAACAAATGTGCAGGTTCTCCAAACAAGGAAAGATGAGGTAACTGTCAAAAAAAAAAAAAAAAAAAAGTTAAGACACCATAGCTAAATACAATATGTAGACCTTGTTGGAGCTAAATTGAAGCAAATCAACTGGAAAATAGCTTTCTTTGAGAAAATTTAAAAATTTGAATATACAAATATACTCTGGGTATCAGATACTATTAAAGTATTAATGTTAATTCAGTTAGGTGTAAACATAGAATTTTGATATTTATCAGAAATACATTCTGTAGTACTTATGCATGAAATAACATGACTACAATTTACTTTAAAATACCATGGTTAAAAATGTAAGAGGTGAAAATTAAAATAGAATTAGTCAATCTTGATCTTTTTTGAAATTGGGTAATGAATAGGTTTATAGCTGCTTACTGTACACTTTGTCCCTTTTGTATGGTTTTTAAATTTTTTATAATAAAAAGTGAAAACTAAAGAAAATGGAGAAAGTTTCCCAGCTCCTTTTTACTTCTCCGGAATCACAGTTCTAGAACTTCCATTTGGTTCTTCTTCATGTGTTCCATTTCTCTGCTAATATTTTCTATCTTTTCATTTACTGTGAACATATTATCTTTTACATTTTTGAACATCAAAGGAGTATCTGCTTTAAAATTCTTTGACAATTCCAACATCTGGGTTATCTCAGAATTTGTTCCATAATTTGGTCTTTTTTTCTAGAAATTAGTTCACATTTTCTAATTCTTTATATGCCAAGTCATTTTGAATTTGATGCTGGATTTTGTCAATGTTACATTGTAAAGATTCTAGATTCTGTTATATTCCTCTGAAGAATGCTGATTTCTTAGTTTTACCAGATAATTAATATAGTTGGATTCCAAAAGTAAACTTTGCCTTTGGGCTGTTCAAATGTCATTTTATTTAGTCTTTTATTCTTAACTGGATTTTGCCCTGTTTCTGGTACAGACAAAGTCATAGGCAAAATCTTAGACAGTATTTGGAAGTCCTCCTCTCTGATTCCCTCTCCTTCTTAGAATCCCATCTCATTATTAGTAACTGTGGTTGCCTTAAACTCTGTTCTCTGGCTCGTCAGTCCTGAAAGTCTGCAGGTAGAGTCACAGCTAATTCAAGGAATCAACTTCAGTGGGCTTTTAGACTAAATGTTATAAAAAGAGCAAAATCATCATATGCCATTTCCTTCTCCCTAATGTCAACTTACCTCTAAAATCTACCTGTTTTTATTTACTCTCCAGTTCTTCACATCATTTTAAATGTTTTTATCCACAATTTATTTTGGATAATATAATTCTTGTGATTCTTGGGAAGGTTGGGTTTGGTCAGAACATTACTTGGCATACTACACACAAAAATCAAATAGTAGAAGCATAAGAATATTTAAAAATATGAGTATAAAGAAACACTAGAAGAGTAAGAAAACAAAATAAATTGAAAGATCATGGTAATGGTAAAAATATGAATGTGAAAAGAAAGGTAAATATACAAAAGTTCCCGTTTGTTATAGATATGATATTAGTGCTAAAAATAATACAGTCAATATTTTCTGGGTGCTAATAAATATATGAATTCGTGGACAGGAATGTTGTAGAGTAGCTGAAGATAAATTTGATAAAACGGGTTGGTATCAAATTTTGATGAGCTTCATGTGATATGCTGGTATCTGAAATTTTTTCTTATAGAAAGATAAGGAGCCCAATAGGCAATGGGAAAAACCTATTCATATAATTAGAGTTCCTTGGGAGAATATTTGCAGAGGCCTCAAAAATTATGTAATTTTAAATTATGAAATGTAAATAGAAACAGAAAGCGAAATTTATATCCCAAAGCAAATTAGTAAATTTTTGCAGACAATTCAAAAGTTACTGCTTCATGTTCCATGTTTTTTTTTTTTTTTAAGCAAATAAAAACAATGCATCCCTAACACATTGGTCCCATATATCAAGAGTAAGCCTGAGAATAAATTGCCATTTTTATAAGAAAGAAACTTTGCTCATTTAAAAAATAAAATTAAATGTTACTTAGATATTACAAGTATGACTTTCTTAAGATATTAATAGTTTTGGAATTGCTATAGCAACAGTGGACTGTAAACATCCTCCCACAGAACAAGTAGGCATTCCACAAATGATTGGAAAGAAAAAAGGGAACAATTTAATATTGGTCATTTTACTTAGAGGATTATTAATTTAATTTATTCTTTCAACAAACCAACGTTTGGTTTCATTGATTTTCTCTATTATTTACACATTTTCTATTCCACTGATTTCTTCCTTACATTTATTATTCATTTTTTCTACTTAGTTCCAATTTGATTTGCTTTTTAAATTAGTGTTCTAACAAGAAAATTTAGATCATTAATATTATATATTTCTTCTTTAGCTTTAGCTGCATCACACACATTTTAATATACTTTTATTGTAATTCAGTTACATATATTTTCTCATTGATCTTATGATTTCTTTTTGAACCATTAGTTATCTAGAAGTTATTGTTTCCTAATATTTAGGCTTTTTCTACTTTTTTAGTGCTGTTAATATCTAATTTAATTCACCTATGGTCAGAGAACTATGAGGACTTCTTTTATGGCCCAGAGGCGGTTTCTTTTGTTGACTTTTTCATGTGTCCTTCAAAATAATGTGAATCCTATGGTGGTTGGATACAGTGCTCTCTACATAAAAATTAGGTTACAGTTTGATAGTGTTATTCAGATCTTCTCTACCTTTTAAAATTTTTATCTAGGCTTTGTATTGATTATAGATAGAGTTAAAAAAATTTCCAGCTAAAGTTGTGGAGTCGTCTATGTCTTCCTTCAGTTCTATTAGCTTTTGCTTCATGTAATTTGAAGTACTCTTATTAGGTGTCTCTGTTTATAATCGTCTTATGTTCCTGAAGTATTAACCCTTTTACCACTACAAAATGTCATTCTTTGACACTATCACTACTCCTTTTTCTCAATTTCTATGTTTTCTGATATGAATAGAGCCCTTTAGCTTTATTATGTCTAGTACTTGTAAGGTACATCTTTGCCCATCCTTTTAGTTTCAAGTGACTTCAGTATGTGTGTTTAAAGTGTCTCTTGTAGGTAGCATAAAATTGCTTCTTGCTATATATTATAAAGTTTTAAAATTTCTGCCTTATAATTGAGGTATTTACTTGATTTCTATTTGATGTAGTTGTTGATATGATTTTGCAGATATGATATTTTGTTATTGTATTATATTTATCAGTTTTCTCTGCAACTTCTTTCCTGTCTTCTCTGTATTAATCAACTTTTTAAAAAATCTATCATTTCACTTCCGTTATTGGCTTTCCAGCTACATCTCTGTTGAGCAAATTACAATATGTATCTGCTGTGGTCTAAATGTTTGTGTCCCCTCAAAATTCACATGATGAAATTCTAACCCCCAAGGAGATGGTATTAAGTGGTGGGGCAACTGGATGATGATTCGATCATGAGAGCAGAGTCCTGATAAATGGTAATAGCACCCATACAAAAGAGGCTGAGGCAGCTTGTTTGCTCCCATCATGTGACGATACTGCAAGAAGGCACCATCTATGAGAAAACAGACCCTGATGAGACACCAAATATGCTTACACTTGGATCTTGGAGTTCCCAATCTACAGAACTGCAAGAAGTAAATTTTTGTTGTTACAAGCCAACCAGTCTATGAAATTTTATTACAGTGGCCTGAATAGACTAAGAAAGTATCTTTAATATCACAATCTTATAGCTAATATTTAATAATATAAGGTGGTGTATAGGAAGCTTAAAACAGTATATTAATTTTTACTCCATTAATTATTTTTCCATTTTTGCTACATCACACACACAAACACACACTCATTATAATATAGCTGGGGGCTTTCTCCTCAAAGAAATTCTTACAGAATTTTATGTACTGGCCAGGGTGGTGGCTCACTCCTGTAATCCCAACACTTTGGGAGATCAAGGCAGGAGGATTGCTTGAGCTCTGGAGTTTCAGACCAGCCCTGGCAACATGGAGAAACCCTGTCTCTACAAAAAAATAAGAAACAATGAAAATTAGCCATGCATGGTGGCACACATCTGCGTTCCCAGCTACTCAGGAGGCTGAGGTTGGAGAGCCACTTGAGCCTGGGAGGTGAAGGGTGAATGAGCCGAGATTGTGCCACTCCCATCCAGCCTGGGCAATGGAGCCAGACCCAATCTCAAAAATAAAAAACAAAACAAAAAAAGAAAAAAGAATGTTATGTAGTTCAGCAGATTTGCTGATGATGAATTTTCTCAAATGTTTCAATTCAAAAGTTTTATTTTTTTAATTTTTGAGAAATTATTTTGCCAGATACAAAACTCTTGAGATATATATTACATATGTGTATGTATATATACATGTATATTTTTTTCTATCACTTAAAATACATTCTTTCATTGTCCCATGTCTTCAATTGTTTTCAATAAGAAATCAAACAATAATTGTAATGTGTTGCCTTTTTTCCTTGACCTGTTTCCAAAATTTTCTTATCTTGCTTTCAGCAATTGGACTTAGATGTGTGTATGAGTGGCTATACTGATTGATGTTTGCTGGTATTATTTAATCTGTAGGTTAATATTTTCAGTCAGACATGAGAGGTTTTCAGCTATTATTCAGATAACTTTTGCCTTTCTGTTTTCCCTGTCCTAAAGACACTGCAATTACATGCATGTTGAACTGTTTGATATTGTCACACAAGTCTCCATGGCTCTGTTCATTTTCCATCAATCCTTTATCTCTCTGTGCTTTGAATTGAATAACTGCTATTGAAATACTTTCATGTTCACTGATTCTTATAACTTGTATATCTAATTCACTTTTGATCCTATCATTTCAGGTATTATACATTTTTGTTTTAGGATCTCCAGTTTTAATAATTTTCATTTTTTCCATTGGGATTTTTTGTATTATTATTATTATACTTTAAGTTCTAGGGTACATGTGCACAACGTGCAGGTTTGTTACATATGTACACATGTGCCATGTTGGTGTGTTGCACCCCTTAACTCATCATTTACATTAGGTATATCTCCTAATTCTATCCGTCCCCCGCCCCCTCCCCACAATAGGACCTGGTGTGTGATGATCCTCTTCCTGTGTCCAAGTAATCTCATTGTTCAATTCCCACCTATGAGTGAGAACATGCGGTATTTGGTTTTCTGTTCTTGCAATAGTTTGCTGAGAATGATGGTTTCCAGCTGCATCCATGTCCCTACAAAGGACACGAACTCATCCTTTTTTATAGCTGCATAGTATTCCATGGTGTATATGTGCCACGTTTTCTTTTTTTTTTTATTATTATACTTTAAGTTCTAGGGTACATGTGCACAACGTGCAGGTTTGTTACATATGTACACATGTGCCATGTTGGTGTGCTGCACCCATTAACTCGTCATTTACATTAGGTACATCTCCTAATGCTATCCCTCCCCCGCCCCCTCCCCACAATAGGAGCCGGTGTGTGATGATCCCCTTCCTGTGTCCAAGTGATCTTTTTTTTCAGTTCCCACCTATGAGTGAGAACATGGGGCATTTGGTTTTCTGTTCTTGCAATAGTTTGCTGAGAATGATGGTTTCCAGCTGCATCCATGTCCCTACAAAGGACACGAACTCATCCTTTTTTATGGCTGCACAGTATTCCATGGTGTATATGTGCCACATTTTCTTAATACAGTCTGTTAATGATGGACATTTGGGTTGATTCCAAGTCTTTGCTATTGTGAATAGTGCCACAAAAAACATACGTGTGCATGTGTCTTTATAGCAGCATGACTTATAATCCTTTGGGTGTATCCCCAGTAATGGGATGGCTGGGTCAAATGGTATTTCTAGTTCTAGATCCTTGAGGAATGGCCACACTGTTTTCCACAATAGTTGAACTAGTTTACAGTCCCACCAACAGTGGAAAAGTGTTCCTATTTCTCCACATTCTCTCTAGCACCTGTTGTTTCCTGATTTTTTAATGATTGCCTTTCTAACTGGTGTGAGATGGTATCTCATTGTGGTTTTGATTTGCATTTCTCTGATGGCCAGTGATGATGAGCATTTTTCATATGTCTGTTGGCTGTATGAATGTCTTCTTTTGAGAAGTGTCTGTTCATATCCTTTGCCCACTTTTTGATGGGGTTGTTTTTTTCTTTTAAATTTGATTGAGTTCTTTATAGGTTCTGGATATTAGCCCTTTGTCAGATGAGTAGATTGCAAAAATTTTCTCCCATTCTGTAGGTTGCCTGTTCACTCTGATGGTAGTTTCTTTTGCTGTGCAGAAGCTCTTTAGTTTAATTAGATCCCATTTGTCAATTTGGGCTTTTGTTGCCATTGCTTTTGGTGTTTTAGACATGAAGTCCTTGCCCATGTCTATGTCCTGAATGGTATTGCCTAGGTTTTCTTCTAAGGTTTTTTTGATTTTAGGTGTAACATTTAAGTCTCTAATCCATCTTGAATTAATTTTCATATAAGGAGTAAGGAAAGGATCCAGTTTCAGTTTTGTACTTATGGCTAGCCAATTTTCCCAGCACCATTTATTAAATAGGGAATCCTTTCCCCATTTCTTGTTTTTCTCAGGTTTGTCAAAGATCAGATGGCTGTAGATGTGTGGTATTATTTCTGAGGGCTCTGTTCTGTTCCATTCGTCTATATATCTCTGTTTTGGAACCAGTATCATGCTGTTTTGGTTACTGTAGCCTTGTAGTATAGTTTGAAGTCAGGTAGCGTGACGCCTCCAGCTTTGTTCTTTTGGCTTAGGATTGTCTTGGCAATGTGGGGACTTTTTTGGTTCCATATGAACTTTAAAGTAGGTTTTTCCAATTCTGTGAAGAATGTCACTGGTAGCTTAATGGGGATGGCATTGAATCTATAAATTACCTTGAGCAGTATGGCCATTTTCATGATATTGATTCTTCCTGTCCATGAGCATGGTATGTTCTTCCATTTGTTTGTGTCCTCTTTTATTTCACTGAGCAGTGGTTTGTAGTTCTCCTTGAAGAGGTCCTTTACATCCCTAGTAAGTTGGATTCCTAGGTATTTTATTCTCTTTGAAGCTATTGTGAATGGGAGTTCGTTCATGATTTGGCTCTCTTTTTGTCTGTTACTGGTGTATAAGAATGCTTGTGATTTTTGCACATTGATTTTGTATCCTGAGACTTTGCTGAAGTTTCTTATCAGCTTAAGGAGATTTTGGGCTGAGACGATGGGGTTTTCTAAATATACAATCATGTCATCTGCAAACAGGGACAATTTGACTTCTTCTTTTCCTAACTGAATACCCTTTATTTTTTTCTCCTGCCTGATTTCCCTAGCCAGAACTTCCAACTCTGTGTTGAATAGGAGTGGTGAGAGAGGGCATCCCTGTCTTGTGCCAGTTTTCAAAGGGAATTTTTCCAGTTTTTGCCCATTCAGTATGATATTGGCTGTGGGTTTGTCATAAATAGCTCTTATTATTTTGAGGTACGTTCCATCAATACCGAATTTATTGAGAGTTTTTAGCATGAAAGGCTGTTGAATTTTATTGAAGGCCTTTTCTGCATCTATTGAGATAATCATGTGATTTTTGTCTTTGGTTCTGTTTATATGCTGGATTACGTTTATTGATTTGTGTATGTTGAACCAGCCTTGCATCCCAGGATGAAGCCCACTTAATCATGGTGGATAAGCTTTTTGATGTGCTGCTGGATTCAGTTTGCCAGTATTTTATTGAGGATTTTTGCATCAATGTTCATCAGGGATATTGGTCTAAAATTCTCTTTTTTTGTTGTATCTCTGTCAGGCTTTGGTATCAGGATGATGTTGGCCTCGTAAAATGAGTTAGGGAGGATTCCCTCTTTTTCTATTGATTGGAATAGTTTCAGAAGGAATGGTACCAACTCCTCCTTGTACCTCTGGTAGAATTCAGCTGTGAATCCATCTGGTACTGGAGTTTTTTTGGTTGGTAGGCTATCAATTATTGCCTCAATTTCAGAGCCTGCTATTGGTCTATTCAGGGATTGAGCTTCTTCCTGGTTTAGTCTTGGGAGAGTGTAAGTATCCAGGAAATTATCCATTTCTTCTAGGTTTTCTAGTTTATTTGCGTAAAGGTGTTTATAGTATTCTCTGATGGTAGCTTGTATTTCTGTGAGGTTGGTGGTGATATCCCCTTTATCATTTTTATTGCATCTATTTGATTCTTCTCTCTTTTCTTCTTTATTAGTCTTGCTAGCAGTCTATCAATTTTGTTGATCTTCTCAAAAAACCAGCTCCTGGATTCATTGATTTTTTTGGAGGGTTTTTTGTGTCTCTATCTCCTTCATTTCTGCTCTGATCTTAGTTATTTCTTGCTTTCTGCTAGCTTTTGAACGTGTTTGCTCTTGCTTTTCTAGTTGTTTTAATTGTGATGTTAGGGTGTCAATTTTAGATCTTTCCTGCTTTCTCTTGTGGGCATTTAGTGCTATAAATTTCCCTCTACACACTGCTTTAAATGTGTCCCAGAGGGATTTTCTAACATTGTATTCATTAAGATTATTTTTTAAATTCTCTCAACATAGTCTTATTTAAAATTAAATATAATTTCTTTAAAATTCTCTCAACATAGTCCAAATTTTTTGGATGTGTTAAAAGTAGCTGCTTTGAAATTTTTTCTGTTAAATACAATATTTGTTACCACTCTGCCTTTATTCCTATTCACTGCTGTTTAATTCTCCTGAGTCTGGATCACAATTTTCTGTTTCTTTCTGTATTCAGTGATATTTAGATAATGCTTTGTAGCAACTATGGAATCTTTTGCCTTTTTTGGGTGAGTTTTGTTTTGTTTTGTTTTTCTAGTAAGCAATTAACTTGCCTAGACTCAAATGGTATCTCTTCTGTTGTGCACTGTAGCTCTACCTGACATAATTGCCTCAATTTCTGTTCGCTTTTCATGTTAGTTCTCTGGTGGTTTCTCCTGGGTCTGCATAATTTAGCACTCAGTCAAGTATTTGGGCAAATTTTACACTAGATTTGGGGGCTCACCTTCTCTATGGATTTTTTTCTGGGAAATCTTTTTTACATTTTTAGCTTCTCAGCCAGCCTTGGCCTCTGTGCTTTGACATCTCAAATTAGCACAGCTTCAGCTATCTACTACTTGACCTACACATAGACTGAGAAATGCACTTAATGAAGTAAGTAGAAAACAAACAAACAAAAAAACCCTGTCATTTGGTCCAGTAATCTCTTTCAGAATTAAGTTCCCCTCTTGTGCCTGCTTTTTTATTCTCAGTACCCTTGATTATCACCTACATTGTAAAGGTGAGCAGTCAGATAGAGATTTCTGCGGAAACTGTACTCTGACCAAGAGGGTCTCATCTCCTGGTTCTCTTGTTTCCAAGATTCCCAAATTTCTTAGCTTATCTTTCAATATTGATCTCTGTTCTTTACTTCCCTGAGCCAAGACAGTAAGGCGGAAGTGTTCTTCCATTGTAACAATGTTCTGTAGAGTAAATGTTTGTGTCCTCCCAAAATTCATATGCTGTGGCAAGGTGTAGTGGCTCATGCCTGTAATCCCAGTTCTTTGGGAGGCCAAGGCAGGCAGACTACTTGAGCCAAGGAGTTTGAGACCAGCCTGAGTATCATGGCAAAACCCCGTTTCTAGAGCAAAAAAAAAAAAAAAAAAAAAAAAAAAAAAAAAGAAAAGAAAAGAAAAGAAAAGAAAAATCCAAAATTCATATGTTGAAACCTAATCCCCAATGTGATGGTATTCCCAGGTGAGGTCTTTGGAGGTGATTAAGTTATAAAGGTAGAGACCTCATGAACAGAATTATTGCCATTACAAAACAAGTTCCAGAGAGCACCTTTGCCTCCTTTAACCATATGAGGTTACAGTGAAAAAGACAACCACCTACCAACCAAGAAGCATTCCCTCACCAGACACCTAATCTGTAGGCTCATTGATCTTGAACTTCTCAGCCTCTAGAATTTTGAGAAATACATTTCCATTGTTTATAAACCACTCAGCTATAATAGTTTGTTATAGCAGCCCAAATGGAGTAAGGCACCAATAGGAGTAAAGAAGTGCTCTTGGGCAAGAAAGTGGCACACAATCTTTACTTCTTTGAATTTTAGATTTTTAAAGGTACATTCTCTTCCAGCTTCTGTATGATCTTTGATTCTTTCCCATACCTTTAAGGGGTTGTATTTAATATTTTGTCCATACTCTGGTTTCTCTTCAGATTGCATAAATATTTCACTTTTTTAATATTTCGAGCATATTTTGTAATTATTATATATGGGAGAGTTTGCGTAACCAAATCTCTTCACCACCATTACCAACAGTTGTCCAAGCTGGAGAGTCTTAATACAAGACACCAAGAGAGTCCATGTATTGGCTTACAGAGGAGCAGACTCATGAATACTGTAACTGATAAAAAAAAAATTGTGCATGGATATGAATATATGCATTATTGTGAGGAGAGGGATCATTACTTTTCTCAGATTCTCAATGAAGCACGTGACACACAGAAAGATTAAGAACCACTTCTTTACCAAGAATTAGACTCTAACTATGCTTTTACATTTTATTATAATTGTGTTACTAAAGTAGCTTTCATCTTAGTTATTCCTTTGTAGATAATTCAAGTTGATTTAAAACTATTTTTAAATGACCAATTTCACTAAAAGTTTAAATCAAAGAAAAAAATACATAACTGCTCCCAAGGTAGTAATCTCTCCTTATTGATGATGGCCTGAGTGCCAGGACACATATGCTTTTACTCATCTGTTCCAAGTACGAATATGAAAAAAGCCACAGAGGTTTGGGTTCTGCATCCCAGTCTCCTACTGTGTTCCAGGAAATGGACAAGGTTCTCCATAAAAAGTTGTGTGAACCTCCTTTACGCACATCATGACATAGTGGTAATGAAATCTAAACAGTGCTAGCTGACTCCTGGCCTTGAATGCATCAGGCTTAATTTAATTCACCAGAATGGAATGGAGCAGACTCAGTGTTTCCCTCAAAGATTATATGCAAACATTCATTTTAATCTCCTTAAATAAGACTGTTCCATTCCATTTTAAGATGATAGAATGAGCCTGGTTTAGAACTAGCTATATAGACAGCTCAAATTGAATCCATATTATTTATTTAACTGGACTTTAAAGAACTTAATTAAAAACAGGCAAATCAGTGTGTTGGTTCTTTATTTTCAACTGTCTGGAACTATAACATAAATTATGAATTAGAACTGTATTTTCTATCATATTGTAGAATTTCTGATTACTTTTGTTAGTTTTAGTTCTATAATTGTGAGCACGTACTTTCCAATACTACTCTTCAACCTAGTGCAGTATTTGCGAAACAGAAAAAAAGAACAGACGACCAAATACACTGTGATAATTATATAATACGTGCTGTATTAGCAAAGACAAAGAATGATGGCATCAAATTAAAGAGATAGTTAAGAATATTAGGGATAATATCTAGTGAAGAGATGACTCTCTGAGATTATTCTTATATGACTAGAAATGGATGGTAAAGCATTTATTCTGGCATTGCTAGGAATAGGTGATAGGGCTTGTTAGAATCAATTTGAACAAGATAATATGTCAGTTTGAGTGAAATGAGAAGCATTAAATGTGATTAAAACCTGAGATACAAGTGGTGGGAAATGAGGTTGAAGGGTTTGTGTAAGAAAGATTATGAAAAGCCTTGCAGACTAATGAGGATCCATGATCATTAAGAATTTTAGATACAGAAACAATAAATAGTAAAAGAAAAATTAGTCTCATCTTTCGTACAATTTCATGATTGTCTTCTTTACTGAAGAGAAGAGGATCATCCAATCTACAGCTGAAAATGTCACTGTTAACAAATTTATGAGCAATATGAAAGAGAGAACTTGAGCAATCAGAGTTAATTCATATTTCACGTGCAACTCTTGGGTATGTTTTTTCACATTAACCAAGTGGCTCAAATATATATAATATCCTTACTTACATCACCTCAATTCCTTTAACTCCTGTCCTCAAGTGAACTTTATTTCATAGAGGAGTTCTGTTATAATAAAAACCAGAAGAGACTCTAGATGTTGCCTGGAGAAGAGAAGATTAAAGAAACCATGTAAAGTCTTCACTGAGATGAAATTAGTGTCAGGATAATGTGTCCTATTTCAACCAAACTAAAACTCTAACTTCAGCCTTCTCAGTTCTTTGCCTTTCAGGAATATCAGGGAACTGCAATTGAAATAACAAACTACATCAGCCACAGAAAAGAGTGATGTCAGTTTTCTGGAGAAGTGAAGATGTCTGGATATAAGATTGGATAGATATTTATTAGAAAGAATCCCTCCAAGAAGGCTGAAGCTAAAAATATAAAACTTAACCCTAAGAAGTATAAGAAAGTGGTATGCATGATGTTCTGGTCAAAGTATACAAAAAGGACATTCCTTTTTTTAAGAAGTGAAATCTACAGATGAATTACTGTGTAATTGATTTACTGTGGAATTTACTGTGTAAAAAGAGAGTGTTGCTTTTTAGTAATTATTATATATATACACACACACACACCAGGCTTCTTAAGCTGGCAATGACTATATTTCTTTTCTTCTCTCAGTAATTATATTACATAATTACTGAATTATATTAATATATGTATACAATTCTATAATTATATATGTATATAATTCTAATCCTAATTATATTATATACACATATATAAGGTATAATTATATGTAATTATACTTTTAAATAATTTTATAATTATATATGCATATAATCTTAATATTATATACACATATACAAAGTATAATTATATGTAATTATACTTTTTAGTAATTATGTGTATACACATATGTGTGTATAAATGTATAATTATATATCTATATATTATATATCTATATAATATATAAGATATATATTATATATCTCATAATATGTAATATATATGACTGATATAGAAAATAGGGCACATTTTAATTGGAAGGCACAAACATATGATAAATGGACTCTTCCTCTGCGAATTCTAGAGAACAATTAGAGTGAGTACTGTTGAACTCCCCCAGTTTGCCTTATTAAGAGTGAAGTTGGCACTTCATTTTATAATCATTGCCTTATGCTCCTTTCCACAAATATCACAATTGCACAGACTCATGATGCTTGCAATTGTTTAATTTTGGGGAAAAAACAGTGCCATTCATCATCTTTTAGTTTTGAATTGTTCCATTGGTTCCAGTCACTGAGAAAAGTAAACAAGAAATATAGTCACTGTCAGCCTAGGAAGCCTCATATATAATGCCATAAACAGACAAATGGATTTGGGCAGAATGTAACCAGTTGGTAAAAAGAACAAAACAGACTCTACCTTAACAGTAATTTATAAGCATTCCTTTTCCCTTTCTTTATGTATTATTTTTGCATGCTGTATGTTTGTCTGTGTATAGGTGTACCAACTCTTAGCAAAAAAAATCTCCTTCAGGGATATTACGGGAGTAAAGTATGTTTAACTGTTGAACAGACAATTGCCATAAATACTTATTGTAATGCATTTCTCACCAGGATTATACATTATTAAATGGCTACTATTTATGATCAATGTGATGTCCATACCTTCTACCAAAAAACTAATTGTGATAAAAAGCTGAAGACAACTTTCCAGTTTTGGTCAGAGGTATAGAATTAGGCAATCCCTAGCAATCAACAGGAAGAAAAGGCTATCTTCTTTTTGAATTTATATAGGAGATAACACATGAATAAATTATTACAATGTGAAGATTATTTAATCCTAAAGTCAATACATTGGTTCTTCCTTCCAAAAACATTTTCTACTGAAAACAAATAGTGGTCATAAAAATATACATAACAAGCTTGGCAGTCATTTGCCTCTTTAAAATCAAGAATCTTTAAATATTTTTACCCTTTGACCAAAGAATTCCAGTAAGAGAATGTTTCTGTAGAAATAGCTTTACGTGGGGAAAAACACATATTCCCGGAGGTGTTCAGTAGAGTGCTATTTATAATGGAAATAAATCTGGAATAACCAAGAAGCCCTAAAAGAAGAGCAATTATGTACGTTTTGCTACAAACTAAAATATTATATTGCAATTATTTTATAATAATATTTTAAATGAAATACATATTAGCTCATAAATTTAAATTAAAAGTTAAATTTAAATAGTTAAAAAACTCACCCACATAAGTAGCAGGATACCAACACAAGAATTCTCAAAATAGTCCCACATTGAAAAGATCCCAAATGTCCATAAACAGTAGAATGAATAAATAAATTGTGGACTATACAGACAAGGGAACCTTATTAAAAAACGTAAGTTAACTATGTACAAATGAACAAAATTGATGAAGCCTATTAATATTACTTTAGGCAAAAGACGTCACAAAATATGTATAGTAAGATTCAAGGATAGAAAGTTAAACAACAAACAATGTTACTTAGAGAAGCATATATAAGCAGTAAAAGTTCAGATTAATAAATAAAAGGAAGGATATGATTATTACAAGGTCAAGATAGTGATTACCTCCAAGTAAGAACAAGGGGGATATGATTAAGAAAGTACAGATCATATACAGGCTTACAGAATGCTGACAGTGTCCTATTTCTTGACCTGAATGGTGGCTGTAGAGATAATTCTCTTTAAGTCAGTCATTACTTGAACTGGGACTTGAAGAATAGATAGAATTAACATAAGTAATGATGGGATGGAAGGAATTTCCAGAGTTTGAAACAGTATAACCAAAGGGAAATGTATTAGTCCCTTCTCATGCTGCTATAAAGAACCACCCGAGACTGGGTAATTTATAAAGAAAAGAGGATTAGTTGACTCACTGTTCTGCAGGACTGGGGAGGCCTCAGAAAACTTACAATCATGGCAGAAGGAGAAACAAACACATCCTACTTCACATGGTGGCAGGAAGGAGAATAATTATAAACCCAGAGCAGGGGGAAGCCCTTTATAAAACCATCAGATCTCATGAGAACTTATTCATTATCACGAGAATAGCATGGAGAAAACCACTCCCATGATTGCATTACCTCCCACGGGGTCCCTCCCACCACATGTGGGGATTATGGGAACTATTATTCAAGATGAGATTTGGGTGGGGACACAGCAAAACCATATCAGGAAATATGTAGGGAAACACAACAGACAAGTTTGGCTGTATCAATGAGTATACAAAGAAAAATAAGGGGAAATTAAACTGAAATAAGACAGCGTAAAAAGTCCCTGCACACGAAGCAAATCGGTTACAACAGTAGGAGTTATGTAGTGGTATTATAAATAATTCATTGACCTGGACTATTCCTTTGCTTCTGATTTTTCTATATTTCCCTGAAACTTCAGTATCATTCTGATACCCCAAACCACTGAGACACGGAACAGGCAAGGTTGTAACAGCCTTGTCAATCCCTTCCTTCCAAGACTGACAGGAGTTTAATATACCCACTTTCCAACACCATGGAGTTTTAAATCCACCAACTCTTATTTGTCCCGGTCTCTAAGACTGAAATACTGTTTTGGTTCTTATATGCCATTATTTTTTGTTTAGTTCCTATTCTAGAGGAAGCGCTAATGTGGTTGAGCTTTCAAGTCACAACTACATAAATTCAGATTCACTCCCTCCATGTTTCATCTGCCTAACGGGAACATCATTTTCACACTTGGAATTCAGTGTGGAATACAGATTGCCTTTGGATGGTATATATGCTTATCTCCCTGATAGCCCCTGATAGCTGGGCCTGCTCTCCAGTTAATGTGTGACTAGTGCCTCCTCCTCCATAAGCCTGCCTGTTAGAAGTGTAGAAAAGTTCCATAATTTATTGAGTCTCCATTTCCAACTTTCAGAATAAAAATGATACGTGTTCAACAAATAACGGGAATGCAAATCAACTGCTACATATGTAAAGAAATTGAAACCACATCAGATTGCTATTTTACATTAAAAATGTTTACATCATTATTTCTAGAAGTAATGGAAAAACAATTAATATAAATTGCAATTATCAAAAGTAATATTTTAAAACCCAGAAGTCTATTTATCAGGAGAAATGAAATCACACTTGCCTAAATATTTAATATAAATTGTGTTTGAAATGTACTCTTGTAGTATAATTCCTAGATAAGAAATAAGAAAAATTCAAGCAATTTCTAAGGATCCTATACTGTTCTTCTATTTACAAGTAGAGATAACTCATAGACAGCATTTTCCTTTCCCTTGAGAATGAAGGGCACTTTGTTTTTGTATATTTTTTTAAAAAATATTTTCCCAGTAAAACAATCATAAAAGAGGGTGGTGCAAAGCAATTAAAATATCTTTGGTTATAAATTCTTCCTTTAGAGACTATGATTTGTAGTGATTCATCTGGTTTCACAAATAGTGATTATAATAACATTGCACTACTGATTTTTTTCTATGCAAATATTTGTTCCAATCCAATTTATCCTGAGTTACTCCCATTGAAGCAGCTCTCATAGTGTGCCTGAGAAACCAGTTCGGTTAATGTCTTCTGTTCTCTAGTTTTTTGATTGTTGCATGAGCCAGTGTGCAAACCAAGGGATTTGTCAACTCTCAATTATTGTCCACCATGTGCTGCATATTATTAAAGTACAATGTTTTCCTTAGACCATTTTCTGTGTAAAATTGCAAATCAATTCCAATTTTTGAATGGGCATACAAAAGAATATATCTACCTTTATTTACTTATGTGTTACTATTAGTCAAATCTCTTTGACAGCAAATAATTGGCAGTTACTCAGGCTAGATCAAGCAGGAAAAAAAAAAAGAGAGAGAAATTCAGAAGTCCTCTGAGAAAGACAGAAAAACCATCAGGAACCTTAGTGGAATTCTCTCAACTTTCTTACTTTCTGTGAACCTCTTTGTGAAGATTGGCTTTCTCTGCTTTCAAGTCCACATAGGAGAATATGGTTGTCCCACACTTCTGAGTTCTTAAGCTCCACAAACACACATAAAATACAATTTACTGTTTCCCAGTCTCTGTTCTCATTATTATTATTATTATTATTATTATTATTTTTAGACAAAGGGGTTGCTCCAATCCCATCCTGGTGTTCAAGTCTTGCCTTTACCAGGGGTCAGACCAAATATGGTAGCTTATGGGGGTGACAGATGTTTCTATGATAGATCTGGAGCCCTTAAGTGTGTCCACTACAATCTATCTCATCCAAAATCAGCATTCTTGCTTCTTGAAATACATGTCTGTACTCTTATTACTACATCCCTCTTCAATTTGATTTGAGGCCTAGAGCCTGAGAAGAGGGCCTATGAGTCTACACAGATACATTTTGCAATAATTAGTACCTTTAAAATAAAACACAAAAGACTTCCAGGTCTACTTTGATTCAGTTCCCTCAGGTGACTTTGGCATGTACAACATGTAGCTATTAAAGACTGCTGCTTCAATTTTCATACACAGCCTCACTAAGCAGAGAGACAATCTGAAGCAAATGCAGGAATATATGTTACGAGGAGGAATCTGTGTGGGTATTAGGATAAAACAATGTGCAATTCAGTCCTCTTATTAACGAGCCATTTCCCCTTCAGGCAAATTATTTCACTAACATATGATAATGAAGGACTTCAGTCAGGCCTTTTTCACAAATTGGACATGTTGTTGGACAGGTGCCACTGTCTTGGAAATAACACAAAGCTTTTTCAGCAGAACTTTCTCACAAAGCAACTTCGGGAGAGAACGCACAATCCCATCACTCCCAGATTATCTGATGTGAAACTTCGGAGGCTTTCCTTATGGGATGAAAGAGACAAGAAGGCATTTGGGTAGTAAAGGAAAACTAAGACTTTCAGAGAAGAACAAAAAAGATGAATGTAATTAATGATAAAAGATATTAACAAGACATACACTACAGAAAATAGAAATATTATCCTCTTAACCTCTTTTATTTTGTTGGTTGTATAAAAATCTATAGCTCAGAAGCAGTAAGTTTGGAAAGATGAAGTGACCTACTCATTATAGCAAAGTACTACTGAAAAAGCTCAATTTTATACGTATTACTTTAAAAACTGGCACATATTTAACAAACAAAACATATTTGATGGGATTAAAATTCTTATGTCACATGGGCAACAGAATGAATTTTAGAAAATCATCTTCTTTGCTCCAAAGAATTGCAAAATTACAATGAAACATCTGTCAGCAAAGTATTCATTTGTAGCATCGTTTGGAAGATGGGTAATTGATGGCAGTATGACAAACTGAAAGCCAAGTATCTCTGTGGAATTTTACCAATGAGGAGAAAAATATTATAGAACTATAATACATTTTAAAAGAGAGAGAAGGGAAAAGGAGCTGAGGAAAGCAAGAAAAGAAGGAAAAGAGGGAAGCAGGGAGAGAGGAATGGAGGGAGAGGAAAGTAAGAAAAAAAAAGAAGCAATGGTGAGAATTGTGCATTATTGCTTTGAGAAGTCCCACAACCAATATCAATTTCGCAGATTCTCCCTTTACTCTGTCCCATTTTATAAGATTTTATGGCTTTAATTACGTTAGGGACAGAAGTACAATAAAAAAAGCAGTGTGAGTTTCTAAAAACACAGACTCCAGTCATTCCTGTGAGACCCCTGTCAGGATTTTGGAATAGAGAACATACCTACTTTATGAGAAGTATTCACTAAGGACAGCCCATTTGTTGCTTTGGTTATTATAACCAGCATTTACATTGTACCAAACAGTATCAAGGTGCTAAACCACAAAATAAGCAGTGCATAATATGTGCTTTGCCAGTAGTGCAGACTCAAATAGCGTATCTACTTCAGATTAAATTTTACCCATGTCTTTCATCCTAACATTCCATCCACTCTAATCATTGGGGTATGAGATGCTGATGTTTCAGTCCCTAGGATTTTCATCAAAGGTAATGTTAGAATATCTTAATGTCCAGAATAAGGAAGCCAATTCCCTTTCCCTTTAAAGCCGCACTCCAGGACAATTTAGAGGAGAACGGACTCAGCTACACCCTGGCACAGAGAACTACTTCTCAGTGAAATGATGGTAAAATGAAAGGTTTGGACAAAAGCATTTTATCTTTCTCCTATGTGATGTTATTATTGCTGGGAAGCCACATTGGATCCAATCTTCTCTAACTCTGAAAAACATTCTGCCACAAAAACTGCATTAGCTTCCTACCTGACCTGAAATTTTTTGGACCAGCATTCCTGATCTAGACTATATTACTATTCCAGTTACAAATTAACTGCCCAAGTTTCCTCATATGTAAATTATTTTGCATATAGAAAATGGTTTCTGAAAGACCACTGGTATTTGTGGCAACTGGTTTCTGTACTGGATTAGGAATTCTTTGTGAGTGGGGGCTATGTCTTGTATTACTGTATCTTCAGTTCCTAGCACAACACTTGGAACAGAGTAAGAGCTCAACAAGTAATGGAGGAACAAGTGGGCTCCAAATGAAGCATCATATAGAAAGAGGAGACCCTCATTGCTCTCCCATTAGACAGTGACAGCACGTAGGAAGATAAAATTCAGTTTGCATTGAGTTTTCAGTATCTATTTCAGCCACAGACCAAGATCACAAGAAGACAGCACATGTACAAAGACACCTGACACCAAAATCTCAAGAGTAAAGACTGGGTTAAAGATGAAGGAAGGATTGACAAGGCATTCAAAACTAAGCTTGATTGTTGTGACAATATATTAATAACGAAGAAGGAGCAAATTAACTGCTGACAATTGGGAAATGTTGCAGTGGATCTGAGCACATCAATGAAATAAAATAGTATACATTCATGAGAAATGTTAGCTTCAAAGAGTCTTTAATGGCATGATACATTAAATACCTCATGGAGCATTGCAGATGCTATTGACTTATTAACCTTGCCCTTTGGATGTTCCAGCTGTGCTGCTGACTGAGTCACATAAGTTCAAGCTGACAGAGCCAATACAGAGCTTCTTCCTTCTGCCCAAGGCTTCGCTGTTGACAATGAGATGTGGCTCACCACTGACATACATGCAGAGGAATTAATAACCTGCACTGCAAACTACAGACTTGTGGGAAAGAGTAGGGGGTGAATAAATTCTTTCCTTTTTACCCCCATGATTGATAATCCTATGATATAGACTGTAAGCCTTCTTAGAGAATGTTTCCATGAAACTGAGCCCTCAGTTGTGCTTAGCAGCCGTTAAATTGATAATATTTATATTGATTTTCCCTCCTTCGCTGTTTCACTCACCCTTTTCTTGTTTCTGCTCCCTGAAATTGCACTCCGTAGTGAAATAATAGCACATAAGGCTTTGCCTCAAATTCTTCTTTCTGCAGAAACTAGGTAAAATATTTAGACTGATCCTAGAAAGAAGACATTCATTACAGGATTTATGAACTGAAATATCCAGTTTTTGAATGGCACCAACCACTTTGGCCAATCCCTAGGGTTGTATTACTCTCCAGCTACCTATTATTTTACCTGTGGAGTCTTAGACAATCTTTAATGGAACATCATACTGGCACATAAACTTGATGATATCCTACTTATTTGAGTTGGTGAGCAGGAATGACAAATACATGATATGCTTTAGTAAGATACATGCATGTTCGAGGATTACAAATAGACTCCATGAATCCTCAGGAGTCTGCCACATTTGTAAAGCTTTTCTGGGTCCACTGGCCTGGGGTCTATTGGGTAAAGCATGTGGTTGCACCTTAAATCTCATACCACGAAGAAAAAACAAAGCAGTTATACACTGTTTAAATTTGAGAGGCCACATATATTACTTGTGCTGAAACCCATTTATTTGGAGACTTAAAAGACTACTAATTTTGAATGGTAGTCTGGGTGAAAGAGAAATCTATAGCAAGTCTAGACTGCTTTAGGGAATGCTGGTCTTGCCGTTTGAACCACAGACTAGTTAATAAAATGGATGTCAATGGTGAATAAGGTTGCTGTGTGGAATCTCTGTCAAACCCCAATGAAAGATGCACAGTGTAGACCCCTAGGATTTTGGAACAAAATCTTCTTGGACAAAATGTACCCTCTGTTTGATAGTTCCTAAGTACCTGGGCATTCATAGAGCCTAAATGAGTAATTGTGGTTTACAAAGTGACTATACAACAGAAACTGCCCATCATAAACTAAGAATTATCAGATCTGGGTCAAAGTACAGGGTATGTTGCACTATGAACAGGTTTTTGGTTCTATGATACAAATTGTATTTTGGGGATTGGGACTGAGCAGTTTCAGAAAGCATAAGTAACAGGTGATTGGGTTCTCATATCGATTACCCTTATCACACTACAATGTGACTTCAACTTACACTGATGGCCATATAGGAATTTTGTTTTATTTTGTATTGTTTTTAGAGATGGAGTTTCACTACGTTGTGTGACTGGACTCAAACTCCTGGGTTCAAATGGTCCTCTCACCTCAGCCTCCTAAGTAACTGGGACCTACAAGTGCATGCTAACGCACCTGACTTGGATGGGAAATTTTTATAATTAACAGTATCAGAGAAGAAATGAACTTGAGTTTGGTTCATGGATGAATTGACACAGTATGTTAGTGTTGAAAATTAAATTGCTACCACGTTGAAACCCTGTAGAAGGTGGTCCTAAGACACCGTGGTGAGCTGTGAGCCATCGGGTTTTAGCTGAGTCAGTGTGTATGTGAAGGGAGAAGTGGTCGGAGACCCAACTAGAAGCAAGGACTTCCAGGCAGTGACAGCGGTTTTGGATTGTTGGTAAAGGGCCAGGAAGGAAAAAAAAATTGGGAAATTAGATATAAGAAAACATGAGAGAATACCAGGAGCTCTGGGTTGTGCAAAATGTATTACACCCAAGAGGGACTTCAGGTTTTCTCAGTCACAACTGCCTCTTGTTCCAGCTACCACTGTGGTAGCAGATGTATGTGTTCTGACCAACCTTAGGTAGGTGCAAGCTGACAATTTCACACCTATACATGCCCCTCCTGCCTCCTACCTGGGACTTCTCTGCTGAAGCCAAGACTTAAGACACAGTCAGACCCCACTGTGCCCCATTTTGTACCTAAGCACACACAATGCAGAAATATGGGGAAACGTATATCATATGGTGAATTGGCCAGCAAAAGTGGAGCCGGTGTATAAATGTTCTCCCTTTTTTCCCTGAGATGAAATGTGCTAATACAGAGGTTATGAAATTTCCCAGAGGATAGACCCCAAGAGCATGTAATCTTATTGTCAGCCAGCTTAATAATGTGTCTCTGTATTAGCATTTTCTCTTCCTTGCTTTTATTTCCTTTGCCCCCTAGATTATAATACAAATTAAAGTCCCAGACTCTTCTTTCTGAGAAACCTATGGTAAGGGACATGGGAAAATCATCATGGTATAAAGTTATGTGACAAAAGCAAGATATGAAATTCTATATTAGAATGATTCCAGTTTTATATAATTGATGTCTAGAAAATAGTATTAAGAATACTATATTGAACATTAGAGCATTAACAAGTATTAGGAAAGCAGGATTAAAAATAGTTATTTATTTATTTTTAAATTCTCTGTTTCCCAAATTTCTTACAGTGAACATGTGTGCTTTCAAAACCTGAAAAAATTTCTATGGGAAAAACTGTCAGTAGATTTCTACAACAGTAAGGGCATGATCATGGCAAGGTACCCAGCAAACCAAATGTCATGGTAAACAAGTATGGAAATCAAAACCAAGCAAATCCAAGGTCAAAATGTCAGAAGCTAACAAAGGGATAAGGCTGAGGGATAAGAGAAGATAAGGAGTTTGGTCCTGTATAGTTTACAGTGGCTGTCTTATTTGGAGGACCTTTTGATATATTACCTGTTGCATGAAACCTACCATCTGGGTGAACACCTAACAGAGGTATGGTGTGATAAATATATGTTGTAATTAAAAGTTAGCACCTGTGACTGTAAGTAGAGGACAATCATGTAGGCTATGAACAGAATATTTAAAATCTGAAAAAGTCTCAGAAATTATAGACTACAGAAGAAATAAATTATATTAAGGGAAATTACATGTATAATTAGATGAAAAATATTATTATAGTAGTATCTGTTACAGGACCACAACTTAAGAAGGCAAATGCATTTAGAAAAATAAGTTCAAGATTTGGGGATACAAGGAACTAGGACATAGGCAAAACTGTTCTTGTTGGGCATAAGAACAAGGAACTTGCTTGTTGCTTAGAGAAGGGGATATGGTGTGAGGGGTTAGGTGGCAGAGATAAGATGAGAATGAGTGAGGGGGCAGATGGATGAAGGCAGGAAGTATGAAATGATTCTTTCTTTTAATCTACAAGTCTTCGATCAAGTTTTCAGAACCCTGTAATTTTCTGTGGGACTTGTAGAACAATGAAAACGAGCTGGATTAAAGAACAAGCTAAGTTTGTTGCAAAGCACTGAAAGAGGCAGGAATGCAGAAGGAGAGAGAGGAGAGATTTGCGGAGATGAAAGAGGGCCTGTGGGCTGTCACAGGAGGTAGTGCTGGAGCTAGAGACAAGCATAACCAGATCCCTGGGTCTATTAACTTCATGGGGGCTGGAGGCTGGTTGCAGAACTCATGACAGGAGAAATCATGTAAAGCCAATGTAAGTTTGGGATACGCAGCGGTCAGGACGAGGAAAATAAGCCTGCGTTAATAGTCAGGAAACAACATAAGAAAACTAGGTCTCAGAAAAGATGCTGCCTTATGAGAAATAAGATTACTTATTTCTCATCATGTTTCCTGTCACCCCTCTGCCAGATTTGTAAAGTAGAACCAGAAATGTACAGCAGCCATCTCGGAAGAATTTCCTACCACAATTTATTTTAAAAAATAAAGCTAGCCTGGGTGTGGTGGCTGATGCCTGTAATCCCAGCACTTTTAGAAGCCAAGGCAAGTGGCTCACCTGAGGTCAGGAGTTCAAGACCAGCCTGGCCAACATGGCAAAACCGCATCTCAACTAAAAATACAAAAAACAGCCAGGTGTAGTGGTGTGCACCTGTAATCCCAGCTACTCGGGAGGCTGAGGCAGGAGAATTGCTTGAACCCGGGAGGCAGAGGTTGCAGTGAGCCGAAATGTCGCCACTGCCCTCCAGCCTAGGTGACAGAGTGAAACCCTGTCTCAAAAAAGGGAGGGAGGGAGGGAGGGAGGGAGGGAGGGAGGGAGGGAGGGAGGGACGGACGGACGGACGGACGGACGGAAGGAAGGAAGGAAGGAAGGAAGGAGGGAGGGAGGGAGGGAGGGAGGGAGGGAGGGTGGGAAGGAAGGAAGGAAGGAAGGAAGGAAGGAAGGAAGGAAGGAAGGAAGGAAGGAAGGCAGGCAGGCACGCACGCACGCACCAGTAAATGAAGTTAAGCAAGTCATTATAACTTGGAATTTTATTAGAAGAATGCAGTTTCAAATTTAAATAATAAATACTTGGTGAAAGAGACGATAATTTTACCAAAAAAATCAGATAAGACCACAAAATATTTATATTTCTACTTTTTACGCTCAGTCAGTGATGTCAATTTGACTAATTCAAAAGATGGAAAAAGTTCTGGAGGAAGAAAAGAGACATGGTGATGTTTGTTAGACACACAGGTAATAGGGATGAAGAGAAAGGGACTGAGAAAAATAAGAAACATGGCCAAGCACGGTGACTCATGCCTGTAATCTCAGCATTTAGGGAAGCCAAGGCGGGTGGATCATTTAAGATTAGGAGTTCCAGACCAGCCTAGCTAACATGGTGAAACCTTGTCTCTACTAAAAATACAAAAATTAGACAGGCGTGGTGATACATACTTGTAGTCCCAGCTACTTGGGAGGCTAAGGTAGGAGAACTGCTTGAACACGTGAGGTGGCGATTTCAGTGAACTGAGATCGCGCCACTGCACTCCATCCAGCCTGGGTGACAGAGCAAAACTCCATCAAAAAAAAAAAAAAAAAAAGACACCGGATCAAATTAAAGAGGAGCAGGGCCAGCTTCCCAGATGTGTGCCAGATCCAGTCGTACAGGACCCTACACTTAGAAAGATTCCAAGTTTGGCTATATGCCCTGCTATCAGGGTCTTGAAATTCTTAGTAGTAATTTACTAATAAGGGATCTCCACTTTCATTTTCCACTGGGCTCCACAAGTTATATAGTCAGTCCCAAGGCTGAGTTCAAATGGAAAGGAGCAAATAGTTTTTTTAAATTTGTGTTAAAATTAAAGAAACTGGAAGTCAAATGAGCATTACATAGCAGTCGCTTGATGAATATGTACTAGGCAGTACCGATTATTTGACCCTGTTTCATTGTCATTAACCTTTTGCAAAGTGAGACCTCTTTGTGGCATCCCCTTGAGTTCTCTAGGCCCTATGGCATGGAGAAAAGCTAAACAAATATGCAAGTTTGACAAGGGGAATAAACATCAACACTCACGATGGAAAAGTACACAAGAATGTGCAGACATTCGGAGGTGATCCTTCGACCAAAATGATGAGGCCTGGGACACCTATAGGACCCCAGAATCAGCCACTTGGAGAATAGGAGAGGGAGGAACCACACAATAAATTGAAGTGCCTTTACACCCTCTAATACTAATAAATTAAAATGCCAAAATTCCAACCTGAAATAAATCTACCTCATGCAAATTTTCCTTGAAAATGTAATTACGTGATAGTATTTTATTCTAGTCACTGTGCTAGACTCTGGAAGTTTAGTGGTAAAATAGACAGACCATGGTGTCAATTTTTTTTAATTTTTAATTTTTTTAGAGATAAGGTTTTGCTCTGTTGCCTAGGCTGGAGTGCAGTAGTGTGCTCATAGCTCACTCTACCTTCTAAGTCCTGGGCTCAAGTGCTCCTCCCCTTTCAGCCACCCAAGTACTACAGATGTACTACAAATGTACATTATCATGCCTCGCTTTAAAAAAAAAAAAATTATAGATACTAGATTTCACTGTGTTGTCCAGGCTTGTCTCAAACTCCTGGGCTCAAGTGTTCCTCCCACCTCAGCCTCCCAAAGTGCTGGGATTACAAGTGGGAGCCAACATGCCTGGCCATGGTGCCAGTTCTAAGACAGTCTATAGCCTAGCAAGTCGAGGTACACAAGTAACAGTATTGTTAATATTATGCTTTGAAGAAAATACAATGTTATGAAAATTTATACATTAGAAGACTAACCTAGTATGAAGGAGAGGATTCAGAGGTTGCTGAAGAAATAGCATTTAATTTAAGATTTGCATGAATAGGGGTCAGCCATGTTCAGGGTAAAGGATCTTAAAGGAACATTTTAGGCATATAGCCACTATAGTGCTATGGAAAATTATATGAGGTCTAAAGTCCCCAAAGCAGACAATTTTGCTTTTCTTTTGTTCTCCACTGTGCCCTACCATCCAACAGTGCTGGGCACACAGTAGATGCTCAATAAGCATTTATTGGATGAATGAATTAATGAATCGTATGTTCTAGGAAAGCACTAAAGTTTGAAAAATTCTAAACCAAAGGGGTCGTGATAGAAACAACCCTACAAGGAGTAAACAGACTGTAGGAAATAACAAGTAGAAGTGAAAATAAATTCAGAAAATTGTGTAGAAGGCATCACTACTCAAGGTCTGAATGAGCTTGAATCATTCCGTTTTGGAATCTCAATCCTGAGTCCAGCAGAATGGCAACCCTCAGGCCATACATAAAGGAAGTCTACAGTTTAAAAAGTTGCATAACCTACACATATTTTATGCAACTCTAAGTAATGAAAACTCCTTTATAGAAACCCGCTCTACCTTAGTAACTCCATCTAACTTTGAGTAAACTTTACCATGCATTGCCTATGAGTAGTTAAGGCTTAGATAGAAATGCTTCTCTTTCATTTTTTTTTTTTCAGTCTAAGATAGGCTGACCACTGATCAAGATGAGGGTTTTTATTGCCTAATTCTTAAATCAGTTTACTGGATTGTTTGACTTGGCCAGAAATATAAAGCTTAACACAGACTCACTGTAGTGTGTGATTCAGGACTTGCCTCCCTTTTCTTTTCTATGATTCTATTGTCTCTACCACAGTTACCACACCCAAAGAGTCAATTTCCTGCAAGAGTGACTTCAGTCCTTGCAATAGACAGAAAAAGAAATTGGAACCTTACTTAAATTATTGTTTGCTCTTTCAGACTTTATAATCACCTAAAAGAGAACCTCCTCTTTTCACTGGCTAATCTTTCTGTCTCTACATGAACACAGTATAATTGAAAATATTTGTTAATTAGTATGCTTTGCCTTTCACATGTAATAAATTACAAAAACCAGTAGGATCTATTTAAAAATCACAATATCTTTTAATCATTTCCTTGATGAAGCCCATTATATGTATAACAAATAGAGCAAGGAGCTCCTAAAGGAAATAATTATGTCTTACACAGTTTTTAACTATTTTAAATTCATTTTAATATGCCTAGTACATATTTTTCCCTATTTACAGCCCATTTTCTCATTAAACTATTATTAAAATATATTTTTATTTATCATTTATTTTGTACCAGATTTAAACAACCACATTTACATTACCATTATTATATTAAATAAATAAGTCAATACATATAAAGTTTTGAAAACAGTTCTGGGCATAGAGTAAGCACTGAATAAATGTTGGCTATTGTTTTCTCATTTAATCTTGACACCTCTAACAGTATCTGACAAGGTGGGTATTATCCCACACCACACATGGGGACACAGTGCTTGGTGAGATAAAGTATAAGGTGACTTGCCCACAGTGATCCAGGATCATACCCTGTCATGCAACCACCTCTCACTGTACATGATTTTAGAATATTCTTGGAATATACAAAAACCTGAACCTAGTTCAGAAATATGGCATAAGGCAGAGTCCATGTGGATACAAGACTATTGATTCTTTTTCTGTGGACAAGTGAAGGAGACCAGCAGAGTAAGGAGCATGGGATGCAAAGGCTGCTGTAAAGGCAACGAACAATCCAGCCTTTTGTGTATGTGGCTGTGCCACAGCACAAACCACCTGAGAGGGCTTATTCCTCCAGCACATGTACACAGCGCTGGCTCTGTACAAGGAGCTGTATTGGCACTGGGCAATCAGGCAACAGCAAGTGAGTCAGAAGCGATAACTATGCTCATGGAGCTAACAGACTAATAGCAAAATATATCCAAGACAAACAGATAAAATAACTGCAAAGTGTGACAAATATCATGAAGAAAGCAAACAGGATTCTGGGATAGAGACTTGGTTACAACTTTAGCTGTTCAGGAAGCAGTCTTTGTAGTTTTCCTTTTTTCAAATTAACTATTAAAATATGATCAATGCTACTCAGAGCCACTAAACATACATCATAAATAAGTGGAGACTGCCCCTTGAGTTCAAAAATATTTTAAAATTACTATAAAAAATCCATTAATTCTGGCCAGGTGCTGTGACTCACATGTCTAATCCCAGCACTTTGGGAGGCTGAGGTGGGTGGATCACTTGAACTCAGTAGTTAGAGACCAGCCTGGCCAACATGGTGAAACCCCATCTCCACTAAAAATTCAAAAATTAGCCGGGTGTGGTGGTGCACACCTGTAATCCCAGCTACTCAGGAGGCTGAGGCAGGAGAATCTGAATGATTAAAAACCAAAAACCATATAGTCTTAATGGAGTCAGAAAAAAAAATCGATAAAATGTGACATCTCTACATGACAAAAACTCAGCAATATTTTAACAAGTTCTTATAACCAAATGATATTCACAGAAATATCTAGAATAGCAGTCCTCCCACTTTAATTTGCATGAGAATCACCTGGAGGGTTTATTGAAACACTGATTCCTGGGACCTTCCGCTTTCCCGCAGAGTTTCTAATTCAGTAGGTCTGGGGTGATGCTCAAGAATTTCCATTACTAACAACTTCCCAGGTGATACTGATACTGCTGGTCCAGAGCAATTCTTTGAGAACTATTGACTCATACTCTTAATTGTAAAGTACTAATATGGAAGTATTTATGTTGAGGTCAGGATCAAAATAAGAATTTCCATGGATCAAAATAAGAATTTCCACTTCTATTTTATCACTCCTAGACCCTATATCAATGAAGATAAATGTAAGAATGTTCAATATAGTAGTGATAGCAATAGCAAACAAAATGAAATAATTTGTTTCCATCAAAGAGGTATGGATAAGTTGTTGAAAAATTATATCATGAACAATCTACAACTACCCACTAAATATCTGTGCTAACATAGACATATGTTGTTAAGTGGAAAATATCAAACTGCAAAATGAGGACATTTGTGAAGGTTTTGAAAACCTATAAATTAAGGCAACACACGTTAATACAACACATTTAAGGTAAAAAAGCTATTGCAATTGGGGCTAGAAGGCTACCCATTAACTTCAGAATAGTGGTACCATTCAGGAGATGAGAGGGGAAACAGAGCTCCCTTCTGAAATCCCAGTACGGCTCCTTACATAGTTTGCATATTCAACCAGTTCACCATGAATGCAAGTTAGTGAAGGTTCATGCAAATAAATAAATAATGTTTTCTCCTTTATGATAATGGTGATTTGACAAACTTCTTGAAAGATCTCAACTCTTTTCTCTGAAAAGTTTCTTTGGGAAAATGTGATGAAGTAGAACCCTGCCATAACCACTACTGTTGGCAAGTTGCCTTGATTAAAATCGTTACCATATTGTGATAAACTTCTGGTAGTTGTGTTCATCGAATTGCAAGAAAATGTTATTCCCTTAAAGGAAATATTTGGTTTCATTAGCCTATAAACCTGTATTAGTTATTCTAAGTCACTGGTTCAAACTGAAACCTAGTACCTGGTTCATAATAATCAACTGCAGATAAATCAGTTTGAGTCACTATCATTTGTCTGTCCTCTGTAAGAGACACCGTTAATATTAAAATACTCAATAGCACCTGCTTACCATGTTTTCCTTCATACGAGATTTCCAGTTTCTTTGTAAGTTTGCCAAGTGTTTTCAAATGAGTCCCCTGGGAAAATGACCTATCAGTAATTTTTTTTCTGCATTTTCTCAGGCTGATAGCAGAGCAGCTCTTTGATCATGCTGAAGGTTGCACTTCTTAGCTTTCTAAGAACAGAGAAACCTTATGCTTGTGCAGCTAGGCAGAGCTTGCCAGCCCTGGATATTTTTATGTCTTACGTAAAGTTAAAAGCTAACCCCGTGGACTGCAGTTTGGAGGAATAGAGAGTGTCTCAATATTTTAACTAAAATTATGCTAAGCACTTCGTTTCAGTTTTATCTTTTGAAATGCCAGTCATTTGCTCTTTTTCGTTATTTTTTCCTCACATAAATCCTCTTTCTTTCCTACCCGATTCCTCCTCTTATACCCTATCTCAAACTAACACAGAAAATGATTATAGTTCTTTCACAAAGAAGTATTTTGTTTCCATGACCTGTAGTAATATCTGATAATATATGAGTAATTATTTTCCATAAATTAAAATAAAAGTAATCTTTCTTTTTCTTTCTATCTTGAAGTAGTGGGAGGAAAAATACTATTTAGAAGTGTCATGCCCTAAAATAGTGGAAAGCATTAGAGGAATGGGTTTCACATCAGGAAATCTAGGGAGGAAAAATCTCTTCCTCTGCGACGGTGTTAGGTTTCTTTTTCCAGAGAGGGCAAAAGTTCCACTAATTAAGATAAAAGCAAAACCCGGATGCCTGTAACAGCAGTAAAGTTCATTTAGTTTTCTTTTAGGCCAGAAAAGAAATCTGCCAAATTAACTCTAAATTTTATCTGGTCAGATTTAATTTTCTGATTGAATTTTCCTCTCTTTTCAGTGTCTTTGCATTTAGAAATAAAGCATGTTCAATTTCTAAAAAAATGTTTGTTTGTTTCACTCTGATTCTTCATAACATCATTGTGAATTGGTTTCCCTACCTGCGAAGTGTGGCTGTTTTTACCATAGAGACTAATTATAAAGCTCATCTCCTGGGAGCATAAGAGCTGGTTTATGAGTTCTAGGAGGTAACTGAAATGTGATCATCAGGATGAAAGCACAGTGAGCTCTGTGGGATTTGGGATAAGCAAGTATGCTCACGAAAGCATTTTTATTTCTTAGAAAAAGTTATTAACAATATGCCAGACAAACAACACATCTTTGACAGCACCCAAATAATGGTTTGCAGCCCCCATAGTAATGAAAGAATGAGCTCTGGTTTGAGACCACCTGAAAGCTGGAAATTAATTCGAAGTACAGGTTTGACCTAGTACTCAAGTAATTTAGGGAAGTTAGTTACATTCTTTAAGTCTCTATTTCCCCAGTTGATAACACTGTACCATAATGTTTCCACAATGAAACACAAATATAATAATAGCAAATCCCCCCTATGGTGCTTGCAAAATGAACAATATCATGCACACAAATGCTTTACACAGAGTTTGTCATATCCTACTTCCTCAGTAAATGTTATTTGTTATCATCTCATGAGAACTATTTTGTACACAACAATGTATTATACAGATTTAAAGTGTTTGGTTTATTTTACTATATTTAGCTGCATAATATTTAAATAATAAATTAAAAATAGCAAATCAAATAAAAAGTTTAGGTAAGTCAATCACTTCCAGAGTGGAGTTGGAGAGACAACATTTTAACTGATAATAATTTTACATGCAGATAAATGTTGATTGCAATAATTTTTTTTTTAATTATTATACTTTAAGTTCTGGGATACATGTGCAGAACGTGCAGGTTTGTTACATAGGTATATATGTGCTATGGTGGTTTGCTGCACCCATCAACCCGTCATCTACATTATGCTAATGCTACCCCTCTCCAGCCTCCCACCCCCTGACAGGTCCCAGTGTGTGATGTTCTCCTCCCTATGTCCATGTGTTCTCATTGTTCAACTCCCCCTTATGAGTGAGAACATGCAGTGTTTGGTTTTCTGTTCCTGTGTTAGGTTGCTGAGAATGATGGTTTCCAGCTTCATCTATATCCCTGCAAAGGAAATGAACTCATCCTTTTTTATGGCTGCATAGTATTCCATGGTGTATATGTGCCACATTTTCTTTATCCAGTCTGTCATTGATGGGCATTTGGGTTGCTTCCAAGACTTTGCTATTGTGAATAGTGCTGCAATAAACATATGTGTGCATGTGTCTTTATAGCAGAATGATTTATAATCCTTTGGGTATATGCCCAGTAATGGGATGGCTGGGTCAAAGGTATTTCTGGTTTTAGATCCTTGAGGAATCACCATATTGGCTTCCACAATTGTTTAACTAATTTACATTCCCACCAACAGTGTAAAAATATTCCTGTTTCTCCACATCCTCTCCATCACCTGTTGTTTCCTGACTTTTTAATGAGCACCATTCTAACTGGCGTGAGATGGTATCTCTTTGTGGTTCTGATTTGCATTTCTCTAACGACCAGTGATGACAAGCTTTTTTTTTCATGTTTTTGGCCAGACAAATGTCTTATTTTGAGAAATGTCTGTTCATATCCTTCGCTCACTTTTTGATGAGGTGATTTTTTTTTCTCATAAATTTGTTTAGGTTCCTTGTAGATTGTGGATATTAGCCCTTTGTCAGATGGATAGATTGCAAAACTTATATCCCATTCTGTTGCCTGTTCACTCTGATGATATTTTCTTTTGCTGTGCAGAAGCTCTTTAGTTTAATTAGATCCCATTTGTCAAATTTTGCCTTTGTTGTCTTTGCCCATGCCTATGTCCTGAATGGTATTGCCTAGGTTTTCTTCTGGGGTTTTTATGGTTTTAGGTCTTACATTTAAATCTTTAATCTATCTTGAGTTAATTTTTGTATAAGGTGTAAGGAAGGGGTCCAGTTTCAGTTTTCTGCATATGGGTAGCCAGTTTTCCCAACACCATTTATTAAATAGGGAATCCTTTCCCCACTGCTTGTTTTTGTCAGGTTTGCCAAAGACCAGATTGCTGTAGATGTGTGGTTATTTCTTAGGACTCTGCTCTGTTCAATTGGTCTATATGTCTATTTGGGTACCAGTACCATGCTGTATGGTTACTGCAACCTTATTAGTATAGTTTGAAGTCAGGTAACGTGATGCCTCCAGCTTTGTTCTTTTTGCATAGGATTGTCTTAGCTATACAAGCTCGTTTTTAGTTCCATATGAAACTTAAAGTAGTTTTTTCTAATTCTGTGAAGAGAGTCAATGGTAGCTTGATGGAGATAGCATTGAATCTATAAATTACTTTGGGCAGTATGGCCATTTTCACAATATTGATTCTTCCTTTCCATGAGCATGGAATGTTTTTCCATTTGTTTGTGTCCTCTCTCACTTCCTTGAACAGCAATTTGTAGTCCTCCTTGAAGAGGTCTTTCACATCCCTTGTAAGTTGTATTCTTAGGTGTTTTACTCCCTTTCTAGCAATTGTGAATGGGAGTTCACTCATGATTTGGTTCTCTGTCTATTATTGGTGTATAGCAATGTTTATGATTTTTGCACATTGATTTTGTATCCTGAGACTTTGCTGAATTTGCTTATCAGCTTATGGAGATTTTGGGCTGAGACGATGGGGTTTTCTAAATATACAATCATGTCATCTGCAAACAGAGATAATTTGACTTCCTCTCTTCTGATTGGAATACGCTTTATTACTTTCTATTGCCTGATTTCCCTGGCCAGAACTTCCAACACTATGTTGAATAGGAGTGGTGAGAGAGGGCACCCTTGCCTTGTGCCAGTTTTCAAAGGGAATGCTTCCAGATTTTGCCCATTCAGTGTGATATTGGCTGTGGGTTTGTCATAAATAGCTCTTATTATTTTGAGATCTGTTCCATTGATACCTAATTTATTGAGATGTTTCCCTAGTTTAGCATGAAGGGGTGTTGAATTTTATTGAAGGCCTTTTCTGCATCTATTGAGATAATCATGTGGTTTTTGTCATTGGTTCTGTTTATGTGATGGATTACATTTATTGATTTGCGTATGTTGAAACAGTCTTGCATCCCCGGAATGAAGCCGACCTGATCATGGTGGATTAGCTTTTTGATGTGCTGCTGGGTTTGGTTTGCCAGTATTTTACTGAGGATGTTCGTATCGATGTTCATCAGGGTTACTGGCCTGAAATTTTCTTTTTTTGTTGTATCTCTGACAGGTTTTGGTATTAGGATGATGCTGGCCTCATAAAACGAGTTAGAAAGAAGTCCCTCTTTTTCTATTGTTTGGAGCAGTTTCAGAAGGAATCCTAGCAGCTCCTCTTTGCACCTCTGGTAGAATTCGGCTGTGAACCTGTCTGGTCCTGGGCTTTTTTTGGTTGGTAGGCTATTAATTACTGCCTCAATTTCAGAACTTGGTATTAGTCTATTCAGGGATTCGACTTCTACCCGGTTTAGTCTGTGGAGGGTGTATGTGTCTAGAAATTCATCCATTTCTTCTAGATTTGCTAGTTTATTTGCATAGAAGTGTTAATAGTATTCTCTGATGGTAATTTGTATTTCTGTGGGATCAGTGGTGATATCCCCTTTACCATTTTTCATTTTGTCTATTTCATTCTTCTCTCTTTTCTTCTTTATTAGTCTAGGTAGCAGTCTATCTATTTTGTTAATCTTTTCAAAAAAACCAGCTCCTGGAGTCATTAATTTTTTTTGAAGGGTTTTTCGTGTCTCTATCTTGTTCAGTTCTGCTCTGATCTTAGTTATTTCTTGTCTTCTGCTAGCTTTTGAATTTGTTTGCTCTTGCTTCTCTAGTTCTTTTAATTGTGATGTTAGGGTGTCAATTTTACAGCTTTCCCACTTTCTCCTGTGGGCATTTAGTGCTATAAATTTCCCTCTAAACACTGCTTTTGCTGTGTCCCAGAGATTCTGGTACATTGTGTCTTTGTTCTCACTGGTTTCGAATAACTTGTTTATTTCAGCCTTAATTTTGTTATTTACCTAGCAGTCATTCAGGAGCGGTTCGTTCAGTTTCCATGTCGGTGTGCAGTTTTGAGTGAGTTTCTTAATCCTGAGTTCTAATTTGATTGCACTGTGGTCTGAGAGACTGTTTGTTATGATTTCTGTTCTTTTGCATTTGCTTAGGAGTCTTTCACTTCCAGTTATGTGGTCAATTTTAGAATAAGTGTGATGTGGTGCTAAGAAGAATGCATATTCTGTTAATTTGGGGTGGAGACTTCTGTAGATGTCTATTAGTTCCACTTTGTCCAGAGTTGAGTTCAAGCTCTGAATATCCTTGTTAATTTTCTGTCTTGTTGATCTGTCTAATACTGACAGTGGAGTGTTAAAATCTCCCACTATTATTGTGTGGGAGTCTAAGTCTCTTTGTAGGTCCCTAAGAACTTGCTTTATGAATCTGGGTGCTCCTGTAATGGGTGCATATATATTTAGGATAGTTAACTCTTCTTGTTTCATTGATCCCTTTACCATTATGTAATTTTTTAAAATAAGGGCATTATGTAATGCCCTTCTTAGTCTTTTTTTAATCTTTGTTGGTTTACAGTCTATTTTATCAGAGACTACAATTGCAACCCCTGCTTTATTTTGCTTTCCATTTGCTTGGTAAATATTCCTTCATCCCTTTATTTTGAGCCTATGTGTGTCTTTGCACATGAGATGAATCTCCTGAATACAGCACACTGATAGGTCTTAACTCTTTATCCAATGTGCCAGTCTGTGTCTTTTATTTGGGATATTTAGCCCACTTACATTTAAGGTTAATATCATTATGTGTGAATTTGATCCCGTCATTATGATGCTAGCTGGTTATTTTGATGCAGTTAGTTAGTTGATGCAGTTCCTTCATAATGTCGATGGTCTTTACAATTTGGCATGTTTTTGCAGTGGCTGGTACTGTTTTTTCCTTTCCATATTTAGTGTTTCCTTCAGGAGCTCTTGTAAAGCAGGCCTGGCCTGGTGGTGACAAAATCTCTCAACATCTGCTTGCCTGTAAAGGATTTTATTTTTCATTTGGTTATGAAGCTTAGTTTGGCTGGATATGAAATCCTGGGTTGAAAATTCTTTTCTTTAAGAATGTTGAATACTGGCCCCCACTATCTTCTGGCTTGTAGGGTTTCTGCACAGAGATCCGCTATTAGTCTGATGGGCTTCCCTTTGTGGATAACCTGACCTTTCTGTCTGGCTGCCCTTGACATTTTTTCCTTCATTTCAGCCTTGGTGAATCTGACGACTTTATGTCTTGGGGTTGCTCTTCTTTAGGGGTATCTTTGTGTTGTTCTCTGTATTTCCCGAATTTGTATGTTGGCCTGTCTTGCTAGGTTGGGGAAGTTCTCCTGGATAGTATCTTGAAGAGTGTTTTCCAACTTGGTTCCATTCTCCCATCACTTTCAGGTACACCAATGAAACATAGGTTTGGTCTTTCACATAGTCCCATATTTCTTGGGGGCTTTGTTTGTTCCTTTTCATTCTTTTTTCTCTAATCTTGTCTTCTCACTTTATTTCATTACATTGATCTTCAATCTCTAATATCCTTTCTTCTGCTTGATCGATTCGGCTATTGATACCTGTGTATGCTTCACAAAGTTCTTGTGCTGTGTTTTTCAGCTCCATCAGGTCATTTACGTTCTTCTCTAAGCTGGTTATTCTAGTTAGTAATTCCTCTAACCTTTTTTCAAGGTTCTTAGCTTCCTTGCAATGGGTTAGAACATGCTCATTTAGCTTGGAGGATTTTGTTATTACCCACCTTCTGATTGCATTCTTGAATGAAATATATCCTTGTGGGATATATTCCTTTGAATTTTATCAATAGAAAAGTATTCCATTTTGGCACAAATAAAATTATAATAGAAATATTCATGTGGATTCACATGTATTAACTTGTATAAAATATAAATAACTCAGTTTGAATGTTGGCCATCTTTACATTTTCATGTTGTATGTTTTATGGTTTATAAATTTTCTTTTTTTTTCCATTTTTGGATTAAGGTTTCATTCTGTTGCCCAGGCTGCAATAGAGTGTCACCATCATGGCTCACTGCAGCCTTACGTCCCTGAGACTACAAGTCTCCTGAGTAGCTTAGACTACAGGTGCATGCCACCACACTTGTATTTTTTGTGGAGATGGGGCTTCACCGTGTTGTCCAGGCTACTCTTGAACTCCTTAGCTCAAGTGATCCACCCACCTCGGTCTCCCGAAGTGCAGGCATGAGCCACTGCACCTGGCTGGTTTTTAAATTTTCAATGGCAACAAAAGTAGATCTAAAAAGCAGAATCATTTTGTATACTTCAGATAGTAAAGAAGAAAATATTGGGCATACTCAATCAAAAAGCCATGAGAACTATAAAGATGCTTTTTTTTTTCTTTTGAAATATATCTTACACACAGAAGTGTATGCAAGAAGGTATAATAATATGGAGAATAAGACTACAGTTGACCTTTGACAAAGTGGGGATTAGGGACACTAACCTGTACACAGTCAAATGTCTGCATATAACTTTTGACTTCCAAAAACTTAACTACTAATAGCCTACCGTTGACCAGAGCAGTAATTGACTGTAATATAGTCAATTAACACATATTTTGTATGTTATGTATTAATATTGTATTTCTATAATAAAGTAAGCTAGAGAAAAAATGTTAAGAAAATAATTTATATTTTTATATAGTTTTTATATCATAGGATTTTTATAAATTAATATAATTTAAATTATATTTATATTTTACAATTACAAATTAAAATTTCATATTTTTTAAGTAAAGAAGAGAAAATATGTGTACTATTCATTAGGTGGAAGTGGGTCATCATAAACGTCTTCATCCTCATCATCTTCACATTTGTTAGGTGGAAGAAGAGGAGGTAAAGGAGAAGTTGGTTTTGCTGTCTCAGGGGTGGCAGAGGCAGAAGAGGTAGAAGAGGTGAAACGAGAGGCAAGAGAAGCACACACACTTGATGTAACTTTTATGGAAAAACATTTGGGGCCTGGTGTGGTGGCTCACACCTGTAATAACAACAATTTGGGAGGCTGAAGTAGGTGGATCACTTGAGGACAGGAGTTTGATACCAACCTGGGCAACATGCCAAAACCCCGTCTACTGAAAACAAACACACACAAAAAAACGCATGGTAATGCACACATGTATCCCCAGCTACACAGCAGGCTGAGGTGGGAGGATCACTTGAACCCGGGAGGCAGAGGTTGTAGTGACCCAGGATCATGCCACTGGACTCTAGCCTTGGTGATGGAGCAAAACTCTGTCTCAAAAAAAAAAAAAAGAAAAAAAGAAAAAGAAAAAAATTGGGGTATAAATGGACCCATGCAGTTTAACCCTGTGTTGTTTAAGTGTCAGCTGCAAAGCAAGCATCTCTGTAGCCACCATCCAAACATCTATATTATAGGAATTAACTATAAAAAGTAAATAGGAAATTATATATGAAAGTGCTTTGTCAGAATGAGCTATTCACAACTAAGACATTTTTCAAAACAACTTTCCTTATTTTTTATTAATGGATAATACTATAAACATTTTGCATGGCTAAAATCTATATGTAAAGTACCTAAAACAATAGAAGCCATATTGGTAAGCACTTAATGAATGTAATATATTACTATCATTTAATACATTAATGGTATTTTTGATAACAATTACACTTTTCAAAGATACTTAACTCTGAATCTGTATTCTATGTTACAAAAAAGATAGTACAAGTTCACAATTCCAATATTGAAGGTAAGTAAGGTAGAAATAAAAGAAATATAATTATATAAAATAACGTTATTAGGATTAAAATTTACTTTAGACAACTATCTTACACATACTCCAAATATTTTTATTTCTCAGTTGGGTGAAATAGACAAAAATGTTGTTGTGGGATGTTCTTAGAAGCTCAGGGCATTCCTTGTTCTCCTGACGGGATAAAATCAGGCTAATTAGAACCCCATAGACAGCTTTTGAAGAGAAAATAGGATTCAAAAGAAGTAAATATGGTAATGTTTTTATATGAATCCCAGATGTGATTAGCACAAGCTTTCTTTACTTTTTCCTTTAAGCCACAGCCACACTGGCAGTGACTTTAGGTAAGGGAATCTGTACTAGATCACACAATATCAGAACTAGATGTATGAGCAGGGAGAATTTTGGCCTGGCCTCTGAGATTTGTTCAAGCAGATTGGTTTGGAGAGAGCGACAGTTGCTGACATGGTAGTTATAAACATGGCAGACAGTCAGGGAGGCAGTATGGATGCTAATAAAGAAAATCAGGTTTGGAATCTTGTAAAAATTAACAAACTAAATTATAATCCTACTACTTTTCATGTGAGCCATTGTGAATAATATTTATTCACTTCTAAAATGGGGTCGTTAGTAGACCTGAGTACCTTACTGGCTCACAGCAAAGAACAATGGGATAAAAGAGAGCTTTGTAAACTAGAAAGGGCCTGACACATCAGGAGACAAAGAAGGATTATGTGATAGCTAAAACCACCTGGACAAAGATGCTGCCTGGCAGCAAACGGACTTTGTAGAACACCTAGTTTAGGAGGGTTTTATAAATATAGAACTGTGTGTAAAATGTAGAAGATAGTTTCAGGGAAAGAAAGATAAATAGAACTGGTTATTTTACTCTAAGTTCTGGGGCAAAAATCAATGTCCTTTTCAATGTGACCTATTATAAATGTCTTCTGATCTGATTATCCAGTGAAATGCTGATATCGATGTGCCTTTGTAATTTATTTAGTGCTAAAAATAAAAATGCCCATTGTCCTCATCGATGATGAAAATAAGGCCTTTAGTACCAAACAAAGAGCCACAAGTCCTTTACTGTTGAGTTTACCTCTTGATTGTGAACAGATTCCCTTTCAGTGGTATTGAAATGGAGTTGAACAGATTTTTACTTATCTTACAAAGGTATGCAAAGTAATTGTGGGGAATCAGTAGATTGGTTAAATGAGGCCAGAAAGGAAGTTTCTAATTGAAAAGAATACAAAATTATATTCATGTGTAAAGATAAATATTAATATGTAGATGATACAGGATACTCTAATACTATAATTGTGATGCATAAACCATGTTTAATTCTGGTATAGAAGTGAAACACAGAAGTTAAAAAATAACTATAACTATAAATATATGTTAATGGTACAAAATACAAAAAGGTGCAATTTGTGATGGCAAATTCATAAAGTGTTGGAGGAGGAGAGAAGTAAAAGTGTAGAGATTTTATATGTAATTAAAGTTACATTATCAGCTTAAAATACATTATTATAACTGTAAGGTGCTTTATGTAAGCCCCATGGTAACTACAAAGAAAATACCTACAGAAGATGTAAAAAAGAAAATGAGAAAGGAATCATAGCATGCCACTACAAAAGAAAATAGGCTGGATGCAGTGGTTCACGCTTGTAATCCTGCCATTTTGGGAGGCTGAGGTGGGAGGATCGCCTGAGCCCAGGAGTTTGACACCAGCCTGGACAACATGGTAAGCGCTGGTCTCTACAAAAATTAAAATAGTGATCAATGAAACATAAAGGAAGACAGCAAGAAAATAAAAGAGGGTCAAAAGAACTACAAGGCTGACAGGAAAAAATGAACAAGATGGCAATAATTAGTCTTTCCCTGTTGATAACTACTGTATTTTTGTTTGTTTTGGGGTTTTTTGGAGGGGGTTGTTTTGTTTTTTGAGGCAGGGTCTCACTCTGTCACCCAGGCCGGAATACAATGGTGTGATGTTGGTTCACTGCAACCACCATGAAGATTGTGCACTAGAATCTACCTGCAAACAAATAATATTAGAACTTTATCTTTTACCACACAGAAAAATAAACTCAAAATGGACTAAATATTTAAACATAAGACCTGAAACTATAAAACTCATAGAAGAAAACAGAGAGGAACCTTCATTACATTGGTCTTGGCAATGTTTTCATGGATACAAAACCAAAAGCACTGACAACAAAAGCAAAAATAGGAAAGTGGCACTACAACAAACTAAAAGCCTTTGTGCAGGAAAGGAAACAATCAACAGTTGAAAAGGCACCTTACAGAATAGGAAAATATTTGCAAACCATATATCTGATAAGGACTTAAGATCCAAAATATATAAATAACTTCTTATAATTCAATAGCAAAGAGGTGAATCCTCTGATTAAAAATGGATGAAGGAACTGAACAGATATTTCTACAAAGAGAGCATATAAATGGCCAACAGTTATGTGAAAAGATGCCTAATATCCTAATCATCAGGGAAATACAAATCAAAACCACAATAAGACATCACCTCACACTTTTTAGGATAGCCATTACAAAAAGAAAAAAGAAAAGAACAAATTTTTGCTGTCTTGGAAAAATTGAAACCCTTGCATGCTGTTGGTAGAAATGTGTAACAGTGCAGCTGTTCTGGAAAACAATAGAAAGCTTCCTCAAAAAATTAAATGTAACTACCATATGACCCAGAAATCCCACTTCTGGGTATTTATCCAAAACAATTAAAAATAGTATCTTAAAGAGATATCTGACACTCGTATTCATTGCAGTGTTATTCACAATGGCCAAAATGTGGAAACAACCCAACTGTTCACTGAAGAATGAATGGATTAAACAAAATGTGGTGTCTATATGTACCATGGAATATTATTAAGCCTTAAAAAGGAAAATTCTGTTCTATGCTACAACATGAATGAATTTTGAAGACATTATGCTAAGTGAAGTAAGCCAGTCATGAAAGAATTAATACTGACTTATTCTACTTATATAAGGTATCCAAAGTAGTCAAATTCATCATATCAGAGAGTAGAACGGTGATCGCCATGGGCTGAAGCAAGCGGGAAATGGGGAGTTGCTTTTCAGCAGGCATTAAAATTTCAATCATGCAAGATGAAGTTCTAGAGATCTCCTGTACCACACTGTACCTGTAGTTAGTTAACAACACTGTACTGTCCACTTAACACTTGTTAAAAGGGTAAATTTCATGTTATATTTTTTTCCATAATAGTTTTAAAAAAAGATTGATGGTGCTCTCTTTCCCACTGTTACCTTCTAAGACAGTATCTCTTTCTTTCCAGTGTCTCATTACTGTTTTGTCATACTTCACTTCATAATTGTTGATTGAGTACTCTGAGTATATTGTATCTGTATCTCTTATGTTACCTAGTATAGTGCTTTGAGCACAGAAGACACTCAACGAATACTTGTTGAATAAATTCATTTATGCATTAGTAAGGAACAATTCTATTAAGACTTTCGAAATGTTACAGATTACATAATTTGTGGTATTCACTTAAAAGACTGATTTCTGCAACTATGGAAAGCTGTTCACTAGGAATTAAAAGAAGATAGTATGATTACTGATTAAAAAAAATAGTTGGGAAAAACTTAATGAAAGATGTTGGTCTTCATTCATACATACATCAGACATGTTGAGGAACTACTAGGCACCATGAAGATGAAGATGAAGATAGGCTCACAGTCTAATGAGTAGCCAGACATATAAAATGAAATAAGTGCAAAAAGAAGTCAATATAAATATTCATAGTTACAGCAAGATTAGAGGAACTAAAATTATCAATACCTTAGGAGGTTGCCTAAAGCTTTATATCTAAAATGAATTTTTAATAAATTATATATATATATATATATATATATATATATATATATATATATATATATGCACTCATGGGGTTAAAGAAGGGCCTTCTGGACAGAAGAAACAATGTGTACAAAGATGAGAAAACATGAAAAAGCCTGGCTAATCAGGGAATTTGTAAAATCTTCAAAAGATGTGGAGTATAGAATATAAGTAGGAAAGTATCAGAGAGCATGCAGTGGTCAGATGGTGAAGGACTTTAAGGTCCAAATAAGCAATTTAGGAGAAACAGATGCACAAAGACTCATGTCAGAGCTACTCTCATTTCCTTTCTAATCCCAACTAAATCCAAGACTAACAATAACCACCACTACCACAGCAACAAATCCTGCTAATATTATATACAGCTATGTGCTGCATAATGACAGGCAACATATGGGATGGTAGTCCCATAAGATTAAAGTAGAGCTAAAAATTACTATCTTCTACTATGAAGTCGCAGCCATCATAGTGTCATAGAGCAAGACATTACTTAGACGTTTGTGCTGATAATGCTGGTGTAAACAAACCTACTATACCGCTAATTGTATAAAAGTATAGCACATATAATCATGTATGGTACGTAATACTTGATAATGACAATAAGTGACTACATTACTGGTTTATGTATTTGCTATACTTTTTATTGTTATTTTGTAGTGTACTCCTTCTACTTATTTTTTTAAGTTAAAAACAGCCTCAGACAGGTCCTTCAGGAGGTATTCCAGAAGAAGACATTGTTATCACAGCAGATGACAGCCCCATGCGTGTTATTGCCCCTGAAGACCTTCTGTGGGACAAGATGTGGAGGTGGAAGACAGTGATACTGATAATCCTGACCCTGTATGCTTAAGCTACTCTGTGTGTTTGTGTCTCAGTTTTTAATTAAAAAGTCTAAAAAGAAAAAAGAATAAAATGTTAAAAATAGAAAAAGCTTATAGAATAAGGATATAATGAAAGAAAATATTTTTGTACAACTGTAGAATGTGTTGTGTTTTAAGATAAGTATTATTAAAAGAGTCAAAAACTTTTGTCTTTTGTACCTTATATTTACTGCAACTTTTCTATGTTAAGATACACAAATACTTCCCATTGTGTTACAACTGGCTACAATGTTCAATACAGTAACATGCTGTACAGATTTGTAGCCTAGGAGCAATAGGTTGTATCATACAGGTTTATGAAATACACTTTATGATGTTCACACAATGGTGAAATCAACACATTTCTTGGAATGTATCCCTGTGGTTAAGGGATGCATGACTGAACATTGTGTAGGTCAATGTATGTGAAAATTATACTCATTTGTTCAGTTCTAGAACATGTATTTGATTCTCCCAAGCAGAAATAATCTCTCCTCTCTTTGTGTGTGTCCTAACACTTTTTTACATTTGACTTTTTACTCTACATATGGATGAATTGTACTATGTAATCTACTACCTTTTTTAGCCCTTTGTTTATCTCTGTATCTACAGTGAAGGCTGGGTTAATTGAATGACATAGACTAGAATTGAAGTAACGCATTTTTTTCTCATAAATTCTACAATCTTTGGTCCTTAATGTATAAATGTGGTCATAGAAAAGATATCTTTCTCACTATGGTTAACCTACATTAAAAAAAATAAGAAGAAGAAGGAGCACCGTGTTTAGTTACTGACACCTAATCCTTTGTTTTTCTTAGACTTAGGTCAGCAGAAATATGAAGCCTGGCAAGATGGCCTGTATTTCCAGCTTTTGTGACCCTTGTTTATTCATCAAACTATTGTGAACTTTGGCCCAATCATGTTCTTTTGCAGCCTGTATATTTGTTTATCATTCACATATATAGAAGAGATACCAACTATTGCAAAGAATTTGTTTACAGAAATTGTAGAACATGAAAGGAGGCTGGTTGGTCAATATACATATTTTGTGTTTCCCTATAGAATGACCAATTGATTTGTTTCAGGGTAATCTCACCTCTAACTGCTAATCCAGAAAGGAAGTGCCTAATCTTTACAGAACTACTGGAGTAAAAAGGTATGTTTTTCTTTGCTTATCACAGGTTTAATTATAGGATAAACCACCAAAGTGTGTACCAAAGCAACCAAAGGACTTAGTGTGAAAAAGAACAATTCTAAGAGTTCAAATGCTAAGAGAATGCAATACTATGTAAAATAAGCCACAAGTCAGGCTTCAGACAGAATGTGGACATCAGGAAAAATGGGTAAAATATTTACCTTTGTATACTAGAATCTCTATTTCCCTATTTGTAACTACTACAATCTGCACTCCCTATTAGAAATACTTATGTTAATTTACCCCGCTCTAGTTAAAAGCCATTTTAAGATTCTTTGAGTGCTGAATTCAAAAGGATATACATTCTATCACTGAAAAATCTACATAGCTAAGGATGTTCCATTTCATAGTCAGAAATTTGTGGCAAGCTCTTGATCATCATGCCTGTCATTTTTGGGTCATTATCTGATTAGGTATAAAAAAATAATAATTTAGTTTCCTAGAGTAATTAATATGACTTTTTAAAGTATCCATAACCAAAAATATGTCTTAAACTCTCGAAAAATTTGATCAACAATTAAAGCCAGTGTCATCATTCTTGATTTCTTGATGCACTTGAGAAGGCACCAAGTTGAATTTGAGGACCACTTACCTGTGTGATTCAGAGAAGTGGCACTACCATGGGAGAGGGGGATGTTTCAATAAAGAGTTTTAGATTTCACAACTGCAAAGGGTTTAAAAGGATAGTCTTTCTTAAATCTCTGAAGCTTGTCTATTTGTCTGTGATAAATTATATGAATATATCTAAGTGGATATCTTTTGAAAAATAATATGCTTCTATCACCCTTTTGCTGCCAGGAAACTCAATGTAATTTATACTTTAATAGTGTCTGCTTTACATCAGACTAAAGGTAAAGTTAACTCTCCCCTTTTCAGTGTTTTCCAAAAAAAAAATATATATATATATATACACACATATATATATTTCTGATGGCTTTTTAAAAGTTCCTTATTTTATATATATATAGTAATTATAGAATAAGGTGATTTGAAGAAATAAACAATGTATGTATTACCAAGCAAAAGAATCAAAAATACTGAATTATAATTCATTGCTTTAAAATATTCTTGTTTAATCACCTAAAGATGTAATTGTGTAATTTATTACATAAATATTTTGAAAGATCTGAGATTCCTTTCTCTTTCATTTTACATTTTTTCTGTTTATATGAGAAATCGCTTAGTTATACATTTTTTTCCACAGAGGACTTAATTCCCTTCTAATGATTTTTCTGTTGAAACAACTTTTAGAAACAAATGATAACAGCAGGGATGTAAATGAGGCTAGGAGTTGAAACTAAGTGAGTGCAAAGAATCAATGACTCTCGGTTTTGTAGCTTAAAAGGCTAACGGAAATTGATGCCACCCAACTAAGATACAGACTACAGAAGTGACAATAAGTTTGAAGAGAAATATAATGAGCTCTCATTTCTACCACACATCTGTGAATATTAAAAAGGAACTTTGACACTTTTATTCATTTTTGTAATGTTGCCATTACTTCCTTTCCTATTAATAGATCAACAATAGATCATTGTTGATGCCATGTATTTAAAGCAAGCTTAAAAAAAGAACAGAGAGAAAATATGTGTCTGTGTTAATTCACTGAACCCTACCATAAATGTACCTCCTCCGAACTCTAGATGGAAGACACATTTCAAGGGTTAGGTTTCCAATGCTAATGTAGAAAAACAGACCTCAGTTTAGGGGAAGCACATAACACTTTATAATATAGATCATCCCCTCCGGTTGAAATGTAAAGTATAATGTAACATATCTCATAGCCAGAGAATAAACAGGCTTGGGTTACCAGTGCATTATTTGGCTGCCCTCATCAGAAACATAAACCATCTCCACAAGTTTAAGATAAAACAGGAGAGGCCTGATCATTTGACTTAAACAAAACTATCGTTAAGTATAACTGCTATCTTCCTTCCTTACATGGCTCACAACTCCTTGTCAAGCCCAGCTGGAAACTGTATCTAAAAGGATTACATTTGAGTTTTCTGAGGCTGCCCTTGTCTCTTACACACACTCACTAATCGGACCATCTTGTTTTTATTGAAGCGATGTGATAAAAAATCACATAAAATCTGTAAACGGCAACTAGGCATGGAGAAATTCTGCCAGGAGCAGTACCACCCTGAGACAAGTCCTGAAAGGTAATAACACTATGGTATTTGGCTGCCTGTTGATAATATTTCATGGAAGTTTCTACAACCAAGAAGAAATAGATAAATCCAAAGGATTTTTGCAGTCTTTTATTTACATTTTTCCCCCATATGAAAATACAAAGGAAAAGGCACATAATGCAGTCCTTTAAAAAACCCTTGGAGATTCTTTCTACCAGGATAGCCAAACACACGTGAGTATTAAAAATTAACTTTGAACTTTTATTCTTTATTGTAATATTGCCATTACTTATTTTCTTCCCCATTAATATTTTATACCCCACCCATTCTGTGAACCAACCCAGAAAAAAAAATCTACTCTAGGCAAACCACGTGTGCTTATCTAACAATACAAGCAAAGATAAAAGATTCAGGCAAAACTCCCACTAAAATATGAAACTGTTAAAAATCACTAAACTCGTGAAAGTTTTGTGTGTATGTGTGTGTATGTGTATGTGTATTAACAAAATACGTCTGCTTTAAAAATTTATCAGGGATTCACAGTAAACACCATTCCAAGAAAAGAAGCATTCCCATTTGTATTGCTTAATGAAGACAAAAATATATTTTTTATTTCAGAAACCTATATGTAGATCAACTATACACTAACAAAGTTAATTATTTGTAAGATTAAAAGAAAATATGTTATTTAGTTTTTGTTATAGCGATAATTGTTTCAAATGTTTCTTATCTAATTAATTAATTATTGAGCATCTGTTATATTTCAGGCCTGTATTAAAAAAATAAGTGTAAAAGTGTATTTATGAACATATATTATGATTATAAGTGTAAATGTATATTATTATAATTAAAATGTAAAAAAAAAAATGAAACAGAAGGGTTAAAAACAAACATTCCAAAAATAATGTCCTGCTTCAGCTACAACTTTTAATATCTAAGATTCACAGACCAAATATGATTTTCAGAGGAAAGTTTTTCTTTATGCAGTGAAGCTGAGAAGGGAAGTTGAAGAATTCTGTTAAAAGTGACTCAGATAATTAGAATGTACCTCATCTGTCGTTTTTCCAAATTTTTGATGTGAAAAAATCTCAAAACAAAAACAAGGCAAATACTATTGACTTGGCCTGTTTCTCTCTATATAGACTGGGTCTGGTGCCACTCTGACACACACAAAAAATCCATTTTAATTACTTCTATGAACTGGATTCCTCACTGGAGCAAAACAGTGCTTATGACGAGTTGAACAGTTCCATTTCTCCAAATCTCCACTCTGGTTCTTTAATTTGGAGCTTTGCACAGCCTCTTATGGTATCACCAGCTGCAGTCAAGAAGGGGCTATTTGGAGGTCAACATGGAAAAGAGATCGCAGCTTGAGTGGGAATTTGTGGAGTTTTACACAATATCAACCCACCCTTTCCCTGTGGAATAGGAATTGTTGGCAAAGTAAACATTCTTTCATAGTCAGAATAATCTCAGCTTTCTTCTTGGAAAGTATACAAAAAAGAAAAGGAACATTCTAGCATGCAACCATGAGGAATGTGTATTAGGATCTGGTTCAGAGGAATCAAAGCCTGTGTCTTGAATCAGTATTGCTGAATGCCTTCCTACATCTGTATAAACTAGTACTTAGAAAACCCTATTCTTCATTTTTGTCTAGCAATATTTGAAAGCCTATGACATTCTCTGCACTATATTAAATAGCCAGTGAAAAGCAAGGATGAATGGAATGTTCCAAAGTTATCCAGCATATTCATCCTAAGAAAATAAACAGTTTAAATAATTCAAGAAAAGAAACATTCCATTACCACTCTTCTTTCTCATTAACAAGTTTATTTTGACTGCATTATTCTAACACCTATTGTATCAGGGTCAGAATGTATGAAAATATACTGTACTGAGTGATATTTTTACTGTAAATAATAAAATGTAATATAAAGTTTGTTTTCCTGTATTGGGAAACTCATTTTGGGAGTTATTTTAATGAATGATGTACTCTTACATCCTCTTACTTTAGAAACCAAACAACCTCAAAAGTTATGCCAATATGCTTGTTTTAAAATACAAAAAAAAAAAAACTTTGTTAAGCTATGTTTGTTTTAAAAATTTTTTTAAAAAAAGTTGTGCCAAGTAAGGCTGATAAATAGTGCTGAGGAATTCTGAGGATTCAGAAATCCTTAAATGGTTTGAGCACTTGCCTATTACAATTACTTTCATCTCTCTAAATTGCTACCTATCATTCAAGCAAGTCTAGAAGGAATTTAGATAAAATTTTCCTGGGATGATCATTTCTTATTTGTATGCTATAAGTTGCAGGATACGACAAGATTTTGGCATTGAGATATATGTGTCATAGCTGAGTTTTGTATTCCATAAAGATAATTTTCACTGCATACAAATGAAGCTAAATTGTGCATTTTGCATTAGTTGCACAGAAAACTCATCCCTTTAAAAATGTAGGAGTTGTTGACTGTAGTTTTCTTCAGGAATGGGAATATTGTGATGAAAACAAGGATCAGATACCCTAAGCTCATCACTGAAAGGTATCTGGTTTGCTCTGCAGTGCATCACCCACAGGTCAAGAGAAAAGAGATTTTCCTCACCCGTGTCTACTTTTTCCTTTCTTCTCTGACAATATCTTTTTCACCATCTCACCTAATGCAACACAGCACTGACAGATATTCCAGGACACTCGGCCTGCACGGGGAAAGTATTAAGATATCTATATAATTAAGAAATATCATAAAGTATGTATTATACTACTAATTTCCTCATCTTTTCCCTTCTCACACCCATAGTTCACCCAGCCCACGTCCTTCTAAACGCAATTCAATACGTTGCTGTTTAAAACTTTCCTATGACAACACATTAACTATGAGACACATACAAATCTACTGCAGAGCAAACAAACCCAACCATTACCTGGTTGCCACTCATCTTCTCTTTCACTTTATAATCCAGAAATGCCAGATTACTATAGTTCTCTAAGGCAACCATGATGAATTATGCACACTGTTGTCCAAAATAATTCCTCTGCTTGCAATCTTACAGACCTTGACTTTGTTGACTCATGCTTAAGACTTAGTTCATACTTATATCTTCCAGAAAGCTACCTATAACCCCTGAACTCCTGAGTCTTCACCGTAGACCCCTCATGTTGATCCCATAGCACCCTCTGCTGTCTTCCATTAGAGGATGTATCATAGTACTTTTTTCCATCTTTCCTTCTTAGGGGAATGGAACTGTGAACTCCTCAATGTCAAGGACAAATGTATTGACCAGTATTTTATTCATCTCTCTACTGTACTCTTCTTTCCAACTTTAGGATGGGGACAGGTGGACAGAGAGAGACAGAGTAAAGCAGAGACAATGATACCAGAAATATCGAGAGAGGCAACAGTGACTAAGGGAACTCTAGAGCAGAACTACTTGCTTAAAATAAGTCCCATTACCTACAATTGTGTGGGTGTGTCTCTGTTGCTTGCAATTAGAAAGAATAGAATGAACATAACCCTCAATAAATGTTAATGGGCTGGTCTGATGTGGGTTATCAGAGCAAATTAACATTAGTGTCACCAAAGTCAGTATACAACCCCATCACTAATAAATTTGATTGGTTTAAAAGAAATTAAAATAAATAAATAAATGTTCATGGAATAGCTTTCTGCTAAGCAACAAATACACTTTCTACTTCTATCACATGCTCTGTTTCTTCATTCTGATCATTTTTTCCCCATCTGGAATGTCTGTTCCAATTATCTATGCCCATTCAGACCAAACTCTTTAAGCCTAAGTAAAATCCTACTGTCTCTAGGAATCCTTCTCCAATTACTTCAGGAAACATTATTTTTATCATGTCTGAAACCCTAGAATACTGACTCTTACTCACCATTCATAAATATTTTAGGGCTTTCTTTCCTTCATGTTTATTTAATCTCAAAAAGTGCTGTCTGATTAAACATATTGATAATTGTGTTGTGGCTGATTCCCATATTTGGTATTGACGATAAATGAAATTAATGATTAATTGAATGTTCTTCTCTTTTTCCTGATTTTCCTTTCAGTTAGAATATTTGTGGACCTATAACTTTAAAAGTTCAGATGTTTAACTTTGAATGTATTTAGACTTTTGTTTACTCTTCCATGTGCTATTATGAAAAACTGGTATTTTTAATTTCTGTTCAATTTGCCACAACTTCTCTAGGTGACCTTGGTAAAAAATATTTTTTTTGGATTTTAGTTTTCTCCCTGTAAAATGAAGCAATAGATGGCAGAGTAATATTTCCAAATGTCAATTTTCAATGTGTGTAAACCCATAATTTCTTGCTTTATTTGGTATTAAAGAGTAGTAGTAAATGATTAAATCGTGTGGTCATTGAACCTGAAGGTCATTGAACACATGTGGCAAATATGAGTGTCAGTCTACACCTCAAATGCACAAGAAATATGTTTATTTTCTTTAATTGTGTATAATTAAACAATTTTTATTTTGTGCCTCATTCTCTCTGGATGGCAGTAACCTACTCCTAGTCAATTTGGGGATTCCTTCCCTATTTTTTCCAAGACGTCCCCTGTGGTCTGGAGTTTATAGAATGCCAGAGCAACAAGAGTAGCTGGGATCAAGTGCTCAGTGATAGTTATCCACAGTGGTATTTGCTGAAGCACCAGTCTTAGTCCATGCTATGTTGTTATAAAGGAATACCCACGCCTGGGTAATTTATAAAGAAACAAATCTTTATCTGGCCCATGATTCTGATAGTTGGGAAGTCCAAGATTGAATATCTGCCTCTGGTGTGGGCCTCAGGCTGCTTCCATGAATGAAGGAACAGGAAGGTGAACCAGCATGTGTGGAGATCACATGGCAGGAGAAAAGGAAAGAGAGAGGGGGAGGGTCTTTTCAACAACCAGTTCTCCCAAGAACTAATAGACCGAACATCCCAAGGAAGAGCTTTAATCTATTCATGAAGAATCACCTCCCCAACCCAAACACCTCTCATGAGGCCCCACCCACAACATTGGGGGTCAAATTTCAACATGATGATTTGGAGAAGACAAACATCTAAACCACAGTAGTACCCAATGCTGCTACACTGGTCACCACAGGTTTTCTAAGTCATTCATTCCTCAGTCCTGTCTGTAACACACCTTAAAGGCCAGGACCTTTCTCCATATGTCAAAACAGAAATCATTCTGCTGTTCCCATAAATGCTCTGGATGCCAAGAAACTCTACAAATCTATCTAAAGATCCATCTGTCTAAGCACACACATAACCAATTTTTTACTAGGTTTCCACCTCTTCACTGCAGCACTCTCCCTAGGGAAGATGTAGCTCATTTCCTTTCCTCCAAATCTACCAACACCATTGTCTCTGCTCCTATAAGTATCATCACTCCTCCTATTAAATGTGTGAACTCTTCTTGCTCCTATCTAAAGCCATCCCCCCAAGTTTGCAGTAGAACAAGAATATAATATTTGATTCTGTACCAACTCTCTCTTGCATCATCTATGATGCCCTCTTGAACTGATCTTTCCCATCAGCATAAAAATATGCTATAATTCTTCCATTTTCATATATACACAATCTTCCCTAATCCCATCTAACCCACCAAGCAATGACCTTTTATTTCATACTTCTTTTTATGGGTATAACTACAATGATTTATCTGCATTACTATCTCCGTTTTCCCCTCTTACTTTCTTTTCTAACTCCCCTTAATCAGGGCTTTTCCATCATGTTCATTCAAAACAGCTTCTGTCATAGTCTCCAATAACTTTCATTCCAGCAAATCCAGTGGCCAGCTTTCAATCATCTAATTAGACTTCTCATCAGCATTTAAGGGGTGAGGGAGTGAAGCAAGATGGCAGAACAGAAGCCTACAATATTCACACCCACTACAGGAACACCGAATTTTAACAACTAACGTTGTACAGACACTCACCATCACGAGAACCAAAAATCAGGTGAGTAATCACAGCACCTGGTCTTAACTTTATACTCCTGAAGCAGGCATTGAAGAGGGTTGGAGAGACAGTCTTGAATTACTAAAGTCACCCCTCCACCATCCCCAGCATAGGCTATGTACATAGTCTGTGCACTTGGGAAAGGGAGAACACAATGACTGGGGGACTTTCCACTGAACTCAGTACGGTTCTGTTACAGCAGAGAGCAAAGCCTTGCTGGACTCATCCAATGTCCACACACAAAGGAAGCACTGGAACCAGACCTAGCCAGAGGGGAATTGCCCATCCCAGTGACCAGAACTTAAGTTTCTTGGTAAGTCTCAGGAGGCTCCGCTAGCCAAAGTGCTCTGGGGTTCTAGGTAGTCTTGAAAAGAAGTCTAGGATACAAGGACTGCAATTCCTAGGCAACTCTTAGTGTTGGGTGGGGCTCAGAGGCAGAGGAATAGAGTGTCGTGTAACCTAGGAAGACAATATCTGGGGTAGCTAAGGAAGTGCTTGCTCCACGCCTCCCCCAAACCAAGGCAGTACAGCATGCAGCAACAAAAATGTCTCCTTCCTTCTGTGTAAGAAAAGAAGAGTGGAAACGACTTTGTCTTGCATCTTGGATACCAGCTCAGCCATGGTAGAATAGGGTACCAGGCAGAGTCATGTGGCCCTGATTCCAGACACTAGCTGATGGACCACATTTATAGGCCTACAATGGGCCAAAAGGGAAGCTGCTGCGTTGAGGGGAAGGACTCAGTCCTAGCAGGATTTATTACCTGATAACCAAAGAGCCCTTGGACCCTAAGTAACCAGCAATGATACCCAAATAGTACACCATGGGCCTTGGGCTCTGAGACACGTTCACTATAGGTGTAACCCAGCACATTCCCAGCTGCAATGGGTACAGTGAAACATTCCTTCTATTTGAGAAAAGCAGAGGGAAAGGTAAAGGGGACTTTGTCTTGCACCTTAGGTGTCAACTCAGCCACGCTGAGTAGAGCAACAAGCAGTCGCTTGGGGTCCCCAAGTCCAGACCTAGGCTCTTGGACAACATTTCTGAACCTACCCTTGGCCAGAGGAGAGCCCACTTCCCTGAAGAGTGAGTCCAGTATTTGGCAGCATTCACCACAAGCTGACTGAAAAGCCCTTAGACTTTAAGTGAACATCAGCAGTGGCTTAGTAGAATCTCCCATGGGCCAGTGCAGGGGTGGTCACAGGGAGAGGTTTCTCTGCCTGTGAATAGAGGAGGAAAGAGCAGGAAGGAATTTGTATTGTGGTTTCAGTGCCAGCTTAGCAGAAGTAGAATATAACATCACATAAATTTCTCAGGTTTTTTTACTCCAATCCCTGGCTCTTAGAAAGCATCTCTAGATGTGGCCAGCACTTGGGGAAACTCACTGCCCTGAAGCCCTAGGGCCTTGAGTGAACATAGGTGGTAGACAGATCACGTTTAAAGTGGGTCTTGGGCAAGACCCAGTACTGTGTTGGCTTCAGATATGATTCAGTGCAATCCCAGTGGTTGTGGCCACAACGGTGCTTGCATCACCATGCTCCCAGTTCCAGGTGGCTCAACACAGAAAGATAGACTCTGTTTGGGAGCAAGTGAGGGAAAAGAACAAGAGTCTCTGCCTGGTAATCCAGAGAGTTCTTCCAGATTCTATTCAAGACCACAAAGGTGCTACCTTTATAATTCTGCAAAAACCACCATGTTATTGGGGTGGGGCTCAAGTCCTTTTGAATACCTGGAAAGCCTTCTCAAGAAAGACAGACACAAATAAGCACAGACTGTGACGACTACAATAAATACCAACTCTTCAAGACCCAGACACTGATGAACACCTGCAAGTATTAAGATCATCCACAAAAACATGACCTCACCAAACAAACTAAATAAGGCATCAGGGACTAATCCTGGAGAAACAGATACACGTCCTTTCAGACAGACAATTCAAAATAGCTTTTTTGAGGAAACTCAAAGAAATTCAAGACAACACTGAGAAGGAATTCAGAATTTTATCAGATAAATTTAGCAAAGAGAAGGAATTAATTAAAAAGAATCAAGCAGAAATTCTAGAGTTGAAAATGCAATTGCATCCTGAATAAGGCATCAGAGGCTCTTAATAGCAGAACTGATCAAGTGCAAGAAAGAATTAGTAATCTTAAAGACAGGGTATTTGAAAATACACAGAGGAGACAAAAAAAAAAAAAAGAATAAATAAGGATGAAGCTTGCTTATAAGATCTAGAAAATACCATCAAAGGAGTAAATACAAGAGTTATTTGCCATAAAGAAGAGACAGAGAAAGAGATATGGATAGAAAGTTTATTCAAAGGGATAATAACAGAAATTCCCAAACCAAAAAAGATATCAACATTCAAGTACAAGAAGGTTATAGAACAACAAGCAGATTTAACCCAAAGACGACTACCTCAAGGCATTTAATAATCCTACTCCCAAAGGTCATGGATAAAACAATGATTTTAAAAGTGGAAAGAGAAAAGAAACAATATACACTGGAGCTCCAATACATCTGGGATCAGACTTTTCAGTGGAAACCTTACAGGCCAGAAGAGAGTGCAATGACATATTTAAAGTGCTAAGGGAAAGAACTTTTACCCTAGAAGAGTATAACCAACAAATATTTCCTTCAAATATACATGAGAAATAAAGATCTTACCAGACAAACAAAAGCTGAGGGATATCATCAACATCAGACCTGTCCTAGAAGGAATGCTTAAAGAAAGTTCATCTATCTGAAAAAAAGGAATGTTAATGAGCAAGGAGAAGTCACCTGAAAGTACAAAACTCACTGCTAATAGAAAGCACACAGAAAAACCCAGAACAGTAAACACTGTAATTGCGCTGTATAAACTACTCTTATTTTAAGTAGAAAGGCTAAATGATGGGCAGGGGGTGGTGGCACATGCCTGTAATTCCAGCACTTTCGGAGGCCTAGCCAGGTGGATCACGAGGCCAAAAGATTGAGACCATCCTGGCCAACATGGTGAAACCCCGTCTCTATGAAAAATACAAAAATTAGCTGGGCATGGTGGTGCATGCCTGTAGTCCCAGCTACTTGTGAGGTAGTAGGGGGTGCATGGGAGGTGACAATGGTTAATGCGTACCAAAAAATACTTAGAAAGAATAAATAAGACCTAGTATTTGACAGAACAACAGGGAAACTACAGTCAATAATAATTTAATTTTTATTTTTATAATGTATCTGTAGATAAGCCTGGCCTCGATCTTCTTATTCCTGTATTTTTTTTTCCATCTCCTAAGACACTGTAATTGACCTAGCTTATCAGGAAAGAAACCTTTTTGATTCCTATACTTTTCTTATAATCCACATCAAATCAGCAAGTTCTGTTTTCACTACCTTCAAATGTAGTCTCAGTCTGACCACATCTCAACATTTCCAACTTACCTCCTCTAGTCTAAGCCCCTATCAACTCACCTAAATGATTCCAGCCCCTTATTAACTGGTTTCCTGGCCTGAACATTTTTTTAAGTTGCTGCAATCTACTCTCTGTACAGCATCTAGAATAATCTATTTTTTATCTTTAATTTTTTTCTTTGCCTTTTTCAGATTTTGAAACAATCATAAAGTTACAGAAAAAAAATTAACTCTTCTAACTAAGCACAGTACAGCCACCAAATCAGAAAATTAACATGGATACATTACAACCATCTAATCCTTAGAATCCATTCAATAGTTTTGCCAATTGTCTGAAGAAGGTTATTCAACAAACCTCCAGTTCAGAATGATTTCTTGCACTTAACTTGCTATGTCTCAGTATTCTTCATCAGTCTCAATTAGTTTAGCCTTTTCTTAGCTTTCACAACTTTGATATATTTGAAGATTACAGACCATTTAGCTTTTTATATTTTTATTCAATAAACTTTATTTTTAGAGCAGTTTAGTTTCACAGCACAATTAAGCGAAAGTCCAGAAAGATCCTATATACTTGTTGTCCCAACAAATGCACAGACTCCCCAACTATTTATGTCCCCCACCAGAGTGGAACATGTTGTATGATTCCAACTACACAACACTCTGAAAAATGCAAAACTAAGGAGATGGTGAATACATCAGCAGTTTCCAGGAGTTAAGAGGGAGGGAGGTATAGAAAATAAAATAATAAATAAATAAAAAAGGAGGGGGTAGGGTAGGGAAGAGGGGATAGATGAATAGGCTAAGCACAGGGGACTTTTAGGGCACTGAAACTATTATGATACAGTAACGTATGTGTGATACTTCAGTCGTAGATACATGTCACTATATATTTGTCAAAATTCATAGAACATACAACACCAAGAGTTTATCCTCATGTAAACTATGGGCTTTGGGATATAATAATGTGTCGATGTAGGTTCATCAATTGTTAACAAATGTGCCTCTCTGGTAGCACACTGCATCCTTTCAGATTGCCTTCTTTTACTTAGTAATATACATTTCTGTTTCCTCTATATCTTTTCATGGCTTAATAGCACATTTCTTTCTAGTGATTAATAATCTTCTGTTGTCTAGATATGCCACAGTTTTATTTATCCATTCACCTACTTAAGGACATCTTGATTGCCTATAATTTTTGGAAATATGAGTAAAGCTGCATTTTTATAGAACTCCATTTTCTTTTCTTCCTTAGCACATAAATTATCATTTATTTTTAAACCTTTTTAGTAGTTGCCCTAGAGTTTGCAATTTACATTTATAACTAATCTAAGTCCCCTTTCAAACAACACTGTATCACCTCACAAGTAGTACAAGTAACTTATAATAGAAAAATCCTAATTCTTCCCTCCCACACTTTGTATCAGTTTGTGACTCATTTCACTTACATACAAGTATATATAATTAAATACATAATTGCAATTCTTACTTTGAAGAAAACTGTTAGATCAAGTGAGAACAAGAAAAATAAAAGTTTTTATTTCACCTTATTTTTCCTTCTCTTTCTTCTTTTTTTTTTTTTTTTGTTGAGACAGAGTCTCGCTCTGTCGCCCAGGCTGGAGTGCAGTGGCCAGATCTCAGCTCACTGCAAGCTCCGCCTCCCGGGTTTACGCCATTCTCCTGCCTCAGCCTCCCAAGTAGCTGGGACCACAGGTGCCCGCCACCTCGCCCGGCTAGTTTTTTGTATTTTTTTTTAAGTAGAGACAGGGTTTCACCGTGTTAGCCAAAATGGTCTCGATCTCCTGACCTCGTGATCTGCCCGTCTTGGCCTCCCAAAATGCTGGGATTACAGGCTTGAGCCACCACGCCCTGCCTCTTCCTTTCTTTATATAGATATGTAGACTTTCTGACTGATACCATTTTCCTTCTCTCTGAAGAACTTATTTTAACACTTTTTGTAAGGCAGGTCTACTGGCAACAAATTCATTCAATTTTTGTTTGTTTAAAAAATCTTTATTGCTCCCTCACTTTTGAAGAATAATTTAACAGGGTAAAGAATTTCAGGTTGGCAGACGTTTTTTCTTCTCTCTCCAAACACTTTAAATATGTCTTCACTCTCCTCTTACATGGTGGTTCCTGAGAAGAAATTTTGTATAATTCTTTTTTTTCCCTTTAAACAAAGTCTCACTCTGTCACCCAGGCTGGAGTGCCGTGGTGTGACCTTGGGTCACTGCAACCTCTACTTCCCAGGCTCAAGCAATTCTTGTGCCTCAGCCTCCAGAGTCACTGGGATTACCAGCAGGTATCACCACACCTGGCTAATTTTCGTATTTTTAGTAGAGACAGGGTTTCGCCATGTTGGCCAGGCTGGTCTTGAACTCCTGGCCTCAAGTGATCCACCCACCTTGGCCTCCCAAAGTGCTGGGATTACAGGTGTGAGGCACCATGTCTGGCCAATATAATTCTTATTTTTGATCTTCTATAGTTAAGGTGTCTTATTTCCCCTGGCTTCTTTCAATATTTTTTTCTTTATCTTTGATTTTTTGAAATATATGCCTATGTATAGTTTTTTGTTTATTTGTTTTTGTTTTGTTTTTTGCATTTATGTTGCTTGGTACTTAAGCTTCCAAAATCTGTGGTTTGGTATCTAACACTAATTTGAGGAAGTGCTCAGTCATTATTGCTTCAAACATTGCTCCTCTTTCCTTCTCTCTTCTCTTACTGGTATTCATCTTATGTGTATGTTATTCCTTTTTGGGTTGTCCCACAGTTCTTGAATATTCTGTTCTATAGTTTTCAGTCTTTTTTCTCTCTTTTTTTTCATTTTGGAAATTTTTGTTTTCATATCCTCTACCTCATAGATATTTTTTCCACAGCCATGTCCATTGTATTAATAAGGCCATCAAAGGTATTCTCCATTTCTGTTACAGTGCTTTTTATCTTTAGCATTTCTTATTTATTTCCTTCTTAAAATGTTCATCTCTCTACTTACATTAACTATCTGTTCTTGCATGTTGTCTTTTTCATTAAAGTCCTTAGCATATTAGTCATAATTTTTTAAATTCCTGGTTTAATAATTCTAACATTCCACTATATCTTGTTTTCTGGGTCTAATGATTGTACAGCCGATTCAAACTATGTTTTCTGTCTTTTAATATGCCTTGTAATTGTTGAAATGTGAACATGATGTATTGGGTAAAAGACATTGTGATAAATAGGCCAGTAAAGTATTTGGGGAGAGAAAGTGTTCCAAGCCCTATGATTAGATCCCAGTCATTTGGCAAGTCTGTGTCCCTAGACTATGAACTTCTTCAGTGCCTCGTAGTTGCTTCCTATTGCCAACACCCATGCCGTTACATGGGGTGGGATGGTTAGAGGGGGCTGGAGTTGGGTATTTTCCTTCCCCTAGGTAGGTTAGACTTTGACAAAATAGGTTAGGCTCTGGTAAAATATTTAGGCCCTGCCGACATAGTTTATCCTGGGGGCAGGCCTTGTTAAGAACAGAGTAGTCTGGCATACTTCAAAATGATTCCTACTCCCCTCCCCTGAAAGAAGTAGGATTTTCCTCAAATGTTCACCAGGAGGCCATAGTAACGTTCCTGGAGGTAAAACTCACTGAAGTGTGAAGACCTCCCTATGACTGGTTCCCTTGGAGTTGTTTGCTTGTTTGTTTGAGACGGAGTCTGGTTCTGTCACCAAAGCTGGAATTTAGTGGTGCAATCTCTGCTCACTGCAACCCCCACCTCCCGGGTTCAAGTGATTCTCATGTCTCAGGCTCCCGAGAGGCTTGGATTACAGGCTTGTGCCACCACACCTGACTAATTTTCGTACTTTTAGTAGAGACGGGGTTTTGCCATATTGGCCAGAATGGTCCTGAACTCCTGACCTCAGGTGATCTGCCTGTCTCAGCCTCCGAAAGTGCTGGGATTACAGACGTGAGCTACTGCACCCGGCAACCTTTAGAGTTTTTGATTCTTAGGCTTGTCCACTTTGAGCCTCCAACAATTCATCAGGTTCATGTTCCCACCCTGGCACTGGTTCCTGCAGCAGTTTTTGCTTTTGAGTGTCTGCTCCAGTAAGTTGAAATCATACCATATCTGCCTGTCTGTCTCTCCAATATTGGAGGCAGCAGTTTTCCTTCTAGCCTCATTTATCTGATGATATCAGAAGAGTTGCTCATTTTTCAGTTTGTTCAGCTTTTTACTTGTGATCATTTATTTCTTGAAGTGTTTCATGAGTTTTGTTTGAGGTTTATTCGTGATTAGACTGAGATTATACATTTCTAATTACAATATCATAGAAGTGATGTTGTGTTCTTCTCAATGCATCCTATCCTACCATGTGGCAAACAATTTAAGTCTGTCCCTTTACCAACAATGTTCACTTTGATCATTTAATTAAGAAAATGTCTTCCAGACTTCTCCAGTGTAGTTACTCTTTTCCTCTTTGAAATTAATGGAAATTTGGTGGGAGGTATTTTTAAACTAGGCAAATACTCTATTTCTCATCAAATTTTCAATTTATCCATTTATTTAATTATACATATACAAACTCATAGCTTCCTATTTTATTTATTGTGTAAGAAATAATCTCTTTATTTATTTTGATGTTCAAATTGTCCCCAGTTTGACCAACAAGAACTTATTAAACCTAGCTTCACTGTCCTGTTGACATTTTTTCATCACTCTTTGAACACTTCCTTGCTTTCATTTGTTATAAGTTCCTTATTCATCTTGTATTTTCCAAGCCCCAGGACTGAAATCAACTAATTCATTTTAGAGAAAATTTGTATTTAAAAAATAAGATTTGGGTACTAGGTGTGTGCATTGCTACTGGGGTATCATTACCCTCAGTTTCTCCTCAGTGGACAAAAGAAAGGGGAAATATTAAATAAATACATACAAACATTTACATTTCTATTTATACTTATATTTATTTCCATATCTATCTGTCTATATTGAAAACCACACTATAACACTAATGCCTCCAATTCCAATTCGACATCACAGAATTTCTTTCTTTTATTCCCTATTCTGTATTTGTAAATCCCCTCTCCAAAGGAAGAAAAATGATTATATTAATATATTTGCTTATATTGTCAGTCCTCTGTGGGCAGCCAGTCTTCCATCTTTGTCACCACCTCACGCCCCACACGGATGTCCTCTTCACAATGTTCAGTCTCTGACTCCTCATTTCTGATTACCCTCCCATGTGGATGGCCTCTGCCCCCACCTGGAATCTGACATTCAATGCCAGTCTGCCCTCCAGCATGTACTTCTCAGGCTCTAACACCTATGCCAAGCCCCACCCCCACTCGTAGACCTTTACTTCATTTTACTCAGGCTTCATATAGCAGGACATCTTCATGTGCATACCCGCCTTACTGGCTCAGGCTCTGATACCCTACATCAGTTTTCTATCACTCCCCCTCCACCTTCCCCTGTGGACCCTCTCCTCATGGACCCTGCTTGGGTTCTGACTTATTCCCCACATAAGGCTGCCCACAGCCCCACATGAACATCCTCTTCATTCTTCTCAAGCTCTGACATGCCACACCAGCTGACATGGTTTGGCTCTGTGTCCCCAGCCAAATATCATCTTAAATTGTAATCCCCACATGTTGAGGGAGGGGCCTGGTGGGAAGTGATTGGATCATGGGGGTGGTGTCCCTCATGCTGTTCTTATAACAGTGAGGGAGTTCTCATAGAAGCGAATGGTTTTTAAAGTGTTTGGCAGTTTTCCCTTTGCTCTCTCACTCTCTCCTGCCACCATGTAAGAAGTGCCTTGCTTCGCCTTCACCTTCTGCCATGATTGTAAGTTTCCTGAGGCCTCCCCAGCTAAGAAGAACCGTGAGTCAATTTAACCTTTTTCTTTATAAATAATCCAGTCTTTGGCAGTTTCTTTACAGCAGTGTGAAAACACATTAATACACCAGCCCGCAAGGATTCCCACAGAATGATCTTTAAAGCCTATTCCAGATCATGGCACTGCTTACAACTTTCTAATCTTAGGATAAAATCCTAAGTACATATCATGGCTTAAATATGTTACATCAACTGGCTTCTTCACTTGCTATCTCTCTGATCTTGTTTCTTATCATTCACTCCTTTTTTAAGCACCCAGTCCAACCATTCTTGTCTTCCTGTCATTCCTAAGACATGTCAACCTCCTATGCATATCAGAGCCTTTATTTATTTATTTTATTCTATCTGTACTGAAGTGTTTTGTGATCAGGTATTCCATGTATTTCTCATTCAAGATATTCTGGTCTCTATTCAAAGTTGCTTTTCAGAGAGGCCTTCCTAAATTATTGTATTTTATAATCCCCACACACAAGAGTTTCTATCCAACATTCTTTCCAACTTTTTCTGGAGAGCACTTGTCAGTACATAGATTGGCTTATTTATATTTTGTTTTAGTTATTTATAGGCCTTATTCCTACACAGTCAGCAGAGAGAATCTCTTTAGCTCAATACTGCATCCCCTAAATCCAGAAATGAAAAACACAAATTATTGGCATATTTAGTCATGAATAAATGTTTGTGAAATGAATATTAAAGCTAGCTGCAACAGAGCCTCATTACAAGGAAGGGATGGATGGATAGATGAATAGATATATGATAAGTGAGTAATGGTGATCCTTCTTTGACATCTGGGACTTCATTGATTACAAAAGCTTAACATCTTGACTTGGCTAACAAGGGGTCAGCCTCTCACCTCTCACTTTGTCCTTACTCTGTATCCCTCCCAGATAATGTTCCAGAGAGAAGAGACCTGAGATATGCTTCTCTCTTGAATCATCTCAACTAGGTCCCTGGATCAATGTTGACAAGAACAGAAAGAATAAATAATGGTAGGAAAGTGACATGAAAGTATTAATGAGACTTACTAGGAGGTAAAAGAAGATGAAGTATCTCATTTTTCTGTGATGGTGAGATGGATTTCTTGGAATGTCTTTCACACATCAGTTGAATATTCTGTTGCCATATCATGAAAAGAAGGACTTGTTATAGGATTGTCTACTCCCTCAACCTGTGTATTTTTGTGCATTCCCAACATATAGCATATTGCTAAACACACAGCTGATGCTATAACTACTTAATGAACAAATGTGTACTCAGATGATTTTGCTTGTGATAGGAGTTTGGATGGAGTTTCAACTCAGAACCAAAGAGAACGTACCATATTTTACTGAAGGTCCATAATTTTAAATCATTATAAATTATTGACATTCTTTGAATACTACCTCAAAGGACAAGCACAACCTGAGACACTGATGGGAAGCCTAGTACTAAGAAAATACAAGGCGTTCAGATTTATTTTTAAAACATGATATTGAATAAAGAATGATAATGTCAGAAAGGACTCCTATATTCTTGGCCTGAAATTTTCACATTTTAAGAACCTCAGGAAAGCACATACTTCAATAACTTGTTTTCACCTTACGTTCCACTACTAATAACTAGAGTTAATTCTTTTCTGTAAGATCTGTTGTATTATTCATCAGAAATTTCTTCAGAAAAATGAATTACTATTTTTAAGTATGTTCTAACTTTAATAAGTGTATAGTCATGGATGTGTACTACTTAGAAAGCAGGAAGAATGGATAAATTATTTGTATGAGAGTTTCCTATATAATTTTTTCCTCTTTGACTCTGGTTCATTTATAACTTTTTGGTGTGGTCTTAAGGTGACATTGCCAGGATCTAAGCATCCTCACATTAAATGAACATAGATTGTAACCAAGGTTAAAGCTGAAGAAAATGACTTTCCATTAATTCATCGCTTTTTATTCTGTAATGTTTTCCCTTCCTGGGGGACTGGCAGGACAGTGTATGGTATTTATGCTTAGCTTCTTGCATTCCTGAGTGCCTTACAAGATTTTCATAGGAACACATTTAGTTGGCATATTATAAAGAGAACATACTGCTAAAAAGATGTTTATTTATCATTTTCTATCTATTCTTGAGTTGGTCAAACTAGTCTTTACTACTTAGAGCAAGTTCAAATACTTGGCATTGGCAAACACATGGCTTTCAATATTTTAATTGGAAGTTTAATGCTGACTGACTTTACTAGATGCAGTTCAAGAATCCAGTCAGGAGAAATACATAATTCCTTTCTGTTCAACACATAAGGCACAGAGAAAAAGACATTTGCAATTATTTCTACCTTGCAGAGAATTTAAATTCTGTATTGACCTCCAATATGTAGGTCAACTTACCTTTTTGGAAGCTCACTTGAGTATCTTCAGAGAGCACAACAATGACAGGTTTTTCTGATGAATTCAAGTGACAACTGGCTATTAGAAAATACCTGGGACTATGAGCTGTTGATTCAGCTGGACTCGTTACTTATCTAAATCCAATAGATGTCTGAGTGCCAATAGGCCTTTGAGTCAAAAGAAACCTGAGAGTAACTAGGAAAAGACATAAAGGCTGGCATAGAAGTTACTGTTTCTACTTCTAATTTATGGTGGAATATTTTTATGTTTCTCAAGAAATGTCAAACCCCTGGTTTGGTAAAGATTTGCCATTCTCGATTAAATTTGCATTAGCAGTTCATTTGGCACAGAAATAGTCATTTATTTGGATTCCACCTTTCCTACTCTTGAACATTATTCTTCAATTACTTTTAGGAATCTTCTATGGTCTGTCCGTAATTGTATCTATACTGTATAGTTCAGTTGTTCAAAATTGTCTTTTCTGTCCTCTATTCTTCCAAAATCTCTCTTCTCTGTGGGTGTCTTGAGTTCGTCTCTAGGTTCTTAGACACCTCATCTCTTTATTTGTAGAGGAAGAGCTTTAGGTTATCCCTTGGTATGTTTGGATAAGGTATATGAGGAAGACAGAAAAGTTTTTTATGCTAAGGTGACAGAATCTAAACTGGTAGAAATCCAAACATCTGCCAGTAAATCGGGAAGAATTTTCCCACAGTCATGACTCATTTTCTGCAGGTGCAAATATTTAAGTTCTATTATAGATGGTATTTTCAGAATTGAAAAGCAGCCAAGGTGGGTGGATTACCTGAGGTCAGGAGTTCGAGACCAGCCTGGCCAACATGGCGAAACCCCATCTCTACTAAAAGTACAAAAATTATCCAGGAATGGTAGCAGACACCTGTAATCCCAGCTATTCAGGAGGCTGAGGCAGGAGAATCGCTTGAAACCGGGAAGCAGAGGTTGCAGCGAGCTGAGATTGTGCCACTGCACTCCAGTCCAGGTGATAAGAGCGAGACGCCATCAAAAAGAAAGAAAGAAAGAGAGAGAGAGAGAGAGAGAGAGAGAGAGAAAGAAAGAAGGAAGGAAAAGAAAGGAAAGAAAGGAAAGAAAGGAAAGAAAGGAAAGAAAGGAAAGAAAGAAAGAAAGAAAGAAAGAAAGAAAGAAAGAAAGAAAGAAAGAAAGAAAGAAAGAAAGAAAGAAAGAAAGAGAGAGAGAGAGAGAGAAAGAAAGAAGGAAGGAAAAGAAAGGAAAGAAAGAAAGAAAGAAAGAAAGAAAGAGAGAGAGAGAGAGAGAGAGAAAGAAAGAAAGAAAAAGAAAGAAAGAAAGAAAGAAAGAAAGAAAGAAAGAAAGAAAGAAAGAAAGAAAGAAAGAAAGAAAGAAAGAGAAAGAAAGAAAGAAAGAAAGAAAGATCTCCCAAATTTCCAACAGGCAGACCTCACTAGAATGCAAACTTGGCCAGGCATGGTGGCTCACACCTGTAATCCCAGCACTTTGGGAGGCCAAGGCTAGTGGATCATGAGTTCAGGAGTTCGAGACCAGCCTGGCCAAGATGGTGAACCCCCGTCTCTACTAAAAAATACAAAAATTAGCTGGGCATGGTGGTGGGCACCTGTAATCCCAGCTACTCAGGAGGCTGACGCAGAGAATTGCTTGAACCCAGGAGGCGGAGGTTTCAGTAAGCCGAGACCTCACCACTGCACTCTAGCCTGGGCAACAGAATGAGACTCTGTCTCAAAAAAAAAAGAATGCAAACTTGTTTAGTTCAGTAGTTACTTAGATGCAAAACTAACCAAAAGTTGGAAAACAAACATATCTCCGAGAACGTAAGTACAAACTCAAGTTAGACAGACCTGGGCAAAAATCCTATTTCTGCCACTAACTAGATTTTTGACAATGAGCAAATTTACTTTGACACTGTAACAGTAACTTATGCCTTATTTTTCTCTTCTATAAAATGGAAAAAAAAAAAAAACCACTGGTTTCTTAAAATGTGACAGAAATCTACTGGTCAGGTAAGCAAAGCAAGCATCTCTTTCACCCCTATGGTTCCATGTGGACCCTAAAACTTGGTTGATAAAAACGACTTTCCAATTTAGAAGACCATTCTCTGAAGATTACAGTACATCTTAATAAGGTTGCTATGAAGTACAAATAAGAACACAAAGTATATTACATTTTACCTACATACAGTGGCTGTTAATGTTAACCTTTCATCTTTATAATGTTAATAACTACAATAATGATAATAAGATGTGATGGAAAAATCTGAGAAATACTGAAAATATGATGAGGCTAGTGGTCAGACTGGACTCATGGGAGCAGAGCATTGGTCAGATCACCATCGTCTGGAGTTTGGCTTCAGCATGTTGGTTCAGAAGACATAGTGTTGATCACTACTGGGGAATGATTCACAATGACCAAACTCACAAACAGATGTAATCATTTAGGAGAAAAGTCGTTCTCACACACCAAGATCCCAATATTTTCAATTCAACTCACCATAAAAAATCATACTAACTTAAGCTTTAGAGAGTTGAATTAGAACCAGGGGAGGAAGTTGGCTTATGTTAAAGACAAAAGTACATTTTGTAAAGCTGAGGAATCTGTTTCCACTGCTGGAACTGATTTAGCACATGAATGATAAGGGTAAGATATTACATAGGGGTGCCAAAACTTTCTATCTTCCAGGCACTTCTGGTGTCATACTGCACTTAGGACTTACTATTTTTTTTCTCCCCCATTTTTGTCTCCAAGTTGATCAGTTTCCTTCCACTGCCAATTCATTCATTCTCTTTTCCTTTTATTCTTCCTTTCTTTTATGTTTTTCCTTCTTCAGTATTCCTTTTGCTTTTAATATCTTTATTTTTGTAGGCTGGATAAAATACATTTCAATAGTTTTTAGCATGTATACATTAATAAAGTCATTCTCAGCCAACCGTGGTGGCTCATGTCTATAATCCCAGCACTTTGGGAGGCTAAAGTGGATAGACCACTTGAGGTCAGGAATTTGAGACCAGCCTAGACAACATGGTGAAACCCCATTTCTACTAAAAATGAAAAAAAGAAAAAAAAAAAAAACTAGCCAAGCGTGGTAGTGGGTGCCTGTAATCTCAGCTACTCTGGAGGTTGAGGCAGGAGAACTGCTTGAACCTGGAAGGCAAAGGTTGCAGTGAGTTGAGACTGTGCCACTGCACTCCAGCCTGGGCAAGAAGAGTGAGACTCCATCTCAAAAATAATAATAAAATAAAAATAAAAAATAAAGTCATTCTCCTTTAATACTGTTCAGTGGCCTTTCTTAACCACTCAATTCACATATTGACAGTGTGAGTTATATTTGTAGCTGACTGCTTTTATTCAATGCACAATGATTTTGGCTGAAGCTAAGATGAACTTCATATTCTGGAGGCAGTGAGCTTCACTTGCACTATGCATACTATAAATATGCTGATGAAACCTATAATGCATCTGAAGTGCACTATTACAACAGAAATGAGTAACAGACATGCAATAATTTTTTACGGGAAACGCTTCAGAGTTGAGCCTGAGATGCTAGAAACCTATGTCCCTGTGCCTCTAAATTTTCCCATCATCCCAGACTTCTGTGTTCCAGTCCACCTTTCATAGTGGCTCCCAGGTCTGAGAGTGATAGAAATTCTGCCTCTCAGAATTGGAATCAATTGTATTAATAAAAAAGAACACGACCAGTCGGTGGGCTTCCAACCAGAATTTGCCCTACCTGCCAGGCTTTTCAATGTCCTTTACTAAGACTCCCAATCAGAATTTTTTCTCTTTTCTTGCCTGTTGTAGGTCTTGTCTAGAGATTTCTATGTAGAATGTTTTGGTTGCTTCTAATGTATTTTTATTTAAGTAAAGATAGCATCTCTCTGCCTATGGTTGTTGTGGGGATGGGAGGTTAACATTATATAATACATGGAAACAATTTACTAGGATACCTAAAAAATATTAAACATTCAATAATCTATGCCTCTTCCTTACACTAAACAACAAGCACCACGAAAGTGATATCACATTCCCTGCACTTAATACAGGGCCTAGAAGGAGGTCAGTCCTCAAAAAAAAGCAGTTGAGTGAATGAATGATGAGAGGAAAGGAGGAATTTTAAAAACCCTTTTACGTGGCTTTCTTTTCCTTTTTAAAACTTTGGGTCCAAGAGCTTTTCATCCTTCTCCACCAAAGAACCTCAAAAAGAAGAGAGTAAACATTTGCCTGGAAGAACGGAGACCTAGCTCAATTGTCTGGCCCCAGCACAAATGATTTTGTTTTGCTTTTTAATATTAAATTCTTACAGAAATGTTTAATGCAAACACTGTTTTAAATGATTCCATATTTATTCTTATTTATAACCTCTGGCATAAAACTTTTACCTTAGGAGTTCAGAACACTTATGACAACATTTTTTGAAGTTGTTCTATAGACCACCTGCATCAAAATCATCTGAATGATTGTTTAAAAATCACATTTGGGGGCATATATCTCTATTTTTCTGAATGATAATTTCTGTGAACAAAATCTCAAATCCTCATGTTATTTTTGCACACTAAAGTTTGTGTGCCACTGCTTGAAAGAAAACAAAATTGCACATGGATGCTAATGGCGGTTTTGTTTTTTAGGATTAAACAAAGTGCCATCTCCTATAAAAGAAAACAAGAGTTAATCTTTCTTAAGCATTTAATCACAGGGGCTAGAGCTACAATATACTGGACACTAGTCATTTGTGGCTATTTAAATTTAAGTAATTAAAATAAAATGTAAATATCCAGTTTTGCAGTCACACTAACCACATTTCAAGTGGTCAATAGCCATATATGGCTATAAGCTACAGTACTGGGCAGCACATTTCCACGCTGCCTGACAGGTTCTTCCTGCCCACTACACAAATAAAAACCATGGCATTGCAGTGAAGAAAGAGTTTAATTGATGCAAGGCCAGTAGCACCGTAGGGGAGATGAAGTTACTACTCAAATCAATCTCTCTACAAACTCAGGGATGAGGGTTTTTAAGGATAATTTGGTGGGTAGAAGGTTAGAAAGTGGGGAGTACTGATTGGTCAGGTTGAAGATGAGATCATAGAGAGTTGAAGCTGTCCTCTTGTGCTGAGTCAGTTCCTGGGGTGGAGGCCACAAGACCAGAGGAGCCAGTTTATCAATGTGGGTGGTGTCAGCTGGTGCATGGAAACGCAGGGGTCTGCACAATATCTCAAGTACTGATCTCAGGTTTTACAACAGTGACTCCCAAGACATTATTTCTAATCTTGTGGCTAATTTTGCTAGTCCTGCGAAGGCAGTCTAGTCCCCAGGCAAGAAGGGGGTTTGTTTGGGGAAGAGGCTGTTACCATCTTTGTTTCAAAGTTAAACTATAAACTTAGTTTCTCCCAAAGTTAGTTTGGCCTATGCCTAGGAATGAACAAGGATAGTTTGGAGGCTAGACGCAAGATAGAGATAAGTTAGGTCAGTTAAAATGTTTGCAAAGGCTGTTTCAATTACAGAAAGTTCCACAGGAGAGCCCTGCTCTGGAGATATGAGTTTATCAGCGCTGGGATACAACAACTGAAGACAGTGGCACAAAAGCTAAGAAGATGCGAAAGACCTATAACGACTTCCCCACCCCAAATTAGCACACAGGATCAGAGGAAAGAGAGGAATTGGAAGAGAACTAAAATATGCAAGGAACAGTGTCCTGGCAAGGCAGCTGCACCCAGAAACAACGCTACTCCAAGAAGGGGAAGCACTAGACTTTGGCATATAGATAATCTCTGCCACAGACATCCACAATCTTTAGAAAAAGATTGCTGAATTTACAAAGGTACTGAATTTGAAAGTCAAAAGACGGCCTGGGTTTCTCATTGTGTTGAAAATGGTGTGTGGAAAGCAGTGGTGGTGCTGGAAATCAGAATTTGAAAAGCAAAATAGGCCATGGATTCAATTTCACCTGCCATGGAGTTGGATACTCACAGCAATCTTACCTATACAGGTATACTGTTAAAACCTACCAGAATTAGTATCACATTTGTACATTGGACCTTGATAAAAAATTAACAAAAAAAAGTACATATGCTTTATTTAATCCTCAAAAGCATCCTATGTGAAAGCCACAGGTTATCAGGTTTCACAGACTTACTCAAGGTCACACAGCAAGTAGAGATCTGTTTTATGCTGTTTATGGCACTTATAGTAACTCAGTTTTTTTAAATGGTAATTTTGTATTGTATTCATACTTACTTCTATAGGACATGAGCACACATACCTACAGGTAATTGCTGTCAAAGAAAGATAAGCAAACTATAAATCATGTATGTAAAGTACTGGCATCTAGACCTTAACTCAGGAAAGATGGTTCTGGGTCAATACAACTGTGGTTTATTTTTAAGAACAATGACTATCAAGTATTTGGATCCAGCTGGGTACAGTGGCTGACGTCTGTAATCTCAACACTTTGGGAGGCTGAAGCGGGCAGATCACTTGAGGTCAGGAGTTTGAGACTAGCCTGGCCAACATAGTGAAGCCCATTCCTACTAAAAATACAAAAATTAGCCAGGCATTGTGACGGGCACCTGTAATCCCAGCTACTCCGGAGGCTGAGGCAGGAGAATCACTTGAACCTGGGAGGCAGAGGTTGCAGTGAGCAGAGATCGTGTTACTGCACTCCAACTTGGGTGACAGAGTGAGATGCTATATTTAAAAAAAAAAAAAATAGTATTTGAATCCAGGTCTTTTGAAGTCTCAGGCATTGACCATCTTGGTCTGTGAAGTCCTCACTATGGTAAATATGCCAATTATGCAGTCTTCAAATGGATCCTCAGTTACATGTACCCGAGGCAGGGAAAGGACTAAAGCCAAAAGCTCAATTACAGGCACCACTATGGAGAGTCATGGCTCCTTATCTGAGGCTGAAACAAAATATCAGAGACCCACCCAAGGATAATCCAGACTTCCGAAATTAGCAGGAGATCAACTGAAAAGTCCAGACGTTGTTCTCTATCATCTGTCAACAAGAACCACTTTCCTTTCTGTTCTTTCATGTCTCCAATTTTCAAGAATTAGTTTAAGATTACAGGAGGCAGTGAGTTTTAATTAAAACTAAATTGAATAGATTAGCAGACTGGAAAATGAAGTCAATTATTCCTGATATTTTCTCATAATTCTATAAATTTATATTGCACTATGGATAAGCCCAATTTTTATTACCTTGTATTTAAAATTTAATATATATTTATAAATATGTTTCATGGACCCATCCTACAATTACAGCCATTCAAAAGATTTTGTTAAGAAATCCATACTAAAAATGTTTCATATATGTAACATATATGTAAACCTTAATAGCACATAGCTATTAACAAAAGTAAATAATATTGTAGGAGGTTTAATGTCTAATTAAGGAAAGATGAATTGTTTTTCAAGGATGAAAGACAATAAAAAATTCAGATCATTTCGGAGCAATAGTAGGAGAGGGGGCTGTTTGTGCAAGGAGGTTTCCCTTATAAAAGAAAGAAAACATCAGGCCAGTTCTCCCAAAAGGGAACTATTTTGTGAAATGAAGAGTATGGCTGCATTAGGAGATAAGATCCAGGGGTCCATGTAATTTTTTAAAAGATAATTATATATTGTAAATATGGTATTTAAATAGTGATGTTCTAGCAGCTTAAAATAGCAAAATATTTGAAGAACAGATAAGGTTGAAACTGTTATCAAAAATAAATTAGACATAAGGAATTTAATATTGGTTATAATTTTTTTCTATCATGTATATATTTTATTTTCCCTGTGTAAATTAATCAAAATTGCCAGTTATTGATTGAATGCTTATCTAATGTATGTAATTCCACTACGAACTGTGATATCCTTGCCACCAAAGCACTCATAATGTTGTTAGGGTTGGGAAGTGGAGGAAAATAAACACATTAAAACATGAGTGACAAGAACAAAGCAAGAGATGAAATTTCATGAGGCACCTCCTGTGTCAGTGCCTGAGAAATCCTTCCCATGTTCTTACATAGCAGCTCAGAAGAGAAAGTGATCACCTCAGCCTGAGAGATTTCACAAGAATGTGTTAATCATTTTTGGTTTTATTTATTTTAAATATTTACTTTATTGGAAGTATAATTTATATACCAAAAGATGCACAGATATTAAGTTTTCAGTTCTATGAGTTTTGACAATTGTATACACCCACGGAAACATCACCAAAATTAAATATCAAATATTTCCATCTCCCAAGAAAGGTAGCTCTTTCTAGCTAATCCCTTCTTCCCTATTCTGTCTTCAGGGGCAATTATTATCTGATTCCTAGCACCATAAATTAATTTTCTCCATTCTTGGATTTTATATAAATGGAATTATAGATTATGATCTCTATTCTGGCTTCTTTACAACAGCAAGAGGTTCTGAGATTCATCCATATTGTTTCATATATTAGTACTTTGTTTCTTTCTAATGCTGAGTATTAATGCTGCTATTCATTTCTTGATTATCTGTCCAAAGAAAATTCATATATTTAAAATTAATGTATTAGTTTTATATTGCTGCATAAAAAAAATCACTGCAAACTGAGCAACTGATAACTGCACCTATTTCTCAGCTTACAGTTCTTTAGGTCAGTCTTAGGCTCGGGTGGACTTGGCTTAGTCTTCTGCTCAGAGTCTCAGATGACTTAAATAAATCAAAAAGTCAGGCTGCTGAGCTATTATTTGGAGACTCATGGAATAATCCACTCAGTAGGGTGGTTGGAAGAATTTGGTTTCCATGGTCACGGGCCTGAAGTCTCCATTTCCTGGCTGGCAATCAGCTGGGGGAGCTCCTCTTAGGTTCTAGGCACCGCACCACCCGCACCAGTCATCACTTGACCCTCTTCATCTTCAAGCCAACAAAAGAGCATCAAGCTCTTCTTGTGCTTACAATCTGATTCCCTTTTACCTTCCTCCTCTATCACTAGCTGGAGAAAGTTTTCTGATTTTAAGAAAACTTTATTCAGGTTTCGTGTGACTGAATTAGGCCCATTTGGATAATTTCCCCTTCTTAAGGCCAACTGTGCCATATAACATAACATCATGGGAGTGATACCTCATCATATTTCCAGGACCCAGCGATTAGGGTCTATGAAATCTTGGGGCCCTTCCTAAAAATTCTGTCTACCACACTATTTGAAATCATCATGTTAATGTATTTATTTAAATGTTTGGAAAATGGCTAGAGGAGTGAGCACGAGACAGCAAAGGTTGGCAGTGTAGGCCAGAGAGTGGCCACCCTGGTTTGTAGAGAACTGTGAATTCTGGACCAAAAAGGAACCCATAAAAACACTTGATGTGTTTGGCCATATGTAAAGTACTAGAAGGATTTACAATTCCAGTGGAGACTTAGAATGCTTAATTGTAAAGGAATAAGAACACAGAAAACTGAGCAAACCAAAAGAGGAAGGAAAATATCTACAATTAGAACTAACAAGTTTTACAGGAAATCAAATATAATCAGGGTACAGTATCTGGCTAACAATTAACCACACTTATGTAAACATAATTAGGTATATGTTTGGTATTGATTTAACCAAAATCATGCTATATTTTTATTGGAAAAAACAGAGGAAATAAAAGGTCATGGGTGGCATAAGACTACTAAGCTCTAACCTTTCATACTATGAAATAAATAGAAATGGGTAAATCAAGAAATGTGTCTGATTTAGAAATCTGAACATAAATAGAATAAATTTTTTAAATACATGCAGTTAGTGACAGGATATGGGCAGAAGGTCTCTCCTTTTTCATTATTCAATTTGTAGTATTTGAATCCTGAAGCAACATGCATGCATTACCTTGTTAAAAGTTACCAATTATTAAAATGGAAGAAATTACTCAAATATTTTGTGTTTTAATAGATAGGGGAACATATTTAACTTGAAATCTAAACAAAGAGAGTGTTATTTATATTCTACAATTTTTAAAAATTGCTTTAATTTTGGCAATTTTATTGCTTTAGTTTTTTCTGCTGTTACTACTAATAAAAATAATTTAAAATCACCACTTTTATTTCACTTCTCTACAATCATGTCAGCTTTCAGGGAGATGGAGAAGTGAGGAGGTGAGCCTGGAACAGTGTCGTAACACTCAGGAAGAAACAGGCAGGTAACGTGGAACGATTACCAAACCTTTCTCATAAAGGAAAAAGCCTCTTTATTTAGGCTCAATATTTAATGTAGGATGCTTCAGGAACTGCACATACTCTGAGCACTAAATACTTCATTTTGACTGCCCTCTGAACTACTTAGTTCTACATATTACAATAAACAAGAGCTTCTTTAACTTGGGACTTCTTGAAGGCAACATAGGCTTTGTTAGCATGAATACACTCCCACTCATTAAAGAGAACTACACATGTGGCTTGTTTATACCTTTATATACTCAATAAACAGGAATCAATTTCCAGTGTGGGAAGTTTCAGCCTCCAATTTCTCCTCGCTAAGTAATGATGACAGCCCTCGACATTTTTCTGCTGAGGAAATAATTCTGCTCTTGTTTGGAACCTCTTTGTTGTATCCCAGGTTACCCTCCCATGTACTCTGATCTGCTTTGGTATGTTTGAGACTTGCTTCACTGCCCCCATACAGATCAAAGATGGTCTCTAATCAGAGCTCACTAGTCTGGGGAATGACTGCCTGAAACACCTATGTTTTCAGCCTGAATCAACTGTTCAAGAGACAAGTGTGTGCAAAGATTCGTATCATTAAATCGAACATTTATTGGCCATTCCACAGCAGCATTTAAAAGAAAAAAAAAGCCAACATCTTACCTTAGTGTGTGGCACCCTACACTTGCTTACTCATTTGTTCTGCCTCCCTCGCTAGTATGGAAGTGATACAACTGTAGCAGGAAAAGATCTCATTTTCATTTCCTACCTTTCTTTAGTCCCTTAGCAAACAGGGAAAGAATGGCATCTTTATGATTTTCATAACAAAACTTCTTGGACCACCTGAGCAAATTGAATTTTTAAAATTACTTGGTATTTTAGAAGGACCTAGATATACAGAAAAGATTTACTAAACCCTAAAATAGCAGAAATGCCATTGGAGTGGTGTGTGTTTGTGTGCATGTGAACACTCACTCTCCCAAGGCTGAACATTCTGTCAACTGGTGTCTGTCAAAATAATTTAGTATGGCTCAGTGGAAGATGAAAACCAGAACTCACTTATCTTGCTCCAACCCTGCACAAAAGTAGCAGAAAAACATGTATAAAATGAGTTCAAAATTAAGAAAGAGGAAAAAGGAAAGCACTTGGCTTGCTTACCCTCTGCTGTTAAATAGAGTAATGCTGGAAAGTGCTAAATATAGTCCCTCTAAAGAATCTAGATCTTATTTATAATAAGTCTTAATTTAAACGTGATCTCCACAAGCCTACTATATCACTGCCTCCATACTCAAACCAATACAGAGGACTCAAACTAGAAGGAGAAAAATCTCTAAAGCTTTAACTAGGTAGTTATCAAAGGTCGTAAGTAATCTAGTGTTGTGGAAGCTAGGAGGAGCTGCTTTTGAAAGGCGTATGTACTTACCAAGGCCTTATGGGAGCTAGGGTGACTTGGGTGCAAATGGGTTATGCCTGAGTGGAAATGCTAAGGTATATGGAAGAGTACCCAGGGCAGGAGTCCAGGGCAGGATGGATAGGGCAATGGCAAATCTCAAGAGAGCAGAGAGAGAAGGAAAGACTAGAGCAAGAGCACAGTACGTATTCTTTGTGAAGAGACTGGGGCTGGTTAAGGCCAAAGATAAAACTAAACAACCTATCCATGATGCATTGTAGAGTAGGTAGGAAATAGGTTCCTGCCAAAGAAAAGAAGAGGCTATAATAAGAGATATCAAATGACTATGGACATATATTTCATTTATAGAAAGTTTTAAAACAAGCAAAGCTAATATAAAGTGGGATTAGGCCACCCTAGAACTATTCTACTACAGAATTTAGGTAAGAATGTGTAAGTAGATTAACTGTATATCCTTCTTTGAGACAAAGGAGCACTAAAGCTATAAAATTTCTTTTGTGAATGTATCTAAGACAAATTGGCTATGCACAATTAGAATATTTTTGTAAGTTATAGGTATCTTTCAATAATGAGAAATAGGTGAGGTCTATACGTGTCCTTCCCACAACCCCATTAAGAGATCTACCCTCTGTTAGTTTTACTTTAAAGACAGTTATTAATAATGGTCACAATCATAAAATGGTTCTCTAGCCTGCTCTGTCAGCTCAGTGAGGTCTCAGTTTTCTCTTATTTTGGGGTGCTTTGACTACAACTTATAAAAAGATTCATCTGAAGTGATGGTGACAATATTTGAGCATCAGGATTCAACTGTTCTTTCATATGCACAGATCTGAACAAAATGTGCGGATTTCAAGCCTTGTTCACACAAGTGCAGGGAAAACCTTCAAACTTTCTAACCAATCAACACATCTTGATTGGTTAGAAACCACCAGTTTGTCCACTAAAAGTCATTTTAAAGCCTGTTATGCTAATTTAAAAAACGTCTTTGATAAATACCTCTGAAGCCTTTCCAGTGGCACTATGGAGTATGGCCTGTTTATTAAATTGTAGCTTAAGGAGGGTAACAGATCATCCTAAAGAGTGGGTTAAAACACACATATGCATAACACATTTTAATCTCTACAGATACTTTTTCAAAGTAAATTACAAAATAAAAATTGCTCTTGCAGACATTAAAAAGAGACACTGAGGAGCAGAGTTCAGGTAAAGATGGAAGAGTGCTGATAACTAAGAGTCAAGAATAGTTGTTTGGTTCTTTCAACTGTGCATTGCCATCAAATCTGCTTTAGAAGTTCAGCTTCCCGATAGTGGAACACATGGAGGTTCCTGTAGGATGATGCACTCAGCAAGGGCATGGAAGCTTTGCGCCCCTTCCCCCACACCTCATCGTAGACATCTCTTCAAGATCTATATCCTTTGCAATATCCTTTATAATAAACCAGCAAACATCAGTAAGTGTTTCCCCCGAGTTCTGGGAGCCACTCCAGCAAGTTAAATGAACCCAAAGAGGAGGTCATGGGAGCCCCAGCTTGAAACTGGTCAGTGAGAAGTTCTGGAGGCCTGAACGTGAGACTGGTGTCTGGTAGAGGGGCAGTCTTGGAGAGTGAGCCCTCAACCTGTGGGTTCTGACACTGTCTCCAGGTAGATAATGTCAGAAGTTAATTGGAGAATACCCAGCTGGTGTCCACTGCTGGTTGGTGGGGAAAAATCCCATATATTTGGTCAAAGAGGTCTTCTGCATTAATTGTTGTGGTATGAGAGCAGAGGAAAAACATGGTTTGAGAGTTTTTCTCAAATCACCTGGTATACCTGTTTCAAGCACTTTTCAACCTTTCTGAGCTCTTATGTTTTAAATGTACATCTCATTAGTAGCATTTATCTGGCATTTCTTTCCTTTTGATTTGTTTCTAATTTAGAGAATCTGTTTATACTTATTGTGATTATTGTTATATTTGTAATTATATCTGGCTTCTTATTTGTGCTTTATATTTAACACACTTTTTCTTTGCGTCTCTTCTTAAATAAATTGATCAAGTGTTCCTTATCGCTTTTTTCTGCTTCTGCTAGTAAGCAAGTCATATAATATTTTTCATTTTCTTAGTGGTTAAACATAAAATTTTAACATGCTTATTCAAGTACTGGTTCACTGTTCTATATGTGTTCATAAGATCAATCAGAATTAAATTAAGGATTCATATCTTCCAACAATATGAAATGCTATTGATCATTATTTCCTCAGTGTTGACTCTTTATCATTTTCTTTATTCTCTCATTTTGGAACTCCTATTTATCTAACCAGATATGTAAACCATGAACCATATTTTAAATTTCAATAAATCTATTTTTATTTCCTAAAGTTCCATTTGGTTCTATTCAAATCTACTTGTTTCCTTGAAATTAATCTTGACTTTCTTTACATCTTTTATCTTTAATAATTTCATTTTAAATACAAGTGATTTTTGTTTAGGTGAGAGCTTTCATATTTGTAAGGATCAGTTGGTGATCTTTCTGGATAATTGTTTTCTTATGTCTTTTGCTATGTTTTAGGCTCTTTCTGTGTGTGTGTGTGTGTACTCAACAACTTAACCAAGTGTTTTAGTTCCTTATGCCCTGGGTTTTTATACTTTTGCTAGAGTTTGGCTTTTTGTTTGCTTTTGGTTGCCCCAATTGGTAACATTTTAATCTTGCCAAAAAGAGCTTCTGTCCAGAGGCCCACCCCATCCTACTCTACAGGGCCCTGCTTTGTTTCTTTGGCCTTGCTCACCTCCAGGACTGATGCATACTCAGGGTCAACGAGATGTGGCCCCTACCACAGAGTTCAGGATTACCCTTCCAAAGCATATTCTAGATACCTACAATCCCCAAATCCCTTGCCTATATGGCTCCAAGTCCAATTCCAGATTCTCTCCCCAGGACTAGCCATTCAAGGGCCAACCATGCTCCCACTACCTAAAAGATGTTTACAAGAAGTCTAGACAGAGTTTGAATGTCGTAGTTGGGGTATTCACACATGCGGAAATAAAGCCCTTCTCTGTCAGTGTTAGAGTGAGAGTAACAATATAAGAGGGAGGGCTGGGAGGTGGAGGACAGCATCTAGTAATTCTAAATCCAAGCCATGACTTCCAGAACTCCATGAAAGATGGATAAAACATATGTTAAGAGGTTGGTACACCTATACTTTCTAAACATTTAGACCAATGGTATATTGCCCTTCATTTGCACTTTTCCTTCAGACCTGACAAATGTTAGGGAGCAGGCCTAAACCCCTAGACCCAGGAGTATAACATATGTCCAGGCTCCAGGACTATACGTAGTAATTGGCCTGATTTTTTATGTTTTTCTTTTTTCAGAGTCCCAGACAGGAACCAATTCTTTGTCACTTTCTTGCTCTAATAATAAAAGATTTTTCTATTCTCCTTTCAGTAAGGGACACCATTCCAGTGCCCACCTTTACGCAGGGGACTTAGTTATACCTCTCTATTTCCTATATGCCCAAGATATGAATTCTGCCTCCAGGTGAAATTAAATTATTTTCCTAGGTTTTAGAGCCTATATCCATGACCATTATCCCTGGAATCACCATAGTATCATATTACAAGCTTACAACTGTAGTCCTAGGTTCCTACTTATGTCTGGCACCTGGGAAATTCTTTTTTTTTTTTTTTCAATGTCATCTATGTGTTCATAGCAGGAAAAGGGCCTCCATTATCTTATTTTGCTGGGTAAAAGGCATGAATCCTCCATCTATACAATAATATGAATAAATCTATTAAGTATAACAGACATACCGTAGGTCAGAAGATAAATATGTTGTACACAAAATGGAAAATAACTGAAATTTTAAAATTCAAGGATAGGCCAGACACATTGGCCCATGCCTGTAAACCCAGAAATTTGGGATGCCAAGGTGAGTGGATCACTGGAGGTCAAACTGGCCAAAATAGTGAAACTCCGTCTCTACTAAAAACCACAAAAATTGGCCAGGCTTGTGGTGTGTGCCTGGGTTTCCAGCTACTTAGGAGGCTGAGGCACAAGAATTGCTTGAACCCAGGAAAATCTGCTTCCTTGTGAATTTTCTCTAGAAAGAGAGAAAAGTCTTGGTCTCTCTGATGCAAGGAAATGGAATATTTCTCCCAGGTTGAATAAAAAGCAGGAATAACACTCAAGGATTCCTCTCTTGTATGGACAGAGTTCTTGGAAGAACATGCAAATAGCTATTTGACATCTGGACATGACTACCTCAAAGACACTTCATTCTCCATTTGTCTGAAACCTACTCATGGCCTTTTCTCCCAAATCTGTTTGTATTTCAAGGTTCCCTATTCCCTTTCAAACTATTTATTCAGTTACACAAATCAAATCTAGTGTTCTCCATAACTCCTCTGCCTTCCTTTCCCTCATATCAAATTCATTGCCAAGTATTCTCCAATTTACCGAACAAATTCCTCTGCAAACACATCTGTTTTTCTCCATCTCCACTCCCACTCTCCTAGTCCACATTACTACACTATGTTGTCTGAATTACTAAAACGGCATAATCCTAAATGGCTTCCCCTTGTCTACTCATGTTTCCCTCCAAAATTGTTTCCACACTGTAACTAGAGGGATTTTCTAAAATTCCTAACTGATCATCTTATACACACATGCACATATGTGTGCACATCTATACACACTGCTTAAAACACTTCGCAGTAGCCTTCCACTGCTCTGAAGGTAAAAAAGCACATCCTTAACACAGCTGTCAAGGCCTTGCAAACTCTGTTTCTGTCTGCATCTCAGGTTTTCTGGGCCTTGGTCATATGGACCTACTTACATTTCTGCAAACGTGCCAGGTTTCCACCTTCCATAGAACTTTTACACATACTCCTGCCTGTCCTAGGAAGGTTTTCTCCCCACTCTATTTCTAACTAATTCTTAGTCCTCCTTCACATAGCAGTCCATTAGTTACTTTAAAGAATCACTTTTAAGTTAAATTTATTTTTGACAGAAACATCAGAAGACTAGCAGAAATGGAAAACCAGCATCGCTCACCATCAACTATGAAAGTAAATACCTAACCCTTACAGTAAGTTCTGTCCATCTGAGGGTCCCTGAATTCATCCCCTGTACCTCTGTGGTACCGTGCGGGGAAACAGTACTGATTGGGAGTCAGGAGGCTCAGCTTCTGAATATCTGTGTGTCCTTAGGAGTGTCATTGAGACACCCCTGGCTTCACCCAACTGTACAATGAGCTGGCTAGCCTCTCTCTGAAGAGCTCTGCTGGCCCTCTGATCTGATGAAAGCTGTCTTTGTTCTGGTGACTATTCAATTGTTCCTGGAAGAATTCGGCTCCAGATGAAGAGAGAGGGACACTGAGCCCAGACTCTAGGGATAATGGTGAGGATTATTTTCTGGTGATTCGAAGGAGCAGATGAGATTAGGGGTTCCTGCCATGAGTGTTTTAAAAGAATTCTGAATTATTAAGTGGGTCCTTTTCCCCATCATAATGTTTTGAAAAATGCTTCCCTCACTGCCTTCTTCATCAGCCACTTTTTAAGGAACACTTCCTCTGGACGCTTCATAACTGTATCATATACACCCTATTAAATGATCTTTTTACAGCTGAAATTTTGCTTTATATGATTTTTTTTTAAAAAATCTTCCTCTCCCAATAGTCTCTAAGCTTCTGAGACCAAGGAAGTATTTGTTTTTGCTAATTAATATATTTTAGAGTGCCTGGCACATTTATAATTTGCTGAATAAATATGAATAAATGAACAATAGCACATGAGCAAGTGAATAAACGAGTGCATGAATGAATGGTCTTCCCAAGTCATATGGTTTTGGGGAAATAAATAGCTTTAACTTCTCCTTGAAAAAAGAAACAAGGCAGCCCTTGGTTTTGCTGTGAGACAAAAAAGCTATATTCCCAGCACATAGGTCATAGCAGAGAACCCAGGCTTCTAGAGAACGAGGAAGCAAGATAGTAACATCCACATCCACACTGATGAGGATAACTGGCAGAAATGCCCATGCACAAGCAACAGCAGTGTGGTATCTATACCAGGGAGAAAAGGTGCCTAATTTTTGAATAGGAATTTTAGAGATTCATGTTGGTCAGGGATCAGGTGTCCTTTTCTCAGTTGATGAGTCCCCAGGGTTCTGGAATTCCAGGGATTGCACTAGCAGAGACGTAGCCAAAGACTACCTTTGCTTCCTCACTACACTGACTGCTTATACAAAGGTATATACTATATCAGTTTCATTCACTGAGTTGCACTTCAGAGCACTAATTTCCAAATTAGGGTCAAAAAAGAGAGTGAAAGTGAATAGTACAGATAGAAGAGGTGAGACAGGTAAGACTCCAGGACCTTTGCTTCAAACAAAGTAGTCACAGTCTCATCAGTTTTATATTTTGAGCTTTTATAGTTTGGTATGTATCACTTCCAACAAAATATAAGTTCCATGAGAGCATAAATTGTCTGTTTTGTTCAGTGCTATTTTACCAACACATTAAACAGTAATCAGGTGCATTAAATATATAAATACAGTTTTTATTGAACTAATAATCAGGGTTTTAGTTAAAAAAAGATTGTGCTATTTCTTAATATTAAGTGTTCTTAATAAAAGCACTTTTCAGAAAATGTGGATTACTACTTCTTGAAGCATTTGTCTTCATCATTCTCATCCACCAATTTTTACAGAGCCGTATATAGTCACTCTTGCTCAGTACAGCAAAATACATAAACAAAATTTATCTATTCTCTCAGTGTTTAGAATACCAATGTCCTTTGCTTTTAGTTTTATCTGTTTAAATTGCTAAAGAAAATCATCTCCTCCTGTAAGGTCTAAGTTATTGTCTTCTTAAATGTGAGTTTTGATATTTCCTACCAACTTTTAGAGTTGAATAACGTTGGTGATTTGTTTTCTGACATTTGTTTGAGTGCCTCCATAAAATAATTTCATCTGCTTCATGTGCTAAGGTGAGTAAGGCGGGCATTTTAAAAAGGCTTCTATTTAATAAAATATGTATAGAACACCAATTTCACTTAATCTCCAATGCAATTTTATTACCTTCACAGAATGCTCCTAGAGCTTCCAAATATTGCTATCAAAGCCAAAATAATTTCCAAGGTTGGCTTCTAAATCTTTTGGATACTTCTGTGTCACAGGAAGGAAAGGTGGTTGCAAGTCTGCTCAATTTTAATTACACTGTTTGAGGTAATGGCAATATTTAATGGATACAAAGTATATTCCCCTTTCCACTTAATAACAGATTTAGAATTTGAGTGATTAGTGAGTTTCTAATTTCTAAATACTCACGTTCCAGTTTTATTTTCTCTTAACATAAAATTTCTAAACATATAAAAATATTAAATAACATTGAATATGATACTATTTGCTGAAGCTTAAGTTGATGATCCCAGACTATCCTTCTAAAAACCAAGATGTGTAATGGCCTTGGTCAAATACTTAGTAAGATCAATCAAATCAATAAATGGGTACACCAAATTCACAATTCACAATGAGCCAATAACTTAATGAAATATGTCTGCATAAGTAATTAAAAACTAAAAAGAAAGGATTGTGATGAGATAGTGGCAGCAGTAGGAAAATTTGGTGTTGTCATTTCTCTCTTTGGATGCTCCTGTGTAAAAATGTGATTGAAAATAGAGAGTAGAACTCCTGACCTCAGGTGATCTGCCTTCCTCGGCCTCCCAAAGTGCTGGGATTGCAAGTGTGGGCTACTGCATCCAGCCTATATTGTTGGTTAATACTTGATAACCAAGTTGAAAACATCTACGACAAACCTAGGTGGAAAGAAATCACCACAAATCCCAAAATACAAACAAAAGGATACAAATCATCCCTAGATATAAGACAATAGTATCAATGACTTTGCAAAATGAAGCAGAAGACAAGGAGCTTGTAACAGGTCTGAGAGTCGGAGAACTGTCAAAATGTCATCAGCTAAAGCAGTAGTAGATGGGAGAGGATACTGAGGCTCCAATGGGCAGGCTAGAGCGAGGAGGCCTTGAGAAGTTCTGATGGATAATCTGAATCTGGACCTGAAAACTTCCTAACACTAATAAACTGACATATCTGCCTAAGATAAGGCTCCTTCCAGTGAGAAACTACAAAGAATAAAGTTCAAACTAATCATTATTGGAATGACTACGGCAAAAAAATTAAAAGTAAAATCCAAATGAAAGGGGCAAAGTAGTAGAGAAGGAAGATTTCAGAAAATACAAGGCCATGTATGAATTTATCACAGTGGATAGGAATCCTAGAATTGTTCTGTTGATTACGTAATTTGAACTGTAGCTAGTCCAAATGGTGATGTGCTGTACTTATATATGTTTTTGAAGACTTAGTATGAAAAAATATATATAATATTGAATTAATCATTTTATCTTGATTTATATAGATTATATTTTTTATACTGATAATATGTATATTCCCTTTAATAATTTATATGAACTTTATATTAGATAATCAATAATTCTAATAATTCATCATATATAATTTTCCATGACATTAAAATGATAATATTGTAGATATATTAGGTAAAAGCATTTAAAATTAATTTACCTATTTATTTTTTCCTTTTTTCAATGTAGACACTCAAAACTTTGTTATATACATATTTTATTCTAAAGCAATGCCCCATCAGGGACTTATTTTACTTAAAAGTGAGCAGCAGGAAAGGATGATAATTGAATCCAATATAATATTATGAGAGAGAGACAGAGAGAGAATGAGGAGCACATAACTCCTCTACAAACAATAAATGTACGCTAGAAAAACGCAAATGCTCACAAATTAGTTTAGAGCTGCTAAGATGCTTTTTCAAAACTAGCTGAAAAAAAGCTAATTTTAAAAATCTATGAAAGAACATAAATCACAATTTAAAATACTCAGAAGTGAAGTAATTTGAGAATAAAATTTGAAAAGAAGTGAAAAGAACAAAGGAAAGGATTAGAAATATAATAAATTAAATCATTATGGAAAAGAAGACTAAATTAGCAGTAAGAAAAATACAAGCAAACAAAGACAAAAATGAGAGATAGCCCATAGAATAAAAGCAATATAAGAGATATCAATCAAGGCAATGTATGGACAGCATTCGGGTCATAATACAAACATCACTTAAAAACCCATGGGGAATGTAAACACTGATGAAATATTTAACATTAAGGGGGGCTGATCACTATTGGGGTGATGATTAAAAGGAGAGTTCTTGTCATTTAGAGATACATATGGAAATATTCATAGATGAAATGTCATGATATCAAAAAGTTGCTTGGGAGAGTGAGTGGGAGTTTAGAGGAAACCAGTTTGGCCATGAGCTGATCACTGTTGAAGCGAGTGATGGGTGTACGGGTGTTTACTATACTTTTCTTACTCAAACGATGTCTGAAATTTTCCATAATAAAAGGTTAAAAAAATAAGAAATCTACTTCTATTATGGATTTTAAATATACGTTGCAAAATAAAGGAAAAAAAGTCAAAATAAGGGCTCCTTTTCTGTAACATTAGGTACTAAAATGAGAATTGCAGGAGGCTTCACCAAAGTTGGTCAGTTTTTCCATTGATGGAACATTCCAAATCTTTATAAACCATCTGCAGAGCAAGGATTTGGACAGATTTTCCTTCCACTGTAATAATGAGATTTTTTTTGAGAAAGAATGTCAAAAAGAAGAGCTTTTATTTTGACCCTATGCATACACTAGAAACTAATTAATAAAACACTTAAAGCAATCTTCATTCCAATTACAAAATACAGACACATGAAGTAATGTAAACAATGTCCAATTATTCTGATCATGTATTGCATATATACAACATAACCAAAATTATTACTCTGACAGCATCTTGGTTATATGGTTATGATATAATTTTTCCAACTACTTTTTAGTAACCAGATAACCAAAGATGAAATATTAGTAATGAAAAATTATCTTTTAATATTCAGCAATAAATACAGAAGGAAAGAGAAAACAGTATTTTAAAAGGGAGTATTTTATGAAAGATGCAAATAGTGAATTTCAAAGTTCTAGCTTTTTCTAGTTTGCTCCCATTCTTTCTAAATTTTCTTTATTTCTACAAATCTATAAAGGTCATTTTATATAATTTCTAACACTGATGCTCTTGGTGTTATAAACTTTGGGTCAAATAGCATAGGTTGCTCCAATCTCTCTTTTCATTGCATCCCACCTCTATTCTAAAGGCAGACTTCTAGCCACCAAATAATTCAAACCAGATAAACAAGACTGGTAGAGGAAAGAATGTAATATTTCAGAGTACACTTGGTCAAATCATATGCCTTGTCCACCCCTCATGGATGTTATAATGTTATGTACAGTTAGTCTTATTTGAGCAATCCTGTGAGGTATGTAAATATGTATGTAAATTTTACTGGCAAGGAAATTATAGAATAATGTTCTCGCCATTTACTGGAAAAGACAAACCAAAGAGGAACTGATAAAATATTAAATGATAAAATATTACATAAGTCTTGAATGAACAAAGTGCTATGGAGAAGCACAGCTGATTGCTAGTTTTTCAAGGATCAGGAAGACTCCTGCGGTGAGGTGAAACATTCATGCAGGTTAAGGAGAAAGGGCCTGAGGTCTCATAGCGGAAGGGGGAAATAACAGATCTAAGCAAAAAGAACACAATACTCTTCCCCAGTAAGGAAAAGAATGAGTGGAAATAAATGACAACAGTCAAGGGCAAAAGTCCAAGAAGAAAAATAGAAAGGAGTAAGGGGGAAAAAAGATAAAGAAAGCTCAAAAAAGATGGAGTCCCTTATGCTCATCTTACATGCATTTGGCCTGGTCTGAGTTTTTAATCAAAGGGAAAATTAAAAAAACTCATTTGCACCAGTCCCTGGCTTCCTTAAGTGTGTTTAATCACCAAGTAATAAGCTTTTTTCATAACAAGTAATATCTCTCCATTCTTCCAAACATTATGGGAATTGTTAGAGTGTTACACGCTTGGGAACAAGACCACAGTGCTGCTTCTTTAGTGCTTCTGCCACAGTGAACAATGCTTTCCTGTGCACAGCTTTGTACATGCAGTCCAGACACCTTTCCCGTTACCACTGCAAGGTTTAACGGCATCTATATGCATTTTTATTTTACAGGCTCTGAATAAGTTGAATGAGACAGACTGTGCCTCCTATCAGCTGACAGTTGTTTTTGCCAACCTCTTAGACTTCAGGGCATTCTATAAAATGTTGGAGAAATGATGCAGTAGTGGAAAGAATTATTTCAATATTAGAACAAGTGCAGTTTTCGCTGCCAACTCAACTCCCTTAATTAAAATGGAAAGCAACAACAGTTGGCTGAGAAGCCAGGTGAGAACACTTTAGAGAAGACTGAGCCCCATTCGAGCCTCATGTGGATCTGGCAAAGAGAACAGTTCTGCTAGGATCCACATGTGCAGCTCTGGCTCTCAGAAAGCCACACATGCTCTCGAGAAGAGTCAATGGAAAAAGAGCAGAGTGACTGACACTATTTGCATTCCTATTCTCTCTTGAAAACACACTGGGTTTCACAGGCCTGCTTATATAGTTTGGCGTTTGGAGTCTTGGATGTTGTAATTTTAAGCACTGTCACTGAGGATCAATCACAGAAATCATCAAGTGAAATACGCATTTCTGCATAATGAGATAGTAATGAAGGAAAATCTGTATGTTTAATATTCTGGAGCTTTAAGGTACAATGGTGTTGTCAGTTTGTTTTCAACTTGGTTATCAAATATTAATCAAAAATATAGGCTGGGTGCAGTAGCTCATGCCTGTAATCCCAGCACTTTGGGAGGCCGAGGCAGACAGATCACCTGAGGTCAGAAGTTCGAGATCAGTCTGGCCAGCATGGTGAAACCCTGTCTATACTAAAAATACAAAAATTGGCTGGGCCTGGTGGCACATGTCTGTAATGCCAGCTACTCGGGAGGCTGAGGCAGGAGAATCGCTTGAACCCGGGAGGCAGAGGTTGCAGTGAGCTGAGATTGTGCCACTGCACCCCAGCCTGGGCAACAGAGTGAGACTCCATCTCAAAAAAAACAAAAACAATATATTGATACTACGTTTGATTTCCCTTCTCTTCTCAGACAAGAAGGTAGTGGTCAAAACTGCAGCCCCTGACCAAGCACAGTGTCCCCAAGGCCTGGTCCAGGCAATGGAGGTGGCACTACCATCCATGAGTGTCAGCATATAGTGCTAAGTTGTGCATTCTCAGACTTGTCACTCTCCCAAGCGTGTGCTAATCAGAGTCAGGAAGACAGCCTGCATTCCAGTTAAGGGTGGGTGGTGGTAGTGGTTAGTGGGTGTGGGGATAGCAAGCCAAACAAAACAGAAAGTCAAGACAGCTAAGAAACATTTGAAGCTGACAGTGGTGAGCAGAATCTGGAGACAATTTGGGGATGAAGAACAAATGTCTGAGTGTATGCAGTTTCTATGGTTATGCTCTGGATGCACTGAGAGATTATGCCTGCAAACAGTAAAAAGTTTAGCTAACCATAATTTAAGCAAACATTCTCACATGACAAGAATTCTGGAAGTAGGCAGAATTCTGGTTTTGGTTTAGCTGCTCAGCCATGGCAAAGCTCCAGGCCAATGTCTCTCATGGCCCTCTTGACATTCTTCTCATGGTTGCAGATTACTGCAGAAGCAAGTCACGTCATCACATACCCATGTTCAAACTCAAAGAACAGGATGATCCAGGGCAAAAAAACTTATTATCAAGACAATCCCTCAAAAATCAGGAAGGAATAGAAACCTTCCCAGAAAAGTACAACTCATCTACTAGATCAGGATGTAGGGTGGCCAACTTGACCTTATTTGCCTGGAAAATTACCAGTTTTACCATTGGAAGTCTAAGGTGTGGTCAAAACAGAAAGATTGATCACTGTATTAGGGTCACATGGTTATCTTTAGTCCAGAGGCTTAGATCACTTTTCCTGAAATCAAGGGCTTTCTATTCAGTATCTTAATTAGTTTATCTTAACCACAAAGGAAAACATGTTTCTTTGATAGCCTAGGTTCTTTCAACCTTGACTGCACTTTAGAATAATCTGGGGGAGCTTTTGTAAAAATGCTAAAGCATGAGCCCCAATCACAGTGATTTTACCTTAATTAATATGAAATATTTCTTGAGTATCAGTACTTTTTAAAAGATATTCAAGTGATTCTAATGTACATCCAGGGATGAGAAACTACTAGAAAAGTCAAACAGTAAGACCAACCATTGTACCAACGATTGAACCACTTGATAAAACATCCCTGGAGCACACAATATAATTTCACACAATTGGCAAGATAATAAATCCTTAAACGAATGTAGTACTTCGTTTTTGAACTTTTTTATATTCATATCTTTATTGACATTCACAGGTTGGTGGTATTTCCATCTATAAATTAGAAAATGAAGCTTACTTTGTTTTTCCCTCCTTACCCACCCCACTCCTCCATTTGGTCTTTGGATTTCTCTATTATCATCACTAGTTCTCCTGGCTGAGGGTGAATGAAAAGTTGCCCATGAACATGAGAATATAGGATGTTAGAGATGAAGATGTAAATTATAACGATATGAACAAACCCACAGAATCCTCTCCTTTTCCTAATCTTCTGGGCAGTAGAAATATGCCAATGCTTATCAATGGAGATACAGGAAATTACATGAGTCTGGATCTCACATAGAGAGCTCGATTATATGTGGCAAAAGTGTGCCCACAGGGTCCTTAAAGTAAGAGTAATTGACAGTGATTTATCCAGAAATTCAGAAGACGATGTAGCCAGAGAGAGAATCCATATAGTAGTTTACCGAAAGGCTATAGCTAGAAAGGTTCCAAGGATCAGATCTGAGAAATATGACTAGACTACACATGGGAATATCAACACAATTTGGGAGGTAAAATGTGTGGTGGATCAGAGCAAGTGGTTAACATGTGCCAGTTACTATGCTAAACACCTTAAATATGTTATCTCACTTAATTATCACAAGTAGTTTATGAAAATGGTAGTAGAAATGTCCCATATAACTGGGAAAATAGAAGTAGAGAAGTAGAGAGAGCTACTCAATGTCACATGACAAGTTCGTGGTGGAGCTAGGAGTCACATGCAGGCAGTTGACCCCATGATCCATAATTTTAACTACCATGAAATCCACTGATGTCCTCAATATATAGAACACCAGAAACACTATGGTATTGATAATCTAGTTCTATAAGGGGTTAATTATGTGGCCATTCAGTCAGCCTGAAGAAGCCAGGCATTATCAAGTGGTCAGCAGTAGTTTTTGCATTTGTTAAAGTAAATGAGAGACAACTGAAAACTAGTCTATGTCTTCATGAGATGTTGGAAAGTAAACATTATATGTAATAGCCAACTAAAGTCACTTTTAAGTAATAAATTCCTATCACTTCCTGATGGTCTTAGACCCTATTACTCAGTGTAACATCAGTAGAGATGTCCTGTTCTTCCATCCACAGAGAGGAGGATTTCTGCTGTACCACTGAGCTGTAACACTGGTAAGGGTAAAGGAAGATGGAGGCATCATTGGGAGGATCAAAGGGCAATTACCTTGATTTAGAGGAGAAAATGAAGCTGGGAGAAATGACTCTGTTCAATGTGCTAAAATCAGGCTCTCTTTTAGGCTCTAGAGAAAAACATTTAAAGGGAGCTCAAAGATTTTACATAGACTAGTTTGGTTTTCCAAAATAGACATGCAATGTAATATTTGGAACAGAAAATCCAACAGGAATTTTTTTTTTTTTAATTTTGCCTTCGGTTTCGAGAAAGATGTGTCACTAGTCATATTCTAAGTTACAGTTACAATGTGAAGATGTAAGGATGATTGCTTTAAGGGTGCCTTTTCAGTTAAGGGTGTTATATACACACTTTTGACCAAACAAGCTCTGATTTCTTATTCTGACTCTATTAGCTTGCTTAAGATCATTTGGCAAGCCACTTAACTATTTTGTTCTTCAGTTTTCTCATTGCAAAATAAATGTATCAGATATGACCCTCAATTCTCTCACACTCTATAAACTATATGTGATATGTCTTTCTACTCAATAAGTATCTTGACAGTATATAAAGTTTTAAGTGCTAGACAACTAACCATTGGACAGAAACAAGTAATAGTAGTGCAGTATTTAGAAATTGATCTAAGTGAAAGACGACACAATTGCGAATCCAACACAACTCTTCTCAACACACACACACACACACATACTCTCCTAATGAATATTTAAAGATCTCCAAATAATAGATCAGAAAATGTACTACTTCTGTCCTTTTTTTTCACTTATTACTCTAAAAAAAATTAAGTGGAAAGTGAAACTTCATAATAAATTGGGGTTTAAAATTTAGACCAACATCATTAGGGTAAAATGTGAGCACAGTGTATATTCCGATTCTAATCCAGTAGTGATTCTCAGATGTGTGAAAAAGAAAAACTTCAGCTCAATTAAATTTAAAGGAGTTAAATTGTGCAATGAAGGATTCGCGATTCGGGCGGCCCCCAGAATCACAGCAGATTCAGGAAGACTCCAGGGATGTCTCCTATTCAGAAAAAATTTACAGGCAAAAAAAGGGAAGTGACGTACAGAAATTGGAAGTGAGGTACCGAAACAGCTGGAATTTGCCTTATTTGACCAGTTTGAACACTCAGCAGTGTATAACTGGTAGAAGTATGGCTGCTGGAATTGGTCAAGACTCAGCTATTGTTACAGGTGTATACTTCTAAGTTAGGTTTTCACTCTTGTCTACCACTTAAGCTAGGTGACAGTCCATCCACAAGTACTCAAATATAGAAGCATGGAGTCCTCAGGACATTTTTAGTTCGCTTTAACAAATGTGTGCCTTGCAAACCAAAAATAAAATTCTAAGGGCCCCCCCAACCATCCGAGTGGACTTTCTCCTCAGCCAGGGTTCCTTTAAAATTTAACCTGAGAGACCAGAGTAGGCCATGATGGGAAGCAGGGGTTGGACATACCTCATTGTACCTCTCCAACACCAATGCAGACTTTTAAGTCTGATGAGAAGCATTTACAATTTATTCTCTCTGAAGTCGGCTACCTGGAGGCTTCATCTGCATGATTAAACTTTAGTATCCACAACCTCTTATCGCAACCCAGACATTTTTCTTTCTATTGATCCCAGGTCTTTAGATAAACTTAACCTTCAACCCAAATATTTGAAATCTACCTATACCTAAAAGCCTCCGCTTCAAGTTATCTTGCCTTTTTGGACCAAACCAACATAGTTCTTAAACGTATTTGATTGAAGCCTCATGGCTCCCTAAAATGTATAAAACCAAGCTGTACCCTGACCACTTTGGCACATGTTCTCATGATCTCCTGAGGTCTGTGTCAAATATGAGTGACCATGAGAGCCATGGTCACTCATACTTCGCTCAGAATAAGTCTCATCAAATATTTTACAGAACTTTTCTCTTTTTACCAACAGGTCATATGAACAAGCAATTGGTTGATTTCTGAAAAAGATTTCCGTCTTTACGTTTGCTGCTTCAGTGTGAAGTATAGTCTTGGCAATCTTCCTGATAGTTCTGGGTCTCGTTATGGGCATGTGCTTAGCCCACTGAAGGGAGCCAAAGCAGCCCAGGTCCTGAATGAGTCCTCATTCTCATCCATGTCCATGTAACCAGGGTATAGAACCAAGTGGTGCACCTGCTGCTTAGGACTGAGCCCGGGCTAAAGGAGAGGACTCTTCTCTTTGAGGCCTTTCACCTACTGCAATGTCCGATAGTATAGCTACTAGCCACACAGAGCTCTTTAAATTTCAATTCTAATTATTTTTAAAAATTTAAAGATAAATTTAAAAGCTAGTCACACCACATTTTGTATGACTAGTGGCTATCTTATTGGACAACACAGACACAGAACGTTTCTATCATTGCACAAAGTTCTACTGGCAGTAATTTCCATTAGTACTAGATGCCAGGGTGGAAATTATCCTGTTATTTTTCTGGGTTTGAAAGGATAGATTTGGGTTTTATTAAAGAGGTCAAGCGGCATTTCAGGAACGGTGGCAGCTGCCTCCTCACCAGATCCTACCCCAAAGCTCAGGTCTCTGCATTCTGTTGGAGGCCCAGGAAGGAACTAATTACCATGCAAATGTTGTTGTTTGGCCATGCTTCAGTGTGAGAGTTTCTAAGGGCAATGAGAGGACAAGCTAGTTTTCCTCTGAAAATATTGCTGCTCTACCAATTCACTCTTTGCTAGATAACAGACATTTGTGGCAGAATAATTTACCAAGTAGTTTTTGCTCTGCCTACCTCTTACCAGAGGAAAGAAAAAGAAAGATGAAAAAATAACTTTGCCCTCACCTTTCCAAATAGTTCCGAGCTTCTGGTATTTCTCTCAGGAGTTAACAGCTTTTGTGCAACCTGGCCCAGCAAGGAGGCTGCTAGGTACCTGTTGTCCATCATCATCAATGCTCCTTAATCAAAGGGAATTCAGCTGTGTATTCCCCAGGGGGAGGGTAGAGGAACTGGGTTGAAAGAGGGCCGGGGGGGGGGGGTTGTTGCCCAAATGTAGCAGTGACTCCTGAAATTTAAGAAAAGGGAAGGAATGTGGTGATGGGTTCCATAACAGGCTGGGAACTTTGTGGAAGTCCCAGTGTGTCCAAAATTTATTCCTTCCAGCGGGTTCTTGGTCTCACTGACTTCAAGAATGAAGCTGCGGCCCCTGGCAGTGAGTGTTACAGTTCTTAAAGAGGGTGTGTCTGGAGGTTGTTCCTTCAGATGTTCAGATGTGTTAGGAGTTTCTTGCTTCCGGTGGGTTTGTGGTCTTGCTGACTTCAGGAGTGAAGCCAAAGACCTTTGCAGTGAGTGTTACAGCTCATAAAGGTAATGCAGACCCAGAGTGACCAGCAGCAAGATTTATTGTGAAAAGCAAAAGCACAAACCTCCCACAGCTCGGAAGAAGACCCAACAGCTTGCCACTGCTGCCTCTGGTGGCCAGTTTTTATTGCTTTATTTCCCTCCCCCTCCCCCCCACATCCTGCTGATTGGTCCATTTTACAGAGTGCTGATTGGTCTATTTTTACAGAGTGCTGATTGGTGTGTTTACAAACCTTTAGCTAGACACAGAGCACTGATTGGTGTGCTTACAATCCCTTAGCTAGACAGAAGAGTTCTCCAAGTCCCCACTCAACCTAGGAAGTCCAGCCAGCTTCACCTCTCACCAATAAGGCAGTAGGACTGATGATAGAGGGTGCTGCTGTGCTTTCAGAGGTGGGGAACTGCTAAACATCCAGCCTTAGTCTTGGGAGTTGCAGCAAAAGATGCCATGGCCCACATTGGCAGAGGCTGTGTCACCAACTGCCTTTGAATGGACCATCTTCTCGTATATATAGTGTGTATCCTACTGGCAAACTTGGAGGTTCAAAGTCCAGAGGCTGTTTCCTAAGGCTTTGCTGTTGTTGTTGTTTGTTTCTTTTTCCGTTTGAGGATGTACATCACACTAACAAGGGAAAAGAGCCCTCGGCAGTAAATGATATTTGGTATCTTCCCTTAAAAATGGGGAGATTAGACACAGATTTAACTTATAAAAATTAAACATCATCAGCCAGGCATGCTGGCTCACGCCTGTAATCCCAGCACTATGGGAGGCTGAGGTGAGTGGGTCACCTAAGGTGTTCAAGAGTTCGAGACTAGCCTGACCAACATGGCAAAGCCCCATCTCTACTAAAAATACAAAATTAACCGGGTGGGGTGGTGCATGCCTGTAATCCCAGCTACTTGGGAGGCTGAGGCAAGAGAATCGTTTGAACCCGGGAGGCGGAGGTTGTGGTGAGCTGAGATTGCGCCATTGCACTCCAGCCTGGGCAAAAAAAGTGAAATTCTGTCTCAAAAACAATAATAATAATTAAATATCATCTTACTTGCATCTCAGATTTGTGAATCAAATTTATTTTTTACACAGATTATTCCATATATCTGCAAATGTTTTAACTATTTATTATAGGTAAGTAGTTATCTTTTTTAGAAGGGAAACTGAGGCACGGGGAAATACACACACCCCCACACACACTTAGTACACTAGCTCAGAGGTAGGTATGATAGAAGACGTGTGTGTATTGCAAGGAATCATTTGAGTGCAAGTAACAAAAAATATAATCTAACTGGTTTATACCAAAAGGAAATAATTGACTGATGTAACTGAAAGCTTTGGAAATAGGGCTGGTTTCTGGTAGTGGGGCTCATATTATCAGAATTCAGTCCCTCTCTACTTCTAGACTCTCTGTCTTCTGTTCTGACTTTATTCTCAGATTTTGTGCAGGGGCAGGATGGCTGCCAGCAAGTTCAGGGCTATCATTTCCCAGGTTTGACTGCAGCTGAAAATGTGATTCCCCTCTCAGGACCCTCCCCACCAGTCTCACTGTGCCTTGTTGGCACCGGTTGGGTCCCAGAACCAATCACTCTGGCTAGGGCAATAGAATGCTCCTTTTGGCCAGGCCTGAGTCACCCAGACACCGTTGGGTTTCGGGTGTGGGAGAGGACACCCGCACCTGCACAGGGACTGAGGCTGAAAAGGAAAATAGAAACACTCTTCCAGAAGGGTGAACAAATGCCAACAGTCCAAATCAAAGCGAAAACAAAGAAGATGCTCATTTCAGCCTTCTCTCATAGCCTACTTCTTGCCTTCTAGCCTAGAGCCACCTGATTGGCCCTTGAGGCTCTGAAATTTAAATTGAAGGATAAGTATAAATTGTGTGAAGGAAGGCCCTTTACAGTAAACTGAATAATGCCCCCCACCCCAAATATCCAGGCCCTAATCCCTGGAGCCTGTGATTATTTCCTTACATGGGGGGGGGGGAAAAAAAAGCACTTTGCTGCTATGATTCACATAAGGATCTTGGGATGGGAGATTATCCTGAGTTGTTACCCTAAATGCAATCTCATGTCCTTGTAAAAGAGACTTAAATCCGTAAGACTTTCAGGTGAGGGAGGCCCAATTCTAAATCCTCCCTAAGTCTGCCATTTTCTCCTCAGTTACCTTCTATCAGAAGTTGATTCTGTCCCTGAATTGTCAAGCTCCTTAGAGGAAACATTCAACAGGTCAAGAATATAAGATGGTTATGAAAAATTTAGTCTCTGCCCTGGATCATCCTCAATCTGCCCCCTCACCTATGGGAGAGGAAGAACAGAAATCCCTGGAATGGGCCTTCTCTGAAAGTGTCTATATTTGGACACTCTCTCTCTCAGACTGGGGAGAGTGAACAGACTTTTCAGGTCACATCACTGTTGACAAAACACAGCACAGTGGGACAATGCCCAGGAGCAATAAAGGCAGTTCGGAGCTGCCTACAAGTCAAGCAGGAAATAAGTCCAGGAATGACAGTGAGAGTTATGCCCCCAGGAGACACTGGCAGTAGAGTAGCAATGTTCCCAGAGGATAAGGATGTGAGAGATGAAATTAAGAATTCACTCAAGGGTCAAAGGGTCAAGGGAGATAGTCAAGACTGAGTAGTTCCCAGCTCTGCAATCACGATCAAGAAACATCCTGAGAACTAGGGAATCAGGAAACTCCCAAAACCGAAATGGAAATCTGAAATGGTCTAGTGGTTCAAGAGTTCAAAGAATGCTCCCTTTCACCAAGAACATTGGTTACAGAAGATCCAGGGAAACTCTCGCTTACAGGACATCTTGCTGGGGAGTTCAAGCTGCCACTGGATTCACTGCACAGCCAGCCACTGGGTGGTACTTTTGAAGAGCTCTTTGCTTCGGATAGCTTTGCTCCCAGTGTCTTTGAGTCCCATTTTCAGGCTGTGCTCACAGGGGACTTGACAGTTTCTCAGGTGTCATATGCCCACAGGGTGAACTGCAGAAACATAAATGTACATCCTGGATTCCTACATTTCAGGCCCCAGGGAAGAACAAAGACAACAATTTAGACCAAAGTGAAGAAACGCCCCTAAGAGACCCAAATCAGAATAACATCAAGGAACAGATGCAGGATCGAGCCCCTCATCCACCAGACACCTGTCACAGAAGGAACAGGCTCCTTTGAAAAGGAAATTCTGAGAAGGAATAAGGCAGGTAGTTCAGTGATTTTGTTGCAGAAATAAAATCAAAGTCCAGGAAGGTTTTCTGTACAAAGCAAGCTCAGATGAAAGCAGAGCTCTCTTGATGCAGGAGCACATGGCAATCAAGAGGTCTTATGGAAAAGAAACTAAGATGAGATGTAGACTTCATGTGTGGGAGAAAAGTCAGTGCAAGGAGGACTTGCAGGCCCAGGCAGAGCCTGTAATTGGACATTCCTGTAATTAGAGGGGACCCTCTCCCACCTGAGCAAAGCCAGGACATAGGTTTGCCCCTTTGCGCTAGAGAGAGACACTGTCTCTATCTTCCAAGACTATTCGCTATACAGACATCCTTGAAAAGGCAATCAGAACAAAGGCAGTCCCTGTCTCTGCATGTAAGACAGGCAGAAACATGAGACACCTGTTGAAAACTGTCCCCAACAATAGTAACAAGGAGGAATAAATCTTTATCTTATTTTTCTTTTAACTTATTTCTATCCATGATACATCACTTTTTTATTTTTAATCTAAACAGTAGAATTAGAAGCACTTCTCAGAGTTTGGGGCTGATTTAATTACACAGATTTATTAATGGACCTCAAATTTTCTCTTTCAATGAATATTCTTTTGATTATTATTGATACTGAACACTTCTAATGGATTTAAGAATTATATTTCACCTTGCTTCTGTCCTTGATCATTTATCTGTTATACTCTGGGGCTAAAATTGTGCTACTTGGTCTTAGAGCTACAATTTTAACCCTCAAAGTGAGGTTCTAGTGCTGTTCAAAGCTGCTCAGCCTGAGACTGAGTAATCTTGCAGAAGGGCTCTGCTCTGCCTAGTAATTCCCAATTCTTTCACTTATCTGAAATTCAAAGGTTCACCTTTCTTTGTCTAATTTTGAGCAAGAAGAAACTGGTTATAAAAAGTCACATAAATCCAAATGCCAATAAAGATAGAATAACTCCACATTTTTTACAAAGATAGCTAGGGATCAAAGGAAGGAAAATTTTTCTGTGATTTAAAAAGCTTATATAGACTGACCAAGAATATGCAGTGAAATTTCTGAAAAGGTAGGTAAGCTTACTGAGTAGACCTTTCCTTCACAGTAACAGAGCTAAGTTTATATTTTGCAAATAAGTGTATCATATGGAAAATGTTCATAGTGGTTATGAATTTATGTCATATAGTTCTGGTGCTGGAGTATGATTTAGTTAAGAAAATTTTCCTTTCCTTTATTTACATGGTTCAAAAACAAAAACAACATAATAAAAAAAAAAAGACTTCCTCCAATCCTGTCTCTATTCACTCTACAAATATTTGTATTAGTTTCTTGTGCATCTTTCCCAAGCAAATCAAACATACATTCGATTCATCTTCCTTCCTTACATAAAAATCATATACATTGTTCTGCCTTTGCTTTTTTCACTTAAAATTATATTTTGAGATTGTTCCATATCAGAATATAGTACTTTCTCATTATTTATTACACTTTGTATAATAATTAATTATTTAACCTAAACCCTTTTAATTGTCATTTGTGTCATTTCCCATTTTATTCTGTTTTGAATAGTACTGTAACAAAAAATCTGTTAAATTTGTCCTTTCATATATGTGCAACATAAATTCTCAGATGGGATGGCTGGGTCAAAGGATATAAAGCCTGTAATTTGAAAAAATTTACCAAATTGCAATATATAGAACTTGTAACACTTTGCACAACCCCAGCAGTGTCTGAGAAATCTGCTCAATTGGCCTAAACTTCAAAGCGTTTTCAACAAAGCTAGTGTAAATGTTCTCGAATATTGTTATTCACCACGTTGACCAAATGTTTTAAAGAGAGAGCCATCTACATTTATATAGAACTGTGACAATGATTTCAAGTGCCAGAATGTATTAGTGAGCAATTTATAGCCTTGAAAACATCGAGTTGTGCATTTCTGAAAAGTTGAAGAAAACAGAGAATATTTATACACTATAGGAAATCATCAGAGATCTACTAAACTATTAACAAAGATTTTATCATCATCGCTATAGATAATAATCTTCTATGTGTCAATAACCGAAATTACAGGTTATTTTCTTAAATTTACATCAATTGTTGAGAAGAAAACGTTCAACATATTTATATACCTAACTAGAAACCGTTCAAAAAAATACCAGTCATAAACCCAAAAGAATATAGGTTCCTATTTAAAGTAGGTTCCCATTTATTTAGAAGAGTGTAGCAGTTAAGACAACAGGGTTTACATTTAAACCATCCTGAATTTGAATCCCAGTGCTGTTACATAATATGGTCAATTTGTTTACAACATTGCCTTTCTTCTCCATCCTTGCCATGCTCTAGTGTGGGCAGAGAATATTTCCCTGATGGATTGACTTTGGGCTTGACCTGTGACTCGCTATGACTGTGGAATGTAAGTGGAAGTGACAATCGCCAGTTCCCATCATGTAATTCTCCTCTTCCTTTGAGATTCTTCCTTTCTCCAGGACAGCAACATTCCTCAGTGAATGTTTCTTCAGTCTTTTCCCCAGAAGGAAAAGACACAGAGAAGACTTGAATCCAACTAGCAACCTAGAGCCAAGCCCAGCTGAACCCAGAGAAGCACAACTTATCAGAGAAGTCCAGCCAAGCCAGTAATATAAAAGTTTCTCTGCAGATTTGTTAGCAAGAAATAAGTAATGTGGCAACTTCTGAAATTTTCAGGTTGCTTTTCCTGCACCTACTAACTGTGTATCTTTGGAAAAGATCCTCAAACTCTTTACACTACAATTTTCTTATCTATAAGATGGAAATCATAATGGGAACACATAACCTATAGAGTTGTTAGGATTAAAAACAATAATGCAAGTGCTTAGCGTGGAATCTTCCATGTCATAAATGACCAAAAAATGATAAACAGTAACAATCCCTGGTTAGATCACAAGCTCAATGAGAACAAAGGCTTTGTCCTGTTCACTCTGCACAGTTCCTGGCACAAGGTGGTGCTTCATTAACACTTGAATGAGTAAGTGAATATATTGGTGAAGTGCACTTGCTCTGTTTCAAATGATCACTTTGTTTTCATATGTGTGGACATGCTTTCAGTCATGGATTAATTTGGATGAAACCTTGTAAAAATGGGAAATAGGATGACTAGCAAACTGTGTGTGCTCTAAGAATAGCATTGATAAAACTGCATGGCATGTTGGAAAGAGCACACATTTTGTAGTCTTTATTTTATTTTATTTATTTATTTATTTTTGAGACAGGGTCTCTCTCTGTTGCCCAGGCTGGAGTGCAGTGGTGCGATCTCAGTTCACTGTAGCCTCTACCTCCTGGGCTCAAGGGATTTTCCCATCTCTGCCTCCAAAGCAGGTGAGACTACAGACATGTGTCACCATGCCAGGCTAATTTGTTATTTTTTTTTTTCCTGTACAGTCAAGGTTTCGCCACGTTGCCCAGGCTGGTAAATTGTGTAGTCTTAAACCTTGTGTTGAACCAGAGCTTGCCACTTATGACTCATGTTAGATTAGTTACTGGGAATTATAGTTGCCATATTTTAAAAGAAGGATGATAGTTGCCCTATAGGGTTATTAAAAGAGTCAAAAAGAAATAGTGTATACAAGTTTCTGAGTCCTATTAATGGTGTAAAACATCTTAGGTTTCCTTTTCTTGAAATATACTTGTGACAGAGAAAGTAATGGGAATACTTTGGAAGACAGCAATATAGATGTTATATTATTCCTTAAATCTTAATTCTCAAGGACTTAGGTATGCATATACCATTTTAGCATCTCCCTAATCCACTTAAGTGAAATGAAGTACTTATTTAAAATTCACTTTAATGTTGCCTCTTAAACTGTATTTAGCAGTTTTTTACATAATATACTTAAACTAAAAATGCACTTTTAATTACAGGGAAGTTCTAAGGAAAATAGTAATTGCAAGGAAAAGATTTAATTTAGACCCTGCATGTTCAAAACTCTCCAGAGAACAAAATATGGCTAAATATTTTTATTTATATATATATATATATATATATTTTAACCAATTTGTATGAGCTCTTCTGTGAAAAAAGATAATTGCTTCTTCTGAATTTGCCTCGTTGGCATGTCGTTGGCCTACACTGAGCAGCCCTATCAGAAACAGACCAGTGAGACTCATAGCTGTGCTTGTTGAAAAGAAATTACTGAGACATTGTTCAAGTATATTGTAGGGTATCCTCCTGATAGTGAACCCTCGGGAGAAATTCCTTTCTGGTCTTGGCAAGAACATGTGTGCTCTTGCATACTCAGTTTGCTTTTAAACTACAAAAACTGGAAATTGGGTAACTTACCAGGTTTTCCTCATTACATTAACTGCTAGAAACTTAAAGTCCAGTTTGTGGCCTACCTAAAAAAAGCAGTTATACCATCAACACTCAATGGTAAATGCAAAGGACTCTGGTATTTATTTTTATAATAGTGTTAGGCCTTGGTCATATACTTCTCTCCTTAAACTTTTCTTTTTTCCCTTCTTTTAAACCACATAGAGGGAACTTTTTTCTCATGTTTGTTTATCTGTTTACAAAATTTGGATTATACTATCTAAACCTGTTAGCCTGAAATTTTTTCTCACTGCAATTTATTTTGGACACGTATTTTCAAGTCAATACCTAAAGATCTAACATACTGTTTTTAGAAATTTCTAAACAGGTATTCTATTATTATTATAATGCATTATAATTTGTTTAGTCATTTCTCCACTGAGTGGCATTCACTAGAGTCCCAGTTTGACCACATCATTATACAATACATATCCTGTTCATAGATAGTTATATCTTCATATAACTTTATTCCAGAGACCTTATTCTCCAAAATCTTACCTACTGCTAATTTAGGTCATTTGATTATTTTTTATCTTTTTTAGTTACTTAATATATTTTTCACAACAAGTTAAAGCATAATACAACTGATTACTTATATTAAAGCTTACTATGTATGCCATTAAACCTTTTAGTCTTATCCTTTCTGATTTCTTCAAAATTTAGAGTAATCAACCCTCCACAGACTTGATATTCAATGCATTTTCTCATTTTAACATGATTGATTTTTAAATGTTTATCTTTTTTACTTCTATGTTATTCTGGGACAGAAATTAAATTTAAATTATATTTATCAATTTATCAGTTTCCCCAAAGTATTTAATAAACCATGCCTTCTTGTCTATTACCATTGCCAATACTTTAGTTAGATAACATTCACTTAAGAGAGCCAGACCCTGTAAATAGCTGTCTTAACCAAATCCATTCAATCCATCCTTTTTCTATGTGTCTTATTTGACTTTCATTCAAATTCATTCATTTATTAATGTCTACATTTAGAACTTACATTGACTATTCCATATATATTCAGTTTCTATTTTGTGAAGACATTGGCGAGGTGCAAGAGATATATTAGGGAACATATAGATATGGTCCCGGCCCATATAGATCTTAAAGCTGTTTGGGAAAGACAGACATTAATTAAGTGCATATACAAGTATAAAATTATAACTAAAATATAAATAAAATTTACCTGTGATCTGTTTTTCCCACATAACCTCTTGGAAATACATGTTTTTTCAATTATTTGAGAATTTAGTAATTATAGGTTTGGTTGAAGAAAGGGCTATTTGAAATAAAAAAACATTGAGAAATGAAAAGAAGATAGCATTCGAGTGTTAAAAATACAAGACACTACAGCTATATGGGGAGCACTACACTATTATGTTGAATAATAGTGATATAAGTGGCAACAGCATTCCCAGCTCTGTCTATGTGCCAGGCAATGTTTTTAGTGATGTACATGTATTGATACATTTATTCCTCTCAAGAATCACTATTCAGAAAAAAAGGCTATAGTCCACAGTACTGAATACAGCTTGAGGGCAACTGAAATGATAAATTAAAAATGTCCTATGGAATTATGAAGCAAACAATGAGGACGCAATTTTAACACAAAACACTTCAGCTGTGTATTGGAGCCGACGCTAGGTGAGAGACACCATAATTGCTTCTAGGTCTTGGCATTTGTTTGATAGGAAAGGTCTCAAGAGAAGGTCTACTAAATAGATTACATTGCCAAGTCATGCTCATAATAGAAACCAATTATGAAACTAAATGACGTATTTGGCCCTTACTGCTAAAAATCCTTGATTTTACTAGAGAAGTAATACTCTTGGTAGTAAAATGATAGTTAAGGCAGGGCACACTGGCTCACACCTGTAACTCCAGTACTTTGGGAGGCCAAGGCGGGTAGATCACCTGAGGTCAGAAGTTTGAGACCAGCCTGGCCAACATGGTGAAAACCCGTATCTACTAGAAATACAAAAATTAGCTGGGCATGGTGGTGCATGCCTGTAATTCCAGCTACTCAGGAGGCTGGGGCAGGAGAACCACTTGAGCCTGGGAGGCGGAGGTTGCAGTGAGCCAAGATTGCACCAGGGCACTCCAGCCTGAATGACAGAGTGAGACTCTGTCTCAAAAAATAAAATAACATAAAATAAAGTGATAGTAGAATGAAATTAGAATACAAATATAATAGAGAAAAGGATAGATTAAATGGTAATGTCATTAATAAAAATATATGTGATACTACAATAATTATATTTGATTGATAAATGCAGGTACTAGCTACATACCTTATAAAAGTAAGAATTTGTTTATTTGTCATAGTATGAAAGACAGAGACCTGTATAGTTATCACATAAACAGAATAGTTCTATTCAAAGAATAAACGGTAAAGATTCTATAATCTCTTAGGACAAGATTTTATCTGAGAAATAGTGATAATTCTATTCTCAGGATTCTTGAGAAATCCTGTGCCTCCCAGTAAATTTTTGTCAAACTGAATTTGACTTTAGTTACTAAATGCAACAAACCACTACAGTACATTTGTTGTTCTGTCTGACTTTCAGGGTCTTTGAGTCACATAATTGACCAGTACAAGAAAATAACAATTCTAAATTTATTTTATTATCACTGAGTAAACTATATTATGTTGATTAATAAGTTAATGAAAGATTCTAATTATTGTCTTGTTTCCCTGCTCTATATTAAGAGTTTAAGTGATCAATGCAATAAACCTTGCATAAGTCATACCTGACAAAAAATTTGAGCTATTTTTCAAAAAAATATCTAAATTATAATTTCATGAAGGAATTCTAATAGTAATTTATTTCAGTTCCCTCTTCAGTGAAAAATGAGGTTGTAAACTCAAAACTGAGTGAGATTTATGAATAGCTCAATGGTGCTTGAAGATAAAACTAGTTCACTAATTTTCCAGGAGTTCTAAGTTGACAGAATTACAGCACTCTTTTCATATTGCCTTACTTTGATGTTGTCCTTTATTTATTTTCTTTTTTCTTGATGTGATTATTTATTGTCCAGATGTTTGAAGCTATTACTAACTTTAGATTTACAGTTCCAGCAGATGGTTGAAAAGAAAAAGATAGATTCAACACTCCTATAATTGCTGTCTTACAGTTCTTTTTAAAACTGTCTAAGAGAGGCTACTCTATCAATGCCTACCTATTATCTATCTAAAAGTATCTATAACCACAGTGAATCCATTATTTGCAACCTCTGGCGCTTAAGACCATTTTGAAGGTCAATCTGATGTCTCTTTCAAGCCCTATTTCTCTTTGCTCCCATGTTTGTGTGCTGCTCTGCAGTTAAGTGAACAACTCATTATTCCCTGGCCTCATTTCACACTTTCTTCCTTACATGGCTTTTGTTCATTCAGCCAATATTCATTTATTAAGTACCAAGAATTATGCTAGCCACTTTAGCTGCCAGTATGAAGCAAGACATTCACAATTACTGTCCTTTATCTTAGTGAATCTTTCAAATAAGAAAGTAGATAATATACAACATAATGTGATTTTTCCCCTCTTCCAAAATGCTTTCCTTTGCTCCATTTTAACAGCAAAGATATTAAGCATTTTTCAAAATCAACTTATATTGAAACTTACCACATAAAAGTTTTGCTATATAATTTCTTCTGTTACCGCTTGTTATTGGAATCACTAAATTATTGTCTGAGGACATTCAGTATCAATTTTGTATCCTCAGTGGTGCCCCAGTGTGAAGTTTTGCAGTTTGTAATAGTTTAAATATTTGTATGACATTTTAAAATATGAAGTAATAGGCCAGGTGCAGTGGCTCATGCCTGTAATCCCAGCACTTTGGGAGGCTGAGGTGGGTGGATCATCTGAGGTCAGGAGTTTGAGACCAGCCTGGCCAACATGGCGAAACCCTGTCTCTACTAAAAATACAAAAATTAGCTAGGCGTGGTGGCGGGTGCTGTAATCCCAGTCACTCGGAGGCTGAGGCAGAAGAATTGCTTGAACCCAGGAGATGGAGTTTGCAGTGAGCTGAAATTGTGCCATGGCACTCCAGCCTGGGTGACAGAGTGAAACTCCATCTCAAAAGGAAAGAAAATGATGTAATAGGCACATATTTCAGTAATCTTTCCCTTAGAAATGTTGGTATGCTTGCATTTTAATGCAATTGTGATTCCATTTTAGGGAAAAGCATCACATCTTAAAAATTTTAAGTCAAGGTTTAAAGTAGCATTATAGGCAAATTTAATAATTTACTTCTCTGTAAAATGTGTACCAACCCAGAGTGTTTATTTCAGTTGTACTGTTCTTCCAATTGCAAAAGTATTTACTGTAGTCTTTATGTTTTAGTATTGCCTTTTCTCCATTTATAGTATTTGTGCTGCTGCTGACTTCTAAGGTAATTAATCCTTAGCACAGGCTGCAATGTATCTTACATCTTAAAATATTTTGTCTTTCCTAGAGTCTAATATAAGTCACTGTTTAAGAACATTTGTTGAGCTTCAATTCTGCTTTAGTCTACCTTCATGAAGAAAATGAACATTCTGCATTATGTCCTGATTAGGCACTTTAATTTTAACAAATTGATATCATCTCTGTTCTTCTCACAAATGAGTGTTAAACTGGACATCTGCTTGTAGGTGGTGCTACAGAATTTCTTTACTTCAGTTTCTTGACAAAGAGAATAACCTTGAATTATCAATAACTCAAGAATGAAAAATGTTATTCATGGAAACTTTTCTGAAAAATGGAATAATCTACTCTCAACTTTTATCCTTAAATAAGACAAAGAAATCTAGAATTTTCTATATTTAAGCTATGCTTTATCATTGACCTCATTTAATAATAAAAAAGTCTTAAGAAAATTGCCTTTTAACATACTTTATGGATACCATTGAAGGTTGATACTATTCTACGGTTTCTCTTTTATGACAGTTGGCAGAAATATCCCATCTGTCCCTAAATCTGTTATTTTTATTTATTTTTATTTTTTTGACAGAGTCTTGCTCTGTCACCCAGGCTGGAGTGCAGTGGCGTGATCTCGGCTCACTACAAGCTCCGCCTCCCGGGTTCACGCCATTCTCCTGCCTCAGCCTCCCACGTACCTGGTGCCCACCACCACACCCGGCTATTTTGTTTTTGTATTTTTAGTAAAGATGGGGTTTCATCGTGTTAGCCAGGATGGTCTCGATTTCCTGATCTCGTGGTCCGCCCACCTCGGCCTCCCAAAGTGCTGGGATTACAGGCGTGAGCCACCTCGCCAGGACAAATCTGTTTTACTTCTTTTTTTTTTTTTTTTTTTTTGAGACGGAGTCTCGCTCCGTCGCCCAGGCTGAAGTGCAGTGGCCGAATCTCAGCTCACTGCAAGCTCCGCCTCCTGGGTTTACGCCATTCTCCTGCCTCAGCCTCCCGAATAGCTGGGACTACAGGCGCCCGCCACCTCGCCCGGCTAGTTTTTTGTATTTTTTAGTAGAGACGGGGTTTCACCGTGTTAGCCAGGATGGTCTCGATCTCCTAACCTCGTGATCCGCCCGTCTCGGCCTCCCAAAGTGCTGGGATTACAGGCTTGAGCCACCGCGCCCGGCCAAATCTGTGTTACTTCTAAACAGCAACTTTTATCTTATCTTACACTGGCAGTAAAGTCCGATGATCAAGGTTGGGTGCCTTGATCCACATCTTGTGACCACCACTTATATGTCAATGACTTTGTTTTCTCTTTTAGAAATCAGTGAAAAAGTAGTTTCTACCTCCTGGGATTAGAAAGGAGTAAACTATATCAAGCCTAAAAAGCATCTGCAAAAATCCCTGGCACAAAGTGGGCTTTCCCTGTTAGCTGTGATTCTTTGGAAAATGATGTATTTTGAAACTTTTTTTTTTTTTCTGGCTTCTAAAAAGAGTAAAGTCAAATGTGTTGCCTTTCTGACACTTTGGGAATGGACACAAAATCTTCTACTTATTTTTCTACTTTTATTCTCCCTTAATCTACGGTTATTTAATTTCATTCTCTGTCATATTGCATACTGTTGGGTATAATTGTATGCTCCAGTATTTTAGGTTGAATTAAGAAGAATAAAAAGTGTGCATACATAATATATTTTCATTTTAATCTTTTGCTACTTCAAGACAAAATCTCTGGATTTAAATAGCTATTGGAAGAGGGAGGAAGAGAGTTCCTGAATATGTCCTTGTTCTTGATTCACATGATCAGTTTGTGATAATTTATTGAGCTATAATTTTTGTATATTTTTCTATATTCTTCTTATTGTTGACTCACATTTCACATTTAAAAATTTTTAAAACAATGAAAATATTGCATCTTCTATACGTATTTGCACTGATTCTTCATCTTCTTTATCTAATTGCACTGATTCTTTTTCAAACCTAATAAAAGAAAGTACATTTTCTCTATGTTTGGGTCAGTCACCTCATTTTTCTTAGGCAAGGCTTAAAGACCAATTCTATAATTTCAGTTACAAATAACAACAACAACAACAAAAATGAAAAGACTTCAAAAAAAGGGGAATTTTTCTGTTCACATAACTTCAAAATCCAAAGGTAGCTTATATTTTCAACATGGTTTTTATCAGGGCTTCTCCTGTTGTCTTCAACCATTTTTTCCCAGGCTGCTTCTGTGACCCAAACTCACTGCCCACTTCCCCCATGACCCCAAAGTGGCTCCCAGCATCTCCCAGGGCCGCATACTGCCTTAAATGCATCCCAATCTATACAGAAGAGCAGCACTCTTGAGTTTCTCTCTAATAGGAATTACTTGGGTAATGTGACCCCTAAACTATTCACAGTATCAAAGGAGAGGTAATTTTACCCTGGTTTAATCAAACAAACAAATTCTATCTCAGAAGCTGAGCAGAGCAGTAACCCCACGCAAAGGGCATGAAGATTTTGCAGTGGAGAGCAGTGAAATAGTCTTGGAGTAACAGATTAATTTATAATTACTGCCTTTTTTACATCTTGAGCTTGTGACCATGAAACCATTTATACTAACAGACAGGGCCATTAGCAGCTATTAGCACTAAGGGCAAATTTGTTGATTATTTCATTGATGCATTCATTCCTTTATACAACAGAATTTTGCTGAAGTTTCTATGTAGACAGTCATTAGTATCTAAGTCTTTGGGACACAAAAAGTCCAATAACTGGCTGTAATAGAGTGGTATGATGATGAGGGTGTGAAAAATATTACTGGTAAACACATCAGTTTGCTTAGTGATATAATAAAAAGTCAAAACTCCCCCTGTGAGAAGCATCAAAGTAATTTTACCCTCCTTTATAATGGTGCCCTTCCATCCGCCTTGCATCATGTGGCTTCAGTTGTAATTCAAGCATAGCTACCATGATTTTGCTCAGAACAAATTCTTAACCTATTTTATGTACTTTCTTTGAATCCAAAGAAATAGATTCTGAAGTATGTTACAATCAACCACTCTCTAATAGCATTTCCTGATTATAAAGCAAATGGCTCTGACTAGAAAGTGGGCTTCTTTTAATACCAACATCATGAGTGGTATTTCAAAAAATGATGGTTTCTATTTTCATACATTAACTTCTGGAAAAATAAAATATAAATCAATTAAAATATTCATTTACATCAAGGCAAGATTGTAATTTGTGTCCTAGCCTTCTCACAATTACCTAAAGGTAATGATATGAAGAAAAAAATTAATGTTTGATTAATCAGCACTACTAACAGGTCTGAATTTACTTTTCTATACAAATTTTTTTGCAAAAACTTCAGGATTAAAGATCCATATTCTTTAAGAGATAATTTCCTTAATTTTTTAAAAAATAAAACAAAATAAGGCTGGGCATGGTGGCTTATGCCTGTAATCCCAGCACTTTGTCAGGCCGAGGTAGGAGGATTACTTGAGTCCAGGACTTCAAGATCAGCTTGGGCAACATAGTGGGATGCCTGTCACTACAAATGTTTAAAAAACAATTAAAAAATAAATAAAAACAAAGTAAAATTGAATTGTTATTCATTGGTACTCAAAAAGAGGGAAATTACATTTTTATGTATTCATATTAAATTGATCATTTCTTTAAAAGTCATTTTCTTTCCTTCTAAATTAATAAATTATTTGTCCCCAAGAATATATTATCTCTATATGCTGTTAGGGCACACAATAGCATATTGTAAGTGAGGTTTCAGTTTATCTAATTAAGCACTAAGGCACACAGTTGACTTTGGCAAATACAGTCATATTTTTCACTAATTGTACATTCCACTTGCTCAAATCACTATTCCAGACATAAATTTACTGCCAATTCACTATTCACAATAGCAAAGACTTGGAACCAACCCAAATGTCCATCAATGATAGACTGGATTAAGAAAATGTTGCCCATATACACCACGGAATACTATCCAGGCATAAAAAAGGATGAGTTCATGTCCTTTATGGCGACATGGATGAAGCTGGAAATCATCATTCTGAGAAAACTATCGCAAGGATAGAAAACCAAACACTGCATGTTCTCACTCGTAAGTGGGAATTGAACAATGAGAACACTTGGACACAAGGCTGGGAACATCACACACCGGGGCCTGTCGTGGGGTGGAGGGATGGGGGAGGGATAGCATTAGGAGAAATACCTAATGTAAATGACGAGTTAATGGGTGCAACAAACCAACATGGCACATGTATACCTATGTAACAAACCTGCACGTTGTGCACATGTACCCTAGAACTTAAAGTATAATAAAAAATAAATAAATTTACTGCTGATTAAACACGTGATATCAATGTCTCTACTTACACCTTTACTTACAATTTCAATTTCCAATTCTATTCCTGGAATAAGTATATTCACTATGGGATTCTTTTTTCTTCACATCACTTATCAAATGATATATACAATAAGAGTTTACATTCATTTCTCTTCTTGTAATAGCTAATTTATCCTGCAATAAATAGCAGCATATTAAAATATTCTATTAATTATCTGCTATTTTACATAATTTCATAATACAGAAAGAATTTACTTGGATCACAATATAATAGTTTTAATCTTTTAAAAATATTTATTTGATTGCATCTCTGCTTTTTAAGTATAAGTGGATCATTATGGCAGGGGTGGGGAAAGTGGTGGCTAAGGGGAAATTTATTTGATCACAGACAATTGTGTGCAATGTTTGTAGCTCTAATTTTGGCCAAAGAACAAAGTGTGTTATTCATCTATGCTAATGGTAATAAGTGTGATGTAACTGAACTTTCAGTGCACTTCTGTTAATTGAAATTTCCTTCTCATTTTTTAAGAATTAAAAATTACCAACATGAGATTTTAAAATATGCCATATCATAAAGATAGACCCTTAAATATATCGAAAAATTTAAACAGTGTACTGATTCTTTTCTCAGTGGGTTTACTTCTAATTAATCAGAGTAGGTTATTTTTTCATTCTACTTCTATTAATTTCCTTTTGACTTACAATTTTTTCTCTAGCTCATGAAATCGTTTGATTTTGTAAAAGATTAATCTTACATTGAAAGTAATTATTTTTATAGGAGTGAACAATATGATAGCTCTAAGGGTCTTTTTTAAGGAACTTAAGCCTCAAGGCATAAGTGTGTCAGTTTATGAAATGTATTCATGTATTCATAATATAAAATCAAAGATAAATTTTTGGGCTATTTTTCTGATTCTCAGTTTTTAAAAGAATCATCCTTTGATTGTACTTAATCTTGTTCTGTCTTGTAACTAATTTAAAATTATTTTCCAAAGAACTTTGGCCTTGCTTGCAGGCACTCTGCTCAATTTCAGCAGGTTTTTGTTTATGCAGAAAGCCTTGAGATGGTCACTAGCTTTTACGAGTGGGTATCAGGTTTATCCTCAGTTTAATTTAGTTTTAACATGTGTAGTTCTAGGGTATCTAGCAATGGAAAAGCTAACCGTTAAAACCACTTCTACTCAATAATTTCCAAATTACAGGTGAAAGAAACAAAACGTATGGAGAATTGTCAGTAGGCTATTCTTCCTGTAATGCTTATAAAATTTCCTCTTGAATGGAGCTCCACCTGGGAGGTTTGTGCCCAGTTTGGTCTTCGTGACCATTCTCAACTCAAACAATTACTTTTATTCTATTGAGCATTGAAGTAATTGCTCATTACCTACTAGGTCAATACCTAGAAGCTACTGACACACCTACTATGTACTATTCTAATGCTAGGAATACAGCAGTAAGCAGAAAATGTCCCTGTTATCAACCAGTTTTCATTCTTATGAGTACGCACTTGCATTAGTCTGGGTTCTCCAGAGAGTTAAAACCAATAGGAGCTATACACACACACACACACACACACACACACACGCATATGTATGTAAGATACATACACATACATAATTCCATTATACATATACATATGTAAGATATATGAATCCTGACATAAATCTGTAAACGTATATACATATATACGTGTGTGTGTGTGTATATATATATATAAACACAATTAAGGAAGCTGGAAAGTTCCAAGACCTGCAGGGTGAGCTGGCAAGCTAGATACCCAGGAGAACCTATGGTTTAGTTCCAGTCTAAGTTTAAAGGCCCGAGAACCAGGGGAACTAATGGTATCATTCCAAGCTAAGGACCAGCAGGATAGGGACTCAGGAAGAGCTTACGTTTCAGTTCAAGCACAAAAGCAGAAAAAAACGCTGATGTTCCAGGTCAAAGGCTATCAAGAAAGAAAGATCCTCTCTTACTCAGCAGAGTCAACCTTTTTTTTTTATTCAAGCCTTCAACTGATTGGATGAGGCTCACCCATGCTGTGGAGGGCAATCTGCTTTACTCAGTTTACCAATATAAATGTTAGTGTCTTCCAAAAGTACCCTCACAGAAACACCCAGTGAAGTTGGCACATAAAATTAACCATCCTAACACTTATGTTTCAAAATCTGTAACTTTTCAGAAGTCTCCCTTGAGTTTCAGGCTCACATATCTATCTGCCTACAAAACGTATCATCTTGAATGTTAATAGTTATCTAAAACTTATTAATGTAAAAGGAAAACACTTGATTCCAAATGCTTAACTTCCAGAAAAAAAACCCTGCCTTTCTCAATGTTTCCCCTTCTTTGTCAATGGCACCATTACTTGGCCATTAACTCAGGTTAAAAACTGTGGAATCATTCCTGATGTACGTCTTTCCTGAAGTCCTTATTAAATATAATTTACTATCGTGGCATTGCCCATCTTTCTCCAGTGCTGCTTCTTCCAGTGCATCCTTCATTGACAACAGAAAAAAAATCTTACTAAAGTAAGCAAATCAGATCATGTCAACTCTACCCCCCTCATCAGCTAAATATTCTTTAATAGCTCCCTATAACATATAAAGCCTATTCTTCTTAGTGTAACATAAAGAACCTTTATGTCTCTCCCATCTCATCTCTCATCATAATGCACTCAAATTATTTGAATCAGCCATTCAGCCATCCTAGGCTCTTTGTATTTCTCTGAATTGCACAGCCCTTAGACATCTATGCCTTTACATATAACTTTCTCTCTCCTTAGCTTGCCTATCTCCAACCTTCTCTACTTCATGCATTTTTGTCTTTCAGAACCCATCCAAATACCACTTCTTCCCGGAATCCTTCCTTAACCTCCTGAGTCTGTGCTACATGCATAGCACTAAGTGGGTACTTCTGTTAGTACTTTTATACTCTGTGATAACTGTATGTTTACTTGTCCATCTCCACTCTTTACTGCAAGTTTCTTTTGAGCAGAAATTTGTATTTGTGATTTGTATGTGAAGTCTGTCTGAGCTTCACATAACAAATCACTATGCATAGAGCCTGATACGAGCAAAAAAGGAAGAGAGAGAAGAAAAAGAGATTGTATAAGGTCCACAGGTTGTTAAGCATCTGGAATTGTAATTCTGTGTTACAACTGGGAAAGGCATGATTTCCTAGGGTGCTCAACAGAAAAGATCCAAAAGAGTGAATCACGATGTAAAGAGTGAAAAAAGTTCTCCTCCTCCAGGCTGTAAGATTCTCTGCAAAGGATCACATCAGACCAGCAGATGCTATTCTCCTGTTCAATGAAAGGAGCATTACCACTTCATGAGTGGTGCTAGTAATTTCCCTGTTCTAATGGGGCAAGACCTAACAGCAAGGTCGACATTCCAGAAGGGAGCACTTAAATGACACAACCATGAATACCCAGGGACCTGCTTTATGCCCCAGTTGTTCCCCTACCATCCATCAATCCAAACGGGCCAATGATACTGTTGGGAAACCACAATCAATATCCTATGATTTTCCTTATTCCCCATAATATAACTCTTTCTTCAAACAAGGAAACAAATCTTACTCAATTGATGAATATTATGTATAATTTCCCAAAATTCTTAAAAATATTTTTGTTTTGAGACAAGGTCTTCTGGTCATCCAGGCTGGTGGACAGTGGCACGATCACAGCTTACTGTAGCTTTGACCTCCTGGGCTCAAGCAATCCTCCCACCTCAGCTTCCAGAGTACCTGGGACTACAGGTATGTGCCACTACACCCAGCAAATTTTTAATATTTTTAATTTTTTGATAAAGATGGAATCTCCCTATGTTGCCCAGGCTGGTCTCAAATTCCTGGGCTCAAGCAACCCTCCTGCCTCAGACCTCCAAACTGCTGGGATTATAGGCATGAGCCACCATGCCTAGCCTAAAAATAATTTTCCAGGAAAAAAAAAAAAAAAGCTCCTTCCACTTATAAATGCCTTGATAGTGCCCAGAAGTCCCATTTGTATCCTACTTCTTCAATCATTTCTGATTAAATTTACTTTTTTGTAAGTACCAGCCTTGAAGATATAATTTTTAAAAAATTATTAAATTATTTCATTATATTGTATTATATATCTATTGCTATAAAAATTACTCCAAACATACAGCTTAAAACAACAGACATTTATTATCTTATGGTTTCTCTGTGATAAAAAATTGAACATGGCTTAGCTGGATGGTTCTGGCTCAGCATCTCTCATGATTTTGCAAGGCAACGTGTCAGCTTGGACCGCTGTTATCTGAAGGCTCAACTGGGGCTGGAAAGTCCACTGCCAATCTAGCTCACTCACGCGTGAAGAGGCCTCAGCTCCTTGCTAGCTGTTTGCATTAGGCCTCAGTTTCTTGCCACATGGACCTTTCCATAGTCCTGCTTGAGTGTCCATATGTCACTCTGTGAGAGTCAGTAATACAAGAATGAGAGAGCAGGGAGGAAGCACAATGCCTTATATGACTAATATAGAAAGTGACACATACTTATTTCTGCTATATTCTACTCATTTAAAGCAAATTCCTACATCCAGGTGACAGGCAAGAGGAGCTGAATTAAGCTCCATCTTTTTTTGGTTGATTTATTATTATCATTTTTATTTCAACAACAGATTTTTGGGTAACAAGTGGTGTTTGGTTACATGGATAAGCTATTTAGTGGTGATGCATGAGATTTTGCTGCACCCATCACCTGAGCAGTGTACACGGTACCCCTATGTGTAATCTTTTATCCTTTACCCCCATCCACCATTCCCCTGCAGTCCCCAAAGTCCATTATATCATTCTTGCTGACATTTCCAGGCACATCTTTAACCACTGTTTCCCTAGATCTTTCCACTGATCCATCTGTTCTCCATGCAGTTATCTAGACATGATATACTCTATCCGCACAGCTGCAGTGAAGGTAGCAGGGGAGTGAAGTGGACTCTGTGAGAGTCCTTGGTTATAGTTTTGTTTAGTTTGCTGGTTTTGTCTTCACTGGCCTCCAGCCAAGAGGTGGCACTTTCAAGAGTGCATCAGCTGCAGTAGAATAGGGAGCATGTAAGCTTGCCTAGGGTCAGGTGGTAGGTGGGGTCCCAAGAGATTATGTCCTTTGTCTTCGGCTACCAGGGCGGGCAGGGAAAGACCATCAAGTGGGGGCATGATTAGGCATGTCCGAGCTCATACTCTTCTGGGGCAAAGCTTGCTGGGGCCTCCGTAGAGGATGGGAGTGTGGGTATCAGGTCAATGGAGCTATGTTCCCAAAGGGATTATGGCTGTCTCTGCTATGTCCAACAGGTTGCCAGGGAAGTGGGAGAAAGCTGGCAGTGACAAGCCTCACCCAGCTCCCATACAGCCCAAAAGACCAGTCTCACTCCTACCATGCTCCCACAACAGCACCAAGTTTATTTCCAGGCAGCTGGTGAGCAGGGCTGAGAACTTGCCCCAGGCTACAAGCCTCCCTGCTGAGAAAGCAAGTTGGGCTTTCAGGTTCCACACCTCCCCAACTGCCATGGCTTCTGTGCTGGTATCTGCACTCCCCATTTGCTCCCTCCCTGGATTCTGTCCAGGAAACTTCACGCTGGGTCAAAATGGTTACAAATGTCAGCTGGAAATTTCCTTCTCCCTGTGGTCTTTCCCCAGTTCCACTGGCACCCTGCTCCCACCCTCACTCAAGGAACCCTATGAGACAAAGTCAGGAATGACTTCCATGGGCACTGAAAGTGACCACAGGGTTCTTCCTGATGCTTCCTCTGTATTTTGCTCGCCTCTCTAAATTTATCTTAGCTCCAGCTACAGTCAAATCCTTCTCCAGTGATCTGGATCTTCAGGTTCTCCAGTGAGGATATGTGTTCAAAGGTGAAATTTCCCCTTTCACACTTTTAGCACTCAGTGTTTTTGGCTGTCTCATGGAGCCTGCAGTGGCAAGCCACTTCCTTTAAAGGGTCTGTGGATTCTCTCGGCTTTCTTGGTATGATCCTGCAGTAGTTCTTGGAGCAAAAGTTCACAATGTGAGTCTCCCTACACCGCTTATCTGTGCTCACTCAGCTCCTCCTCTAAGCTCCATCTTTTGAAAGGAGAAATATCAAAAAATGTTTAGGCATATTTTAAGACTACCACATATGGGTATTATAAAAACAATATTGTTTTTTACTTAACACAAATGCACAGTATTTCAGCTTTATTAAGTCTGTTTTCAGAATGAAATTCTCAAATGATAACATGCATTTTGAGGAACACTTAAACTCCGAAATTACTTTTTGGAATAAATTTATTTTTATATCTATATCTGTCTCTGTTTGCACTGAATGATAGGGGAAGAAAATACGCAACTATTTCCTCTCTATCCTCAGACTAAAAGAAAAGAACACCAGATCTATTCAATTCTTTATGTCCCTCTTTTATTTCCTATAGTTTAACATATCTGTATTAGCCAGCCTGGTCAATATGATGAAACCCCATCTCTACTAAAAATACAAGAAAAATTAGCTGGGCCTTGTGTTGCATGTCTGTAGTTCCAGCTACTTGGGAAGCTGAGGCAGGAGAATGGCTTGAACCCAGGAGGTGGAGGTTGCAGTGAGCGAGACTGCACCACTGCACTCCAGCCTGGGCGACAGAGTGAGACTCCATCTAAATAAATAAAAAATAATAAAATAAAATAAAATAAAATAAAATAAAATAAAATAAAATAAAATAAAAATAAAATAAAATAAAATGTCTGGATTAGGAGACAAAGCATAGTGGACCACATAACAAATAAAAAGGAAGTTGAATGAGACTTTCCATTGCGGTGCATGTTTGGGGAGAGGGAGGAGTATGTTCATGGTGGAGATTTTTTTTTTTTTTTTTTTTTTGAGACAGAGTCATACTCTGTCACCTAGGCTGGGGTGCAATGGTGCAATCTCAGCTCACTGCAATCTCCACTTCCTGGGTTCAGCAATTCTCCTGCCTCAGCCTCCGAAGTAGCTGGGACTACAGGCATGTGCCACCATACCCAGCTAATTTTTTTATTTTTAGTAGAGTCGGGGTTTCATCATGTTAGCCAGGATGGTCTCCATCTCCTTACCTCGTGATCCGCACACCTTGGCCTCCCAAAGTGCTGGGATTACAGGTGTGAGCCACCGCGCCTGGCCCATGGTGGAGATGTTTAACTGTCATTTCCTCCTTCATCCTTCCCACTTTCCCTTCTCTCTCTTATCCTTCCTTTTCTCTCTCTCCTGTTTTCTTGGGAACTGAGATTTCAGTGGACAAACACAGCAAGGGGTATAGGCCTAGCATTTCCAAGGCTGACACTTTGGCTGCCTTCAGTTTCCTAATTTATCTTTGGTAATACAAATTAAGCAGCATGCTTGTCAAAAAAAGCTGATTTTATTAACTGCCCATTTATCTTGCCCCTGGGACATTATTTTCTCTTAAGCATTTCCAAGTTCTCTGTAAGTCAGGACCCCTAGTTCAAATTCCAACCTTTGCCACGCATTACAGTCATGACACACATTTTGCTCTCAATCTGCACTCTGTTGTCTCAGGTTCTCTCATCCCCAGTGGTATCATGGAGCTTAGGTCTATAACAGTACGTTTTCCAGGCCCTCTACAGAACATACCTGATTGGTGGGTTTTCCAGCTTTATGTATTATATCTACTTCAAAATGTTCAGTCCTCTAGGCCTCTTGATTCCCTCCTCCTCAATATGGCAAAGAGTTTCTTGCATTTCTACTTTATTTAGTGGAAGATTTCACTTGTTCCAAGAACTCAGAATATTCCAAATTCACCCTAACAGCATGTTAGTTGTATCTCCCAAAATTCTAATCATGGCATTAAATATCATATCACAGAAAAGTACTTCCATATTAACAAACTATCCCTAACATGACTTTACGTTTCCTTTTGTTGCAATCCCCTTTTCCCCCTTGAGTTCAATGAGGTCCAGGCTCTTGCCCCATGACCAAGAAGAACAAGGCACGCAGACACCAGAAGGTGAGTAAGGCAGAGGAGAATTTATTAAGCAAAAGGAAAGCTCCCAACAGTGAAAAGGGACCCTGAAAGTGGGTTGTAAGCAATGGGACTGAGTTCTGGGTCTTTTATGTGGCAAGAAAAAGGAAGTCTTCTGTGGGTTCTGTCCAAATGGGAGAGGGTGGAGATACAATAGATACACCTCCTAGGGGTGTTGTATCTGTGCATGCCTGGAGTTGGTGATAGTAACTCCATCTTGGTTATTATCCATGAGTGCCTAATTGAAACACACATGGTGGAGGAGGCTAAAACCGCAATGCTAATATCATGTTAATGACATTATAATGAGCTGGGTTAAGGATATTTAGGTTGATTTACTGTGCCTGCACCTAGGTTGGGACAGTCCCTTCTGAGCAGACCTCCTGGCACAAGGGGACGTTCTTAACTACATTTCTTCCCTTTAGTCACAGAGGCAGTGTGGGTGCTGTCCCACGGGTGTCCCTATGACTGTTGATGTTCCTGCTAGCTGCAGAGGTGGTGTTGCTGCTGTTCTGCAGGTGTTTCTATTACTGTTGTTCTTCTGCCGAGACCCTCCCTCTCTAATTGCCTAACCTAAATCCCTCCTCTCACTTTGTTCCAGTATTCTTAAGATTCAGACTCATATGTATTCTTCACTGTTGCTTCATGTCAGGCCTCACTGAGGTCTCTTTCTTCCCCTCTGCATGCCTATAATGTCCCAGACCAAGAGTTTTTTGTGAGTCTGTCCTACGTAATTGGTCTAATGGCTGAGAGTGGAGAAGACAGTTGGTTCTGGGGTGTTCAATTTTGTCTTGCAAGGGAGAGGCCTATGCATCATCTCCAGGTAAGGGAGGAGCATTAGTCTTTGGTAGAGAGGAATGGGCTACTTGTGTAACCCCAGAAGATTCAGGGGAAGAAGGAAACTGAAAATTTTCAATGCATGTACCTGAATGTCTCCATCCCAAGTTTCAGGACCTTGTTCACAGCCAGTAATGAACCTGACCTTGACAGAGAAGACTTGCAGGGATTGAGAATTCAACTCACTATACTTTTCTACTTCCCTTAAGTCCTGGGCCTGACATTTAGCTTTTTCTTCCTGTGTTGAGAAAGATGAAAGACCATTTGTGCTGTATAGGAGGTCATCTGGCTTTACACTTCACCCTAAATTGGTGATCACACTCAGACATTCATTAATATTTCCAATATTTACCTTCACCAAAAGTCAGCAAATTTCATAATCCTCATAAGTACTATTAATATTTACCCTAAATCTCTCAAAGATAAGACATTCTGCCCACTATTGGGTTCATTCCACTTTTATTTCACCCCTTTTCAGCACTGTTGAAAGTGGAACAGTTGCTCTGGTACAGCATGGGTGATGTCATTCTCACTTCTAGCCAACAAGTGGGCAACCCAGCAGAAAGGTTACTTTAGAATCTGCTTCCTCCAATCACATCTGGTACCAAATGTCTGTTTTAAATTCCCCAGGAACCCAACTCTGAAAGAGAGATTTTCATGCATGCAGTTTATTTGGGAGTTCTGTAAGGAACAATACCTGCAAGGGGGTGAGGGAAGCTGGATTGGGTAGAAGAAAAAGTCGAACTGCAATACGGTTGCAATAAAGACCTTATTTGTCCCCTCAGGGAGCTCTGGACCTGGGATGGACATTCTAAATTGTTCTCAATTTAAACAAAGGAGCCAAATCTGTTTCAACAAGTCATCGATGTGGGCTGACCTCTGCAAGGAACCCAACTTTAGGCATAGGAGATTCCTTGGGCAGAGAATTCCTAGATTAGGACTCACCTGTGTTTAGTCAACACATCCAGCAGCTGAGCAAATGAGACTTCCTTAGAAGCAGGGGGCGGGGAGGGGGGGTAGGAAATTGATCTGATTAGCAAACCACTGCATCTACTACACTGTGCTCCCAGTAGCAGACAAAATGAAAGTACCATAAAAGTTGAGAAGAGGGTAAGGAAACTTTGTATAAAAAATAATAAGGCATAAATATAGAAGAGCATACTTTTTGTGAGTGATAGCAAATTGTTTGGGTTATACTAAAAAATGCAACAAAAAAGTATACATGAAAGATGCCTAAAGTATAATAGGTATAAATGGGAAATAAGTCAATTGGAGCAGAGTTTGAAGGCGTATGGATACCAGAGGAAGGAGTTTGGGCTTTATTTAGTAAACAATAGGAAAGTTTTTTGAACTAAAGATGACATAAACTTGAATTGAAAATTAAATAAAACATTTTTCTGATTTGTCCAATTCAGTCTATTCATTGTTCAATTTCAGTTTAAAACACATTTTTATCTATTTTAAAGATACTTCCAATACTATTCCCTCCTCCATTTCCTCTTTCTGTGTATGTTACATACACTGCACTCTTCCTTTAATAGCAGAAAAAAAGAACCAAGTGCCTGGTTGGCTTGCAAAAAAGAGATTTGCATAGAAACAGTCTACCAGGAGCAATATATTTGACAGTTTTGAAATAAGCAATAACGTGATGATTTTCATATTGTACTTCAATTATCTGAGAAGTATAAAAATCATTACTTGAGTCATTAAAGTTAGAATGAACAGTGGGGAATTCACTCTAGGAAGAAAATGTTTCTGTTGGCAGAATGCTGAAACAGTTAATCACATAATTATGCAACCCCTCATTTCTATTTAGCTAAACCTTATTTAAATTAAGATGACTTTTGCCTGTTGCCTCAGAATATCAACTTCTAAAGCAATTTGGTAGCTATACAATGTACTCTAACAGAGTACTTACTGATTTTCTATGTTTTCTACTTCTGCTTTTAGTCCAGAATGTGCTGACATAAACTCCTATAACTCCATCTCTGCTTTACTTGGGAACACCATGATAATCAGCAATTTCTACAATCTGTTTTCTAAATGGTAAGAAAAGTGGTATTTCAACACTACGTGCCAGAAAAGTAACAATGCCACCAGGTTTACTTTTCCCTATTCTGTTTCTAATGACTCAAAGCAGAGTATTAGTCAGACTATCTTACAAATTCCCTTTATACTTTACATTTATCACTAAAATTCCACAGAACGTTTGCATTACAGTGTTTCACTCTGAAAAGTAGTTCAGCTTGCTGGTGGAAAAAAACTTGCTGACACATCAATGAGTGAAAGCCTACAGGAAAGGTGGTGGGAGTGGGGAGGCTGTCAGCGAAGTTAGCATGTCTTTGAAAGGCAGTCAAAAAAATAAATAAATAAACAGTAAGAAATGGTTGCACGATCCTCTGGACACTAAGTGTGGTCTTGATCAATTACCAGGGGATCAGTGTTCTCTCCAGGGATGTTTTCCTTCACATGGACATACAGGCAGAGGCACACCTAAACTGTACCATGGACATATGGATCTCATTTGACCATTACGACATCTCTATGAGCTAGGAAGACTCAGGATCATTCCACCATATACAGATGAGAGAATGGAACCAAAACAAGTTATACAAGATGGAATAATCCATACAAGCTATCCAGGATGGAATAATTCATAAGTAGCAACAGAATCAGTGTTGAGCCTAAGCCACCTGTTTTAAACTGTGCTAATTTCACCTCATCATACTTGTTCTGACTTTGAGAGCTCAGTTACTTGGTTGACCTAAATTGTAAGTTAGTAGAAAATACATATCTGAGTCCCTTCTGTTCATACCCAGAGAACGAACTCTTCAAATAATGATTTGATGCTTTTGATTACATCTCAAATTCCAAGATCAGAAACACAAAAGCTGAATCAAACTCCCCAAATTAAAATTAAAGCCTTCACAGGGCACCATGTTGCCTATGAATTATTCTTACTCAATTGTGAATCTAATCACAATTTGAATATGGCACATTCTTCAAAACAGTTGGCCTGGAACCTTCAAAATCATCAGTGACATTGAAGACAATAAAAGGAGGTGACTGTTCTGGATTAATAGAAAAAAAATGGCAATTAAATGCAATGCATGATTGGATCCCAGATGGAAGGAAATTATTGGGGCAATCAGTGGAATTTGAAATAGGGATTTTACACTAGGTAATATTACAGTGATGTAAAATTGCTTGAGAGTGATTAAGGCACATAGGAGAATGGCTGTGTTCTTAGAAGATATATGCTGAAGTATGTAGAGGTGAAGAATCATAATGTCTGCACATTACATACAAATGATTCAGTAAAAATTATATGTCTATATGTATTAGACATATTTATGTTTCATAAAATTATATAAATATTATACATATATTCATATATTTATAAATAATTTTACAAATATATTTACACATTTTATTATATAAAATGTATATATACATAAATTAAATTAAAATTATATGCATATAATTTTATATAATATAAAATACCTAGAGAGAGAAGCAATTGTGGCGAAATTAACAACTAGCAAGTCTTAGCAAGGGTGAGACATGGGTGTTCTTTGTATTATTCTCTTAACTTTTCCATTGGTTTGAGATGTCTCAACAAAGAGTAAAAATAGAAATACCACAATAAGAATTTTTTCTGACTTGTTTAATTAATTTTATTTGGATTACAGTAACTTTACATAAAATTATTATTAATGCTACTTGAACATCTGGTGGGGACATTACACAGTGTTGGGTTTCTGTATGACTGGGCAAAACTTACTTTAAGCCTTGGGATAGTTTTACTTTGTATTATTATTTCTAGCATGAGTATTAAGCTTTTCCTTTAGTAGTAATAAAATAAATAAAAATATGAGAATAATGGGGAATGAGAGAAAAAGGAAAAATAGAAAGAAAGGGAAGTGTATTTCTGTATTGTCATTGATTAGTTCCTTCTTTAGCTAAATTCAAGCCACTTTCCAAGTGTCATCTACATTTCAAGTGTCATCTACAACACCACCTACTACAGAAGGCCATAAATAAAGCCCCATATCTCCTTGTCCTTCTTTCTTCTTTTCTGTTCTTGGGATCCTCATCATCTCCTTATATAGTTCATATGATATTGGGCAGGAAGTGAAGTGGTTAAAAACTGTCTCAAACCATTGTGATTGTGGAAACTTCGAAGGATATAACCAGACATTTCTGGCCAGGTGTTGGTGGTGTTAGACTACACTTCCTCTTCCAGTGATCCCATAGCATTTTTTTTACCTCCATTCATATTCCTGGATGTTTTTATAACTGAGGAATGAAAAAAAAGGAAAAGCCTAGAAAAAAGAAGGGGAAGAATGGGCAAGCCTCTAACATCTATTTTGTCTTCATCCCTCTGGTCACAGTTTGACATCTATTATTAAGTGCTGAAACTCGTAAGTTTTGCACTCTTCAGTGAAGAATATTTGGGTATTTGGGGGAAAAGGAGGGCACAGAAAAGGAAGTGCCACCAAACAGGAAAAAGAATGTTCTTTCTGCCTCTGTGTAGAACCAAGCACCCTTCTGGCATCAAGAAGAAAGTCAGGGAGCACCCAGGGGTGGCACTGTGAGCAAAACATTGGCATTTCCAAGATGATCAAAGTTTTTCCAAATAATTTCATAGGTAAAAGACAAGGACAGATGGAAATCAGAGCAAAAGATAAAAAGGAATAAAGACATAAGGATGTGGCTCTATCTAACAAAATGATCTGTAGGTACATGTAAGGGTTCCTTGTGTCCTCCTCTGCCAAGGTCCTGCCTTCATTTTGGAGAGGGCTAGCTACAAAACAAATCTTGGTGTTATAGGTAAGCCCCATGATCTTGTATAATGGCTGGGTTTTATTTTTAGTTCATGCTCCAACAGATATTTGCTCTTCCTACCAAAATAAATTTCCAATGCCCTCCTATCAACAGAAAGTGCAGGGAACAAACCCTGCTTGGAAAATGTCTCCATCTAAGAGCTGAAACACACTCAAAGAACTCTAATACGGACAGTAGGCCAGTGAGCTGCAGCTCCCACATACATTATTATTAACAAATTTAACAAGCATTCATTATTTGGCAGAGCATATGAGAAGGAAGAAAACCCCCCAGGGAAATTGCCGAAAAATCCTCCTTAATTAAAGACTGTACTTAGAGTAGTTGCAAAGTCAAAAAAGAAAGGACTTTCTAAGTTTACAAAGATGGGTCTGAAAGCAAGATGCTAACATACAGTGCACACATCCCAGGAGAGACAGAGAAACATGGAACATGTTAGAACATAACCATAGCCAGAAAATAAACTCTTCTTTGAAAAGCAGTACAATATATGACCTAGGAGTTAAAAAAAGGGCCTCTAAAAAGAGGCCTGGGTTTGAATTCTAACTCTGCCACCTTTCATCTATGTGACCTCAGGAAAGTTATTTAAACTTTTTGTACCTTATCAGGGGAACCAACCCCCAATATTTCAATGTAGGTCCTTTCTATTTTCCCTAAGTGTTGAGAAATAAAGAGAAAGAGTACAAAGAGAGAAATTTTACAGCTGGGACTCTGGGGGTGACATCACATATTGGTAGGACCGTGATGACGACCCTGAGTCACAAAACCAGCCAGTTTTTATTAGGGATTTTACAAAGGGATGGGGTGTACCAACAGGGAGTAGGTCACAAGGATCACATGCTTTAAAGGGCTATAAAGATCACAAGGCGAAGGCAAAATTAGAATTACTGATGAGGGTCTATGTTCCACTGTGCACACATTGTCTTGATAAACATCTGAACCAAAAACAGGTTTCGAGAGCAGACAACTGGTCTGACTAGAATTTACCAGGCTGGAATTTCCCAATCCTAGTAAGCCTGAGGGTACTGCAGGAGACCAGGGCGTATTTCAGTCCTTATCTCAACCACATAAGACAGATACTCCCAGAGCAGTCGTCTATAGACCTCCCACTAGGAATGCATTCCTTCCCCAGGGTATCAATTACTAATATTCCTTGCTGGGAAAAGAATTCAGCAATATTTATCCTACTTGCACATCCGTTTATAGGCTCCCTGCAATAACAAAAATAGGGCTCTATTCTGCCCAACACTGCAGGCAGTCAGACCTTATGGTTATCTTCCCTTCTTCCCTGAAAATCACTGTTATTCTGTTCTTTTTCAGGGTGTACAGATTTCATATTGTTCAAACACACATTTTACAATCAGATTTCATACTGTTCAAACACACGTTCTACAATCAATTTGTACAATAATGGTCCTGAGGGGACGTGCATTCTCAGCTTACAAAGATAACAGGATTAAGAGATTAAAGACAGGCATAAGAAATTATAAGAGTATTATTAGGGAAGTGATAAATGTCCATGAAATCTTCACAATTTATGTTCGGAGACTGCAGTGAAGACAGGTGTAAGAAATTACAAAAGTATTAATTTTGGGAACTGATAAATGTCCATGAAATCTTCACAATTTATGTTCTTCTGCCTCAACTCCAGCTGGTTCCTCCGTTCAGGGTCCCTGACTTCCCATAACAGTACATTAGTTTCCTCATTTTAAAAGTGGATTTAATAGTATCCCTCTCATGTCTTGTGAAAATCAAATGAGTTAATCTTTCTGAACAGTGTCTGGAACAGAGCAAGCACCAATAAATGATAGCTGTTATAATATATTAATTATTGTTGGTGACAAGTAATCTAGAGGCTGAGTCATCTCAAACATCACTTCTTTCTGGGGGGAAAAACTTAAATAACAGCAAGCTTCCCAGTGTCTTTCCTTTCCCCTTTTTGTTTATTAAATCTGACCATATATGCAAAATTGTATATTATTTTTGTCATGATCACTGTCAAATGAAGTTAAGACTTACGTTAAGTGAACCAATACAGTTGAGTAGCACCATGTATAGAAATTTACCTCGATGGGGCTTATTCTTATCTGGGTGTTTGCCTGTTAAAATAGCCTTTAGGCACACCTCCATCATGACACCACATGAATGGATGGCCTCTTCAACTAAACAGTGAGCTCACTGATTCCAGGGCAATGGCCTTAATGAGCTGAATCTGTGGTACATAAGCCAACACAATGCCTGGCATTTGATAAAGCCTACTGGTTTTACCTCCTGTTGTATGCCTGTTTTTGTTATAAGCAATAAATGTAATATTGTTATAAACTTCAAGCAGCTGGAAAAAGCCAGTGAAAGTGATTATCTTGGGATCCTGCACTAATTAATGAAGGAATTACCTAGCGAAATTCTCAAGAACACAACTGCCTGGGCTGCCATCCTGTCCTCCCAGATTGATTCAAGCAGACATGGGTGGAGCTCAAGCATTTGATTCCAATGTGCGGCCAAGTTGAAAGCTACTGCCTCCTACCTTTAACTGTATCCTCAATACACAGTGAACAGAATGATCATTTAGAAAATGTGGTCAATATGGATTCACAACAGCAACAAAGTGCACAAATAGTCAGCTAAGATTATAGGGCAGCATTTAACAAATCATTGATCTGTGACACACTATAGGGGTTGTGAATGTTAACAAAAGGTACGAACCAATGACAGCTTCAGTCCTAAGGAAGGTGTTTTCAATTAAGATAGAGTACAAGGGAGTAGAAAAGGAACAATACAGTCATGTTAATATGGCTGACTAATCAAACCTTCTATTTTCAGAATTTAAAAAAATAAAAAATGTTTGTTGCTAGCTACATAGATAAATAGAAGAGTCCTTACCCTCTGGCAATTCAACCTAGTGAAGAAGCAGTCATGTAAAATAAAATAAAAATTAAAATGCAATATGTTATATGAAAGGAACATGTAAGAATATACTACAACTTAAAATGTGCTCATCTTTTGACCTAGAAATCCCATCTAGGGAACTCTTGTATTGTAGTTTCCCCATGCCTTGAGAAAATAATATAGAGTTATATGTTAGGATATTTGTAAAAGAATGTTTATGTACACATCATTATAGTAGGAGAAGAAAAGGAAAATAATAGAAAAAAAGAGAAAAAACATACATGTCTACTAATAGAAGCAGGCTGAATAAATTATAAAACATTTGTATACAGAAAGACTGAGGTATATACATGCTACACTGGTTTTAGAAAAGCAAGTTCCAACATAAAGTATACTGCATAACCATATTTTTGTAAAAAGAAAATAAGAAAATATCTACATGTTTTCAAAGTTATTTATTTGTTGGAATAAAGACAGAAGAGTTTAAAACAAGTTACAAGCACTGAGTATACTGGAGAAATCTGATTGGAGGGAGTAAGAGTACAGTCCATTTACCATTTTTTGAGTATACCTGTTTTGATTTTTTTTTGCTTTGACAACAGCATGTATTACTTTTGTTATTTAAATAGCTGATAAAATAAATTAAAATAAGAAAATACATTATGATATTCTTTTATTTTTTTCTCAGTTCAAGTTTAAAACAAACCACAAAAGATCAATGGGTTGATGCTCTCTACTGACACATCATACAATCAGTGGCCTCCCCACAACACAATTCAGGCCATCACTTCCAAAGGAAGAAAGGCTCGTCTCTCCACCCCCTGTAGGAAAGGCCTACCTTGTAACACACCACAATTCGGCTGAATCTGAAGTCTTGTATTTTACTCATGGAAAAAAAAAATACAAAGGAGATTTTGTTCTCAGGGGTTCCCACTGCAGCCTGGCACTAAAACAGCCCAGCACTCACTTCTGCTTGGAGAAATATTTTTTGCTCTTTTGGACATCAGACTTGATAGTATCACTGCCAGGTTTCCAGCCAGCTGGGCACACTTCCCCTTGTTTGTCAGTGAACTGGAAGGCCTGAACTAGTCTCAAAGTTTCATCCACAGAGCAGTCAACAGGGAGGTCACTACAGTGACCTGCTGAAGAATACCCGTATCATCAACGATAAAGAGGCCCCTGAATGAGATGCCTTCATCAGCGTTTAAGATCCCATAATCCTGAGCAATGGTGTGCTTTGGGTCTGATGCCAAAGGAATGTTCATGGGTCCAGCCCTCCTTGTTTCTTAGGTGTGTTGATCCATGCCAGGTGACAGAAGTGAGAATCCACAGAAGCATCAATCACTTGGCAGTTGAGTTTCTTAAATTCTTCTGTACCACTGAAAGCAATGATCTCTGTGGGGCACACAAAAGTGAAGTCAAGCAGGTAAAAGAATACAACATATTTCCTTTGTAGTCAGACAGGCTGATGTCTTTAAACTGACCGTCTGACATAACGGCTGTGGCTTTGAAGTTGGGGGCAGGGTGCCCAATTTTAGCATTTCCTGAAGACATCTTCCTATCAGCGGTCCTCACACAAGCTTCTGAGAACAAACCACCAACACCAGGCAGGGAGAGGATACTATGATAGTTATTCTTAGTAAGACATGAAAGCAATAATATTTTATGCTATATGACTTTCTATTTCAAATTAGTTGGGACTGTTGTGTAGACACCAATGGAATCAAAAACTATTTTATATCAGTATCAGTTCAGAGATAGTAGATAACAGAAATATAAAACACGATTTTTAAAGGAATTGCATATGAGAGGAGGTGAGAACCAGGTTTGAAAACACTTTGTTTATTTTGGCAACTGGTGATTTTCATCCAAGATTGAAATCATACGGGTCTCCTTGTTCTTTCTACCAAAAGATAATGTTGCACCTGTCTTTTCATCATGACTAAACCACTAAATTTATAATTGGTGTGACAAAAATGCACTGATGAGTCAAACATGAGTGAGGTATTCAAAAGCCACCAGAGACTTGCACAAACATTCTAATTATCTTCCTTTTTCAGAAGCCTCAGCCACCTCTTCAGCCCTGAGTGCCAGCAGTGGGCCAAAGAGGTCTCTCTTGCCAGCATTAGACTGAAGCAGTGGAGTACAGAGAACTCCAATTATTGTTCCCTGATACAGGTTATTCATTCTTTTTGAGAGTTTGTCCCCACAGAGAGTCCTTAATTGTATACCAATTACTATCTAACTGGCATTCTTCAAGGTGTGGCTATTTTATTAAAGAATTTCAGTAACATAAATTACAAGTGTCTATTCTTGCCTCTACAGAATGGTTTTATATTTCATAACATTTTATAAGCTGATTTATTTACAGTGTTAAATTTGTAACAGGCAACTTTATTAATGTGGGGAAATACAGTTTAATTAATATACATTGTTTCTTATACATTAGCATGACAATCATACCCCCTCGATGGAAATACATGAACACAGCCACAGCGCCCCCAGTTTTCGAGCCCTCACAGGTTGATCTCTGTTGTTTGATGTTGCTGCTATGTGTTCTCTATTGGACAGGTTCTTAAAAATCAGAAGTGAGAAGTCCCACAATTAAAACTAGGTTACATCACAATGTATTATTAAAAGACAGTTATCATTTTTTCTTTACAGTAGTAATTTCTCAGTTTTTATTAGCCAAATTATATTGCCTTCTGGAAACTCCAGAGAGTAAGCACAATAGAATATTTCTAGGGAAATGGGGAACTTTCATAAATATGGGCTTGGTTTCCAAGTTGAAGCCAAAGCCAATTTTACGAATTTAATTTTTGTTCTACAAGGTCATGAACTTACAGTAAAACCAAGGGCTAAATTTAAAGCAACATTGATCTTATATATGAATCTGGGTGAAAACTATGCAAGGCAAGGCAGTTTATGCTGAATTAAGCTGTGTTTGCAAAATGTGATAAAAAGCACTGCCTATTTTGGAACCCATTTCAATGGGTGTGCACTCATGAGGGCTAAGTCAAATAAAAAAGTCTGCCCAAATTTACTTTGGGGTGAGGCTGTCAGATTTCACACAGTTTTCATTGCCAATAGCAAGCATTTCTCAGTCAGAGTGGACCATAAAGTTGCCATTTTTCAGAACTGAAGTTTACTCTTAGAAGAAATTTAACATTAGAACAAAAAGCCAAATACCTATATCTAAAACCAGCCCAAAGAATTAACTGTTTCATATATACAGTATATATTACACAAACATACATATGTACATGTATATGTTTATGTGTGTAGGACAGATATATATATTCTGTGTGTGTATATGTGTGTGTATAAATATATAAAGAGTGAGAGAGCCAGAAAGAGATAGACAAGAGGGAGATACACACACACAGACACACACACACACATCACTGGTTAATTATATTTGAAGACAATAAAAGAAAAAAGTTGATAGTATTTTTTTCCAGTAATATTGAGGACCAAGCCAGGTCTTTTCAAGTACATTATCTTACGAATCATACAACAATCATATGAAATAGCTATATCCTATTTATAGCTTTTTTTTTTTTTTAAATTGAAGACAGAGAATTTCAGGGACTTTCATAAGAAATGCAGCAAAGCTGGGTTGTAAAATAAGGTACCACAACTCCATATCCTTTCTTCTAGCTTTTAACTTTGTATAAGTCAGTGATTCTGCTACTTAACTAAGAGGAATGTTATTATGAAAATACCAGTCTAGGCCAAATATGCATGTTTTTGATCCACTTTAAATGAGTTAGCATTTGAATAGAACACAGGACAAAGCTTAAGGAACAAATAAACAGACAAGACAATAGTGTATATTAAAAATTCAATTAAAATATTACATAAAAATTTAAAAGTAAATACCTAGGGGGAAGAAATGTGCAGAAAAGAAAAAGTCACGTATGGAAGAGATGGGCTAGACTGCTCTGTGGAAAATGTGATGATTTTGTTAAGTTAAATTTATGGCTATTGCAGATTAAAAGAAAGAGAAATAAAAACAAACAGAATAACAGCTTAATGTTACAGTTGAATAGAATTCAAGTTATCCTGTAACAATTTTAATTTAAATATAATATGCCAACCTCTACCTTTAAAGCAAAATAAAAGCATATATAATGTCCCATTTTTCCACATAATTAAATTGTGTTCCATTATGTCACCAAATGGTTATTATGAGCCATATACATTTTACTTAAAAATAATCTGCACCTGAAAAAGGTAAAGTAGAATTTAAGGGTCTTAATCACATTTGCAGATATGTTGATTATTCATTCAGTTAAAGTAAACCTTTGAAACCAAATATTATTTCAAAGTATAAGAAAAATATAATGGATGCCTATTTAAAAATTCCCACATAGGTATAACCCCTAATATTTTACCAATCCAAAAGCATAAAATCTTTTGAAATTACTTGGATTTGTAAAACTAACAACTTAGAGATGGCATGTGAACAAACCCTTAGAAGAGAATGAGTTTTAAGATGAGAGAAATTAGGGCAACATTTTCCCCAACTCCCTTATAAATGAATCTAGTATGTAACTCATACTACATTTTAATGGGAACATATTCAATAAAAGACATTTAATATGAATTTTTAAAAAATATTATAAACTATATACAACTTGCAATATAAAATATTGACTTGCTGCTTGGGTTAATTACATTTTTATAAATAAAATATAAGCTATTCATAAAATGAGAAAAAGGAAAAATGAAAATAACTTACAAATAAACTTATTAGTAGGAGGATGACAAGGGCTAAAACTATTTACTCCCATGCTACTTAATATAATATTAAAGTGTATACATTTCTTGGGGAAATGCATGTGGAAACATTTCATTTAAGGTGGAAGGGACTGTGGATATTTGTCCAGGGAGTGTGAAGAAGCTGGTGTAGGATAAGGAGGAAAATATATGTAGAGCTGTATTCAAACATTTGGGAAGCTATGCATGCAAAAAGAAATAGGCATTTTTCCCCTGAGCTCTAAGGCAGTGGTAATCAAACTTTAAAGTACATAAGTGTGATGGTTAATTTTATGTGCTAACTTGCCTGAGCTGAGGGATGCCCAGATAGCTGGTAAAGCATTATTTCTGAATGTGTCCAGTGAGGGACACTTTCTGACTCATAGCTAGTGCCTTCTTTCTGTGTCCTCACATAGTAAAATGGGAGAGAGGTCTCTTTCTGGCCTTTTTCATAAAGGCACTAAGCCCATTCATGAGAGCTCTGCCCCTATGGCCTAATCACCTCCTAGTGGCCCTACCTTATAATACTATCATCTTGGGGGTAAGTACTACAGTATATAAATTTTGAGGGGATGTAAACATTGAAACCACAGCAATAGGAATCCTCACAAAGGTTGTTTATGATTTTTATTTCTGTATTCCACGCCTGGACAATCTGATTCCAAAGGTAAGAGGTGACATTTTTAAAAGCAGCAGAAAAGGTTGCAATGAATATGGTTGATAAATTAGACTCTAGAAAAACCAGTGGGTTGAAGGTGTGATATTACATCCATGTATGAAAAGCAAGGAAAACATTAACTGATAGTCTATAGTCCATCAGTTAGTCTGACAGTCTATTCATTCCTGACGCGGAGTAGATGCCTTATAGCCTCCACACACCCTCCCTTATTGATGATCACGTGCAGATATTCATCAGCAAAAACTGAATGCTCAATTTTTAAAATATATTCAACAATCAGACATTGATCATCAAGTTCACATCTATTCTCCTGCCTCTCACCTGGATTACTGCAACAGCCTCCTTACTGGTGTTCCTGATTTTACCATTGCTTCCCTGCAGTCTATGTTCAACAAAGCAAGGCAGAGATCATCCTAAAACATACGTCAGATCAAAACTGTACTCAGCTCAAACCCCCAAATTTTACCATGGTGTAGAAGGCCCCATATGTTCTAGCTTTTTGTGACTACCCTGACTTCATCTCCCTCTTCTCTCTACCTTCCAAGCAGACAGGCATACAGCTTCCTCACCTGACTTTAGTCTTTTCCTCAGGTGTCACTTTCTCAATGAGGCTTTTCTTGACCACCCTAGTCATAACTGCAATATCTTCTTCTCTGTTTTATTTTTTCCAAGTTATTTATCACAATCTACACAATGTACACCATGTATTTCGTTAACTGTTTTCTTGTGTATCACCCCACACAGAAATGCATGTTTTATGAGGGCACAAATTTCTACCTGTTGTTTACTACAGTATCTTCATCTAGGGGATCAATAAATATTTGCTGAATAGAAGAATAAAGCAAAACTTAATGTTGAACATGTAACTACAATACATTTTTCTGCATATACATCAAAACTTGTCAAAAGCACAGCTGGGATAAATAGGTTTGGTAAAGGATTATTGCATTTCAATTAAGTTCCCCTGTTCTTGTAAGGGAATTTAGGAACATAGATGGATGAGACTTTATAACCTTTAAAGTCCTTTCCAGGGTTAAATTTTACCCCATCTATAAGCAATTCTCCCAAACAAATTGTGGCAGAGATGACTAATTACCCACCCTCCAATCCATACTGTTCATATACACCACATGCTATTTTCCCCTCCTTCTATATTAGTAGATCCGAGCTAAACACCACAACCCCCAGTTCCCAGACTGCTTTCCATTTTGATGTGAGGCATGTGACTAGGGTCTTCAAAACAGGATGTGAGAGAGAGAGAGTGTGTGTGTGTGACGGGGCGGGGGTGGGAGTGGGCTGTAAATTATAGATAAGTAGTCCTTAAAATAAATGAACATACCAATGCAATCCTCTTTCCCATTTTACACTGGTGTGATGTCATCTTATCCTCAACCATTGGCTAAAGATAACACCTTAGGATAACACAGCCACAAGATGATAGGACCCTGCCAATTCCATCAAGCTACCAAATCTGCTGCTCTGGACTGTTACAGGAGAGAGAAATAAAATAAATAAAACTCTCTTGTTTAAGCCAACGTTTTATTCTAGTAACCTAGCCTGTGTTGTAAATAATATATAGTATTTTCTTTCTTTCTTTTTTTTTTTGAGATGGAGCCTCGCTCTGTCACCCAGGCTGGAGTGCAATGGCGCCATCTGGGCTCACAGCAACTTCCACCTCCCAGGTTCAAGTGATTTTCCTGCTTCAGCCTCCTGAGTAGCTGTGATTACAGGCACCTGCCACCACTCCCGGCTAATTTTGTATTTTTAGTAGAGAGAGGGTTTCGCCATGTTGGCCAGGCTAGCCTCGAACTCCTGACCTCAGATGATTCACCTGCCTCAGCCTCCCAAAGTGTTGGGATTACAAGCGTGAGCCACTGCACCTGGCCAGCATTTTCATAGATAAAATAATCCTTGAAACTCTAAAAAAATAAAATTAAAATTCCAATATAAAGGTGGTAAAATTACGGCAGTAGTTCATTGATTTATTTAGAGGTGAGGGGTAGAAATCAAAATCATGTAGAAGTAGGAACTTTAAAAACATAACTTTATTAACTATTTATTTAATAAACAGTCACTTTGCTGGGATTGTATATGCATATGTTATTCAGTCTTTACAATAACCTCCAAAGGTAGGTATTATCATATATGTTTTACAGGTAAAACAGATAATGCTCAAGACGTTTAGAATTTTTTAAGGCAGCACTGTAAGTAAGTGCTAGAACGAAGAACCAAAGTCTATGAGTATTTCTCATTTCTCAGTGTCTTTTCCACTCTCTGATCTTTAGATTTAGACAGATGCTTTGCTCCAGAGGTCTTTGAGAATTTTAAACAGAAGTAGTTGATTTACCACTTGACAAATACATCCCCAGTCTTTCTTCCTTGGAACGAAGCTCTGTAGAAGTGATTCAAAACCCTGAGCAATGGGTGGAATAACTATTAAGTTGAGGGCTAATCCCCAATTTGGACTTGGATTTCCAGAGTAAGATATTTAACCTGTCTGGACCTTAACCTGTTTGTCTAGTTCCTGCTGTAAGATAACTCAAATAACTAAGTCTGCTTAAATGAGCTACAAAAGCATTGGCATTAAGTGGAATTTGGTAACCCCAGACAGAATCCCCTTTCATTTGAGCAGTCTGGAGTCAAAAGCAAAATTTAAATCCAAAAAACACATACACAGTCTGGATTCAATAATTCCACAGATGTGGTTACAAAGTAGATTCAAATGTTTATGACTTTTTTTCCTGGCTAGGAAGAAGGGAACTCATTCAAGAAGTTTAACAAAAACAACAAAGAAACTAAAGGCACAGTCTTAAGGCATTTACATTTATGTATGCACATATATGCATACATATATACATATACATCTATACATCTATGCATATGCATGTATAACCTGGCCAATTCCCTGCACCCACATAGACTGTTGTCACCCAGCCTGCAATGAACTCTGGTGGATCATCACTGCACTGTGTGCTCAGCGGCCTTCAGACCTGAGACAACTCAGTATTTGGGACATTTGGACATTTATCTCTTGAATCTGGAAGCCTTCCATATTGGCAAGAGCTCAACCTCAGTCTGCTGAGAATACTAACAAAGTGTAAAAGACCTGAATTTTTAGATAGCTGTACCCGCCAACACCTTGGTTTCACGTGCAACACAGAGTGGAGTCTATGGCCTTAACATTTGGCTGGAGAAAGAGAAATACTTTTCTCGTTAAACTCTCCAATTCATCATTATGGCCCTCATGTCAAGGCAAGATTTTTCTTCCCAGGCTATTATTAAGAAAAGTGTTGCACCTGGTTTCCCTGGTTTCTCCTCCTGTCTCTCCACTTTCCTCTCCCTCCACCCTCCACAAACATGGACAAAGATTTTTGGTCTCCTCTAGATTATACTAGACAAGGAAATATTTGGGAACAAGCTGAGGGGACAGCTGTACAAGAATAACGGACACTGTGATTTTCTTCCCCATGCTATAAATAATAAGATAATTTGCATCATCTTCTAAAACTACTTTTTGCATTTATCCAGAGTTTGGAGAATGTAACTTACTCTTTCATTTCCATTCAGTGCTGTGTTTCTATTCATTCCATATTGCTATAACTTTGAGGTGTTCTTTGATTCATATGTTAGATATCTATCAGACAAATCTATAGTAAATCATTTTCTGCCTCATTCTAGATGTGAGCTATTATATGTATTTACAGCAACTAAAATTTGTTAATAAGGGAAATCACAAAGATTCTCTGACAATTAATAAAGTATGTAAGAAAGGTTTCCAGAGTTCATTTTCTCTTTAGGGATTTTGCTTTATCTTGCTTATTATATGCATGTGTGTAGGAAATAAGAAAGTATTCCATGCGTACTGTTGGACATATTACTGTTAAAGGTGAAAAAAGTTGTAGTATATGTAGCCAATGGATCAAATGTTTAATAAGCATTTTTCTGGATCTTTCAACTTAGAATTTTTTAAGTTTCTTGATAAATATAGTAAATGTGACTGGATGGAATCCTTTTGTTTAACAAAAAAAAAACAAAAAACAAAAAACAACAACAAAAAAAGGTACGTTTGTGGGAAATGCCCAGATAAGATCTTAAGAATTCAAGTATTTACCATAGAGATGTATTGCAGTATATTAGAAAGAATATCCTGTGTGAGATTTAAAAAAAAATACTATATACAAAGTGCCTTGTAGATGGTATGCTTTGCCTGACATGTATTATTACAAACTCTTATTTTTAAAAGTAGGCACAATCTATTTAGACATCTGCATCATATAGCTATATCTGAGTTACAAATCACCTTAAAACACAGTTGCTCAAAACACCAATTGTGTACTATTTTTCATGAGTCTATGGGCCACCTGTGCAGTTCTCCAAACCTAGTCTTGGCTCAGCTAATAGCTGGGCTTATTCATGCATCTGCATTCAACTGATAGGTTAGCCAGAGGCATGCTGATCTAAGATGGCCTGAGATGCATGACCTGACTGCTCCACATGATCTCGCATCCTCCAGCAGCTTAGCCAAAGCTTATTCTCACGGCAAAAGCAAGGGTCCAAAGAGTGAGTGCAAACTTAAAAGGCCTTTGGGGCCTCAATCCAGAACTGGCATGCCATCACTTCCATTATATGCTTTGGCCTAAGGGCCTAAGGAAGTCGTTAAGTCCAGCCTAGATTTAAGAGGTAGAGAAACAGACTTCATCTTTGAATGGGAAGAGCTGTAAAGTTAGAATACAAATAGCTTGGACACAGGAGAACTGATACCCTTGCTTTTGCCATGAGAATAAATGTTGGCTAAGCTGCTGGAGGATGAGAGATCATGTGGAGTAGAGTCAGGTCATGCATCTCAGGCCATCCTAAATCAGCATGTCTCCAGCTAACATATCAGTTGAATGCAAATACATTTGTTGAGTTCTTGGGTTGTAGTTGTTGCCTGCCTCATAGCTATTGCTTTCCTGAATGTGTCTGACAAACCCAAAATGCACAGGTTAGAGATGACACTTTTGAACATCAACAGGAAGTATGCTCAAGTATGTCAGAGTATGGCACTGTCTTTTACATGGAAATATGTATGTTATCTTTTATATTATCTTTTACTTTCTGTTAATTCTGTCTTTAAAGTTGATGCCCACAAGTCCCCAATATCTAGACCCACAAAAAAGTGTAAGAACAAAGAGAAGTGAATCTCCTACAGCTAACTTTATCATACAGGGGAGGCTGAGTCAAGAAACTATAATTCTTCAGGACTGTTTGAACCAAACTAATTTCCTTCAGCTTAAACTACTGTGGTAATGCCACTGCATATGGCTGTGCACACAGTAACCTTGCACTTAAGTCTTTAAGTATGTCTGCCTCTTCAATGTCTACCATGTCAATGAGGAAGAAGTAAAAATCCATGTTGAACCTAATGTCTTCTCCGCAGGAGTAAATCTCAAGCATACTTCCTGTTTCTAGATGTCTGTAGATTTCCATAGAAAAATAAATTGACTTGCTGAGCCAGCCAAGGATACATGTTCTCAGGAACCTCACACAACAATCTTCTTCTGATCTCTTTTCCCAAAGTGTCAGCTTTGGGAAACTTTGAAGGTTCTGAGCTTTTCAGCAACATCAGTAACACCATTGTAGGACCTAACATTATAGGACCATAATATTGGCCCACCATAACACTGTAAGACCTTGAAACAAAGGCTTATCTCTTTATTTTTTTTTAAAAGAAGTGTTGAATGAATGCATTATGAAGTGAAATCTACACATAAGGCCATGTTATTAATGAAATAATTCTTATCAAACTATTTGGCAGGCATTTTGTTGAATTCCAAAAGAGTGAAAACTCTGCCTGGAGTTCAGTGAAGCATACCAAGATATGACCTATAAGAAATCAGTAAACCTCTGTAAATTAGATAAGAATTGTTTATTTTGTTCCATTTACTGACAAGATGATGATTTATGGCTCTAGTTTTCACAATGTCAATAGCATTCATGGAAGAAGAAGAGGTTTATTTTATGACTGCAGGCAGCATTATTTTATTCCAATCTACACTGATGTAGAAAGTCCTAAATCACAATGGTAAGTAAAGATTTGTTTCTTCAAAAAAGTTAGTAACAATAAGATCTGCTAAACTCTTATGGTGCTTCATCATGCATAAAGTATAAAAAGTTTCATCCCAGCAAAATTTTATTTGGCAAAGAAACTACACCAATTGAAGAACTTTAAATAGTCCCAAAGAGATGCACAAAAATAGGAATTCTTCCTTAATGGAATTAGTGTACACACAGCAGATGAATACCAGGAGCTGGCTTCACTCAGAGACAAGAACAATTTCTTTCCCTTGTTGTCAATTCGTTCATGACCTCCTTCTAAGTCATAAAAGAAATGTCAATAACCTGAAATTCATGATATTGGTGGACCAAGGCACTGCTTTACATTTTTTTCTTGCTCTTAGTTACAGATCGTGCCATGACTTCACCAAGTTCTTTCAGTTTTTGGCTTCCTTGGCTAAATGATTCTCTGAGCAGCATTTGAGACAAAGTTTTAATGTTTCAACAAATTTGAGATTTTTTTCCAACTACATGCATTTCTAATTGAAAATTCTTCTCATAGAAAAAGATATGAATCTTTCAAGATATTTTCGATGTGGGAAAATATGAAATACATAAGCAGGCTCATTGTCTTCCTTTTTTCCTTGTCAAGAACCTTATAATATGTGAATAATGCCTTACAGCAATGCTTTCAGTGATAGAATATGTTAGAATATGTGAATTTTCTATTTCTCATTTTAACACTTTCTAATTAACTTAGACCAAATAACATAAAGACAGATATCCACAAACCTGATGTTAGGATATGTTTTACTTAATGCCTACAAAGAGAAATCTATTGTAGAAATTATAACAACAAAATGATGGTTATAACTATTTAAATTATACAGTAGGATCTCCTGGCTCACTACAATTTGTTTAGGGTGAAACATTGCTTCCATAACATTTGATATAAAAGCAATTTATTTAAAAATAATTTTCACTGAAACAAGAAAAATACCAGAAGAAAAAAAATATATAATTGAAAGTAGCTCATGGAACCCTAATTAAGAACCTCTGGTCTAGGCCAGGCCATTCTTCCATTATGTGATATTTTCAAACATTTTAAAGCAAAGAGGGTTGAAATTCTCATTTTAACCAATTTTCCCCTCTATATTCAGGGGCATGGAACACATCTCAATAAACTATGGGGAAAAGAGTAACCCTTTTATTTCAACCTGGCTTACATTCATATATAGGAAAGTCTCCTGTGCTTTTAACTAAAGCACACTTTAACTAGATCTTTACAGAACACTTCTGTATACTAACAATTAATAAACATGATAAAGAATATGTGGTTGAGAAAATTTATAATCATCAAAAAAAACTGAATTATGCATAAGGTATTTTTAGCTTTGAAACCCTTGTGATTTCAAATACTTCTGGTGCTCTGTACCAGCTAATGTCTTACCTAGCCAGTACAGCTTAACCCTTTATCCTCTAAAGATTACTTTTGCAAGAAAGCAGCTGGTAAGTACTAAGTACTAACTGATTATTTGATATCCTGTAGCTGAGTGCTCTGCAAAAATGTTGACCATGACAACTAATAAGACATACCTTTTATATGTCTATCTAAAACACACATGTGCATAAGTATTGAATTTAACTATGCTTGCCATAAATCATTTTCATCATTATTGAGTTAAATGTACTGTAATATTTATTAAATGTTAATCTATTACAGATGGTAATGCTGGTCTTGACCCACTAAATTTATTTCATCAACCAATAATACACTACAACTTACAGTTTGGATCACACCAGCCTAAACCCAAAAGAACATGGCTATTTTTTTCTCTACAAAATTAATGAATTTACTTAGTCAAATGTGTTTCTAGAGTTTATCTTTTTAAAATGAGGACTACTTATTCTATTTTCCTGAAAATTTACAATTCTCAATTTACAGGAACATTCTACTATCCAGAGCACATTATTCTTTAGATAATCAACCATTATATGATAATAATTATTATTGCTATGTGATTTGTAGATTTATTTCTAATCTTCACTATAAGCCTGAAATGTATAGGTTGTATGATTCCCATTTGGTATTTGAGAAAACTGAGGCTCAAAAAGTTGAAGTATCTTATGTGATCTCATTGCCAGGGTGTCACTTCAGGTTCCTGGACTCCAATGCCTCCTGTGTTCACTGTCCTCACTGCCCCATGGCTAACATTTTCCAGCATAAACCAGGCATTTTCACGGGTATTCTTACACAATAAATCTGCAAACCACACATTAAAAAATTAGGATGACTTCTTGTGTATTTCTCTTCATTTGTTTGAGACAATTTTGTTGAAAATTGTTAGGTACATGATAATACATAGATGAAGAACATAAGGATCCTCTCACCAAGAATCTTAAAATCTGCTAAGTAATTTCCATGAAGAAAGGACCAGGAAATTGACCTGGGAACACAGAAGGACGGACGTTTGCATCAATTAGAATTTTGCAAAAATTTTTTTGACCATGACACATAGAGGGAGGAGTGGTATTTGGTCTCAACCGTAAAGGATTTCAAAGGATAAAAAAGAGAGGTATGGCTATTTCAGGCTTACAGAAGGAGCTTGATATAAAGTATGGGAAGCAGGAAGCACACTGGGTGTCTGGAGCCCTGAGCAGGCAGCCCAGTACAGCAAGCAAACAAGATAGAGGGAGGATTCAGGAACCAAACACATTCTTGAAGGGAGTAAATACCCTACCATTAATAACTCACAGTGTATTCTCTGTTCTTTTTTAAAAAAATATTTTTTCTTACTTTAAAAATTTCACTTGAAAAAGTAGATTTGACTCGATTTCTATCAGTCTTCAGCTAGTCAGAAAAAAATTAAATACAGCTGGATTCAAATGTTAAATTTTAAATCGTTTGACCAAATGACTATAAAGTCTGGAAGCAAAGGTGAATATATATAATGGTATACACACACATACATAGGTTATTGCTATTACATTACAGCACATAATGTGTTGAATGATATTGTATTAAAATGTTTTCCAGACTTTATGGCCATTCAGTATTTTACAGCTCTATTGCATAAATAGTTTCTATCACTTGATAGCAACATACAGATAACAGCCTAAACAATACAGTGTATTCACAGTGGGAAGAATAGTTTGAAAATTTAAGTGGCATCATCCAAATAGTCTTTTAATTTAATATATGCTGACAAACTTAAGCCTCAAAAAAAAAAAACTGTCATACCTCAGAGTATCAAACTAGCTGATTAGAATTAGAAAAACAGGTAAAATGCAGCTGTTTTTATCAAAGTATTTTATGTAGTCTATTTTTTTTTCACCAGAACCAGTCTATCATCTAGTGACACAGACACAAATTAGAACCAAAGGTAAATATTTTACAAAACCCCATTCTTAAGCTGTTTATGTTTTTGCCCTAAATATCCTGCTTTCCCATAGGTATATTCTGAGTTAAACACAAGCTCTGGTCTGCCAACTGTAACTTCACTCCATTCTCATATCAGATTATAAGTGAATAGTGACAATGCTACCAATGGGTATAACTACCAATGCACTTCAGTTTCTAAATAATTCACTAACCAGGTAAAAAGCTTTAAGAAATTAGGCATTATTTTACCAATGAAATTAGACAACATATCCCTACCACCTAACGCAATGCACATAGCAGACAGTCAATATCTGTTGAATGCAGAACTAGATTAAGTCATATAAGCTCCAGCTGTGATAACTCTACCATAATATTCTTTAGAAGCGCAAACAACTATAGGCCTTTCAAATATACTTAAATGGATAAAGAAACAGACTAAGAGAAAGAGGTTAATTATGTGTAGTTTCATATTTCTTCGTTTTAACAAACCAATGAATAATAGAATGGTAAGGGATGCTCCACCATAAGAACCCTTACTATTGTGAAAATTTACAGGATTTGTAAATTATTCTCTGTTTTCACCTGAGTTAATTCTACTGTCTTTATCTTTGCTGCCCTCCTCTGGAATTCTTATATCACCTGGTCCTCTTTTCCAAAGAATATGTACTTTATACTTGACTTTAGAATAGAACTATAAGAGATAATTCAAACTTTTCCATTTCTATTTCGCAGTGCTCTTTTTGACCAATTTTATAGCACAGGCTTGGAGGCAGAGAAGCGACAATGTAACGACTGCAGGTTATTTCTATGTTTTATCCCAGGACACATTTGTTCTAGTTTGTATAACATTTAATGACACTTTCTGAACAACCTATGAAATAGTTTGGTCTTTCAAAATATCTTCTGTAAGACTACTATTTGACTAACACTGTGAGGCACACTCATGATCAGAGGTATTACTTTTTGATCCAGAACTGACTTTGGCTAGTATGACTCATGTGCATACCATGAGTATATTTTACAATGGAAGACTCTTGTAATACAAATAAGTCAATGCTAATTTGTTAACTCATGAATTTTTTTTTTTTTTTTTTTGAGACAGGGTCTCACTCTGCTGCCCTGGTTGGAGTGCAGTGACACAATCGTAGCTCACAGGAGCGTCAACTTCTGGGCTCAAGCGACCCTCTCACCTCAGCCTCCCAAGCAGTTAGCACTACAAGCACATGCCACCATAGCTGGCTAATTATCTGTTGTTTTTTTTTTTTTAATTTTTGATAAAGTAAGGGATTCATTATGATGCCCATGCTGTAACTCATAATTTTTAAACATTCTTATTTACAAAGGCAATTTGTATCAGTATACAATAAAAGGCACATATAAAATAAAACATTCAAAGATTAAAACAAATGTAAAAAGAAATAATGTAAAAGGAAGAGAAATAGAGTGGTCTAGCACCTAAACTATACCAGATATTGTGCCTGTTGATATTTTCACTTTATCTCACTTGTTTTTCCCAGCAGTCCTGCTCAGTCAGCAGGAGTCACTATTGCACAGTGGCTAGGATTAAAACCCAGAATAATAATAATAATAGTAATAATAGCCAGAAGCAGTTGCATTTGAATAAACTCCAAAACTTACTCCACTTTGCTGGGCCTTAATTTTTCACCTACAAGGTAGCGGGAGATAATGTTCAGTATGTACCTCATTCAGTGGGTCTGAAGACTAAAATAAGTTTTGTTGTTGTTGTTGTTGTTGTTGTTGTTTTTACCGTACAATGATTCACCAAAATTTTACTAAGAGTTGTGTTTCAGAATTTTCCAAGCTTGGGGATTCAGCAGTGACCAAAATGATCAATGTCCCTAGTCTCACGGAGCCAATATTCTAGTGAAGGAAAATAATAAAACAAAAATCAGGAAACATTATGTCAGATGTGGTAAGTGCTATGAAAAAAATAAAGCAGAATAGGGACAATGAAGAATGACTAGCAGCTATTATATATGGAGTGACCAAAGAAGGAATCTCAGGAAGGGTGGTATCTGAGCAGAGCACTGGAGGAAGTCACAGAATGAGCCCCATGATTATCCAAGGGAGCTCTTCTCAGGCAAAGAGAACAAGTGCAAAGTCCCTATAGTAGGAACGTACTCAGGAAGTACAAGGAATGGCAGATAAGCTAGTATGGTTAGAATAGAGAGAATGAGGAGAAAAATGATAGGAAATGAGATCAGAGAGGTTGCGAGAGACTCAAGCATGCGCAGCCTTGTGGGCTAGGTTAAGAACTTGCATTATCTCATTTATGCTTTTATTCTGGATTACACAGTTGCTATACAGGTAATAGACAAAAGGGAAGGGAGCAAAAGCAGAAACTAAGACAAGGTTCCATGTAACAGCAGGGACCAGTGTAGCTGTTATAGAAATGATGAGAATGGGTTGTTGTATTAGTCAGGGTTCTCTAGAGGGACAGTACTAATAGGATATATATGAAAGTTAATAGTTTATTAAGATACATGATCACAAGGCTGTCTGCAAGCTGAGGATAAAGGAGAGCCAGTCCGGGTCGCGCACGGTGGCTCACGCCTGTAATCCCAGTACTTTGGGAGGCTGAGGTGGGAGGATCACGAGGTCAGGAGATCAAGACCACCCTGGCTAACATGGTGAAACCCCGTCTGTACTAAAAATATAAAAAATTAGCCAGGCATGGTGGCCAGTGCCTGTAGGCCCAGCTACTCGGGAGGCTGAGGCAGGAGAATGGCGTGAACCCGAGAGGTGGAGCTTGCAGTGAGCTGAGATCACGCCAATGCACTCCAGCCTGGGCAACAGTGCGATACTCCGGCTTGAAGAGGAAAAAAAAAAAAAAACAAAAACAAAAACAGGTGAAAGCCAGTCCAAGTCCCAAAACTGAAGAACTCAGAGTTTGATGTTTGAGGGCAGGAATCATCCAGCACAGGAGAAAGATGTAAGTTGGGAGGCTAGGCCAGTCTCGCCTTTTCACGTTTTCCTGCCTACTTTATATTCGCTGGCAGCTGATTAGATTGTGGCCACCGGATTAAGGGTGGATCTGCTATCCCCAGCCCACTGACTCAAATATTAATCTCTTTCTGCAACACACTCACAGACACACCCAGGATCAATACTTTGTATCCTTCAATCCAATCAAGTTGTCACTCAGTATTAACCTTCGTAAGTCCATCTCTTGTCAACTTGAACCTATACACATCTCCAGAGATCATATATAATCTTCAAATAAAGAAAATAATGTCATAGTTATGCCTAACATAATACAACTATCCTTCGTACAACCAGAAATGCACAAATCCCCAACCCAAATGCTATACCATAAAGTTAACAATACTTAAATGCTGATATGAAGTCAGTAAATCTTCAATCCAATCAAGCTGGCAGTCAGTATTAACCATCACAGTTGTATTTTGCATCTCTTTGAGTGGTAGTGCCATCAGATTTGCTGATCTACTGGAAGTGAAGACGAAAGAAAATTAAGTTTTTTATATCAATTTTTGGTCTAAGTAACCAGAGAATAAAGATGGCATTTACCAATATGAGAAACAATATATGAGTGGGAAGTTTGGAGTGGGGGGGAAAAAAAACAAGTTTGTTTTGGACACATTAAGTTTGATACCTTAGTAGAAAACCTAGTAAGTAGTTGCATGTCCAAGTCTGGATGTTGAGTGAACAATCTTGGCTGCAGATATAAACTTGGAGGTAAGAGGTAAAAATACGGTATTTAAAGCCATAAGACTGGATAAGACTGTTTAGGGCTCAGTGAAAACCCAAGACCGTTCCACGAACTAAGCCCGGGGGTATTTCAATATTTAAAAGTTAAGGAAAAGAAGACAGACCAGAAAAGGAAACTGAGGAAGCATGGTGAATGAAAATCAAGAGAGGTGCATCTCGGGTGACAAATGAACAATTTTTTTCAAAAAGGATGGGGGAAAACAACTCAAGCCAAATGGTTGCAACAGGTTGATTACATGAGAATTGAAATTGACCTTTGAATTTGACATGTAGAGATCATGGCCATGTTTACAGGAATAGGTTTTCATTCTTTCTTTAAAAGGATGGAAGAAGAGGTAGTGAGTATGGATAACTTTTTCACAGATTTTCTCTGAAAGGAAGCAGAAAAAGGGGATAGTATATGGAAGAGCAATAGGATGCAAAGTGCAAAAAAATATATAATTTGCAAAGATGACCATAATTGTTCTCTTCCCTGTATTCATCTCCCCTTTGCATTGTGACTTTGCAGATCTTCTCATCAAGAGATGGAATCTGAAATGACCGTGCGGGTTGTTTGACCACCAGAAGGCAGTGAAAGTCATATTGTTCTGAGCTTCATGATGCCTTGCAAACTTTCCACTTTCTTTTGAAAACTATCCAGTCACCATGTTAACAAGCCCAAGTTAGCCTGCTTGGTGATGAGAGACATGTGTCTCCATCACCCCAACTCTCCTTTTTACCCCCTCACTCTGTCACTCAAGTACAGACAACCAACCCCCAGAAGCAGAACTAAATAAAAATTAACCTAACTAAATAAAAATTAACCAAGATACACGAGGGAGCCCAGGCAAGAACAGAACAGCCCCACTAAGCCCAACCTAAACTACCAACCAAGAGAATCATGAACTGACAACATAGCTCCTGTTTTAAAGACACAGATTTTGGGGGTGCAGCAAAACAAAACTGATATAGAAAAGACTTTTTTGTCATTGTTTTGTCATTATGGTTATTTGTTTTAATATGGGAGATAATGTAGCATGTTTGCTGCTGTGAATAATTCAGCAAGAGGAAAAAATAATGATGATCAGAGAGGAAACCATTTAAAAAGCAATATTTCCTACCACATTTGATAGGAAATGTGAGTTTCAGTACACTGGTAGGAATTTTGGCCTTGTATGGGAGCATAGGTAAATGGCATGTGCAAAGAGGAGATGACAGAGTGCCATGGATATAGTAAGTGTTCAGTAAACACAAACCAATATGCTTAAATGACATGGCTATCCTTGGGAACATTAATTACAGAGCTAAATTTTAAAGTAAGTTTTTCTGGTCCCAAAGCCCTTTCTATAATAACTGCCAGGGACCTTTTTTTTTTTTTTTTTTTGCTTTATGTAGAATTATTTTCTTAATTATCTCCATATATACAAATCCCATCCATTATTTGAAAATAAGTATCACCTTTCCATGGTATCTTCCTTCATATTCCCATCTTAAAGCAATCTCACATTCTGTTAAGGCCCATAATAGTTGTATCTAAGTGTTTTCAAATACAGTTACAAATTTCTTACTTGTCTTATAATTATATGGATTAATAGAATCTCATTAATGAATTATATGCTAACTATAATTGACTATAGAATTATGAGTTATTAGAGTTTATATATAAACCTTATAGAAAATAGAGTTTATATCTGATTTATCTTTTAACCACCTCAAGATCTATCTAAACATAATATGGAATGTATAAATATGAATGAATGAAAATGTTAATGTAATTAAGCATTACATTTAGTGTCCTGACATAGAGAGTCAAATGAGGGTAATTTAAAGGCTGACATAGTTTAACACATTATTTTAGGTGTATATTTATTATCCATCTTTTAAAATTTTAATGTTTATTTATTTATTTAGGGAGGGAGTCTCACTCTGTCACCCAGGCTTGAGTGCAATGGTGCAATCTCAGCTGCAACCTCTGCCTCCTGGGTTCAAGCAATTCTCATACCTCAGCCTCCCAAGTGGCTGGGACTACAGGCATGCACCACTATGCCCGCCTAATTTTTGTATTTTTTGGTAGAGATGAGGTTTTACCATGTTGGCCAGGCTGGTCTTGAACTTCTAACATCACGTGATCCACCCGCCTCGGCCTCCCAAAGTGCTGGGATTTACAGGCATGAGCCACCATGTCCAGTCTATTGTCCACTTTCAGATATATGAAAAGCTTACTCATTCGTTTATGTACATATATGGATAGACTAGATATTATGGAATAGTTTCTCAGTAATTTCCTGCAAATAACAATTGCATCTTAATTTCTGAACTGGAGAATATTTAGCAACTATTTTTGTAAGCTTTTGTCCTTTTTAAGGAAGATTGTTGATCCCTTCTCTGATCTCTAACAGTTCATTTAAATTATCTAAATATTGCTGCAGCTGGGTGTAGGAAGCTATCTTTATGAACTCCAGCCAATTGCAACATACAAAGAAACACTCAAAAATGCCTAAAATAAACATGCAAAATAGAATACGATGCTTCCTACATAGAAAATTCCTTTTCTCACTTTTGCAATAAAAATATATTCCAAAGCATTAAATCATTGTAGAAATAAATGCCAAATAATTCTTCTAAAGACCATTAATATTTGCTTAACCATATAAGTTTCTCTGAAAAGAAAAGATATCATGCAACAAAAATGCCCCAATTCAGACACAACCAACTGATCTTTAGGAAAAAGTAAAATCCTATTTATTATCTATTAGATTGATTAGTAAAGATATTACTTGATGGACAATAGAACTGGCACCTGTAAGCTGTAGAGAGCACCATTGTGCACACCTCCAATGCATAAATTCATCTTCCAAAATCGTTTTAAGATGTAAATGAAACAAGAACAATTGTGAGTTCTCCCAAATAGCTGTGACTATGTATCCCTGAAAACTTGAAAAGCCAACTCTCATAGAGGATTATTTGCTGGTTAGTTTTCTGTCTAGAAGTTGGTACCAGCCTTTAAAGACACCAAGCATACGCCGTGATAAGAAAGAGGAGAAAAATCTAAGCATGATAAAGCCAAAACTAGAAAATCTGAGTAACAGACTATTAAGTCAAAGAAGCGTTAGAAACATAATGAGATGAGAGGAGCTATAAAGACTAGAGAGAACAGTCCCCGAGCAGGAGAAGGGCTTGAGACAAAAGAATGAAGCTGCCCAGAGATGAGAACTTTTCTGTATCTCATAAAATTATAATGAATTCTTAAAGACCAGTTAGGGGCTAAATCGACATTTCAGAGTCTCTGGAGCTCCACATACATGTGGAGTCCATATCCACTCATGAAATCTTTTCCAAGGGCATCCACGAAGAACTCATGAGAAAGATTGCTGGCAGAGCATAAGACCTGCGTGCTTCCCTCAATGGCACAAGCATGCATGACCTGGTAAAGACTAATAATGGAGCAGAAGTATCTACAGAAGCCTATCCATTCTCCAAAAACTCTGTAAATACCAAGAAATGATCAGCTGCCACTAGCAGCAGGCACAGAACCTCCCACGTCCTGATTCCCTTTCAGATACAAAGCAAAAGCCATCTGCCACTGAATTGGTAAGAACCACGCCCATATATCAGAGTTGACCTTGGTGTGTCATGAAACAAAAGCCAGCTTCCTCTGGGGCAGAACAGGGACCCTTCCATCCCTCATTCCAGACAAAGACAAGCTGCAGCTGGGAAGTGGCAAAAATCCCACTTGTGCATAGAATTCTGCCCTTTTCAAGGCAATGTTCAGCTACCACCCACGAAGGGCAAGAAACTTATTCACACCCGAGATCTCCCACCTATACAAGATAGTTTTGTTGACACTAGGAGGAGAAGCAGGAAATTTGCTTACACTCTCCAAGTGGGGCACTGGGGAACAGGCGGGAAGGCTGAGAAAACCCCACTTCCTAGGCTTATATATATATAAGACCTGCCCAAGTCTGAGGATGGAGTAGGGGAATGAGAAACCACTCCTGTTACCACCAGAGATCTTGCATCAAATAACAAGGAACATAGTTGTGCATTAGGGGAAGGGCAAGAGCATGGACAAAGAACCCGTCTATGATGCAGGTGAGCAAGGCTTGCTATAGACTGGAAGTGAAGCAAAAACATTGAGAAACATACTCTGGAACCCCAAGCCCCACCTTAGGCCAAGATAATAGCAGCCCAGCACTAGAGGATATCCACTGACAAAAGAATGAACCTTGATTTTTATGTCAACATGTATAAAAACTAACTCAAAATGGACCATACACCTAGGTGGAAGAGCTGAAGCTCTAAAACTTCTAGAAGAAAACGTAAATACCTCCTAAATTCAACAAGAAGACAAACAAGATATAAGAATAGCAAATAAGCACGTAAAAGATACTCACTATCTTTAATCATTAGGAAAGTGCAAGTTTTTAAACCACTGTGAGATGCTATCGATACTACGCACCCATTAGGATTACTAATGTAAAAAGACTGGTCATACCAAATTTTAGATAGAATGCGGGAAAAATTGAAATTTTCATTTATTGTTGGGGGAATGCAAAATGCCACTTTGAAAATATGAACACACAGCCACTTTGAAAAACAGTTTGATTTTTTATAAAGATAAGCATGCATTTACTATATGGGCTAATAATTCCACTCCTAGTCATAAACCCAAAAGAACTGAAAACATGTTTCTGTACAAGGACCTGCACATGAACCGTTTTAGCAGTTTTAGCCATAAATGCCCCAAACTGTAAACAATCCAAATGTCCTTCAAATGGTGAGTGGTAAACAGATTGTGATTAATCCATAAATGCAACACTATTCAGCAAGAGAAAGGAACAAACTACTGATATACGCAACAAAATAGATGATTCTTGAAGCACTGAACTAAGTAAAAAAAGGCCAAGCAAAAGACACATATTGTATGAGTCCACGATCTGACATTCTAGAAACATCAAAACTGAATGCAAAACAGATCAGTGGTTTCTAGCGGCTAGGATGGAGGAAGAGGATTGCCTGAAAGGTGTATGAAGAAACCTTCTGGAGTGATGAAAATTTCATATCTTGATTGCTGTGGCCATTACACAACCACAGACATTTTTCAAAACTGGTAAATGAGTTTTTTTGGTATGTAAAATATATCACAATAAAAAGAGAGAGAAAATTAAACTCTTCAATATTTAACCCTGTTCAAAACCAGAGTTAAGAACCACTGCATCCTCGTTAGTATAGAGATGGGTTTAAAAAAAAAAAACTGCAATAGTCAAGCAAAAGTATAGCATTTGTACATGAGTAGAAGTTGTTGACTATGCAGCTGTCCTGGAATTTCTTGGTCACAACTTCACTTCACTGGGGACAGAAAAGGTGCATCCTGGTTCCAAAAGGTCTATTTAAGTCAAGGAAACAGGTGTGACTTACCTTACACTACTTTTCTCCAAAAGAATTAATAAAGGAAATTGTCACTACAGGATGTACAACTGCTGAGAAAAACTCAGAAATAAAGGTTAGCAAAAAAATACAGGAGGTTGGTTGATGAGGTCCTTAGAGAGAAATAACAAAGTTCAGAAATGAACTTCCTTAGCTTTGTTCTTTTAGATTATCCTGTTCAAAATAAATTCTACCCAAGCCAATGGGGAAGGGGAGTTCTGTGCTTCCTTGAAGATTTTAGCAAAACTTTATGTTTTTGATTATTGTAAAATCTCTGAAAATGGAACAACTAGTTGACCCTGAAGAATAGCTCTTTGCTTTTATTTTCCATTATGAGAAAATGTATGAAGTAGACATATAATCTCTTACCCTGTGTTGGCCACTGCATACAGTAGGGTTTGAGGTACAAAGTGTGGAGAAAGAGTTTTGAGTGTTTGCGTCAGGGTTCTCTAGTGAGGAAGATGTTCCACCTTCTTACCTACAACTACACCAACACATTAGCTGTCTAAGTTCCTGCTGGAGTTGATTTAAGCAGAACACATTTATCCAGGGATATGATGTGGTTGGATGTGACTGCCAACAATGCTTAGTGGCATAATTTATTATGCATGTCCTGTGTTGGGAACTCCTTTTCAGTGGTACTCAATGGACTATAAATATCACTTGCTGTGAAATGCATATTGTTCTTATAGTTGCTTTACCACATCCCAGAGTTAATTTCCAGTTCTCCTTTAGCACCGTTCCCAACGTTTTATATCTTTGCTTTATTCTTTTCTTTTGAAACACAATCTCCTTCTCTTGTTGACTTTAAACAAAAAATAACACTCTGAAATCATTAAAGAGGCTCCTTCTAGCTCTAAGATTCATGAGCATATTAAAATAAAATCTATTCAAATGAATCTCTTCACTGAGCCAGTGTCTAAACAAGAAAAAAATATTTAGGAACAATTTTTTTCTGAACTAAATAAAAATGAATTTTCAAAAAAGTGTCCTAAATTCTGAATAAAAAATTAAAGTTTTTAATATCATATTGGAAAAAATGATTACTGAAGGGGATTTATACATGTCTGATGTTTTATTCAGGCCACTCAAGTTATTTTTGGTGATTGTCAAAACCATAAAATGTCTATTTAATCAAAAAATGTCTGTTTGTGCTTTATTTTTCCTCTTTGGGAGGCCCAAATTGTAACATAGAATGAGTTGCAAAAAAGAAAGGAATTTACTATATCAGAATCTGTCTAGAAGTCATTACTAATAAACATAGACATTCTTTACCAATTTCATCAGGTGTTCTAAAATAACTTGCAGGTCTCTGATCACCTCCTTTTTAATAAATAAAGTATTAAACAGGACATTTGACTCATCCACATTTGGAAAATGTACTTCATGCTGTGTTCCATTCTCTGAAATCACATATCCTGGGGTTATTGACAAACAGAACTTTCTTGATTTTGATCAGAGGTTGGTTTATAATGTACCATATTAAAAAAAGATTAACTGCTTGACATAGGAATGTAGTTTAAGAAGATTATGATACATCCATAAAATGGAATATTACAAAAGGCATTATAAGGTATTCTATAAATCTATAGTAAAATAGATAGATATATGTTCATGACATATTGCAAAGCGAAACAATCAGGTTATAAAATAACGTATACGATAAATTAAATTTGAAAAGAATAAATATGTTGTGTATATATGGAGACGTGGAAATTTAGAGGAAGAAGATTTAAAAGAACAAACACTAAGTAACTGCAGTCATCATTTGGTAGCGTTATGGGTAATAGTTTCTTCTTTTACTTATTTATATTTTCTAATTTTTATAATGAACATGAAATACTTGTGTAATCAAAACAAATATCTAAAACTCATCATAAACTTTCAAGTCAGATTCTTGGACAAAAGAAAATACAGTAATTGGAGAGCAAAATCTAAGATAAATGCAGAAAACCATATATTCAATCTATAAGTGTTATGCATATGCCAATATCAAGATCATGTTTTTCTACATAAATGATAAAGCCAAGCATGAGGCATAACAAACACTTAGGCTGCAATAGCTAAGGTACTTTAATGCTAAGTCAAGAAAGGGCACATAAGAGTACCCCTTCTTGAGTTTTCTAAGTAGTTGCACAGGAATAGTCACAGAATATTAACTATGAGTTACCTATTCTCTCTTAGTGACTCAGGAAGCTATCTGCTGATTTAAAGTAAGGCACACTCCTACCTTGAAATACATACTTATAAAGAAACATGTAATAGAAGTACTAGTGGAGTGCTTCACTATAAGCCAGGCACTATTCTAAATGTTTCACATGTGAAACCCATTTAATCCTCTCAACACTATGATGTCATATTACTATTACCCCCATTTTTCAGATGAAGAAACTGATACAAATAGGGGTTAAGTAATTTATTCAAACACTTAGGGCTCACCAGTGGCAGAGAAGAATCCAGACCTAGGCAGCCAAGATCTATATTTTTAGCCACTATGTTATACTACTTCTCAAAAGAAAATTAATAGAATATTAACAGAAAATAAAATTCCCATGTATATACTATATATATATACTATATATAGTGTGCATATATATATAGTATATTTTTATATATTTTTATATTAGAAACTAGGCCAGGTGCAGTGGCTCACACCTGTAATCCTAGCACTTTGGGAGGCTGAGGCAGGTGGATCACCTAAGGCGGGAGTTTGAGACCAGTCTGGCCAAAATAGTGAAACCCCATCTCCACTAAAAATACAAAAAGTAGCCAGGCACAGTGGCAGGCGCCCGTAATCCCAGCTACTCCGGAGGCTGAGGCATGAGAATCGCTTGAACCCAGGAAGTGGAGGGGTTGCGGTGAGCCGAGATCCTGCCGCTGCACTCCAGCCTGGGTGACAGAGTGAGACTCTGTCCAAAAAAAAAAAAACTATTTTGGTGGACTTTTTATAATCACAGACTTTTATCAGGCAATCCCATGTGCTAGTTCCTGAAGCTCATGTACTAGTTTTCAGATGTTTGCTTTCTGCCCAGAGTCCTCAGCCAAGGCCCTCAAGGGTCTTGCATGCTCCAAGGCTAGATAAACTCCAAAGTTTCCAATGTTGTCTACAAAGTCCCTGGGTGATTTCTACTTTCTCTACCCTCTGAGACACTCTCAGCATGCTCTGACTCAATGGAATATTCTTGATACACAGAATCACTAGAGGAGAGAAGAAAATAGTCCCTTCTGCATCTCTCCAGAAGAAGCCACTGTGAATTTTCTCACCTCATTGACCTTTCCATATTTTCTGGCCTATTTTTAATTGAATCCAGATGAGGAAAAATAAGGTCTCACCATGACCCGACAGGTAAAGGAAAGGCATGAACTTGGCTGACACTTTCCCTTGGTGACAGTCTAATTAGTCCCACCACATTTCTTTCTCTTTTTTTATTATTTGTATTATTTTTATTATTTTTGAGACAGAGTCTCACTCTGTTGTTCAAGCTGGAGTGCAGTGGCACAATCTCAGCTCACTGCAACCTCCACCTCCCCGGGCTCAAGCAATTCCCATGCCTCAGCCTCCCAAGTAGCTGGGACTACAGGCACTCACCACCAGGCCCGGCTACTCTTTGTATTTTAGTAGAGATGGGGTTTCACCATGTTAGCCAAGCTGGTCTCAAACTCCTGGCCTCAAGTGATCTGCCCACCTCGGCCTCCCAAATTTCCGGTGATTACAGGCTGATCCACCATGTCTGGCCCTAATCCTACCACATTTCTACTGGGTATCATATGTTATAGCTCAAGACCAAGTCTGACTAATAATTAAAATTGTTAGCATGCTAAAGTTTGGTGCTTGTGAAACCCAGACAGCAATACTCATTTAAATAACAGGGCTACTTAAAAGGTTAAACAAAAGCACAGTTGATAAATGTATGTGTTCATTTCTCATTAATTATCTTAGCCATTATTCAATGTTTGGGCAAAAAAATACAATTCAACAATATGATGAAATTCAAAATAACTTCTCGCATTGCCTTTTGACCATCTAATTCATAATTTATAATATCCCAGCACCACATTTTTATAGCATTATTCAGCTAATGGGTTCAGAGAAATATTCTGTGATTGTTCTGGGGAAAGTAGAGACAATAGTTGAGCTGAAAAACACCTGAGTGGTCTGGGCATGGTGGCTCACGCCTGAAATCCCAGCACTTTGGGAGGCCGAGGTGAGTGGATCACTTGAGGTTGGGAGTTTGAGACCTGCCTGGCCAACATAGTGAAATCCCGTCTCTACTAGAAATACAAAAAAATTAGCAGGGCATGGTGGCAGACGCCTATAACCCCAGCTACTCTAGACTGAGACAGGAGACTCACTTGAACCCGGGATGTTGAGACTGCAGTGAGCCATGATCATGCCACTGCACTCCAGCCTGGGCAACAGAGTGTAACCCTGTCTCAAAATAAATAAATAAATACATAAATACATAAATCAAACAAAAAACATCCAAGCGTCTTGTCCTCTTATCAATCTTAAACTTTCTGGGGATGTGTGAGGTGATTCTGTAACTACTATAAACACAGAAGGAAACACTGGGGAAATGTAGCAGCTCAATCACCTTCTCCCTGCTTTTATTTAATTCTGAACTTGCTGTAATCAATAATTGATTCTGATTATGCTCCTGTCACTAATTTCAGTTGAACTGTATCTGGGGGGAAAAAAGTCTCATAATGACTAGTTCTCCATAGGTAAAATGCCATATCTCTAAGATAAGAGAGAAAGCATAAGAGGTTTTGTCAGTTCCCCTGGCTCCCTCTATGTCTTCAATTCCAGCCCCTTTCTCAAGGTCAATATTCAGGGAAACACTTAGGTTTGGAAGCATCACAGGAAATCTGTATGCAAATGCCTAAGTGATTTGAGTATTTTCTCTCTTCTGCATAAAAGCATTTGAAGTCCTTGAATTATCTGTTAGCCTTTCTCCTAGATGATTGAGCAAATTTGTTGATAAAACAGAATATATTTGAAAATCTTGTGGAATAAACACAGAACAGGTCAACTTTTTAAAAAAGAAATGTGCCGTTTAAAGAACATCTGAAATTTTCTCAATGACAAATACTCTTTGATCTTTGGGGTAGAAGAAATAGTCATTAAAAAGTGAAAGTAGGTTAATCCATATAGCTTATCATTCTCACTCTACCGAATCACTCTTGTTCAGTCTGAGCAATGATTACAATTATGTGATAACCCAAAATTTCCACCTCCAAGCTGTTCATTTGTCCTAAAGCTGTTGCAGAACAACAGAATTGCCTCAGGTGACTATGCTCCTGTGCATGAAATTATTTTCAACAGCCTGAAGCACAACAGAATGTTTTATGTGACAAGTTTAAGAAACGTTACTTATCAGACTGCACAACAGTCATTTTTTACCTCTGTTGCCAATCTGATCTGTCTGGTCAGACTTTTTTTAAAAAAAGCTTTCATCATACTTACTCTGCATCTCACAGATACAGTGTCAAACTAACACATAAATGAAGTTGCTCTCTAAAGCCTGGGCACCTTAACTTAGACGTCTTCCATCTCCTTGTGCCTGACATTTTCTAGCTCCCCTTGGATTATTATAAATGTTTGAAGAAATACAGAGGCAAATCTTGTCAAAGAACAGGAGCTGAATGTTTACAATGACAGATAACTAATTAAAAATGACTTCTGTATTTTTCAGTTATCTGAAACTAAAAAATACTTTTATATCATACAAAACAGAAAGACACTTTTGTATCACACAAAACTAAAAAATAGTAGTTTGGCGTTTGATGACATTCAGAAATTAGGAGCACAATTTGGAAGAATCATTTAAGTATTCACTAAGCACCAGAATTGCATAACACTTTTCTTCAGAAAATGTAAAGTATTTCTCAGCATAAGCCTGTCTAGACTAGAATAACCATGGGGCTAACAGAGGTCAGCCCAGAGGTTAGCAGAGGCCCATGAGTGCATGTGCTGTTTCCTTTGTTACATTGTGCAGGCAGGTGATTCACCCTGGGCCTTTCAACAAGATGCAGTGGAGAAGGGGTCAAGCAAGCGTAATTTGAAATAATTCAGATGAATCTCTTTTGCTTCCAGTTATGATTGGTATCAACTGAACTCTTTTAATCTTATCAATTGATCATCCATTTACTCAAACATACACTAAGAAAATATCTATGAAGAGAAAAATCTGGTAACCTGGCAGGTTTGTTAGTCACAATTTTCCATTAGCGAATCAGCATGTTGTCAGCTCAGGATAGTTAATAACACTTCCACATGTCATCTAGAGGAAAGAAAGGCAGGAGAGAGGAAACAAGAAAAAGAAAAGGAAGCAAAAAATACAAAAATATAATGAAGATGAACTAGAATGGAAATTGGCAGCACTGAATGTATGACTACCAAGTAAATTTGTGGTATAGCGGGCTTCAGGTAGAAAGACATGAGGCATGGAGGTCATTCTGAGCTTGTGGAAGAATGTGGGCAAAATAATAAAAACAAGATTATAACAGCAGATTATAATGCTCTGGTGAGCACTGTGCAAAGAGACCACATTGTAACAAACGCTTCAGGTGGAAAAATGGTGGAATATGAGATTATGCAGATATGGGACAGCTTTCAGAGCATCTGACCCCTGGATGGGAATTTAAACCTTATGCACTGTTATTAGTTTTCCGTTGCTGTTGTAATAAATGACCACAAGTTTACCAGCCTAAAACAACATCCATTTGCTGTGAAGTGGTAGCAGCACGGTAAGGTATCACGTCATATTGCTTCACACCTTCATTAACTTCATATCCTGTTTTCCATATGCCTTCCAGGCTGGGCTCACACCTTCTAAAGAAAATATTACCCCTATAACCCTTCCCTCAGTCTCTACTTTCCAGAGGATATTAACTAAGATTATCCCTTTGTTAACTGTGCACTTCATAGAGATATACTCCAGCATGTTCATAGGACATTTGACCCACTGGCCAAATTAGCTGGAGGGACTTTAAGAGAATACCTCTCTCCTAGCAATATAAAATTGGGCTGGCAAACACTAATTTTATACTCTGCTTGCAACCAAAATCGAGGTGATGTAGACCACTATGTATACTGAAAAGCAGAGAAAGCTGATCTGCTAAGACAGAAAAAAATAAACCAGGCCGGGCACGGTGGCTCACACCTGTAATCTCAGCACTTTGGGAGGCCGAGGCAAGCAAATCACGAGGTCAGATCAAGACCATCCTGGCTAACACGGTGAAACCCCGTCTCTACTAAAAATATAAAAATTAGCCACGCATGGTGGCGGACACCTGTGGTCCCAGCTACTTAGGAGGCTGAGGCAGGAGAATGGCGTGAACCCAGGAGGCGGAGCTGGCAGTGAGCCGAGATCACACCACTGCACTCCAGCCTGGGCAACAGTAAGAGACTCCATCTCAAATAAATAAATAAACAAACAAACAAATAAATAAATAAAACCAGATTTACAGATAAACAGAGATCTGAAACCATAGGATCTCAGAGAGACAAGCTGATCCACAGACAAATGGAATTAATGCTTGCCTTCATTTCTGATGAGTTTTCTGTTTTTTGTCTTCCTTCCCTTTTAATCAGATGCATTTATATCTTCATAATTTCCCTCCCCTTGGATTGAGCTAGTCTGAAATGTGGTTCAGCTACCTGCAATCAAAGGGACTATTTCAATTATTGTTGCTACGTAACAAACCATCCCAAGATCTGGTGACAAAAATCATCCACTTTATGATGCTCACAGATTCTGTGGGTCCAGAATTTGGACAAGGCATGAGAGGAATTACTTATCTCTGCTTCACAACGCTTGGGGCTTCAGCTGGGAAGACTTGAAAGCTAGATGTGATTCACTGGCTGGAAGATGGAATCATCTGGAGGGTCGTCACTCATATGTCTGGTGAAAGATGCTGGCTGTTGGCTAAGGCTGAGCAGGGCTGTAAGCTGGAACATCTCAATGTAGTTGTTCTATGTAGTCTCTCCACAGGGGCTCACTGGACTTCCTCACATCATGGCCTCAGCATTCCAAGAGAGGAAGGAAGTGTGTGGCATTTTTATGATCCAATCTCATGAGTGACATAACAGCACTTCTGCCATACTCCAATAGCTGCAGCAGTTACAAAGCTCCAGTCAGTCTCCAGGGGAGGGGACACAGACTCTACCACTCCATGGGAGGAATGTCAAGATCACATTGAGATCTTGTTGCAGCCAACATTGGAAAATACAATCTGACGCAGGACTTGACCCTCAGACAATAGGTGGGTTGGAGCCAGATTCTGAAGGTTTCCAGGCAAAGTGGGAGGTTTGGAGTCCATCCTGGAGTCAGTGGGAACCAGAGATATTGAAGTAGAGAAGTGAAATGGAAACAGAGGACCAAAAAGAAGGTAACTAAATAGAAAAGACAAGAATTAGTCTCCCGAGATTGTCTCACTTAATATAGCCAGGATTTTATTGTCTGATGCCTTATATTTTGTGTTGTGAAGACAAGCCAGACTGACACTATCATTATAAAAATTATCAAATTTATTCCCAATGATTTTGTGTTACCACACCAATTTTGTTCCACAATAGAACTAAAAGCTAATTGAGGCCTGTATGTCACAATATGAGTATGCAAAGTAAATCAGCATGTACCAGTTTATGGAAGTGATCTTGTTTTATTCTATTAGGAAAAAAAAATGTTTTTCATTGTTTACCATAGTACTGACTACACATAAAGTGCTATTCTCTCACCTCCATTTGAGGTCTACATTAGAGGTTTTCGACACACAGGAAGTGTTGGCTTCAGTGGAAAACTTTTGAACAACACATGACATTCTCACACATCTACATAACGTGAATGTGATTTCAGGTTTAGCATGGAAGTTTAGAAGCCTGTAAGGAAAGGCTGTGGAGTACATTATTAGTAAAGTATTCATCAAAGAAAATAGTCTAAAATCCTTCAGCAGCAATAGTATATATTTTTTTTCTTTTTTGCCAAGAACCTATTTAATTTTTATGCTACAGAAGTACACCCTTTTATCCATCACAAATTTAAGTCAAACATTGTATCTAAAGACATTTAAAGAAATCCAAAAGAGTAATATTAAATTAAAGATACTATGTAGAATATTTTGTACTCAAAAAACTTCTTAGCACATTTTTTTCATCTATTTCAACAGGTGATACGCAGCCTTCTATTTGCTAGAAATCTCTCTGCTTATTTATGTCTCCCAACTGCATTTTTCATTGCTTGTTTAGTAAGAAGATATATGAATAATTTCAGTCATTTTTTCCAAGTATCCCTTGTTAAAAATCACAGGAAATGATTCTGGAATAAAATAAAGGTTAAATGTATCTTGGACTTTACAAATCAGTACTTACATAGAAAGAGACATATTGTTTTATGAAAATATATTGGTTTAATGATCTATATGGAAGTAATATTTCATTCTTAAAATAACTCTAGTTTTCGTAAGGGTTCCAGTTTGGTACTCATAATGTGTGTTACACTGGGGAAATCTGCCATTCCATAGAACTGATATACACAGTCTTCATTTTGAAGCCAAGGTAGGGAATATTCTCTTTCAGAGTAGGCACACAGGAGAATCTTGCACCTTGTTTGTTTCACATGTTTAAATATTGTCTTTATCTTCCAACTGTTTTGAATTTCTTGAAGTCTGAGACAGTATCTCTTCCTTGTTAAGGTGTTAAATAAGAACTTACTGAACTGCTGGATTTTGTACAATAAGTAATGGCTAAACTTACTGCAATCTTGCTATTAGTGTTTTGACATGCATCCACCATGTGATGATTAACATTTTGGATGATTTGGACAAAAATTCCAAATGTATATTAGGTTAATATATATATAATCTGTGATTATGATTATGTTTACAATAAAGAGACTTTATTCCTTCATTCATTGCAAAAAGCTGACAGATACTTTCTAGGTGCTGGAATAGTACCTTTGTGGAACTTACACACCAGAGGGCAAGAAAGGAGATGAATAAATAAATAATCCAAGAGGATGGTTTGCTCTGTCTTTAAAATGAGGTCTAAAGCAGCAATAAAACACCACAGTCGGCTTTCTGCTGTTGCTGCCTTTCTAGCCCTAGCCACAGAACTGAAGCTCTCCTCAACCTCAGACCATGAGATAATCTAATTTTTCAATTTGTAATGAGGCATAGTATCTGAAGCTGTGGAAATAAATTACGCGGACACTGGTTCAGGGGGCAGAAGCAACAGAGACCTCTACTTTAAGTCATACCCAAAGGACTCCTGCATAAAACCCACCAAACAATTAGTCACTGGGACATGCAGCAAACTGGAATCAGAGAAGCCACATCAACCAGCCTGTCAGAAATGTGAGACAGATGTTTGTCTGAGAACAGATGGAATTAAGACTGGCAGATCCTCCTGCACTCAGATGGGTCTCTGTTCCTCCAATATTTATGTGTGCCTTTACACAAACTGGCAACTAGAAGATATAGATACACAAATAATAAGTTGCTTGCTTTTTTTTTTTTTTTTTTTTTTTCTGACAGGGTCTTGCTCTTTTTCCCAGACTGGAGTGCAGTGGTGCAATCACAGTTCATTGCAACCTCAAACTCCTGGGCTCAAGTGATCTTTCAGCCTCAGCTTCCCAAATAGGTAGGACTACAGGCATGCCACCATACCCAGCTAAATTAATATTTTTTTAGGTTTCTTTTTTTTCTAAAGACAAGGTCTCACTTTGTTGCCCAGACTCGTCTCCAACTGCTGGTTTCAAGTGATCCTCCCACCTTGGCCTCGCAAAGTGCTGGGATTACATGCAGGAGCCACCATGCCCAGCCCAGGTTGCTTTCTGTTCCAATGAGTTCAAAAAGTGCACAGGCTCTGGTCTAATCACTAATCATTTAGTTTCTGAGATTGAAATGTTAGCTCACAGTATTTAAACCAGTAGATTTTTGCTGTGATACTCAGTTGCCACAAATAGACAGCAATAATATTTGGCTCTGATTGAGGTACACACAGGAGACAACTTGGTTTCTCTTCCATCACAGCCTCCAGAGCTTGATGAGCACCCCCATCCTTACCCCTTACTAACATCTCCTCAACCTCTGGCCTCATTCAGGTATTGAAATATCCAGTTCCATTCAATTTCAGTCACAGCAGGGTCTGCTTGGACACTCATTTTCCATCAGGCCTGAGGACAGGGAAATGAGGGAAAATGTATTCATATATACAAACCAGGTTGTATATATGAATGCTGTGGTAATGGAACACCTGCGTGAGCAATTCCATGTCCGTGACTTGGACAATGGACTCATTGCTGATCTCTTCAAATCCTGCCTCAGCTTTTGTATATTTCCAGTCACAGCTAAGGACCTGGCCCACACACCCACAGCATCTCTGCCATACTAAATGTGGCCCTACATTTTGATCCACTGTGGGTCCCTCTCTCTCCACACATGTCTATTTCAGCCAGTTACCACTTCTCCAGCTAAAATCAGACACTCATGTCTAGACATCATGGTCCCAAATGCCTGGAGACACATATCAGACCCTGCTGAGAGAATTCTCTCACCAAGCTCTGTCCTGGTGGCTGCACTATGAGTGCAGGTCTGTAAGCATGTAAAGCTCACTCCTCCCACCCTTCTGGCACTGCCTACTTTTTAGATACTTCCAAACTCTACATTTGATTCTCTTAGATCTTCCCAAATTTTGGCCTCCATGAGGATAAGGATCAGGTAGGCAATCTCTTCCCCTTACCACCCTTATAAGCAAGGGAAATAGAAAAGTCAAAGCTCTCTTTACTCCTACACATTCCTTTCAAGGCATCCTCCTTATGGATTCCAAGACATGGCTAATAGTCACTGGACCAGGTTTTCTCTCGTTAATAAAGCCTATGCATGTCTCTCCCAGCTGGCTGTCTCTAGAATATGAATGTATTATCATTGGTCATCCTAAATTTGAGGCTTACCCCAAGAAAGCAGGAAAATCACATTTCAAATCCTGTCAGATATTACATTTATTTAAACTATGATCAAAATTGAGACACCAATCATCAATTCTTTTTTTTTTCTTTTTTTTTTTTAATTTATTTATTATTATACTTTAAGTTGTAGGGTACATGTGCATAACGTGCAGGTTTGTTACATATGTATACTTGTGCCATGTTGGTGTGCTGCACCCATCAACTCGTCATTTACATCAGGTATAACTCCCAATGCAATCCCTCCCCCCTCCCCCCTCCCCATGATAGGCCCCGGTGTGTGATGTTCCCCTTCCTGAGTCCAAGTGATCTCATTGTTCAGTTCCCACCTATGAGTGAGAACATGCGGTGTTTGGTTTTCTGTTCTTGTGATAGTTTGCTAAGAATGATGGTTTCCAGCTGCATCCATGTCCCTACAAAGGACACAAACTCATCCTTTTTGATGGCTGCATAGTATTCCATGGTGTATATGTGCCACATTTTATTAATCCAGTCTGTCACTGATGGACATTTGGGTTGATTCCAAGTCTTTGCTATTGTGAATAGTGCTGCAATAAACATACGTGTGCATGTGTCTTTATAGCAGCATAATTTATAATCCTTTGGGTATATACCCAGTAATGGGATGGCTGGGTCATATGGTACATCTAGTTCTAGATCCTTGAGGAATCACCATACTGTTTTTCATAATGGTTGAACTAGTTTACAATCCCACCAACAGTGTAAAAGTGTTCCTATTTCTCCACATCCTCTCCAGCACCTGTTGTTTCCTGACTTTTGAATGATCGCCATTCTAACTGGTGTGAGATGGTATCTCATTGTGGTTTTGATTTGCATTTCTCTGATGGCCAGTGATGATGAGCATTTTTTCATGTATCTGTTGGCTGTAGAATGTCTTCTTTTGAGAAATGTCTGTTCATATCCTTTGCCCACTTTTTGATGGGGTTGTTTGTTTTTTTCTTGTAAATTTGTTTGAGTTCTTTGTAGGTTCTGGATATTAGCCCTTTGTCAGATGAGTAGATTGCAAAAATTTTCTCCCATTCTGTAGGTTGCCTGTTCACTCTGATGGTAGTTTCTTTTGCTGTGCAGAAGCTCTTTAGTTTAATGAGATCCCATTTGTCAATTTTGGCTTATGCTGCCATTGCTTTTTTGTTTTAGACATGAAGTCTTTGCCCATGCCTATGTCCTGAATGGTACTACCTAGGTTTTCCTCTAGGATTTTTATGGTATTAGGCCTAACATTTAAGTCTCTAATCCATCTTGAATTAATTTTCGTATAAGGAGTAAGGAAAGGATCCAGTTTCAGCTTTCTACTTATGGCTAGCCAATTTTCCCAGCACCATTTATTAAATAGGGAATCCCTTCCACATTTCTTGTTTCTCTCAGGTTTGTCAAAGATCAGATGGCTGTAGATGTGTGGTATTATTTCTGAGGACTCTGTTGTGTTCCATTGGTCTATATCTCTGTTTTGGTACCAGTACCATGCTGTTTTGGTTACTGTAGCCTTGTAGTATAGTTTGAAGTCAGGTAGCGTGTTGCCTCCAGCTTTGTTCTTTTGACTTAGGATTGTCTTGGAGATGCGGGCTCTTTTTTGGTTCCATATGAACTTTAAAGCAGTTTTTTCCAATTCTGTGAAGAAACTCATTGGTAGCTTGATGGGGATGGCATTGAATCTATAAATTACCTTGGGCAGTATGGCCATTTTCACGATATTGATTCTTCCTATCCATGAGCATGGTATGTTCTTCCATTTGTTTGTGTCCTCTTTTATTTCACTGAGCAGTGGTTTGTAGTTCTCCTTGAAGAGGTCCTTGACATCCCTTGTAAGTTGGATTCCTAGGTATTTTATTCTCTTTGAAGCAATTGTGAATGGAAGTTCATTCCTGATTTGGCTCTCTGTTTGTCTGTTACTGGTGTATAAGAATGCTTGTGATTTTTGCACATTAATTTTGTATCCTGAGACTTTGCTGAAGTTGCTTATCAGCTTAAGAAGATTTTGGGCTGAGACAATGGGGTTTTCTAAATATACAATCATGTCATCTGCAAACAGGGACAGTTTGACTTCTTCTTTTCCTAATTGAATACCCTTGATTTCTTTCTCTTGCCTAATTGCCCTAGCCAGAACTTCCAACACTATGTTGAATAGGAGTGGTGAGAGAAGGCATCCCTGTCTTGTGCCAGTTTTCAAAGGGAATGTTTCCAGTTTTTGCCCATTCAGTATGATATTGGCTGTGGGTTTGTCATAAATAGCTCTTATTATTTTGAGGTACGTTCCATCAATACCGAATTTATTGAGCGTTTTTAGCATGAAGGGCTGTTGAATTTTGTCAAAAGCCTTTTCTGCATCTATTGAGATAATCATGTGGTTCTTGTCTTTGGTTCTGTTTATATGCTGGATTATGTTTATTGATTTGCGAATGTTGAACCAGCCTTGCATCCCAGGGATGAAGCCCACTTGATCATGGTGGATAAGCTTCTTGATGTGTTGCTGAATCCGGTTTGCCAGTATTTTATTGAGGATTTTTGCATCGATGTTCATCAGGGATATTGGTCTAAAATTCTCTTTTTTTGTTGTGTCTCTGCCAGGCTTTGGTATCAGGATGATGTTGGCCTCATAAAATGAGTTAGGGAGGATTCCCTCTTTTTCTATTGATTGGAATAGTTTCAGAAGGAATGGTACCAACTCCTCCTTGTACCTCTGGTAGAATTCAGCTGTGAATCCATCTGGTCCTGGACTTTTTTTGGTTGGTAGGCTATTAATTATTGCCTCAATTTCAGAGCCTGCTATTGGTCTATTCAGGGATTCAACTTCTTCCTGGTTTAGTCTTGGAAGAGTGTAAGTGCCCAGGAAATTATCCATTTCTTCTAGATTTTCCAGTTTATTTGAGTAGAGGTGTTTATAGTATTCTCTGATGGTAGTTTGTATTTCTGTGGGGTCGGTGGTGATATCCCCTTTATCATTTTTAATTGCGTCGATTTGATTCTTCTCTCTTTTCTTCTTTATTAGTCTTGCTAGTGGTCTGTCAATTTTGTTGATCTTTTCAAAAAACCAACTCCTGGATTCATCGATTTTTTGGAGAGTTTTTTATGTCTTTATCTCCTTCAGTTCGGCTCTGATCTTAGTTATTTCTAGCCTTCTGCTAGCTTTCAAATGTGTTTGCTCTTGCTTCTCTAGTTCTTTTAATTGCGATGTTAGAGTGTCAATTTTAGATCTTTCCTGCTTTCTCTTGTGGGCATTTAGTGCTATAAATTTCCCTCTACACACTGCTTTAAATGTGTCCCAGAGATTCTGGTATGTTGAATCTTTGTTCTCATTGGTTTCAAAGAACATCTTTATTTCTGCCTTCATTTCGTTATGTACCCAGTAGTCATTCAGGAGCAGGTTGTTCAGTTTCCATGTAGTTGAGCGGTTTTGATTGAGTTTCTTAGTCCTGAGTTCTAGTTTGATTGCACTGTGGTCTGAGAGACAGTTTGTTATAATTTCTGTTCTTGTACATTTGCTGAGGAGTGCTTTACTTCCAATTACGTGGTCGATTTTGGAGTAAGTACGATGTGGTGCTGAGAAGAATGTATATTCTGTTGATTTGGGGTGGAGAGTTCTATAGATGTCTATTAGGTCTGCTTGCTGCAGAGATGAGTTCAATTCCTGGATATCCTTGTTAACTTTCTGTCTGGTTGATCTGTCTAATGTTGACAGTGGAGTGTTGAAGTCTCCCATTATTATTGTATGGGAGTCTAAGTCTCTTTGTAAGTCTCTAAGGACTTGCTTTATGAATCTGGGTGCTCCTGTATTGGGTGCATATATATTTAGGATAGTTAGCTCTTCCTGTTGAATTGATCCCTTTACCATTATGTAATGGCCTTCTTTGTCTCTTTTGATCTTTGATGGTTTAAAGTCTGTTTTATCAGAGACTAGTATTGCAACCCCCGCTTTTTTTTGTTCTCCATTTGCTTGGTAAATCTTCCTCCATCCCTTTATTTTGAGCCTATGTATGTCTCTGCGTGTGAGATGGGTCTCCTGAATACAGCAGACTGATGGGTCTTGACTCTTTATCCAGTTTGCCAGTCTGTGTCTTTTAATTGGAGCATTTAGTCCATTTACATTTAAGGTTAAGATTGTTATGTGTGAACTTGATCCTGCCATTATGATATTAACTGGTTATTTTGCTCGTTAGTTGATGCAGTTTCTTCCTAGCCTCGATGGTCTTTACATTTTGGCATCTTTTTGCAATGGCTGGTACCGGTTGTTCCTTTCCATGTTTAGTGCTTCATTCAGGGTCTCTTGTAAGGCAGGCCTAGTGGTGACAAAATCTCTAAGCATTTGCTTATCTGTAAAGGATTTTATTTCTCCTTCACTTATGAAACTTAGTTTGGCTGGATATGAAATTCTGGGTTTAAAATTCTTTTCTTTAAGAATGTTGAATATTGGCCCCCACTCTCTTCTGGCTTGGAGAGTTTCTGCCGAGTGATCTGCTGTTAGTCTGATGGGCTTCCCTTTGTGGGTAACCCGACCTTTCTCTCTGGCTGCCCTTAAGATTTTTTCCTTCATTTCAACTTTGGTGAATCTGGCAATTATGTGTCTTGGAGTTGCTCTTCTCGAGGAGTATCTTTGTGGCGTTCTCTGTATTTCCTGGATTTGAATGTTGGCCTGCCCTACTAGGTTGGGGAAGTTCTCCTGGATGATATCCTGAAGAGTGTTTTCCAACTAGGTTCCATTTTCCCCCTCACTTTCAGGCACCCCAATCAGACGTAGATTTGGTCTTTTTACATAATCCCATACTTCTTGCAGGCTTTGTTCATTTCTTTTTCTTCTTTTTTCTTTTGGTTTCTCTTCTCGCTTCATTTCATTCATTTGATCCTCAATCGCTGATACTCTTTCTTCCAGTTGATCGAGTCGGTTACTGAAGCTTGTGCATTTGTCACGTATTTCTCATGTCATGGTTTTCATCTCTTTCGTTTATGACCTTCTCTGCATTAATTACTCTAGCCATCAATTCTTCCACTTTTTTTTCAAGATTTTTAGTTTCTTTGCGTTGGGTACGTAATTCCTCCTTTAGCTCTGAGAAATTTGATGGACTGAAGCCTTCTTCTCTCATCTCGTCAAAGTCATTCTCCATCCAGCTTTGATCCGTTGCTGGCAATGAGCTGCGCTCCTCAGTTGAAAATGCAGAAATCACCGGTCTTCTGTGTCGCTCACGCTGGGAGTGGAGACTGGAGCTGTTCCTATTCGGCCATCTTGCTCCGCCCTCGTTACCAATCATCAATTCTAAAAGCAAAACTAATATAGGAATCCATGATATATACTTGGTATTTTTTTCTTTTTTTTTTTTTTTTTTTTAGATGGAGTCTTGCTCTGTTGCCCATGCTGGAGTACAGTGGTATGATCTTGGCTCACTGCAACCTCAGCCCCCCGGGTCCAAGTGATTCTCCTGTCTAAGCCTCTGGAGCAGCTGGGATTACAGGCACCCGCCACCATGCCCAGGTAATTTTTGTATTTTTAGTAGAGACGGGGTTTCACCATGTTGGACAGGCTGGTCTTGAACTACTGACCTCAGGTGATCCACCCACCTTGGCATCCCAAAGTGCTGGGATTACAGGTGCAAGCCACCCACCAGACCCTTTTTTTTTTTTTAAAGGAATGTGTCTAAGTGAAAATCTGCTTGTGCTGTACCTCTCTTCTTGGCAATGGGTTCTCATTTTATTTTGGCATTGCTTATTTAACACAAGACTTTCATCTTTAGAAGAGAGACAGGAGGAGACAAAGAAAGCAGAAACCAGTGGGAGAAATGTTAGAAAAGAAAAAGGAGAGGATATTTGTGAATGAGAGATTCAGAATTTTTAGATGATAATTTTCATCTATTATTCTAAATTCTATATGCAACTTTGCCCCCGCCATCCAAAGAAAATAAAATAATAGCTGATAAACGATGTTTTCTATTTTTTGTGACATGGCCTACATCTTTCAATGGAAGTGCTTATACGAGTATTTGGGGAACAACACACATGAATTTATTCTGATTAACATCGGAAATTATCTTCTCAGAAGCCGTATCATTTTACTCTGAGTATGGAAGGTTGTTCCCAGCTGATTCTCAAATGGCTTTGAAAGGCAGAGCCTCCCTGACTGATGAGTGGTGGGACTAAGGCCCTCAGGCATCTATTTGCAAGTGCTGATAAGCCTGGGGACAAGCGAACCTTCAAAGGTTTGTACTAGGTGCCTGGAGATTCTCAAAATATATAGAACTGAAGCATTAAAAAAACATGAATGTGCTATCTCAGCCCTACAGGCTAGGTCAGATGCCCAAGAGAGAGAACTGAATTTCACAGAGGATTTTCCTAGCCTAGTTTGTAGTTTTCTTAATCCTGCTAACCCTGAATCATATAATTCTATGTTTGTTTTTGGTTTTTTTTTTTTTTGAGACGGAGTCTAGCTCTGTCGCCCAGGCTGGAGTGCAGTGGCGTGACCTCATCTCACTGCAAGCTCCGCCTCCCGGGTTCAGGCTATTCTCCTCCCTCAGTCTCCCGAGTAGCTGTGACTACAAACGTCCGCCACCTGGCCCGGCTAGTTTTTTGTATTTTTAGTAGAGACAGGGTTTCACCATGTTAGGCAGGACGGTCTCTATCTCCTGACCTCGTGATCCGCCCGCCTCGGCCTCCCAAAGTGCTGGGATTACAGGCGTGAGTCACCGTGCCTGGCCTATGTTTGCTTTATTAATGGCCTTCTTCTAACACACTTATATTCTACATTTGTGTTGGAAAAGCTATAAATATTGTTCCTTTACCTTGATCCAGTTATCATGCTTTCTGTAGATAGCTAGGTCATATTTTAAGTACTTGATTACAAGATATGCGCAATGATTTGTTAAACCTTTTACTCTGTTAACACGCCAGTGCTGCACACCATCCTTTTGCAATTCTTTTATGAATGAGGCCTAATATAATGAAAACTGAACACGTTAAACATGTATGAGCTGTAGCATTCTTTTCCCATCAACAAAGATTGACATTGATTATAGGACTTGGGAATCTACAACTAATTTCATGTCTAAGAACAACAATCTCTATTTATATTGGGACAATGCTCAAGTAACCAAAATGTCCTCATAGCTCAGCAAACATGAGATAAATGACTGGAAATGAGATAATATTTAAAACCACTACCTAAATCTCACCACTCCCTAGCCTTCACTTGCCAACCTTACAACCTTGGCTACCACTATCACTCCCAAGCCCATCTGTCTCCTTTGTAGTTTTCTCTTGTCATTGTTACTCTTTTATTCAATGCAGACTTTTTCCTCAATGTAGCAAAAATTGAGAACCCTAGTGTTTACATTTTATAGTCTCAACCACACAAAGATTTGAACAACTATATCTTTCTGCATTTTTTTAACAAAAGCACAAAATCCAAAAGCACAGACTCGTTAATCCATGTAGGGTAGCATCCAATCCCTGGGCCAATTAACTGCAGTCAGGGAGATAGCTACATTGAAAATAGGCTGCTAATGTGATAACTTGTAGATTACGAGGAATGGGTACAGTTCCAGTAAAAGCAAGAACTCTCTCTTAATAGGAAAATTGAGTCTTAAGTACTCATTCTTTCATTCATTTACCTATTATGTGCCCAGTATTTTCTAGATCCTGGGGAAACAACAATTAACAATTAATTAAATAAGAGGGATATAGTTCGTGTTTAACAAAGCTCACAGTGTTACGGCAGAGAATAGTAGTTAAATAAGAAATAAAAATTAAGTAAAATAGTAAGCTATCAAGATTACAGTAAGTGACATGGCCTCTGAGAAAATAATTTCTGATATCAATACATTCACTGTATTCATTTACTGAATTACTTATTAAGAGAGAACTTACTAAATAGTTAACCTATTCATGTCATCAATGGGTTCTAGAAACCTCACTTCATCAGTAGGTTCTTAGAAACTGGGACTTTAAGTGAAATGATGTACAGCAGGTCCACAAATAATGTCCTTTTGTTCAACTCTTTTGCTACAACATTGATGAGGGAAAAAATGGCTTTGTTATACATCATTTTGGTTGAAGTCATAGTTTCCAAGAACCTATATATGATGTTAAATGAGGACTTACCATACTTTGAAAAAAAATCATCCACCATTCTAAACACTTTGTATACATTACCTCCTTTAATAGTTTTATAGAACTTACTCATCACTTTACAACTGAAGAAACCTGATGCTTAGCCTGGCAGTATAATTTACCCAAAGTCACACAGCTAAGAAAGCAAAGATTTGAGATTTTGACAAAGGTCTGCCTGTCTTAGTCTGTTCAGTCTTGCTATAAAAGCATACCTGAGATTGGGTAATTTATAAAGAAAAGAGGTTTATTTGGCTTATGATTCCAGTGGCTGGGAAGTCCAACACTGGGTAGCTGTATCCAGTGAGGGCCTCATGCTGCTTCCACTCATGTCAGAAAGCAAAAGAGAAGCAGGTATGTGCAAAGAAATCATATGATGAGAAAGGAAGCAAGAGAGGGTAACCAAGGAAGCCAGAATCTTAACAACCCACTCTCAGGGAAACTAACCCATTCCTCAAGAGTGAGAACTCACTCACTCTCTTAGGAAGGCATTAATCTATTCATAAGGCAACTGTTCCCATGAACTGAACACCTCCCACTAGGCTTCACCTCCCAACATTGACACATTGGGGATCAAATTTCAACATGAGTATTGTTGAAGATAAATCCCATCCAAACCATAGCACTGCCTAACACCAAAATCTGCACAGTTCTACACTAAGTTACACTCCAAATGCTAATCTGATAGGAGAAGCCCATAGGAACATGTAACAGAGTCCCATGATCAAGGAAAGATTCTCAGAGAAACTAAAGTACTAAACTTACAGATAAATAGAATGTAGCTAACTGAAGAGGAGATAGTATATTCTAGATAAAAAGAACAGCATCAGCAGAGATGAGGATAACATAGTCATGATTAAGGAAATAAAAGGCCTGCAGTAGTGCTGGAACATATGGAGGGAAAATCCTAGCAAGAGAAAAGTTAGAGGGCCAGGCACGGTGGCTCACGCCTGTAATCCCAGCACTTTGGGAGGCGAAGGCAGGTGGATCACGAGGTAAGGAGATCAAGACCATCCTGGCCAACACGGTGAAACCCTGGCTCTACTAAAAAAAAAAAAATACAAAAAAAATTTAGCCAGGCGTGGTGGCAGATGCCTGTAGTCCCAGCTACTCAGGAGGCTGAGGCAGGAGAATGGCGTGAACCCAGGAGGCAGAGCTTGCAGTGAGCGAGATGGCACCACTGCACTCCAGCCTGGGCAATAGAGCAAGACTCTGTCTCAAAAGAAAAAAAAAAAGAGAGAGAGAGAGAAAAGTTAGAGGAGAATGCATCCATGTTGGTGTATATATCAATAGTTCCTTTCTTTTTATACGTGAATAGTATTTCATCATATGGCTGTACCACTATTTGTTTATCTGTTTGTCACTGATAGGCATCTGGATTGCTTCCAGTTTACAAATAAATCCATCATGATTTATTTGTATGAACATATGCTTTGATTTTTCTTGGACAAATACTTACAAAGGGAAAGGTGCTTGTATCAGTGTGTGTGCTTAATTTTATAAGAAATTGTCAAATTGTTTTCCAAAGTAGGTGTACCATTTTATATTCCTAACAGAAGTGTATAAGGGTTACAGCTCCTCCATATATCCCTGTCAATACTTGGAATACTCAGTCTTTTTAATTTTCAGACCTCCTAATAAGTGTGAGGTGATATCTCCATGTGTTCTCAATTTGTGTTTTCACCTTTTCATGTAGTTATTTGTCATCCACATATCTTCTTCGGTGAAGCATCCTTTCAAATTATTTGTCCATTTTTATTGGGTTGTTTTTTATTGGGTTTTGAGAGTTTTTATGTATTATGGATTAAAATTTTTTATCAGATACATAACTTGCAAATATTTTCACTTAGTCTTTGACTTTTCATTGTGTTTCCATCATGTTTTGAAGGACAGAAGTTCTTAATTTTGATAAAATCTAATTTATTGATGTTTTACTTTGTGCATCATGCTTCTGGTATCACATCTAAAGATTATTTGCCTAATACCAGGATCATGGAAATTTTCTTACAGATTTCATTTTAAAATTTTATGCTTTTGAGTTTTACATTTGTCTTTGATTCATTTTGGATTATTTTTTGAATCATATGGAAATGCAAAGGACCTGTAATGACCAAAAACACTTTGTAAAGAAAGAACAAAGTTGCTGTACTACCTGATTTGAAGACTTATTATAAAGCTACAATAATCAAGAGAGTATGTCATTGGTCTAAAAATAGACAAATAGATGAATAGAACAGAGTGAGAAGTCTACATGCAGACTCACTCATATATGGTCAATTTATTTTTGAAAAAGGTACATAGACAATTCAGTGGAAAAGGCTAACCTTTTCAATAAATCATGCTGCAACAATTAGATATACATAAGCATAAGTAAATATTGATCCATATTTCATACCATTCAAAGTGTGTTATAATTATAATTTAGCTAAGAAAATTGTGACAGATGAAGTCTTGATTGACAGGACAGATAAATTACTATTGCTAACTTATGTCAACAATAAAATTAAACCTATTTAAGAGTAAAAATATCAGAAGGGGAAAAGATTTCACTAAAATAAGAATAATGTATGTAAGATACATAGATAAAATAATAACACCAGAAAAGGAGATACAAAGAGAAAAAGCTTTAAATTAGATCAAAGAGTTTTCTAAAAGGAAATGTCATCACTTTATAAAAGAATGTCTTCTTATTCCAGTTGTTTTCAAGTTTACTTTTAGTCATGGAATTATTTATTCAAGGGAAGTCTTAAGTAGAACTAAAAACAAATAACTCTGGTTGAAACCAGGATAAAGGGCCAACCACCACATTAACTTATCACTCTGCACCCCACCTTACTACACATACACAGAAACATCTACCATGAGATGCATATAATACTTTTAAAAGACCCTAAGTTGCACTCACTAGGTTCTTTGTGTGAATATGGGAGAATTTGTTTAGGGTGGACAGAATTGTGAATCATCAGCATGCACATTTTTAGCTTAACTAGATGTATTATTTCCTAGGTCTACCATTAAAAAAATCTCAAATTTGGGGACCTAATGGAAAAGAAATTTATTGTCTCATTTTTGGGGAGGCTAGAGGTCCAAAATCAAGGTGTTGCCACAGTCGTTCTTCCTGTAAACACTAGCAGGAAGGGTGGATGCTGTCTTGCCCCTTCCCACTTCTAGTAACCCCAGATGTTCCTTACTTGAGGAAGTATAACTCCAATCTCCACCTCCTTCTTCACCTAGCATTGTCCCTGGGTCTTTGTGTCTGCACACAGCCATCTTCTCATGTGGATATCAGTCCTGTTGGATTAGGGGCCCACCCTAATCTAGTACGGCATCATATTAACTAATTATATCTGCAATCACTATATTTCCAAATAAAGTCACATTATGAGGTGCTGGAGATAAGGATTTCAACACGCCTTTTCTGGGGTGAACACAGCTCAACACTAAATAATTCCAACTTTTTCTTTCACTTTGTTGTGCCAATGTTCACTCCATTATAATAACAATGTATTAAGAGTTTGGTTGTTTTGGGGTGCTAAGCATTATTAGATTTTATCATTATGTCTAACCTCATGGCTACAAAATGATATTTAACTGTTGCATTCTTCTAATTACTAGTGAAATGAAACATCGTTTTATATGTGTAATGAGCATTCTAGTTTCTTCATTTGTAGATTACTTATTCACATATTTTGTCAATTTTTCTGTTGGCTTGTTTGTAATTTTTCATGGATTTGGAGAAAGTGTTTATAGCTTCCAGATACTAATGGTGGCTACTTAAATGTCTGCTATAGTTTACATATTTAACAATGAAAGCTTAATTTTTACTACAACTCACTTACTCTATTAAGCTAAAAAGGTAGAAATGACAAGTTGGGGATAGAGAGGCAATACACAGCATTTGTCAACTATGGAGGGAGTGTTGAAATTGTATTGTTTTACAAAATCCAAGATATTCCATTACACATGCATGTACAAACGCACACAGGCACACACACACACGTACACACAGATGTACAAACACTCATAAACTGCTGATTATTCTTACTCAAAAGGTGAAATTGCTGTTTCCAGGCAAGTAGCAAAGCTTCACATCATGCCAGGCCCCTTAGCAGAGAACCCAGAGGGATTTTCCATGACTTAGAATAAGATCAAGACAAGCTTCAGTAACTAGTTTCAAACAATTTCCTCTATTCATCATATAAAACATTATTGCAGAACTAATGAAATAATCTGAGTGTCAACATGCTGGGAAATAACTGAAGACTGAAGGAAAGAAGGAACAACTTAAGGAACTACATGGAGGAAGCCATCAATAGGAAATCTACAATTTTATGATGGATAAAAACCAGCTTACCTTTAGAGTTTATTCTATTTGCAAACATCTAGGATTATGACTGGAAGAGGGAATGCAAATATCTAAGAATAAAAAGTGGTTGTTTTCACTTTATGCTCAGGAGGATTTTATACATAATCACTTTTTGGAGTATAATTTGTTCATTTATAAAAGTATGTATATATGTTCAAACCTAAAACAGAAAAAACATGCAGTCACACTACTTAAACTGAAATGACTTTCTTTCTGGTTTGTTCTACATATAATTTTTATGTCTATTTCTTTTGGTTAACTGGTATGTTCCTTAGAATAACCTAGGTTATATTGCACTAACAATTTAACTTTGATATCTAAGGGTCTTAATATAATGAAGTTACATTTCTTGTTAACTGTTAATGTCCAGTACATTGTATTTTGCCCTACTTCACACAATCTCCAACTGACGGAAGCTTAACTATGGAAAATGTGGTCTCAGAACACCTTTTAGTGGCAGAGGGAGAATACTGGAAAATCTCAGAGAGATGTTTCTGTTCACATTTCATGGAAAAAAACTAGTCAAAGGCCACACACCACTGCAAGGGTGCTGGGAGGAGTAGTTTCCCCTAAGCCTAAGAAGAAAACAGAACTGGATATTGGTAAGCATTATAATGGCTACCAGAGCTAATGTGCTTTGTTTTCTTTTTGTTTTGGAGCAGTGGTGTTTTTTCTTGGTAATAGTTTCTGAGGAATTTTGACTTATATCTTTTTATCTTACCCAACCCAAATTTGTCTCAGAATTGCTGGGAATTTCCACGTGTAATACTATGTTGGCACTATTTATTCTAAGCATATTACTTGTTAAATCCTTCCTGAAAAGGATCAGCTTAATATACTAGGAATTGAGCTGATAGATATGACCAGAAAGCAGCCCTGGAAGGTAGCAGGAAGGCAGCACTCCATGCTCACAAATTTTTGTGAATTCACCATTACAGAATTTTCAGTCCCAGTATTTCAACAAAACAGGAGTCCCTCAGCTTGAAGATTAGAAAGTAATGCTTCTTAAATTATTATTAGTCTGAATTTGATTCCTCCCCAACAATGTGGTCATTTGCATTTGATTTAATTTTTCAGTAAACATGTAGCCCTTTCTTCTCTCCTATAAAGAAAACTTAAATAACCATAAAAAATATTGAAATAATCCAAAGTTAGATAGGGTAGGAAAAGTCAGTTTCAGGTTTAATGTCAAATGTGCATTTTCACAACTTTGGGGGCAAAGGAAACCAAAATTTAAATCAAATTTGAAAAATAAAGTTTTTTAAAAAATCTATTCTATACATTTTGAGAATTTTTTTAATGCAAAGGTTTGATAGACAGCCATACTTTTATCATTGGACACAGTGATCATTACTCATAGACCTGCCTAGCATCTTACAAGGGATATTTCATTTCAATTTTGATCTCTGTTTTTTATACATACACTATACACTACTTTCATTTGAGTAGAAGAGAAGTTATAATGTACTGATCATGCACTTAGGGGTTTTGTCACTGAAATTTTAAAATATTCTTAGTTCAAACTAATTGTATTTGGCTTCAGGGCCCAGTATTAATACCATCTCTATCACAATGTCTTAGAATTCACTAGAAGTAATTGCATGTTTGTTCTTTTGTCATAGCCCTTTGTCAACTAACTCCTCTAATAAATAATTACTTTAGGTTGAGTGCTGTTTTTCTAACCTCATTGATTCTAAACTCCTTGAGAGCAGAACATATTTTTTATTTAATGCTGCCAAAAACCCTACATTAGCTTCCCATAGTTTTGTAGTAACAAATTACCACAAAGTTAGTGGCTTAAACCAACAGAAATTTATTCTCTCCAACTTCTAATTTATTCTCTTCAATTCCAGAAGTCTGAAATCACTGAGCCAAAATCAATGTCATCAGAGTCACACCTTCTTTGGAGTCTCTAGGAGAGAATCTGTTCCCTGACCCCCTGGCTTCTGGTGGCTGTCAGCTTCCTTGACTTGAGGCCACATCACTCCAGTCTCTGCCTCCATAGTCACATTGCCTCCTCCTTTTCTGAGTGTGTCTAATTTCCCTCTGCCTCTCTTTTATGAGGACACTTGTGATGGCATTTAGGGTTTCCCTGGATAATCTCTTCATCTCAAAATCCTTATCAAGTCTACAAAGAGCTTTTTTTCCAAATAAGGTTGTATTCACAGGTTTTAGGGATTAGAACATGGACAGATCTTTGGGATCGATTGTCAGCCTATCACATATCCCAACTCTTGCCCAGCTTGGAGTACAGTCCTCAAGTACCCAGTAAACCTTTGTTGATTTGAAAAGTAATATCTTGACGGCAGTAATTTTATATCTGTCTCTGCAGTTGTGACATCTTTTATCTCTACTTTTCCTGGGTTATTTCTTCTTCCGTGGACTGACTGCTTTGCTCATCATCAAAATCAATCTAAAATGGCATCCTTAATCTTGGCACATGCAGAATTTTCCACTTCAATTTTCCACAGATTATTGATTCATTCTCTCCATGACTTTACTCTGGAATTTGTGAGTGAGACAATCTAACTGGCCCACTCTCTGTCCAGTGTTGAATTGCTCACCCAAGGCAGCTTCTGTCAAAAGGAAGAGCCCAAAATTTTGCTGATTCTCTATTAAGAGAGAATATATGGGGGAGGAGATACAACTGGTACCTCTACTACAGGGGAGGCACAGGAGAAATGCTTTCTTAATCTTTGGTATGTAATATTAACTTTAGTCTTCATGTTTGCTAATCAGGGTTTTAGGACCTGGATTAAAGAAAATTTAGTGAGTCACACTATATCTTTGTTTTCTATGCTTTACCTCTAGAAATTACTTTTTTTTCCTTTGATGGCCAACAAGTTTAAAACTTGTAAACTCTTACGAGCTCCGAGCAAGACACCCAATTGTTTCTTACCCTAGATTAATCTCTAACTCTATATGTGACATCTTTTGGCAAAATACTATACATTTCTTCTAGTTCTAATTGTCTAAACTTCAGCAGAGAAAACTTGTGTCTTTTTTTAGAATTTTCAGATATGTTCTATCAGACTTTTTTACTTTTTGTAAAAGATAAAAGAATTTCATATGTAACATCAAAACAAACTGCATTTTGTAAGACTTATCAAATAATACTCTCTGAGAGATTTGCCTAGTATATAGACAATTGTAATTGCAAACTAATTTCACCAATATTACATCCCAAAGAAGATTTTATACATTTGTAAACTGTTCTGTAACATTTGTCATTTTAAATTGTATTAAGAACATTTAACATGAAATCTGCCCTTTTAACTCACTTTTAAGCATACAATACAGTATTGTTAACTGTAGACACAATGTTGTAGAGAAGCTCTCTAGAACTTACTCATCTTGCATAATGGAAACTCTAACTTCATTGAATGGCAACTCCCCTTTTCCCACTTCCACTAGTCCCTGGCAACTACTATTCTACTCTCTCCTTCTATAAGTTTGTTTATTTTAGATATCTCATATAAGTGGAATCACACGGCATTCGTCCTTCTGTGACTGGTTTATTTCACTTAGCATAGTGTTCTCCAGGTTTATCCATGCTGTTGCTATTGCAAGATTTCCTTCCTTTTTGAGGCTGAAAAATATTCCACCGTGTGTGCATGTCACATTTTCTTTATCCATTCATCTGTCAATAAATGCTTATGGTATTTCATATCTTGGCTATTGCTAATAGCGCTGCAATGAACATGGGAGTTCAAATATCTCTTCAATGATGTGATCTCAGTTTTTTGGTTAAATATCCAGAAGAGAAATTTCTGTATTATATGGTAGTCCCATTTTTAAATTTTTGAGGAACCTCCGTATTGTTATCCATAGCAGTTGCACTACTTTATGTTCCTACCAACAGTGCACAACGGTTCCAACTTCTCCACATCTTTACCAACATTTATCTTTATATATACATACTTATAAATATATAAAATGGGCATAGAAACAGGTGTGAGCTGATATCTCACTGCAGTTTGATTTGAATTTTCCTGATTAGTGATGTTGAGTGCTTTCTCATATACCTGGCCTTTTGTATGTCTCCTTTGGAAAAATGTCTATTCAAGTCATTTGCTCATTTTTAAATTGAGTTATTAGCGTTTTTCCTATTAAGTTGTAGGAATTCCTTATATAGTTTTGATATTAATCTTTCGCTATACCTATGGTTTGCAAATCTATTCTCCCTTTCCATAGGTTGCCTTATCAACTCTTGAGTGTTTCCTTTGCTGTGAAGTTTTTAGTTTGATGTGGTCCCACTTGCTTATTTTTGCCTTTGTTGTCAGTGCTTTTACTGTCATATCCAATAATCACTGCCACAACCAATGTCATGAAGCTTTTCGGGAATGTTGCATCTTAATGTATCATTCTCCACTAACTTGAGCAACTTCAAACTAATGTAAAATATACTTTTAGTAAGCAATTAAGAAGTAATATAAATTTCGAAATGAATGCATTTTATTGTCTCTCCTAAGCAAATTGTGAAATCCAAAAATCGAAACAGAAACAAAGGAAAAAAATAGAGAAGTTCTGTCTTGTTGCTGCCAACAGGCTGGAAATCCCCTTTAAGAAAATAGTTTAAACTTAAGAAAGCAGCTGGAAGCATTTAGATAGTCCAAGACATTTCAACATTCCTTGTAGACTGTCATTTAAAAAGGATTTTTAATCATGTTTTAAAAAGAAATAAAGAGTGGGTTTATCAGCAAAGTGACTTTTTGAAAAATTACTTTTTTATTTGTAATCAAAGCAGAGATTATAGATACTTGGCTTTAGACAAAACATTTTCTCCTAAACCTTCAAGAAAATATCTCTGATTTATGTCTGCTGCTTCACTCATCCCTGCCCTCATTTTTCAAAGCAATATAAGGCAGGGTGATGGAAGGGTGTTAATCTGACAGATATTGAACCAGTAATTAAGTAAAAAATGTTTACAGCATTTCCTCTGAACATTTTATGTATGTTTTTGTCTGCTATTTTACAGTTTGGACTTTTTAAAATAATGTTTTCCCAAGAGACTCATAAGCTTCTTTCTTAAAATGCTTCCACCCTTTTTGTTTAATTCCTCTCAAATTTTCCCAGGACATTCTTTTGCTCCCTGAAAGCACAGAAGTTAATTTTAGAGAAGTTAGTTAGCTTTCAATGGATGAGAGCTGTCCTGGTCACTCAGCACCCCCATGTTCATTGCAGCATTAATAGCCAAGATATGAAAACAGCCTGTGTGTCCATCAATAGATGGATGCATATAAAATATAGTATACATATACACCCACACACATATATACACAATGGAATATTATTCAGCCATTAAAAAAAAAAAAAAGCAAGAAAATGCTGCCTTTTCCAACAGCATGGATTATACTAAGTGAAATAAGCCAGACACAGAAAGAAAACTACTGCATGATGTCACTTACATGTAGAATTTTTAAAAGTTAAACTCACAGCAGCAGAGAGTAGAAGGGTAGTTACCAGAGGCTGGCAGGGTAGGAGGGCAGTGGAAATGAGATGTTATTCAAAAGGTACAAACTTGCAATTACAGGATGAATAGTTTTGGGGATCTAACATAAAGCATGGCAACAACAGTTAATAATATTGCATTGTATATTTGAAATTTTCTAAGAGAATAGACTTTTTTCTTTTTATATAGTATACATTAGTTTGTACAAACATATTCTCATATTACAAACGCAATTGAGTGCATGCATCTTCCTTTGATATTTGAATCATCTGAAATAACAAATAGAACTATACATTCAAAAGAATCCTCATTTGGATAACAAAAAAAAGCCAAGTTAAACAACAAAAAAAAAACTTTTCCTTTCTTACAAGTAAACACTGAAGTAGATTTAATTTGGCTTTCATTTTAAAAGACCCCAAAACCAAAAGCAGCTTAAAAACTAATTAAAATGGATTTAAAATTTGTTTACTAAGCTATTGGTCTCTAGCATCATTTTCTCTTTTCTGTTGTTTTGATGCAGGTTCTTTTTTGTCTGTTTCTTCTCTCCCTCTTTTCACTGGTCCACTTGCACCATTTTCATCATGTTCATCATCACTAACAAATTTCATTTTCTTGCCCTGAAACTGTACTTCTCCTTTAGCAAACTCAGGCTAGGCAGCTTTATTACCCTTTCCTTTTAAATCTGTGACCTTTTGACTTCCATTTGTTTGGGGATTCGTGTTGGTCTTTTTATGATTTTTTCAATGCTTCTTTTTCCACCTGTCCTTCTAGTACTTCCCAAGTCACTTCTTTGTTCCTTAATTGTAGATTACCATTATTTGCATCTTTGACTTTTCCCAACGCTTCCTCAACTTTTTCTTTAAATCGAATTATTCCCTCTTTTGCACCTCTGACAAAGTCATCCATTTTAGTTCACCATGATTTGAGAAAAGGATGTGTGAACCTTCTCTACAGGTCTGATCATCTAAGTCACCCAAAAATTTCAGCAAGCATCCAATCTTTTCTCTCAAGAGATTCCATTTCAGCATCTTCTAGCTTTCATTTTCCTTCTTGCTCTTGTTTTGCTCTTAATTTATCCTCCATATTACTTTGTTGCCTTTCTTCACTTTTTTCAGCAAAGTAATATTTCTTGAAAAGTATTAGTAGACTGTGTTTTTGTACTTCTGGCTAGGGGTCTCTACAAACTTTTTAGCAGATTCATTGTTACCAAACACAGCAAACATTGATCCTTTAAATGCTTTATGCAATGTTCTTCTCATCAGGATAGTTAGTACTTGACCTCTATCTTCTAATCATTCTTTTATGTCATCAACAGTTGCATCAGTTGGGAAGCCTTTGATATAAATAGATGTTTTTTACATCATTGTTATACTCATCGGTCACTTCAAGGAGGAGTTTACTTAGAGACATTCTGATTTTAGTTTTATCTTCACTGATTTCCATGAGTTCTGCCTTGGATTTCCTCAATGCTTCCACAGTTACATTAAAGTCTGTCGTGAGATGGTTTAACCTGTTGAATTTTATCAATATCTCCAAAGGTACCCAGCCTTCATTCAGTTTGACCCATTCCTTTAAAAATTTGTCCCATGGCAAATTGAAGTCTCCAAATTAATACTCAATTTGATGACAGAATTTGGCCCTCAGACCAGCGTTTTCAGCCACCGTGGTATTCTTTAACATCCTAGTCCTGCAGAGTCAAGCCATAAGCTCACAAGCAACAGTAACATCTTGACTTCCCCTGAGTAGCTCTTAAGTGTTCTTACCACACACAGAAAAAAAGGTAATTATGTGAGGTAACAGTGTCAGGTAACTTGATAGTTGTCATCATTTTGCAATGCATACATATGTCAAATAATCACGTTATACACCTTCAATATATACAATTTTTGTTGATGAATTGTACCTCAATGAAACTGGAAAAAATATTTTAATGAAGTAAAATAAAATTTGCATTTCTGATTTTATGAACCTGTCTTTTACCCTAGGAAGGCCAGGTCGGGGTGGGGGAAGGGAGGAAAGAATGACCTCTTTTTCTTACTCATCCATATAATTTCTTTATGTTGAAAATGTCTTCCTAATGCTTATTTTTGTTTTACTTATCTTAAAATGGAAAGATTTTAATATAATCAAATAATTTAGTATTTTCCTTTATAATATCTACATAAAAGGCAAAAGAAGGGAGGAAATATGAAAATGAATGAGATTCAATTTAATAGAATTTGGCAAAAATAGCACCTTTTTCTTTTTAAATCATATTTGCTCTAGTATATGTGCGTATTTGCTTATGTTTGTAGCTGATGCCAGTTCTTGAGGTAAAGAAATTATTTCAGGTCTTGCCTATGATGGGTATCTTTGTAAGATCACTCTAAGTCCAGAGGAAGTTTTCTCAATTATGCAGGTGTAATATCTCCATAGTCATCTCATTTCAGGAGAACAAAGCATAAAGACACATGACTCATGCCACTCAAATGCCAGTAAGACCACTAACCAAATATTCATTTAAAATTGGAAGCAAGTTCATAAAGCAATCAGTTAGTCAGGTGAACGAAGCATCCCCTCCCTAAAGGAGAGTCATGAATGAGTGTAAGAAGTTACTTAGATAATATAGAACTAGAGAAAAAGGAGTTGGAAATGGCAATATTCTAATACCTGTCTTTGAATGTACTGAGTGAGACACAGTCTTTATTTAATAGGGCCTAAATGGATTATGATTATTTAATTGCTATGACTGTGAGTAAACTAACAATTGTCCTTTTCTTATCATCATATTTATGACTTGTACCATTGTTTTTATCAGTAAATATATGGAATATTTGATGGGCATTTTTTGGTCTTTTTTGAAGGCATCCAGGTCAAATATAAGATTCCGATTCTTCTTGAGTTAAATAAACTGATTTGTTGGTCTTGTTAGTTGGGGGGTTTCCTATACATTGAGTGTCATGTTAAGCAAAATTTACTCCTAAAAGACAGTTTGATGGGGTTGATGGGTAGGATACACAGGTGTGCAAAAATTGCAAAACTAATTGAAGATAATGAATGCTCCACTGTTCTGCCCTGGAGCCACAGAACAGCAGGTAACATGTCTTAGCGTTTTCTTTATTCTGTTTTTCAACATATTCTTTGCCAATTGAGAAATCTGTTTATTTTCGGTGCATTTAGAGTTTGGCATTTTAAAATTTTATGTTATTTATTTCCAAACCATCTGAAAATTTGTCAGTTTTTGTTAAACCTGTTAAAAATATTGACTTGTAGTTGCAGCTTTATATAAAGTAGTCACTGGCTTCCAATATAGTTAAGGTTTGTAGATAAACAACAGTCCTAAGTAGAAATATTTCTATACCTCCAGCCAATAGGCCAACATGTGCATTATCAGATCTGATCATAACTGGGTGATCAATGGAGATTAAATGTTTCCAGTTTCATTATATGCTTCTGTTTAATTATCTGAGTACCAATTATGCAAGCATTATTCTTTGCAATTCTAGAAAGAGACAAAATACGTGTTCCAAAGGTGGCTGGGTGGTTGTTGTTGTTGTTGTTGTTGTTGTTGTTGTTGTTTTGAGATGGAGTCTCAATGTGTCGCCCAGGCTGGAGTGCAGTAGTGCGATCGGGGCTCACTGCAACCTCTGCCTCCCAGGCGCAAGTGATTCTCCTGCCTCAGCCTCCTGAGTAGCTGGGTGCGTACCACCGCGCCCAGCTAATTTTTGTATTTCTTGTGGAGACAGGTTTTCACCATGTTGGTCATGCTCGTCTTGAACTCCTGGTCTCAGGTGATCCACCTGCCTCAGCCTTCCAAAGTGCTGGGATTACAGGCATGAGCCACCGCGCACTGCCAAAATAGCTGCTTTTTGAAAAGCTCTTTGAAAATATGACATCCACACATGAAAAGGTCAACATTAGGAAAGTTAAACAGCCTATATAAAAAAAAAAAACAGTGAAATAGATGTTTCCAGGAATTATACATTAATATAACACATAGAATAAATGCTGGGTTCAAATGAGTTCAGGGAAAAGGTCAATAAGCAAACTTGGCCAGAGAATGTTCCATTACTGGTCAGACTCAAAGGATGGATAGAATTTGGGAAGAATAGAAGATAAGGATGAAAATGTGGTTGGTCGGAGACACTAAATGGTGTAAACAGAAATGTTCTATTATTAGGTTGGTGCAAAAGTAATTGCAGTTTTTGCCATTATAGAAGAGTGACTTTATCAGTCTAAGTAAACACGGAGGTCAAGTTAGAATGCTCTATTTAACATCTAATGGATGTTTGAAAACTTCTTTTGTGTTCATGGGAACTGTTTTAATAACATTATAACAAAGCATATTCTATTGTTCAGAGTTTTGCTTTATGGACTTAACTGAGATTTCTCAGAAGCATGCTGTATGCTTGTTTTCCATTTTTACTAGCACTGGTACATAACCTGATACATAAAAGTCATTTACGAAATCTTAGATGAATGAAATGGGGCAAAAATAAATTCTGATAGATATTCCTTTAATTCCTGGAGCTTACATTTTTAGTGAGAAAGGCAAGAGATACCTGAATATTCTCTGGTTTAAAGTGATATTGTATTGGCTTTCCTCTGAAAAGCAAATGAATTGAAAAACACACTTGAAAATACTGTATTACTGCTGAAAGAAATCATAGATGACATAAACAAACGCAAAAACATTCTTTACTAATGGACTGGAAGAATCAATATTGCTAAAACGTCCATCTCTACAAAGCAATCTAGAGACTCAATGCTATTCCTATCCAACTTGCCAACATCATTTTTCACAGAATTAGAGAATTATTCCAAAATTCTCACTATTTGTGAGAATATAAAATTATTTCAGTCCCTGTGGAAAGCAGCTTGGAGATTTCTCAAACAACAACAACAAAAAAACTTGAACTACCATTTGACCCACCAATTCTATTACTGCATATAAACCCAAAGGAAAATAAATTGTTTTACTAAAAAGATACTTGCACTCATCTGTTCATTGGAGCACTATTCACAATACCAAAGGCATGAAATCAATCTAGGCACCCATCAATGGTGGACTAGATAAAGAAAATGTGGTACATATACCCCATGGAATACTACACAGCCATAAAAAATGATGAAATCATATCTTTGCAGCAACATGGATGCAGCTAAAGGTCATTATCCTAGGTAAATTAACACAGAAACAACAGAAAATCAAATATAGTATGTTCTCACTTATAGTGGAAGCTCATTCCTGAGTACACACAAAGATAGGAATGATAGACACTGGGGACTACTAGAGTGGGGAGTGAGAGGGGCAAGGACTGAAAAGCTCCCTGCTGGTTACTACATTCACTATCTGGGTGACAGAATTAATAAAAGCTCAAAGGTCAGCATCTGGCAATATACTACACCTTGTAACAAAGCTACACATATACCCCTGAATCTAAAATTGAAATTATTTTTAAAAGAGATTCAGGCCAGGTACAGTGGCTCACAACAGTAATCCCAGCACTTGAGGAGGATGAGGCAGGGGGGTCACTTGAGCTCAGGAGTTCAAAACCAGCCTGGGCAACAAAGTGAGACCCCTGGAGAGACAGAGAGCGAGAGAGAGGGAAATTCAAATCACAAAAACAAAAAACATAATTCTATGTTAAAGTTAAATGGGATTATTTTTATGTATTAATTTATTCATTCAACAAATATTTATTGGATACTTAGTACACACTGGATACTACTGTTCTAGGGGAAGATGATACAGTGGTTAACAAAGTTAATAAAACTTCTGTCCTCATGGAGCTTATATTCTAGTAGAGGGAAACAAACTAATTTGTTTAAAAAGTAAAAATTATTATATGAACTGTAGTTTGTAGAAATTGACCAAATTGTTGGCTTCTTTCTGTATCCCCACCTTGACTGTGTCATGTCACCATGCCTGAATTCTGACTCTGTGCTTGGCCATGCCACCTGCTTTAGCCAATGGGGCACCTTGCTAGCTTGCTGATGGTTGAGAGACACATGCCACAGAGCCAAGACTCCCACCTCACTGGGCCCCGCCTAGATTAGCCAGCAGCCAGGGGAGCCACAGACCTGGAAATGAACCTAGCCCACATCAGTGGAGCTGCCTAGAGACCCACAGTTGGCCACAGACACAGGGCAGATCAGACAAGCACTGCACACTTGGAGCTAAATAAATGTTTACTGTTGCACGCCATGGGATTTGAGGTTCTGTGTGAATGCAGCATTTTTGGAGCAATGGTGATAATTGTGTTTGAGAAAAATAAAACTGCAAGGGTCAACAGGGAGAGCAGGGAGGGGGTCATTTGCAAGTTTATGTAAGGTCATCAGGGAAGGTCTCCCTGAGAAGATGACACTTGAAAAAAGACTTCAGGAGGTGGGAGAGGGACCTATGTCTCTATCCAGGAGGGAAGGGGGAGTGTTTCAAGCTGAGAAAAGAACATGTCCAAAGAGACAGCCTTCTGTGTCTAAGGATCCCAAGAAAGCCAGTCTGACTGGAGCAATGACAAAGAGACGAAGGAGATGAGGTCAGTAAAACCAGTGGAACAGAACAGACCCAAATTCTGTGCTGCTCCAGGAATTCTCAAAGCTGTGTTATGCTTACAAGCCTTGTGAATTCCAGAATGGACATTTGGAGTTCTGCAATTCCTCACATGTACTTGATAATCCAACCCTTTTTTGCACACAGCATCTCAAAGCACGAGAGCCTGCAGAACTCTCCTCTGGGAAAGCTAATTTACTGACATGCAGATAAATGGGTTGCCTTAATCTTATGGTCCCAGGCGAGGCCCAGACAGAATGGTCTGAGACAGGTTGAAGGTAGCACCCTGAGTACGTTCCAGAGGATCCAGGCTCTCAGGTGGAGCCAAGTTGGCTCCAAATCACGCCCCTCCAGCTACGTGACTTGACATGCAGCACATACATTGGATTTTATCATTAGAAAAGTTTCATATGTAGCATATTACGTCAGCACAAGAATGTTCCAAATGAAATAAAATTCTACCAGGGGAAAAAATTAGATAGTGTGTTAAAATACATGGAAGTTATAAATCACTAAGACATCCAGGCTTTCCATTAAAAAAAAAAAAGCCAGGGTAGATTCTCCAGGTGGTCTCAATCCACATCATTTGGGTGGAAACCAAATGCTTCAACCTGTCTCGGCAAAGAACATCTCATTTCGGAAAAAAAGTAAGAAATGGAATGTCTGTGGTGATTTTAAAGATGGATTAATGTTTAAGTGACTTACATTAAAATGCACATGGCTATCAATTTGCTACAGGAAGTATCATCTCAACCCAAGGCCCTTGCACTGGAGAGGTTCTGCTGTCTGTGCTGAATTTAAGACAAATGTATACATGACACAAGCATTTTCATTCATACTCTATTATTTTATTCTAAACTCCCCTCTTTTCCTCTTTCATTATACCTTTTCACCCCCACTCCTTCCAATTATAGCTACTTCTTTTAAAGCAATAGAGGATTTTAAAGGGGAGAATTTATAACATCTCCACCAAGTACAATCCACAATGTGTATTTTATTTGAGTTGTTAAAGTTCTTGGCCATCAGAGATACTACTGAGTATACTATGTCTTCCGTATTTTCCACCTGTCTTATTTTCATGTTGATATAAAATAACATGTGTAGAAACATCTTGAAATAATGTAAATAAAGCATTTTGCAAGGGAGCATGTCCCTTAAACACATAGTACATACATTTTTTAAAGTTTCCATGTAAGTACGAAATATCTTTCTGTAAACTGAGAAGAGGCAAATTTCCCTTTGCTCCCTTGAAAGGTCTGTATTTCCTCCGTTCATGACTGATCACTCTTCTAATTCCTTTTCAAAACTGTAGGCTCAAGGGAGAATTTCCCCCCCCCGTTTCTGATCCACATAGCTGACAGGGGAGACTTAGAAAATATGGGTAAAATCCAGGAAATGGTGTGCATGAGAGAGCCGGAAGCAAGTCTCTGAGATTCTCCTGCTATGCAATGTGCTATCTACCTCCTTCAAGCAATGTCTGGGTTATTCCTCCTATTGGAATGGAGATTCCACATGTAACCATCACACTGCATCCTTAGAGGTAGTAGAGGGGGAATATCTATTATTTACCTACCTTAAGAGAAGCCCTCTCTACTAGATCCTAAAAAATATCAAAGTATGGCACCATCACTGGCCACAAGACAGATACATTATAGTTGCGTAAATAAGGTAGCATTTCTATTTTTATAAACATTTTTAATTATTCAAAATAACTTGAGCTGTTTAGATACTAATATATTAATAGAAGTTCAATAGAATAAGAACTATTATGCTAGGATGAGTCAGACCATCTGGGTAAACTTCAGAGAGGTGGAGACTTTGATTTTGCCCTTGTAACATAAGCTCTGCACTCAGGTAGGATGAGAGATGAGGAGGTGGCTGCAAGCAAGCCTATTCTTTAAAACAGATAAGTAAATAAATAAAAATAAAACATATTATGTGAATTAGATACTATCATAGGTGGAGAGATAGTAAAAAAAAAAAAGAGCAACATAGAATGTCAAGTCCTTTAGATTTTACATTCTAGAGTAAAAAAGCAACAAACATGTAATGGAAAAAAAATCTTCATATCAAATTGTGATAAGCGTTATAGGAAGATAAAACAGGATGATGGCACAGGGAGGGATGGCCACTTCAACCAAGATGGTGAGGGAAGACCTTTCTAATGAGCTGGCATCAGAAAGCTCATCAGACATTGACCTGGGGCAATGGCTGGGCAGAGAATGTGTAGGGCAGGGTTTCCTCAAGTCTAGGTTGTAGAACTCTGGCATCCAGGAACATGTCTAAAAGTGACCAAGATAAAAAGAACCTTTTCCATAGATTTCCCATTTGGAGATTCATAATACACATTAGCATATTAGAGATGCCTGAAAGTCCCTCAGTAAGGAGAACCTGTTTAACTCAACGCTTCTCCGACATGCCTGAACATGATGGTTGTTTTTTGGGGTTGGTGGTGTATGCCTGTGTTGGGAGTCATGGGGGAGGAGAGGCCAGTTGTACTCTAATAACATCTCTGCTACTGGTTTGCAAGATGCTGTTCACGGCAAACTAAGAAGTTTGAAGACTCCAATGGAATAAAACCTGAATGGAGCCTCCTGTCATTGTGCAACATGGTGGCCTGTTTAGAGCTTGATCTATAATAATAAGTCATTTTAATTTTCATACACGAAACATACAGGGTAAAAGTGTCTGTTTCGATAGTGTTACCCTGACAGTGATCATGCTGAGTAAAGTTAATGAAGGAAAGAAAACACAGAGTAGTGGGGAAAGTATTACTCTAGCCTAAGCAAGAATGCATGAACCTCAAAAATAGCAAAGGAAATGAATAGCAAAGAGAAGATATGAAAGATTATTAAAGAAGAATTTGCCAAACAAGAGGAATTGCCAGATATCTGGAACATGGGAAAGATACTAAATATTGAGTTGGAAGCAGTGGGTTGGTATTAAGGTGATAAATCGAAATAACTACAAAAAAATTAAATAACATTATAACAAGTAAACTGAAGACAGGCAAGGACAGAGGATGAAATGGCAATAAGGATTGAAACGAAATTTTGGTTATGATATGAATAGCCTAGAGTGAAAACTTTAGGAGTTTATTATTCATTTTATAAGGAAGCTACTAAAGCTTTCTTAGTAGGGCATGGGAAGATCAACAGCATGTTTTTGTAAGCTTTGTTGGGTACCAATGTAGTTTAGGATTAACTGGAGAAGGGAGACAGTGGAGCAGTGTCTAAGAGACAACAGTGGGAAAAGGAAAGAGGAGAGAGATGCTCAAGCTGTTTAACTGCTAGAATATGGAAACAGGCAGAGCCAAGTTTATAGCAAGCACTCACAGGTAAAGAAAAGTCAAGCATGAGCTGGGCACAGTGGCTCACGCCTGTAATCCCAGCACTTTGGGAGGCCGAGGCAGGCAGATCACGAGGTCAGGAGATCATGACTATCCTGGCTAACACAGTGAAACCCCGTCTCTACTAAAAAAAAAAAAAAATTGGCAGGGCATAATGGCGGGCGCCTGTAGTCCCAGCTACTCGGGAGGCTGAGGCATGAGAATAGCGTGAACCTGGGAGGCGGAGCTTGCAGTGAGCTGAGATTGCGCCACTGCACTCCAGCTTGGGTGACAGAGCAAGATTCAGTCTCAAAAAAAAAAAAAAGAAAGAAAGAAAAAAAAGAAAAGTCAAGCATGACAGTATAGTTATCAGAATTGGAAAGACGGGGTTGGCAGTCAAATTTAAGGGTGGAGGCAGCAGGTGAATGAGAGCAGATTCTCAGTTCCATCTGGAACAAGTTGAGTGAGTATCTGGTGGGTTAATCAGGAAGAGACGTTCTGCAGACAGCCGAAGCTGAAGGGAGATGAAGACTGTATAGACAATTAGGTTATCACTGAGGTTAAAAGTACCAAACAAGACTGTCCTGCCTCCACCACTTACTCTCTGTGTGACTCTGTGAAAGCTACTTATCTTTTCTGTGACTCAGTTTTTTGTTTGTTTTTGTTTTTTTTTTTTTTTTGAGATGGAGTCTCACACTGTTGCCCAGGCTGGAGTGCAGTGGCGCGATCTCGGCTCACTGCAACCTCTGCCTCCCAGGTTCAAGCTATTCTCCTTGCCTCAGCCTCCCAAGTAGCTGGGATTACATGCACCCACCACCACACCCGGCTAATTTTTTTGTATCTTTAGTAGAGACGGGTTTCACTACGTTGGCCAGGCTGGTTTCAAACTCCTGACCTAGTGATCCACCCGCCTCAGGCTCCCAAAGTTCTGGGATTACAGGCGTGAGCCACCGTGCCCAGCCTCCGGTTTCCTCTTCTATAAAATGGGGTTAATGATAATATCAATCTCGTTACACTGTTGTAAGCGTTTAAAAACTGGGTGCATGGGAAGTGCTTAAAAGAGTATCTGGCACACACTGTTTTCAAAATTATGTTCAATTACATAAGCCTTTTTAATTCTCCACAAGGATGAGTAAATAATGCCTATTGCTATGGAGTTTATATTTTGATTCTCAAATCCAACCTCAGGAAAAGAGTATCTGAAAGACAATGCACTGTATCTTTGCCTTGTTTCCAAATCACTGTGTTTCCTTTGTAATAGCTGATCAACTAAGCCATTAAAGTAGCCTAGATACTAGATCTAGATTTTTAAATAATTTTAAGACAATTTAAGACTTAAATCTGTTAAATTGAAATGAACTTGGAGGTTCAGAGGGATGACAGGAGACTGTCCTATCACTTTATTCCTGAAGGTTTTCTCTTAACTGTTTACATTTTTTACGACTTTCACCAGACTCTGCTTAAGACACATTACGGTTAGGGTTAAGATTAGGGTTAGAGCTAGGGTTAGGATTAGGTTTAAGAATAGATTTGGGAAAATTTTAGAGAAGTCAGTCTCTAAAAATACATGGTCATGAAAGTATTAACCATCTTAATAGAAAAGCTTATATATCTTGCATCAGAATGTTCACCAGAGTTATTGGTGTAATAAAACTTCAAAACTTGTTAGTGCAATTTAATGAAGCTGCTTATGAACTGCTACTTTAAAAATTCATGCCTGTTACTCCAGCCTGTCTCTCAAAGTGGGCTCTCACAAAGGAAGGGATTCTTTCATAGTACATCCTATTCTGCCGTTTAGGGAAGATGCTTCACTGCTTCCACGGGTGATGGTTTTCCGGAAACAGTTATTACCCTGAAGAGACATGCTCAGATAAAAACTAAGTCCCTTCTCTTTGCAAATGGAAAAATGCTCAGTTCATATATCTTACGTCCAAAAACTTGAAAAATAAAACTGTAAGACACACTTTTTCATGATTTTTCATATCTGAAGAATATTTACATATGCATTTTAGAAGAGGATTTAGTTCGTTTTATAGAACTTGTCTTAATAATGACCAATAACATCTGTTTAAAATTCTGATGAAATGTTAACCATTCTATTCTATCTACAAATAGGTTAGATTTATGTCTTTAAAGGTCTGAGTCAGAGATACATAGAATAAATTAACATTTTATTTTATTTTATGTAGACAGGGTCTTACTCTGTTGCCCAGGCTGGAGTTCAGTGGCACAATCTCAGCTCACTGCAACCTCCACCTCCTGGGTTCAAGCGATTCTCCTGCATCAGTAGCTGGGATTACAGATTCCCACCACCACATCTGGCTAATTTTTGTTTTTTATTAGAGTCAGGGTTTTACTATGTTGGCTAGGCTGGTCTTGAACTCCTGACCTCAGGCAATCCTCCCACCTCAGCCTCCCAAAGTGCTGGGATTACAGGCGTGAGTCACTGCGCCTGGCAGAAAATAACATTTTAATTTTGTCATCATGTTTATGTAAGTTCTAATTTTTTTAGGTCATGTAAACAGAGCAATTTAGGCAGAGAATAATTTCAATTATTGACCACAAGCATTGTTCATTTGTTTGTTTTAAAGAAAGACTTTTTTCCTTTTCTCTCAAAGTGGTACTGTGACTATAAAGACATTTTCCTTTAAATTCATAAAGAAAATAAAGATAGTTTGGTGCTTAACGCTCGAGACACCTGGAGGTAAAAGAAATAGTTGCCAAGGATTGTATTTACAATTATATTTTATATGAAGTAACACATGGTCTTATTAGCTTCAGTTTAATATAATTCTCCCTGCAAATGTTAGTTGAAGTGAACAGAATCTTCCGGAGAAGCTGAATCGGAAGCCGATATGCTTACTGGCATGGGCATTGGGTTGTGGTTTGATTTGGTAGGGAAAGTAATGGAAAACTCCGGGCTTCCTAGGTCCCTCCTCCTTGACGTCTAGGCCACAGTGATTTGGCACAAACAGAATTGAAGGAGAACTTTCTCATATTTTTAGCAGTGGTATATGACTCCATTATAAACACCAACTGTGTGGGCTGAGCACATGTGAGCAATGGAACTGAACAACCTAACACAAGATGAGACAAGGATACTTTAGTGAAGAGTTGCAACTCCTTGAGAACATAGCCATAAAGCAGGTTTATTTCCCCAGTCATTGTTAACACATACGCTCTGCTCAAAAAGATTACATTTTTTTTCCAGCTTGTTAGTGAGCTCATCTGATCATATAAATTTTCACTTGTTTTATGTCATTAGAGGAGTTCCTTTTTCCCATTCTGGCACCTCAGTGTTGGAGCAGAGCCATCTCCACGTGGGACTTCAGGGAGGGAGGCTGCCGCTCTCCCTGAATACTGCAACCGCTGAGGCCTAGGGGCTGGGTATGAACACAAGTGTTCTTCCAGCTTCCTACTCTCTGCTGTTTTGAGTCTAAAATTATCCGAGATTGTTCTTATTTATTTATTTTTGAGATGGAGTCTCACTCTGTTGCCCAGGCTGGAGTGCAGTGGCACTATCTTGGCTCACTGCAACCCCTGCTTGCTGGGTTCAAGCAATTCTCCTGCCTCCGCCTCCTGAGCAGCTGGGACCACAGGCACACGCCACCATGCCTGGCTGATTTTTTTGTATTTTTAGTAGAGACAGGGTTTCATGAGGCTGGTCAGGCTGGTGTCAAACTCCTGACCTCGTGATCCGCCCCACCTTGGCCTCCCAAAGTGCTGGGATTACAGGCATGAGCCACCACACCCGGCCCTAATATTTATTATATGCATGACCCTGAAGTGGCCAGGAAAAGCTGAGATTGGGAGGTAAACCAGACAAATGAAACAGTAACAGGACCAGGATTAGAAATCTCCTCCCAAATTCCCACTTCACGGCTTAACTACTAACTAAAACCCTGGTGCTGCTCTGAGCAACACAAAATTAAGTAAATTTTCCAAAGCCATTAAGAAAGCTATGCTTGTTTAAACTCTCAGTGTAACCTGAAATAGTTTGAAACAACTGTTTACATTTGAAAAACTGAGGAATGAAGACTATAGATGGAAAGCAGGAAATAATGACATAGATAAACAGGCAATAAACAAGAAAATGGCTTTTGTATCACAGATGGACATAAAACATTTTTTCTTGATAGTTCACTTTCCACACATGGAAGTTAAGCTTAACAAAAGAAGAAATGTTTTCTGTCTTTCCTATCTTCATCTGTATCCCCTGGCACCAACAGTAGTACCTACCACATAATTGGCTCTCAATAAATAATCTGAATCAATGAATCAATAATTTTGGCCAGATTGTTAAATAGGTTATAGACAAAAGTGATACAAGTAATAGTGATACAGCAGTAGTACCTGGCACATAATTGGCTCTTGATAAATAATTTGAATCAATCAACCAATTACTAATTTTAGCCAGATTTTAAAGAGGTTATGGACAAGTGACACAAGTAATAGGATCAACACAGGTTTTCAATGCAACAATTAGATTATAGCACTGAGCATCTTTGTCAAATATTAAATGTTCTCATTTAGCTCCCAGATGTTTCTTTCATTCCTGCACTAGAATATTTATCAGACTGCTGTAACCATTTGTTCACATGTCTGTCTGCCCCACTAGACCACCACGCCTGCCTTTCTCCTGCTTATGCAGTGTCTGGCACATAGCGTTCAATAAATATTTGATGAGTGAAGGAACGAATAATAGGTACCTGGAGAGCAAACATTCCAGATGCGTTACTAATTGAGATGTCAGAAACCTCTTCAACTTTTCGATGAAAAAACAACTGTAGGGTAATATCCTTCTCAAGGTTTCTCAGGCCCCATGAACGATTTTGGTTTATTTTTGCATTCTTTAAATGGAGTGGCGGGGAAAAAAGCATTTCTTCCACTGAAGTCACAGAGATAACCACACGATGGCGCTCGCGCTGCGCCGTAAACCCAGAAGCAGCTGAGCAGTGTGGATCCCTGGGCTCCTCCACGTCCCTCTCTCTCCTCTTCTGCCCCCATTTTTCTGCTGTTTCCCCTCCGGTCCTCCCTCCTCCCCATCCAGTCAAGCTTGATACATATTAACAGTTGCCAAGAAGCTGTCAGAACGGAACTGGGGTACTCCCCACCTGAAGCTGGTATTTTCTTTGTTCTGTGACAGGCCAAATTGGGTGTACTCCTCCCTTTTTTTTTTTTTTTCTCAAAAAGAACATTTTGAATGCTGTTTAAATTGTGTATCTGTAGTTAAGGATAGTTATTATTTTGCCCTTCATTGGCTCCTGCAAGTGACCTATCCTTCCTAAGCAAAATAGCCAAAAGAGCAAATGGTGTCCTAAGTCATTAGAATCCCCTCAGCTAGGGAAATTGAAATCTAAGCCTTTGCCAACATATACAAAAGAAGTAGACAATTACAGGCGATTACTACGTTCGGTGCAGACTGGAAAAGTTGGAGAACAAAAATAAGTTACATGATAATCACTTACCTGTTAAGAATTAAAAATGAGTTTAGAAAGTAGATAATTAATGCAGTTTTAAAAAATGGAAAGAGTAGCCCGGCATGGTGGGGTGTACCTGTAGTCCCAGCTGCTCCTCCAGAGGCTGAGAAGGGAGGATCACTTGAGCCCAGGAGGTCGAGGCTGCAGAGAAACATGATCATGCTACTGCACTCCGGCCTGGGTGGGTGACAGAGAGACCCTATCTAAAAAAATAAAGAAAAAAGAAAGGGAACGGGGATAAAAGTTTTAATTGAATCTTTAAAGTGGGTTTTTCTTTTCTTTTTGATTGAGGCAAGCATTATATATGACGACATGCTCCAAGGTTTATGTTTTCTTATAAACAATTTTATCAAGATATAATTTACATTTAATAAAATGCATTCATTTAAGGAAATAATCCAGTGAGTTTTGACAAATGTGTATACACTAATGTAAAACACTGCCACAATCAAGACACATAACTTTTCCAATGTGTAAGAATGTTTCCTCATGACCTCTCAGGCCAGTCCCTGCCCTCACTGGTTTCTATTACCCGAGAACACTTCTACCTGACTTTGACCTTCATGTTAATGGACTCAAACAGTATACATGTGTTTTTTGTGTCTGGCTTCTTTTGCTCAATATATTTTTGATGTTCATCCACACTGCAGAGTGCATTTGCAGCTTATTCTTTTATTGCTGAATAGTGTTCAACTATATGAACATACTTTTTTATTAATTTTCTTCATAGACACTTAAAATGTTTCCAGTTTTGATTATTGTCACTAAAGCTGCCATAAACATTCTTATATATGTATTTATGTGGATATATGCTTTCATTTATTTAGGTGAATAGCAAAAAGTGGAATTGCTGGGTCACAGGGACGTTGTAGATGTTTAATATTACAAGGCACTGCCAACATTTTTCAGAGTGGTGGTATTCCTTTCCTAGGAATTCCATAACAAAATATCAAAAACTGGGTGTATCAGAACAAGAGAAATTTATTCTCTCAGTTCAGGAGTCCAAGAGTCCAGTATCAAGGTGTTCTCAGAGCCACACTCCCTCTGACGACTCCAGGAAAGAATCCTTCCTTGCCCCTTCCAACTTGTGGTGGTTGCCAGCAACCCTTGGCATTCCTTGGTTTGTGGCAGCATAATTGCAATCTCTGCCTCAAGCTCATCTGTCTTCACTTGGCCTCTTCCCTATATGTCTTCTCTGTGTCTCTGTGTATCAATTTCCATCCTCTAATAAGGACACCAATCATTTGAGTTAGGACCCATGCTAAACCAGCATGACCTCACTATAACTAGATTACGCCTGCAAATATCCTATTTTCAAATAAAGTCACATTCTGAGGTTCCAGTTAGACATGAAGTTGGGGGACACTATTCAACCCCATACAGTGGTTGAACAGTTTTACAGTTTCCACCATATGTATGAGAGTTCCAGTTTCTTCACATCCTCAGCAGCGCTGGGTACTGTCATTGTCTACTCTAAAATGTTAGCCTTTGTAACGTGGGTGTAGGAGTACCTCATTTGGGCTTCAAATTTCAATTCCCTGATAACAATTGATATTGAGCTTCTTTTCATGAACTTGGCCATTAAGGGATCTTCCTTTAGAAAAAAAGTATCTGTCTTTTGCCCATTTAAAAATTGGGCTATTTTTCTTCTTTCAAATTTATTTTCAGGAGTTATTTATATCATTTTTAGGAGAGATAAATCATTTGTCGGATATATTTCAAATACTTTCTCTCTCAATCTGTGACTTCACTTTTCATTTTCTCTTTTTTCTTTTCTTTTCTGAGATGGAGTCTCACTGTGTTGCCCAAGCTGGAGTGCAGCAGCACAATCTCAGCTCACTACAACCTCCACCTCCCAGGTTCAAGTGATTCTCCTACCTCAGCCTGCCAAGTAGCTGGGATTACAGATTTCCACCAGTACACCCGGTCAATTTTTTGTATTTTTAGTAGAGATGGGGTTTCACCGTGTTGGCTAAGCAGGTCTCTAACTCCTCACCTCAAGTGATCCAAACCCCTGGGCCTCCCAAAGTGCTGCAATTACGTGAGCCACCGCGCCCGGCCCACTTTTCATTTTCTACAGTCTTTTGATCAACGCAAGTTTAATTCAGGTACAGTCAAATTTTTAACTGTTTCCTTTATATTTAGTGCTTTTTGTGTCCCCTCTGAGCAATCTACCCAAACTTAAAAGCTGCAAAAATATTGTATTTTCCTTCAGAAGCTCTATGGTTCTAGCTTTTAGATTTAAGCCTATGATCTATCCTAAATTGTTTTGCATATGCTGTAAGAATTAAAGTTCATTTTTTTCCTCCACATTTGTGTAGTTGCTATGCCTCTATTTGTCGAAAAAAACTTCTTTCTCCATTAAACTGCACTGACTGAAAAACTGTTGACTGTTTACCTTATGTTGGAAATTAAGTGATGGCATATATTTTGTTCCAACCCTCTACTTGCCTACTCATGCTATATTGTTTTGATTACTATCATTTTATAGTCTTAAAGTCAGATAGTGTGAGTCCTCCAACATTGTTCTTTTGTAGGGTAGTATTGTCTATTATCGGTACTTTTCATTCATATGTAAATTTCAGAATTAACTTTTCCGTTTCCACCAAAAAAGAAAAAATACCTTTTTGGATTTCATTGGGATTAAACTGAATTCATAGTAAGTAGCCTTTTTAATAGTTAATTTGTAAAACCCATTTCTTGCTCAGAAAGCCTCATCTTCTAATCTTATTTAATTTTCCCAAAAGTGTCTTGTTTTTGAAAAATATGTATAAATGTCTCAAGCCAGATCAGAACTTATTTTGAAAATCTTGGAAATCATCCAATCCATTTTAAGCAACTCTGCCTTGAAAAAAGAAACCTCTTCTCGATAATTTAAGTCTGTGGAAAGATTTTTTCTGACATTAAAAAATGCACATACTTATGATAAGCAACCCATACCTTCAAAAATGTTTCGGGAGCTTTTCTTAAAAATACTGATTTCCATTTCATTTAACTGTTAGGTACTAAATACTTCTCCATAGACTACGTTTGATGGAACAATACTTCCTAGTTATTTTCATTATGTTTAAATTATTAAAAATTAAAAATGAATTCATTTTTCTTTACCTCTTACTCTATCCACTTTAATGATACATTCACAATACATACGTACAAAATGTTTGAAAAACCACACACCTGTCACATTCTACTTTTCATATGTTTTCAATCTTAGACATATTCTGTCTTGTTTCTTTCCACATGAGATATTTCACTATGAAATACACGAAGAATTGAAAAACTTGAAAACTATGACAAAAGTTAAAACGTAAAAACAAAGTCTTAATTATTGTTATATCCCTACACTTCTTTCACATATCTTGCTCCATAGCAGTGAAGTATGTTGAAGGGATTCAACTGCCCTGTCTCCCCGATATTCCACCCACTGTACCCCAACTTCTCCCCAGTTGTAAGCGACTGAAATACCTGGACGGTAGCACACAGTCTTTCAGCTTTTCAAATCCAAAGAGATGAGAGCTTTAAAATCAAGGAATGACTGGCTATAGTATTGAGAGGTGGCAACGTGCTAGCAGCCCCGCTCTCGGCGCCCCCTCGGCCTCCGTGCCCACCCTGGCCGTGTTTGAGGAGCCCTGCAGCCCGCCACAGCACTGTGGGAGCCCCTCTCTAGTCTGGCTGAGGCCGGAGCCTCCTCCCTCTGCTCGCAGGGAGGTATGGAGGGAAAGGCGCGGGCGGGAACCCAGCTGCGCGCGGCGCTCGCGAGCCCGCGCGAGTTCCGGCAGGCGCAGGCGCAGGCGCGGGCTTGGCGGGCCCCCGCACGCAGAGCTGCCGGCCGGCGCGCCGGCCCAGGGCAATGAAAGGCTTAGCACCCGGCTGGCACTGCGCTGGAATTCTCACCTGGCCTCAGCTGCCTCCCCGGGTGGTAGGGCTCAGGACCTGCAGCCCGCCATGCCCCAGCACCCGCCTCCGCCGTGGGCTCCCGCGAGGCCCAAGCCTCCCCGACGGGCGCCGCCCCCTGCTCCGTGATGCCGCGTCCTATCGACCGCCCAAGGGCTGAGGAGTGCAGGAGCGGCTTGGGACTGGCGGGCAGCTCCGCCTGCAGCCCGGGCGCGGGATCCGCTAGGTGAGGCCAGCTGGGCTCCTGAGTCTGGTGGGGACTTGGGGAACTTTTATGTCTAGCTAAGGGATCCTAAAGGCACCAATCAGCACTCTGTGTCTAGCTCAGGGTTTGTAAATACACCAATTGGTACTCTGCATCTAGCTAACATAGCAGGGACTTCGAGAACTTCTCTGTCTAGCACTCTGTGTCTAGCTCAAGGATTGTAAACGCACCAATCAGCACTCTGTCAAAACGGACCAATCAGGTCTCTGTAAAATAGACCAATCAGCTCTCTGTAAATTGGACCAGTCAGCAGGGTGTGGGTGGGGTCAGATAAGGGAATAAAAGCCTGCTAGAGGCAGCAGCAGCAACCTGCTGCATTTGGTTTTCTTTTTGTGGAAGTTTTGTTCTTTTCGTCTGCAATAAATCTTGCTGCTGCTGTTTTTTTTTGGGTCAATGTAGGTTTTATGAGCTGTAACAGGGTGAAGGTCTGCAGCTTCACTACTGAAGCCAGTGAAACCAGGAACCCACCGGAAAGAAAGAACAAACTCTGGACACACACCGTCTTTAAGAACTGTAGCACTCACGCCTGTAATCCCAGCACTTTGGGAGGCCGAGGCGGGCGGATCACAAGGTCAGGAGATCGAGACCACGGGTGAAACCCCATCTCTACTAAAAATACAAAAAATTAGCCGGGCGCGGTGGCGGGCGCCTGTAGTCCCAGCTACTCAGGAGGCTGAGGCAGGAGAATGGCGTGAACCCGGGAGGCGGAGCTTGCAGTGAGCCGAGATCGCGCCACTGCACTCCAGCCTGGGCAACAGCGTGAGACTCCGTCTCAAAAAAAAAAAAAAAAAAAAAAAAGAACTGTAGCACTCACCGCGAGGGTCCGCGGCTTCGTTCTTGAAGTCAGCGAGACCAAGAACCCACCAATTCTGGACACAGTATCCCAATGATTCTAAGAGACCTAGAGCTGTAACCACATAGTTTGAAAATTAGCCTTTCTGTTGTAGGTGCCATGTGCTGGAATTACCAAGGAACACAAAAAATACAGCTTGCATATTCCTCACCGACTAAAACATTTGTGATTCCTGTATTTCTTTCTTCATAAAATGTGTTTTTCCTGTTTCTGAAATTAGCATGCATTGAAAAGTCTGTGCTAAAGTTTAACATAGTAACTAGTGGTCTTCCAGTAAATCAGAGAAATACATAACTTGAGATTACTATACGAAACCAATACCTCAAAGCTTGCAACCCTAGACCTATTTCGGGAATGGGGTAAAGACTTTATAAAGAAATTAAATCACAAAAACCCACGAAACAAATGATTCACAGTTAATAAGGATATTTATGAAAATGTTTTATGATAGGTAGGATTATTTATGTTGCAATATTAAACAAAAAGCCTGGACAGCACAATAAAACATATGTACAACTTACACTAAAGCATTATTATATCCTGATTAAGAGTGCAGAATTCAATAGAGCCAGGTTCAAATCCTACCTCTGCCCTTTATTACCTGTGTGACATTAGGAAAGGTATTTAATCACTCTGAACATTTCCTCATAAGAAAATGTGGAAAATTACAAAATTCACAAGGATACAAAATTTACATAAATATGAAGCTTGTAAAGGAATTCCTGGCATGGACTATACCCTTACTGAAAGTATTTATGACTACAGGGAAAATAGCTAAACTAAATCAGACCAAAAAATCTGTAATGAAGTTTTTTCTCTTCATTGCAGAGTTTTGCAATTCATAATGTTTAAAGTGGACATACTCTGTTCCAATAATCAGGTAAATAAAGTAAAAATTTAAAAACAGATCTAAATGCTTATAGGCCAATGGAGCAGTTACAGATAAGCAAAAGAAAATAACTGCTAAAATGTCCTCATGCAAATCCAAGAGTCATAGACCAGTTATCAAAAAACAGCCCAGTCAGACCACTCTTCTAATTGTCTGTAAGAAATGTACCATTCAAAGCAAGTGGGTAGCTGGAAACATCAGGACAGAGGGCCATCGCTATTATAATTCTGTATGCAGAGGTTTGAAAAAGCACATAGAGTTAATTCAAAAAAGGGATTGGTCCATACGTTCTGCAGCAAGAGATGATGTTCTTGCATATTACACACCACTGGCAATTCCAGGATCCTGGCACTTCCTAATATAAGCATACCAATAAGGGTGATGGAAATAAACCTTTATGCTTATAGTTATTAGTTTGTTTTATGATTCCATGATAAATATTTTTAAGTACAAAATGGTTAAAGGAAACGTTATAATAAAGACCTTGCTAGAAAGGTATAATAAAGCACTATAGTACTAAACCGTGTATCATGGCAGTTAAGAAATGCAAAAAGTACCAGTTTTAACAGTATGTAACTGTTTGCATATATTGTAATTGTATAATTCCTAATAAGGTCTGTTAAATTTATACATAAAGAATGAATCTAATGCTGCAATTTGATAACACTTTAAACTACACCCATGAGGAAATAAGTTTCTTGGAAAAAGACTATATCTTAATATTTTCTATTTCTTTAGTGCTAAACAGCTGTTATGTATATGCAGCAGGTATAATTCTGCAATCTCATATTTAGGTGTCAATAATTACTACACTTTATTTTCTTTAATTAACTTAAATTTGACTCCAAGCACACATTTGACAACAGGCTGTCTGGAAATTCAACCTCGAATGGTAATGGGACTTCCTTTCTTGTGCTCCAAAGTCACAATGACTACAGCAGTTTAGGAGATTGGGTGGGGTGGGCCATGGGGAATAAGCAGGCACCCATCTTCTGGAAACACCGGCAGCTGCTGAGATGCTGATAATGCAGGTTCTCATGGTCGTCTTTGCTCCTGTGTCATTCTGCCACCTATGAGCTTTCGCCCAGGATGGAAAGCTCAGAGCCAGGAGGCCACTCTCCCATTCAGGTCCCCTCTGATGTTTGGCTGCCACAAAATCCCTCCGACTAGAAGAAACTGGTTTTGGGCTACTCATTTCCTTTGCGTGATATTGCCCTTACTTTAGGTATAGAATAAAATTTTTGTTTTAACCATTGAAAAAAAAACACTGCAAATTATCCTTTTCTCTCTCTCAATAAATTCTGACTTTCTACTGCCTGGATAAGATGTCAAAACTTCTTTATTGAAGCACAAAGACTAAAGATTAATTTTCTACTTTTAAATTAATAAAATTCTTAAATCTCCACTCCTTTCACCTTAACACCCTACACCACCCAGATGAGGCAGGGAGTTGCCCTTGGGCACCAAGGAAGTCACATACATGGAAAAGCAAAGAGGAACAGGACGCACGTCTTTGTAATCTGTCATGACTTTTCTCCTACTATCTCTGCCAGAACCAGTTACATAATTTACAGAGTGAACTGCAAAATGAAAATATGGGCCTCTTTTTAAAAAATTATTAAGAATTTCAAGACAGTGACAAGAGAGCATTAAACCAAACACCAGAGCCCTCTAAAGGTAGGGCCCTGTGTCACTGCACAGTTCACACACCCCTGCAGCTGGCCCTGGCTACTGCCTTAGTTCATGTCCTTGTCACCATGGTTATTATTCAGCTGCCTCCTAACTCATGTCCTTCTTTAGATTTTCTTTCTTCAGAATCATCCTATGCTAGTAAGCTGTATACAAGGTATCTATAGCAGACCTCCAGTTCTCGGATCTTCCTGATTAAACCCACTAATAAGTCCCCCATGGGGTCATGTCCAAGTTATAAATGTGGAGTTCAAGGTGCTCTTTGGTCTCACCTCTACTTGACCCCTCATCTCCGTCTCTTTCCCCTTCCTGGTTCACACTCTATGCTCCACCCAAATGGGAACATGCAATACTATTTAGGTATCAGAGATGCAATTTTCACACTAGAGAAAAAAGGGAAGATAATGCTGGACCGTGCTACACAGGAAGCTTTAATTTCAGGTTGTTAGTAGCGTATCCTTTCAGAAAACACATAGCTACCAGTTATGCTCATTTGTCAGCACAAGAAAGCTACAGAACCAGAAAACACGATGATGTTTTAAATGTGCTTGAGATTCGTAGCCAGTCTCGATGTCACTATTTCTAGTCCTGCTATAGCACAAATTCCCAAATGTTCTAAGATTTAGAGATTTCATCACTCATGTATCCTTTATTTGTTTCCTAATCCTTTGAGCATTTTTTTTATTGTACACTTTCTGTATGTCAGGTGCTTTGACAGGTACTAAGCCAGAAAGATGAACAACAAACAAAAAATAAAAATGAAAAGAGATAGCATCTATTTTCAAGCAGGTCATAGCCTAAGTGTAATCAATAGGTTAAAGAAGCAGTTATAATATCCTATACTATGGCTATCATGTTGAGCAATGACTATGAGTCAAGTTCAGCTTGGAGGGTTTCATATATGTTATTGCTAACTTGGGCATTCACATTCCTATTTAACAAATGGGAAAGAGTATAATAACTTGCCATAGAAAGAAGGTTATAAGCTAAGATTTACATCAAAGGTTGGTTCCAAAGCTTCATTCTTTCCACTTCGTTATGCTGTGCTTTATATATACTGAGAATGGTGCTCTAAAGCAGGTGCACACACAGAGATGTGACCACCAAGTTTGCCCCAGGTTACCCAATAGGCTGGACAGAAGAGGATAAGAAGTGATTGGCCTGGTGGACAAAAGTGTAGGGCAAAGGAATGGCTGCCAAAGAAGAATACTTTGCCAGGCCCCAAAGAGCAGCATATTTTGGAAACTGTGAGGTCTAGAAGGAAAGAATCCTTATGTGGGGAATTATGACACGGGAAGCCATAAACTTAGACAATGGGCTTTGCGGGCCAACTGAAGAGCTTGAAGCTTTGTTCAGTAGCTGATAAGGGACCATTGAGGGGACTTCAATGGGAAATAACACATTAGGTCTGAATTTTAGAAAGATCTTTCTGGTACCAATCTGGGGAAAAGATCGAAGGAGAAAGACCCCAGAGGTAGGAAGTTCATTCAGCAGACCATTGTATATAGTATTGGTAAAAATGAAGAAGACCTGAACAAGTTAGTGGGAAGATGGATAAAAAGAGGCAGCCTATTTTAGGAGATGTAGATCAAGAAGTGACATTTGGTGATGAATGAAATCAGAATTTTGTGGTAAGTGTGAAAAAGGAATCTAAGTAGACCCCTGAGGATTTCTAACAAATATTTGAGTGGTTGGTTCTTTAACCCAATTATTCACAGTTCCAAGTGAGTAGATCTTTGAAATTGTATCTTCTGTTATAAACTTCTATTTAAGAAACCACAATTACCTCCTTCTTCTTTTTTTTCTTTTTTGATAGACACAGGTACAGGGTCTCAATCTGCTGCCCAGCTGAAATGCAGTGGTGTGATCATAGTTCACTGCAGCCTTGAACTCTTGGGCTCAAGCGATCCTCCTTTCTCAGCCTTCCAAGTAACTGGGACTACAGGCACCCACAACCATGCCCAGCTAATTTTTCAAATTTTTTGTAGAGACAGAGTCTTGCTATGTTGCCCAGGCTGATCTCCAACTCCTGGCCTCAAGCAATCCTCCCACCTAGGCCTCCCAAAGTGCTGAGATTACAGGCCTGACCCACTGCACCCGGCCCCATTACCTTCTTCTACTTTTCTTCTGGATTGAAGCAAATCTTTATTCCCTCTTTTCTTGAATCATGTGGTTTTGTTGTTGTTGTTTCTTTTATAATGGAAGAGCCCATTTGAGCTCAATAATTACTTATGGATATGGTTCCTTTCTTCTCAATTATTCTCTAAGAAACCAGGTGCTATTCCAGGATAAAATATTTCACAGTGGGTGTTCATCTGTCTCCAGGATTTCCCCCCTCTCCCAGCCAGGTCTGGATTTTATTGATCAGTAACAAAGTAACTTACCTGTGCAGTGTAAATAAACATAAAATTTTACTTTTGTAAAAATAAGGAACCAACAACTTTCAAGAACTGGGTTGGCTAAGGCTCAAGCCAGTTTCTATTAAACAAGGATTCATCTGGTCACTTGAATTTCTCACTCACCCTCTGGAGATATTATGTATGATTGGATTCAGACAGTTTGCACAACGCAGTGGATTAGCTAATTGCTCCTCTGCCTACTATAAGCACAATTGGCTACATTGGTTGAAAAACCAACCCAGGGAATAGGCTATGAAATTGGTATTGAAGCTTTGGCAGCAGACTAAGTGATCAAGATACTGAATGCAAAGCTAAAACACAAAGCACAGCTTGTTTGGTTTGGTTTGGCTTTTTTAACAGTAATTTCTACTGGCGGAGACAGATGTTTCTTGAAGTGGCAAGAGATTTGCAAAGCAGAATGTTCTACTACTTACTGTAATTGCTTTATTAATATTGTATGTGTTTATGGCTTCTATCTTCTGGCTTGTGGCACCTCTTACTTTAAATGACTTTGGGTTTCCTGATGACTGGCAGTTAATCTTGACTTCAGAGATCCTTTGAGTCACACATCCGGCTTTGCTCCTGTATAGTGAATTATTTCGTATGAAGCCGAATTCTTGTTTGCGTTTATTACTCTTAGAAGCCCTCAAGGGGCACTGAAACATCATCAGACAGTGGTCCTATATATGTGTGTATGTGTATATACATATATACACAGACATACCCACACATACATACACACACATATACACACAAATATATACACACACATATACACACACATATATTATACACACACATATACACACACACACACATATATATATACACACATGTACATATGAAAGGGAACCTCTGGTTAGCTGAGAAGTACACACTCAGTTACACACCCTACAACAGAATGGACTTATTTTATCCCTAGCCAAGTTTTAGGCTTAATGTCAGCTACAGTATCATGAGAAGGAGCTAAAATATTCTAATCCAGCATCTTGAAAAGACTGGGTCAGTTTGGGGGAGTTAAGTTTGCAATAGACATATCCTAAAATAACCTCTCTTTTAGTGCTTCATTTATTTTGCTTTGAAAGTACAGACTATATTGTAATTATCTTCCAATGTGTTACTAAAAAGAAGAAAAAAGAAACTAATAAGGAAATAAACCAACAAATGAAAATTAAATTTGGAGTTGAGATTTTTCTGAGCAGATTTGTTAGTTTGTTCAGTGGCTATCGAATTTCTTTTCTTCCCTCATCTGGCCTGTCAAAGTGGCTTTTAGCTTTTCCAACATATTCACTCAATAAGCTCTTCTTCTGTAGTGTGCCTGCTTACTGAAGTTTCCTGGATAAGGAGAAGGAAAGGGCTTCGTCTGGGGAATTTTAGTCGGAGATTTGTGGTTGCCATCATTACTGTGATTTGTTTCAGGTCTGCCCCTAATGACAGCTTGTGGTTTAAGTCTAGGCACCATCCAGCCACAGGCGGTAGGGATATGTGAAAAAGGCAGGAAAGTCTCCCCAAAGATCCTAATTACCGAGTCATTTCTGAAAACTGCTGGGACTTCCTTGTGAAACCAACTAGCAGCAGAGGGCTGAGCCGTGCATTATGTAGTCAACGTTCTGCACCATGTTGTGACAATAAAATTCCCTTGGGCAAACACTCACAACTGGAGGCCTTCATACTCCATTGGTGAAAAAGAAGCATCTTTGTTTAATTCATGTCACTAGGAGAAAGCCTACTCGATATTTAATTTTAATCTAAAGTGTCACATTTTTTCCATGCCCACAAATAGCCTGCCAGTTATGCATAATTCATTGTAGTGGACAAGACCTACATCAGTTTTAGAGAAAATGCTGTTGAGAGATACGGTGTAGCAGCCAACATAGTCACCTCCCCAGGAACATTGGATTAAGGTATTTTCAAGCCGATCAATGTAGATGGTTTATGTATAGACAGAAATTAGTTGGGGAGAAAAGGAAAAACACTAAAGTAGAGTAAAAACATGTAGATTTTGGAATACACCCTTCACGAGAAACCTAAATAAGTATAGCTTACAGCAAATCACAGACAATCTTTCTGTATTTCAGATTCTTCATCAGTGCCACTGGCCTTTCTTTCATAATGTGTGCGAAATGGCTTCTAGAACAATGAAAGAGAAAGAATCAGAACTGTGCATATACGTCCAAGATACTGCATTATTGCTGCATTTCACTTGCAAATATTAAGAAATTTGAGCCAACATTGGCTTTTTAACTCTCATGATTTAAAAGTGTCAAATGATAAGGAATAACTAGAACCTATATTCAACCATGACAAATCCACTATCACCTGTTTTTGTCATCAATAAGCAACATCCTCCCCCTCCACAAAACCTAATTTCTCTGCTTAATGCTATTGTAATGCTACTTTGCCAATAAAAATTTTTTTAAACAAGTGGGGAAAAGTATCTATAGAAGTTACATTTCATGTATGTAAGCTAATAACATCTTGCAGGTAAACAGAGATTACTTATAAAGTCCAGGTTAACAAGGTTAACATATAATATTATTAAAATACTACCATTCCCCCAAGCTGTTCAACTGTACAATCCATCTGACACATTAACATACTGCATAGTTAAAAAGCTGCACTTGCTACATTTTTCCCAGATTTTTGTTTCATTTAAAATATTATGTACAAAAAAAGTCATGTTCAAGATACTGCTTATCCACAACACCCCTGAAGTGCTTTGACAGCTATATGATTTTTTTTTAAGTAACAGAGGCATGTATACATGCATTTGTTCCTCCTTAATAATTCTTTTTATCACTTACCAATGTTTTCTTTCACTTTTCCTTATGGTTAGCTCTTATGTTGTACATTTTTTCTTTGTGGTAACGAACCTTCCAAATGGATGCCACTCACCAGAAGCTACCTTTCTTACCTCTGACTATTTTACATGTGACACCTTCCTGACCCACAGTAAAATTTCTTTCATTAAAAAAGGAGAAAAGGAAAGGAAGAAAAAGTAACTCACAGATATTCTTGCTCCAATTTCTCATTTTCTTCAATTCCATGATGTGCAATTCTCAAGAATCTAATATTCCTTGGGCTGATCAGGATTCTCTTTCAGTAAAACCACAGGAGGTAGCTGTTGGGCACAGAAACTAAATGTCATGAATTCAGTGCCCTGCTCCTTGGCAGGAAATTCTGGCTGCATGGTTTTTATGTAATTTTTTTTACCTCCACTGCCTTATTGTGCTAACAAAAGTTAGACGTAATAACTAGTATATTTTCACACTGCAGTTAATGATTGTAATAGTATAAGGTAAGAGGATAAATACTTATTAACACAAAAAAGTACAGTATAACCAACCCTACAATGAATAGAAAAAATTATTTCAGCAGTTAATGAAAACATGGATACATTTGACAGAATTACTTAGGGGAAGAAAATCGCTTGCAGGCCTCCTGAAGGCAAATTAACTGGGTGTGTCCACATTTAATCCTTTCAAGACCGTAAGTCTAATTGCTGTAAACTGCCACCTTTCTTGCCTCCTATCCAAGTTTGAGTAGGCACCCACTGGTTCTATCTTACCTTTTGGTAGCTAATTTGAGTTTCTCTTCCCAAGATACACCACAATGTCTGCGTGAGAAAGGAGGCTAATAATGCCTTCCTAGGAAATTCTAGATTCTGTTTCCTGGGGTTAATTGTTCATCATATAATGGACAATCAGAGAAGTAGCCATTTGGATTAAGAGGGACAGAGGGAGCAGCTATAGATAAAACAGGAAAAAAAGACACTTTCAGCAGATATTCCACAGATTATCTAAATTCATTTTTTATTCTAAATTAACACTTTCACTTAATGTCTTTTGATGCAACATTGTCATATTAACTTGCTGGCTAGGCTTATTAAATAAAACTATCCATCTATCTGTCTGTCTGTCTGTCTGTCTATCTATCTATCTATCTTTTAATGAGATTTCCATGATCATCTTCTTCCTTGCTGATCTAGCCATTGACAGCTTTCTCTGGAATATATAGAATATATTATCACAAGGAGAAGGCACTCATGATATTTAGGGAACTAATCCATCAAACCTCAGAAGGGTAAAGTAATCTTAGTTAGATGCATTAGAAGTAATTTAATAAGATTAGTAAATTGGCAGTCTAGGGCTCGAATCTGAAACTATTTTATGAGAAATGTCATGAAAGCAAAGAAATTCTCGTGAGACAATTGACTTATGAAGGAGATTAATTTTATAGTTCTTGCAATTTGAGATGAATCACTTAACTACTCTAGCCCTTAGCTAAATCATAGCATCAATAAAAGAAGAGAACAGGGTTTGCCAAGGTGACTAAAACTCTAGAATTATTAGATTTAGGTTAAATTTAAACTTGTGATTATTATTGAAGAAGGAACAGAAAGACTTAAGAAAATGAGAGCATAGATATATCATTTTGTAGTCTGTGATAATATAGACTTTAGCAAAGTAGATTTCAGTAAGTTCAGAGTAGAAATATGCAGGATTCTATGGCCAGAGAATTTAAAAATTTCACAGGAAAGATGGGAGAAGTTAATATTTCCAAGCAATCACAGAAAGGAAGAAAAAGGAAAGCATGTAAGGAGCTATGTCACTTGGAAGCAGACATGAAAACAATATTTGTATAGCAGGGAGCTTATTGGGTATACAAGGGGTGATGCTGCCTGTGAAAGACAGCAGGAGAAGGAAGCAGATTTGAGCAAGAAAAACCATCAGATCACAATGCAGATATGACCCTTGTGAAAAGAAACCAAAAGGTGCAGGATTGGGCAGGGGGCCTCCAACAAACTCTCAGCCGGCCCAACCAGAGCTGCAAACAGAAGACTGCTAACGGGAGGTGTCCTCCAAAAATGGCCACGTCCTAGGACTGGCTGGGAATACAGGTTCAGTCATTGGCTGGGGACTTCCCAGAAAGTGGCCTTGACTGAAAAGCTGAGGTGGATCCCGGAGGCACCAACAGTAGAGACTGTCAGGTAGTTATCCTCCTTGCCACTAAATGACAAGTATTTCTTTGCCTGCTGCAAGAATTTCCTTTTAGTACAGATGTCTCTTTGCACGTTATGCGAGTATTCTACACACTGCATGTACAAGCTAGATGTTTAAAAACCCATAAAATAACACTAAAATAAGAATATATTTAAAAGACGGAAGGAACATTATTAACAAAGGACCAACAATGAATGGCACAGGCTTATAAGAATCACACCAAGAAGACTGAAGAGAAAGGCTTGTAGAAAATATTAAACAAACAAAAAGAAGGGCCTTTAACAATGTTCTGCTAAAAACAAGAAAGAAAAACAAACACAGAGCTTGTAATTTATGGAGTTATGTAACAATTGATGGACTCTGAATTAACTCCCTTTCTTATGGTGTCTTATTTACTAAAAAGCAAAAAAACTGACTGATGTTGTGTGCTGTGCCTCATGCCTGTAATCCCAGCACTGACAGAGAGAGAGAGGAAGAGGAAGAAGAAGAAGAAGAAGAAGAAGAAGAAGAAGAAGAAGAAGAAGAAGAAGAAGAAGAAGAAGAAGAAGAAGAAGAAGAAGAAGGAGGAGGAGGAGGAGGAGGAGGAGGAGGAGGAGGAGGAGGAGGAGGAGGAGGAGGAGGAGGAGGAGGAGGAGGAGGAGGAGGAGGAGGAGGAGGAGGAGGAGGAGGAGGAGGAGGAGGAGGGAGGAAAGGGGAGGGGAGAGGAGAGGAAGGGAGGGGAGGGAAGGGAAGGGGAGGGAAGGGAGGAAAGGAGGAAGAAAGGGAGGAAAAGAGGAAGGCAGACCAAATGCTTAAGAATAGAAATGTAGAGGCAACTAAAGCAAAATATATAATAAAAAGGGCTACAAAATGACTCAAATGTTCTAAATAAATTCTGTCTCTGGATCCAGATTGTTGATGTTGAACAGAGGAATTTTTCAAATCATGATTAGTTATCTTAAAGGAATATTTTTAAAAGTGAGAGATACTAGAGGATAAAAGAAATCAATATTGCAGCATTATTTTCAAAAAAGTATAAAATATATTGTATATGTCAGTATCATCCAATAGAAATATACTGCCAGGCAAACCTGATTATAAATTTGTAGTAGCCACATTTTAAAAAGGAGGTAAAATTAATTTTAATACTATATTTTAATTAATCTAATATATTTAAAACATTTTTTCATGTAGTCAATAATGAGATTCTTTTACATTATTTTAATACAAAATCTTGAGAATTTGATGTATATGTTATTATAAGATATCTTAATTCAAATGCTAAATTTCCATTATATATAGTTGATCTCCGTTTATAATTCATAAAATTTACAGTTGAAAAAGAAGATTCACAAACTCAAGTTGTTCCAAACATGCTTAAACGTTTTCCAATAAGGGAATCAAGTAGTGAAAAACCGTTTTCCTTTAATATGCACATCTTTATTGACAGCACTTGTCATCCTTAACCAAATTGATTTAACTGATAAGCAAAGCATATCAGTTTTGAAGTTAAATCTGTCCAAATTAATAAATACACTAACTCTTACATCGAGTCAGTATTATTAAGATTGATACATTAGAGAAATTTAAAAAACAACTCTATTATCAACATAAACAGAATTAATCAATTTTTTTCCTGTGGCTTTTAAATTATAATTTAATTAATCTTTGAGATTATTAACAAAAAATTGTATTATAGAGGCAATTATTTGGTGGCTGTGGGCAATTTTTGTAAAATATCTTATCTTTTCCTCATCATTGTATAACAAAATTTCGATAACTAAAACACTAACTTTTTTGTTACCATATATACATCTAAAACTGTTTTTTTGTTTTTGTTCAAAAATTTAAGCCATTTTTTCACTGATTAAAGTTACAACCTTAGCTCCTATTAAAAATCATTTTACAATGTTTGGTTGGAAATTTAATTCTGATTTCAGGTGACTAAATTCAGCATTCATGTATGAATATTAAAAGGAAAGTCTTATGTAGTCCACTAAGTGTTTACCAACAATGACTCTTAACATTGCCCCTTTATTATCTGTAGTTATTTTTAATAAAATTTTTATTTTGGAGTAACTTAAGATTTACAGAAAAGTTGCCACATTACAGAGATTTCCTGCATACCCCTTGCTCAGCTTCTCCTAATGCCAACATCTTAGTAACCATGACATATTTGTCAAAACTAAGATATTAACATTAGTTTGATACTATCAACTAAACTACAGACTTTCCAGTTTTTCCATTAATGTTCTTTTTCTTCTCTAGGTTCCACCCAGATACCACATTGCATTTGGTCATCCTGTCTAGTCAGTCTACTCGGATCTGGGATGGTTTTTCAGTCTTTCCTTGTTTCTCATGACTTTGAAGGATACTTTGAAGTGTGCAAGACAAGTATTTTGTAAAATGTCTCACAGTATGAGTTGCTCTGATATTTTCTCATGATTATATTTGGGTTTTGGGTTTGGGAGAAAATACCACAGCATCCTCATTGCATCATATCAAGAAATATATATCAATATGACTTATTACTAGTTATTTTAAACTTGATTCTATAGTTAAGGTGGTGTCTGCTAGTCTTCACTGTAAATTTACTATTTTTCCCTCTCCATATTCTATGATTTGGAAATAAATCACTACATCCAATTCACACTCAAGGGTGAGGGAATTAAGCACCACTTCCCAGGGAGGGAGTATCTACATATAACATCTGGAATTCTTTAAGGAAGATTTACTTCTTATGCTCCATTTATTTATTCAATCACTTAATATCAATATGGATTCATTGATATTTATTTTATTGTTTTGATTACAATCTAATATTATTGTATTTTCTTGCTCAAATTGCTCCAACTTCGGCCATTGAAAACTATTTTTAGGTTGACTTCTCTGTCCTTTTGACATACCCCCATTCTTTGTGTGTGTCTATTTCTTACTTTCTGGCACTACAATATGCTCCAGGCTCATCTTGTATTTTCCCTGTACAAGCCATAGAATCAGCTATTTTTCCAAGATCCCTAATTATGTTTATTGGAGAATGATATTTAGAAAGAAAATTTGGCTGGGCACGGTGGCTCACACCTGTAATCCCAACACTTTGGGACATCAAGGTGGGTGGATCTCCTGAGGTCAGGAGTTCAAGACTAACCTGGTCAACATGGTGAAACCCCGTCCCTACTAAAAATACAAAAATTAGCTAGGCATGGTGGTGAGCGGCTGTAATCCCAGTTACTCGGGAGGATGAGGCAGGAGAATTGTTTGAACCTGGGAGGCGGAGGTTGCAGTGAGCCAAGATCGCACCACTGCACTGCAGCCTGGGCAGCAGAGAAAGACTCTGAAAAAAAAAAAAAGAAAGAGAGAGAGAGAAAGAAGGAAGGAGGAGGAGGAGAAGTAAGAGGAGGAGGAGGAGGAGAGAGAAGAAAGAAAGAAAGAAAAGAAAGAAGAAAGAAAAAAGAAAGAAAGAGAAAGAAAGATAGAAAGAGAAAGAAAGAAAAAGAAAGAAAGAAAGAGAGAGAGGGAGGGAAGGAAGGAGGGAGGGAGAGAAAGAAAGAGAAAGAAAGGGAGAGAAAGAAAGAAAGAAAAAGAAAGGGAGAGAAAGAAAGAGAGAAAGAAAGAAAGGTTGGTTCTTGGTGCTTGGTATGCTCACTGCTCCTGGAGAGTCACTGGTTCAAGACCTTCTCAACAGACAGAGAGACATAGAAAATATGTGTGTAATACCAGTCCATGTATGTACATATATATCAAATCAGTTCTGTATCTATTATCTACCTACATACATATACAATTAAAATCAAAATAAGCCTGATGCAGATATCTCAGGATCTAGTCCAGCATCACAGTGTTTGGTCTAACCTGTCTCCACTGGCTATTCAATAAATGGTGCTGAGATAATATATGTAGAAGATTGAAACTGGACCCTTTCCTTATACCATATACGTTATACAAAAATCAGCTCAAGATGGATTAAATAATTAAAAGTAAAACCCCAAATCTATAAAAACTCTGGAAGACAACCTAGGCAACACCATCCTGGACACAAGAATGGGCAAGGATTTCATGACAAAGACCCCAAAAGCAATAGCAAGAAAAGCAAAATTTGACAGGTGGATCTAATTAAACTTAAGAGCTTCTGCACAATAAAAGGAACTATCAACAGAGTAAACAGACAACCTACAGAATGGGAGAAAATATTTGCAAACTATGCATCCAACAAAGGTCTAATAATCAACAAATTTATAAGAGAAAAACCAACAACCCAATTAAAACATGGGCAAAGGATATGAACAATCTAGTTTAAAAAGACATACTATGTGGCCAACACACATAGGAAAAAAGGCTCAATATCACTGAGCATTAGAAAAATGCAAATCTAAACCACAAGCAGATACCATCTCACACCAGTCAGAATGGGTATTATTAAAAAGTCAAAAAAACAACAGATACTGGAGAAGTTGTAGAAAAAAGGAAGCACTTATACACACTGATGGTCGAAGTGTAAATTAGTTCAACCATTGTGGAAAGCAGTATGGTGATTCCTCAAAGAGCTAGAAGCAGAACTACCATTTGACACAGCAATGCCAATACTGGGTATATACCCAGAGGAATATAAATCATTCTACCATAAAGATACACGCACGCGAATGTTCACTGCAGTGTTACTCCAAATAGAAAGACATGGAAGAAACCTAAATGCCCATCAATGACAGACTGGAAAAAGAAAATGTGATACACATACACCATGGAATACTATGCAGCCATAAAAAGAACAAGATCATTTCCTTTGTGGGAACATGGATGCAACTGGAGGGTCCTTAGCCAGCTAACACAGGAACAGAAAACTAAATACCACATGTTCTGACTTATTAGGGTGGGCTAAATGATGAGAACTTAAGGACACAAAGAAGAAAACAATAGACACTGGGGGTCTACTTGAGGGTGGAGGGTGGGAGGAGGGAGAGGTGCAGGAAAGATAACTATTGGGTCCTGGGCTTAGTACCTGGGTGATGAAATAATCTGTACAACAAGCCCCTATGACACAAGTTTACCTATGTAACAAACCTTCACATGTACCCCTAAAGCTAAAATAAAAGTTTTTTTAAAATAGAAAAAAAATCATTGGAACTGAATCAATTCATCAACACTGACAAGAACAGCGATACGCTTGTATACAGTACTAGAAAAGATGCATGCATACCACATGCATAGTACTATACGCTACAAGATGCAATGGGTAGAGTTAAATTAAGGACTAAAATTGTATTACATTGAAAACTGTTATTTACACTGCTTCAGTGTTTAAAATTCAATTAAATTTAGTTCCTCAGCCACCTAAACTGTATTTCAAGTATTTGCTATAATGACAAATTATTTTAATGAGATATCTTCACAGGCACAAATGAAGGAACCCAGGGTGATGGTGTGTATGCCATGTCACTGTTAAACTCCCTCTCTCAACCTAGCGAACTGCGAGAACCCAAAGCTGGCTCTCAATAAGAGCTAAAACTGACTCCTTGTTTCCTTGAAGTGTAAGTTTCTGAATTCACTAAACATTCCCCCAAACATCAGAAACAGAGGCACCCCTCTCATTTTAGAACAAACAAATGCATTCGGGAAGAATAAATATCACTGCTTCTAAGAAGCAAAGATCATTTTTTCAGTGGATGTGGTAATGTGATAACTACTTAATTTGTGTAATTATACGGAAATCTTTATTTGACAGAAATTTATCTGTGAGTAGAGGATGGAGAAAATGTTCTGGCTGACCACAGACAGAGCCTGGGGCAGGGGGCAGGTGTGACCATGGACTCATGGATCTCAAATCCTTGGTCCAGACTGGCAGGAGCTGGTTGAAACAGGCTTCCTAGGAGCACGAAGTACATTGCCTCAGTTGCTCATCCAGGAACCTCACAGCTTTCTTGTGTTTTCTGACCCTGCCTGTGACCTGCATGTTGATGCTTAGAGCATTCGAACCCTCAGAGCCTGCTTGACTGTGAGATGTGGCCTGCAACCCTTTACTTTACTCAAGGAAGGAGGGAGCTCTGTCATCACAGGGAATTCTATATTTGTGGTCTGCTGAGCCCCTGAGTTACTCTTTGAGTGAACTTTGTTTTCTTGCACTAACTCCATGCACAAATGCACAAGTCCCAGTTTCTTTCTTAGGTCTGGCCAATGATGGTCTTGTTCTGCTAAGTTTCAGCTCAGAGTGTTTGGTTCAGTTCAGAGCTGAACGCTGTCTTGGCCATGGAGCTTCCTGCCCCTTCCCTTATTTCCATAGATGAGGCCTCTAAAAGAAACACCTCATCCTTTTTTTTTTTTTTTTTTTTTTAATTTTACTCTTCAGTAGAATCTCTGACAGGAACTGGGTGTCTTTTTCCCAGATGTTTCTGCCAAACTGTTCCTCTCTTTGGGTGGGGCTCCCCTGTTCCTCTCTTTTGTTGGAATTCTCCAATCCTGTTTAATTTCTTCTTCAAGCCTCTCTCGAGTGTCTCATAAGCTCCTTGCTCCCTCTTGAATTAGAAAGACATTCTTGTCCTGTTTGCCATTCTCCCAGTCAGAGGGACCTCAGTAAGCCTTTGGGCAAAATTAGAGAGGGTCCCTTTCGTAGCAATTTGGCTTTCTCCAGTCAAAGGTGGGTGCAGGGAAAGAGCCAACCATATCAGGGGCTGAAATTTTTGTGACCACTTTTCTCCCTGATCTGCTTGAGGGATTCTTCCGGGAGCTTTGCATCATTGGCTACAGAGTTAATCCTTAAACTATAGGTAGCTGAACAATGAAGGAAAGAAAGTGGCCAGATTGCTCACCTTCAAAAGCCTTTTGGGATTGAAATGTAGGAACCCCACCTCTGGGGCTCCCAAAACTAAATAATATGGACTTCCAGAAATCATTGAGGACTCACATCAAGGCAGGTAAGCCCAAGAGAGGTATTGTGATATCCCTGATACAACCAGGGTGCCAAATGTATGATTTTCAAGTAGCTATGGGACTTCCCAGGGTGGGACAGTGTACAATGGGAAGAAATTTATGAGGAACACACAACCACGATGAATCTACATTGATTGAACTGCTCCATCTTTTTGCTCAATGTGTGTTCTGGGTGTTTTCAGGATCCTGCTTGTGTGGATTCTCCCTCAGTCCTGTTGATAAGTCACAAGTGAGTGAGGTGCCAAGCCACATTTTGTCTCCTCTTGGAGGTAGCCCCCAACCCATTCACTAGATAGCTTTCTAAGTCCTTTAGTAAGTTGTATTTTGAGCCCTTCCTGAAGCTATGCAGGAGGTCCTTGCCCAAGTCCTTCCATTGATAGGATTTTGCTGGGTTACTCAAATGAAACATCAGTAGGATGGAAGAACATCAAATGAATCAGTGGCATCCATGGTTGGGTCAATGTAGATGAGAGGTTAAGATCCCAAGAGAATGTGAAGTCAGATAAGGACATAGAGTCCAAAGAAATGTAAAGTGAATGTGTGAAATAGGTTGCAGAATCTATGTTCTGGGTATAGAAGGGAAAAGGCAAGTGGTGGGCATGGAAGATGGACCAGTGTAGAATCCAGTGTCAAATGGGGCTCTGGGGGAAGAAAGGCACTCAGTGGCAGTGGTGAACAAAAAGAAAGTCAGAGGTCAGAGATAGGGTGGAGACCAGAAGTAAGAAGGTCAGAGTGAAGGATGCCTCAGTGAAGCCCAAAGGTGACAGGGAGAGAGCAGCATCAGTCTCCAGCTCCCCACACAACAGAATGTCCACCTCCATGGCTGCTCCATCGCATCTTTCAGAACAAGGATTTTACTGTAACTGCTCTGGAAAGCAACCCTGGAAAGAAGCTTATGCGAGTTCCTCCAGGAAGGATAAATACAAAGATTATCCAGGCATAGAACAGGTTCAGGCAAGCCTGACAGGTGTCACATCCTCTGTATCATGATATCCTTTTTTCCCTTGCCCCAAGTCTTGCTCTCATGTCTCCTTCCCTATGGATTCTCTCTCTCAGATCAATGCCAGGCTGTACTGGGTCCCTAGAATTACACAAGGCAAGCTTGGAAGAGAAATATAGGAAAAAATGTAAAATATCAATCACATTTTTTATAGAGAAACATTCAGTGTCGCCATGGAGCCTTTCAAGAGAGTTCTTTAGCAGAGAAAGTAGGAGCATGTGTTATATCAGATGAAGGAAGGAGCAAGGGATCTTGTAGGCTGTAGAGTGAAATTTTCCACTGGAAATAGACTCTTTCAGGTTAGATTCTGAAAACCCAAGGAATCAAAATCAAAGAATCAATATCATCAATAGTGAGGCTCACATATGTACAGTGTGTTACAATTTACAAAGTGTTTCCACTCCTTATCCCAGGTGATTCTCAAACAATCTTATGAGATTTTCAGGCAAGGTGCTCTTCTGGAAAAGGATCCTGAGACTCAGGGAAGTTAAATGACTTATCCAACAATAGCACACAGAATATCTGCCTCCAAATACTCATTCCACTTGGCTGGTCCACAGTGCCCAGATATTTGGTCAAACATTATTCAGAATGTTTCTATGAGAGATTTTTTGGTTGAGACTAACATTGAAATTGGAGGACTTTGAGTAAAGCAGATGATTGCTCTTCATAATGGGGACAGCCCTCATTCAATCAACTGAAGGCCTGAATATAACAAAAAGCTGACCTACTCCAAGAAAGGATTTCTCCAGAAAATGGCATTCAGACTCAAACTACCTCATCTTTCCCCTGAGTCTCCAGCCTCCCAGCCCACCGTGCAGATTTGGACTTGCCAGGCTTCATAATTGTGTGATCCAATCCTTTAAATAAACCTCTTTACATAGACACACACATCCCATTGGCTCCATTTCTCTGGAGAACGCTAACACACACTGCATCTCATGCCACCACCCAGTAAGCAAGCTGTGTTGTCCAAATCCACCATTCTCTCATTCCTATGGATAGTCAGAACAAGGAATCTAAGAATTCCCTGGGTTCTGCTTTTCTTCTTATGGACCCCTCTTCTGATGGATCCTGAGAAGGACTTTCTCTAAAAACTGAAATAGTCAGAGATTGTGAACATGGGTCTTCGTGGAATGGAGATTTTAAGGTTAACCCTTGGAAAGCGCAGAGTTGAATAGGCAGAACGTTAGTTGTTACTATTCCACCTTTGGTCCTTTTCCTGGCTTGCTGCATTGATGCTGAAAGACAAGAAAAGAATGAAGAATCTTGGACTTAATTCTCACTCCCCTCTCTTTTGGCAAGCTGTAGACATTCGTTATTCATGAATAATATGCCTTTCTGGATTGCATTAATTAAGATCAGTTTTCCTTCCTTGTTATTCAGTTTTTAAAGTGCATAAAATAATTTTCTATTGTTCCTTCTCTGGAAAAACTCAAATAACAAAGATATCCTGCATGAGGTTCTCACTTGATATTTCTACAAGCAGTCCTTTGCTGATGAGGGGCACAGACTTTCAGGTCTTTAAAAACATCTGTGCTCTATTTAACACAATTCTGCTCCCTGAGCAGAGATGGGGTAGCATCTGATCAAAGGCCCACCTGGAGAGGCCAGCCCTAACACGTGGAGGATCATCCGAAAGACACCTAAGATGGGAAGGCAGCTGGTGAACGATATTGAGGGACTGCTTTCAAGTGTCCCAAAATCCATTCATAAGCCAATCTGACACCCTTGAGTAAGATATTTGGGATCTACCCTACGAACCTTGCCCCACTCAGGTAGATGGTCTGTGGGTTTTGCATCAAAGTCCTGGTCCCTGCTCTAACTTCCTTCCTGCCCAAATTCTTCCCCTAGAATGTATTAAATAGAGCACAGATGTTCTGTTTACAGTATTAATACAATTAATACTAGTTGTATTAAATAGAGCACAGATGTTCAGAAAGTCTGAAGTGTACCCTAATTTTTGCTAATTCTCAGGCATTTATACTCCTGAAATCTTCTCCATCTTTTATGCCAGCTTCTCCACATAATCTATTTTGGCCCTGCGTTAACCCAGACACAGACCTCAACCTCCACTTCAAGCATCATGAAAGCATGCCACTTGCAAAAAAAAAAAAAAAAAAAAAAGCAGCATTAACCTGCAAAACCAACTTTACTGAAGGTCCTACATGGGTGATAAATGGAGAGAGGTGTATAGCCCATCCCACTACAGTTTACATGATTTTCTATGTTATCACTTTCCATCCAAAGTCCTTTTGTACTGCTTTGTCCTTCAGGTTCTCAATTCCTCCTCTTCCACTGAAGCAGTGTCTTGCCCTGCAAGTCCCCCTCTCCTCTCTCCCAGGTCCTCACACCACCACTACCACGACTACCACAGTATTTCAAATTCTTCTCTCTTTCTTGTATAGAGCTTGTCAGCTCTTCAAACTCCCCGCTGCAACCCGGATAGCGAGGTTCATACTGATTTGGAGGGTAAGTGAGGCCTAAATTTTTAAGACAGCATTGGGAGCCACATAGAACCATATTCGTGTGTGTGTGTGTGTGTGTGTGTGTGTGTGTATGTGTTTTGAACACATATATCTGTAGGTTACATCTTCAGATGTAAATTAGGAAAAAACTTTCCTAATTTTTCCCATCTACTTGGTAACTTTGCTACAAAATCCTTTCAATTTTTATTAAAAATAATTAATGGACTCACATGTATCCTGGAGTATATATTTACCTGTTTTATCTACCCATGTTAGCCAAACATTTAAGAGATTTATACTATGTACTTTTGGCCTAATTATTAAGATTTTAAGCTGGTGAATTCATGCACTGCATCATTTCTGTACTTTGATTTCTTCAATTCCTCTGCTGGTGCTAATATATCACCTTGCTCAGAACTGCCAAATCTTTCCGATCCATGGGATGAGGCTTCACCAGAGTTGGCAGCTCCTCTCTTTCGCAAATTGCTTTGGCACCAATAGCTTCTCCTGAGTTGCTAACCTCAAAGGGCTTTGTCTTACTTCATTTGGGCTGCCATAACAAAATGCTATAAACTGGGAAGCTCATAGACAACAGAAATATATTTCTCGCGGCGCTGGAGGCTGCAAAGTTCAAGATTAAGGTGCCAACAGATCTGGTGTCTGGTGGGGCCCACTTCCCCACAGATGGCGCCTTTTTGCAATGTCTCACATGCTGAAAGGGACAAGGCTACTCTTGGGCCTCAACAGGGGCACTAATCCCTTTCATGAAGGTGCTTCCCTCATGACCTGATCCACTCCCAAAGGCCCCACCTCCTAATACTATCATCTGGGGATGAGAATTTCAATGTACAAATTTGTGGGGACATAAACATTCGAACCGTAGAAAGCTTACACGTCTGTCTCTGCCACACTTTTATCTACCCTCTCTTTAGCGAAAGTTGCATTTCTGACAGAAGAGTCCCTGTGCACACCTTAGCATGCCTGGCATTGAATCTAAAGGCCAAAGGACTCTCATATCTAAAAACATTCTTTAAAGTTTTAGAAAAAGTCAACTCCAGAGAAACTATTTCCAGGTGAGTAATAACTCTAAAAATTACTCATCAACTGCATTCTTCAAAAATATCAAAGTTAAGGCTGGGCGCGGTGGCTCACACCTGTAATCCTGCACTTTGGGAGGCTGAGGGAGGCAGATTACTTGAGGTCAGGAGTTTGAGATCAGCCTGGCCAACATGGTGAAACCTCATATTTACAAAAATACAAAAAAGTTAACAGAGTGCAGTGGTGCACGCCTGTAATCCCAGCTACTTGGGAAGCTGACGCAGGAGAATCTCTTGAACTGGAGAGGCAGAGGTTGCAGTGAGCCAAGATTGCACCACTGCACTCCAGCCTGGGTGACAGAGTGAGACTCCATCTCAAAAAAAAAAAAAAAAATATATATATATATATATATGTCATAAAAGACAAAGAAATCTGGGAAACTGCTCCAGATTAAAGGAGATTCATGGGGCATGAGAAGTAAATAAGTAATATGTGATCCCTACTGGGTCCTGTACTAAAGGAAAAACATGCTGTAAAGGACATTGCTAGGTAGGCAAATTGACAAAATTAGAATATAGATGCTACATAAGATAGAAGCCCTGTGTTTACGTTAAATTTACCTAAATTGATAACCATACTGTGGATAGATGAGAGAATATTCTTTTTCTTAGGAAATACCCATTTAAGGATTTAGAGGGAAAGGAGCATGATGTATGCAACTGAATTTCAAAAGTTTGAAACAAAGAATGATGTTTGTATAGATAAAGAAAGCAAGTGGCACAAACCATGAACAATAAATGCATCTGGGCAAAGGGTATTGGAATGTTCTTTAGTGTTCTTGGAGCTTTTCTATGAGTTTCAAATTCTTTCCAAATAAAGGATTCTATGTAATGGCCTGTCCATCAGTCCTACTGAGTTTTAACTCCCTTTGAGATAGATAAAGCTTGGGCCCACAACTGTCACCATCATATCCAACTTTCCAAAGTGAGAAATTCCAACTTTTAGACATTCATATTAGGTTGTGTCTCAGGCAAAAATGCTGGTAACTTCTATTAAAATGGTATTTTTAATATTGTCAATAAAGGTTTTAAAATATATTGGAAAAAGAAAAAAGAGTAAATGAAATAAAAACACTACATATAAAGATATAAAAACAAAAAGAATCACATTTGCATCATAATTTGAGACTCTTGCCTTGTTACATACCAGCTGCATGACTTGGGAAATGTCATTTTGCCTGTTTGTTTTTTCAGTTTCTGTATCTGGAATGTGGAGCTAAAAATCCCCAGTCACATGATAAATGGTAATTATAATTAAGAACCTAAATAGAATCAGTAGAAGCTTACCTGGGCTTGAAATTTCTTTTTGCAGATGATCATAATTATTATGGCGGGATCAGGTACAGCACCTAGCCTAATAATCTGTGGGACACAATCCTACAAGCCTAGAGATGATAGGCTTATCATCTTCCTGCAAGATGTGGCACTTCAGTCTTCTTATTTTTGCATGTTAATAGCACCAACTCCACAGAGCTGATCTGCTGAAGACCAACTCCAAGACAGACCCCACCCGATTTCAGCCTTTTCAACATGATTCGTTCAGGCCACACTTTTTCACCAGAGTCTTGATTGAGACAATGGAAATTTCCAATTGGAAAACTTAAGACAATGAAACATACAGCTCTATTCTACAGTCCAGGGCTAAATGATACAAAATGACTTTATGTTTGAAAGGAAAGAATACAAAGGTTTTGACACATGGCATCTGTAATTGCAAGTACATATCAAAAGATACACATGTTTTTAGAGAATTCTTTTAAGCAATTTTTTTAGTCTCAAATCCAATTTTTCCAGGTGTTTCTTTTAAGAAATCATATTCAGACTTGGTGTTTTAGGGCTTTTGTATAATAAAATAACATTTGAGGAACAAGAAAACTTTTTCAAATGGTAACATAACTGAAAAATTGTATGATAATCAATATTTCTGCTGTCTAACTCCCTTTTTCACAGAGAAAATAATTAATCACCTTTATTTCCAGGATATCAGATAAGGGATTTCAGGAATGGAACACAGGAATTATAAAAATGTGCATCAGGCCCAAGAAACTAAGGAGGAAATGAGTTGAACTCCCTATTTTATGTAATAAGAAACAGAGGTCCACAGAAGATTTATTGAGGACTACTCAGCTCATGACCACACATCTAAGTGAAGCTTCCTTGGTCTGCACGCTCTGGATGCTGTTCTGTTCAGCGGGCCTGTACATGCCAACAACTCTGCAGCCTTTTCCTCAATATCTCTTCCCCTCCTCATGGCCTCTTCAAGGCTTTCTAGACAGGCTGCTTCAGATGACATCCTGAAACTGTTCGTATTTCTATTCTAGGTGTCTTCTCACTGCGATATGAAGATTCCTCTCAACTCTAATGGAAAATACCATTCTTATTTACTGAAATGCAATTTGATAGCTTTTGCATCTAGGGGTTCTTCCTTTTTTTCTTTTTTTTTTTTTTACCTCCATTTATACAACATTTGTTGAACATCTCTGAGTGAGAAGAACTATTATAGGTGCTGAGGATATAAAGAAGAGTGAGACAAAGCTCCTGCCAGAAAGAACTCAGTCTTCCTTCTGTTGTCATTACAGAGACCATAACCCATCTACCAGCTTGCATTCTTTTGGTTCTTATTCTTGTCTATTGGACACGGACATGACCTAGCTAATATTAGATGATATTTGTTTACATGAGTTCTATTATGTCTGCCCATCTATCCATCAGTCCGTGCATCTATTTATCTCAACAGCTGAGGATACCATTCTTTTCCCTAGCATGTCAACTTGCCTGATTTATTAGTTAGCCTAGCATAGGCATGTTTAGTTATAATACTGTTTCTCACAATGAATGGTCTTTTGTCCACAGGGTAAATCATTTTGAGTTATGTAAAATGAGAATCTGACAGTGTCCCCTCAGGGATGTGGTACTTCCTCTGTTATTTTGTAAAGCCGTAAAATGACATTTAAAAACAGTACCATATAATCAAATCTTCCCAAAATACCAGAAAAGAATTAGTAAACTTCTAAAACTTGAGTCTTCTTGTTCTTAATGGTTAATCTCTTAATTAACAGCTTAGAGATCCCACCTGCTGTCAAAATAATTGTGCCATCTTCTCACTTAATTTTAATATGACCTCAAAAGACTCCCAGTTTTTTTCTCTCTCTCTTAGAGATTTGTTTTACTTTCTAGCACTCTTTTCTCAGAAAGTGTTTCAATACACATTTTAACTCAAGAGGAACTGAAATGAAGGCATGTTTTAGTTTTTAAAATACAGGAGCCTCTTTGACAGGGAGGGTATCTGAAATAAAGGGAGCAGCCTTATTAAAACTTGGAGCTGTGCTTGAACACATCCTAAAATGATTAAATTGTGTGTTCTGGTTAAAAATTATAAGCTGGGTAGTTTAAAGCCACTCCCATTGACTAATAAAATGGAAAATCTTGGGGTAGCCCAGATGCTAGTTTTCTGTGAGCTGCTTCTTTATGAATTGCAATGTGAAATGTTCAGTACAAGTGGCAGTAAACAAAAGTAAGATTAAAAAATGCCTGGAGGATATGTGAGTCACAATAATTATGGAGTCAATTTCTGCCTCCTGATAAAGACTAGTAATAAATTTTAAGTACTGGAGCTACTGATATAGTAATAAATATTGATGTAAAACAAAATTCAGACTCTTTTTTTTTTCCAGCCTGAATCTTCAGCCCAGCCTGGCAGCTATGATTACTCAGACTTTAATGAAGGGAAATTTCTTTGTTTTTTTAGATTAAACCACAACAGAAAACTCTATGTCTATCTAATAATAATATATTACAATTTACATGAAATGTAAATAAGGCATTGCAGTTACAATGAATTATTGGTGACCCAAGATATTTTATAATACTAAGTCCTTATAAAGGTCAAACAATCTGCCCCTCTAAAATAATTATTATGTCATAACAACAAAAAAGAAAATGAGCTTGCTTGAATTCTTGGTGTTTCATGTGAGCCACAAAAATTAAGAATGTGCATCTACTTTTCTTCAAAAAATGATAATAATAAAAGCCTTTTATTTCCATCTGTTGATATACATTCCTGCTCTTTGCTTTTCTCCCCAAAGTACCTCCATTTGGAAAACCTTATGGGAAAGCAAACTCTTTGTAATTGGCTTTGCTTTTTCCTTTATGCCAAAAATCTAGAAAGTGGCATAGAATAAAAGGATCCCCAGTCTAGAAACTGGACAACCCGTCCTCTAGTTAAATTCCTGCCTTGGGGGTGCTGTGAGACCCTGGGAAATTCATTTACTGTCTTTGTGCTTCTATGTTTTCATTTAAGAAATGAGAATATTGACCTGGATAAACCTGTACAGTCTTTGCTGGTACAATTGTATGATATAAAATATGACTTTGTAAGCTCCAACTTTGCACCTCTAAGAATATTGCATTTGAATCCATTATATCTTTGAATTTTTTTACGTTTGAATTATTTTCTGGGTGACTTCCCTGAGAACGCTAGCAATGGAGTAACATGTGCTCTAGCTAAATGAACTAGGTTTTCATTTGATCTTAGGAGTTAACCCAGTACAAAAAAGAAAGTTTTTAAGTCCATTTACAGACACCAGTCACTCTTTCTTCCATTCATCCTGAATTATGCCTGGCCATTTTTCTTTAACCTGGTTTTTATTTTTGCACTCTTTTCCATCCTGACTTCCCACAGCCCCTGTTCCTGCCTGGCTGAGGAGCCCCATACTGCGCCATCTTCGACTGCTCAGCTCACACACCTTATTTCATGACATGTTCCCATGCCCTAAGAAATGAGTTGCTTTTCCCTACTGCTGCTCATGCCTTTCCCACTGCCATGCCTTCACTTGTATTGTCCACTTTTCTCCTCTTCATTCATCTAAAGTAATACTGTCCAATGGAACTTTTGGCAAAGATGGAAGTGTTCTGGGTTTTCCAACATGTCAACCATGAGCCATATGTGACTAGTGAGCACTAGAAATGGGGCTAAGTGACTGAGAACCTGAACTCTCATTTCATTTAATTTTCACTGATTTAAATTTAAATAGTCACATGTGGCTAGTGGCTAATATATTGGACAGTGCAACTCTAGATGATATCATCGTTAGGTGTCTAGTTCAAAAGCCACTCTTTACAGGATAGGGCTCATTAAAATCACCTCAAGAATTTTTTAAAAAGAGAGAAGCCCTCAGTTTCATTCACAGATTTTCTAGTAGAATTGGTCTGCCATGAGACCTGGGCATGCATATTTGTAAAAGGTTTCCCAAATGATTCTAACATGTAGCCAGAGTTGATAACGATTGTTCCAGAAAACATGTCAGGCTTCCCGTTTCTCAATACTCGCTTGATACTTCTGAACCTCCGCACAATATTCTGAATCATTGTATCTACCATCTCCTTTCACAACTAGCTTCAGTTCTCTTCATCAAATTGTAAACATCTTTTCTTGTTTTGTCCACTGACATGACACGTCCTGAATACGTTTTTAGTGACTGAATTTCTTTCGCTTATTGTACATATTCTTGAGTTGAAAAATATTCATGTCTTTCGATTTTATAAATCCTAAATGAGGTTAGGCATGCGTGGCTTTCTATTCTGTCTTTAAAACATCACCATTCATTGTAATTAGTCTATTAATGAAAGATGTCTATGCTAGGCTGTAAGTTCCAGGAGAGCAAGGGCCATCCCCGTTCACCATTGTATCCCTAGTACCTAGTCTGACATATAGAGGCATTGAATAACTTATTGTCTAACGAATAATTTAATGAAAGAAGTACTTGAACAGATGCATTTAAGGTAAAACCCAGGTATTGCCTTGTTGATGAAAAGTGAGCACATTTTCAAAAGATCAAAATACAGACCATCTCCATCTTGAGGTTGTATGCATGTTTGTGCATGTGCATGATATGTGTGCGTGCATGCATGAGTGTCTGTGTGTGTGCATGGATGTTTTGTGTGTATGTTTGAGATGCATGATTATTATGAGCATCCTTAAGAGGATCCAAAACTTGCTGAGTATTCCAAAGAATCTCTCAGCACCTCTTGGTTCTGCACAGCTGGTAGCTGTGCTCTCCCTAGCTATAGTCCTGGGAGATATGGTATTAATACTGAGTGAACAGATGGTGTAGGGTGTGTTACTTAAGACAGTTTTGCCAGGAGGTAAATTTATGCTTTATAAATGTACTTCAAAACTATGCTATTTGATTTAATCACTTAATGCAAAGACAGCTGCATACTATATTTGCCTTAACTGCAGTTATATGGGTTATCTGCCAATCTGTTAATTATAGTATTTTGAAAGACTTCAGGAAAAAAACAGTAATTATACAGATTGGGGGTGGAGGGGAGGAACATTTTTGAAGCCTAAATTCAGACATTCATTCCCAGCTAACACAAACTTATTGAAGACTTAGAAAACCTGTTAGGAAAGTGGGAGTAGATGTGATGGTTTTCCTTTGAAAGGGACTTACGTGTGTGTTCTCACTTTGCATCAGTTTTCCTGGGTAGTAACTGCTGGAGAGATGGGAGTTGAGTGATATTTCAATAGGACAGAGCTCCAGTCTACTCACACTAAGGTCTTTTAGCAACTGTTCAAGCCCTTAAAATTAAAATAAATGAAAGGAGGAGGTTCAAACATGCCCTTGACTTTTTTCTACTTTCCCATAACCTGCTTGTTCACTGAGTCCTCTGTACCTAAATTTTCTCTGCAAAACTGTTGCAGCAATGATTAAGCATGTTTAATTAATACTATATGAGGGAAAGGGAGTATTTTAAGCTTAGACTGACAGCTTCCTTTTCTTGCCAAGGACTAAATGTCACAAACTTGTAGGAAAAGTCTGGCCCATTTCCCCTATCCCCTGGGAACTCATGTTAAATGAATTTCATTGTCATTTTGAGAACAAGATTTCCTGTCTGTGGGCAGTCCCAGGATTAAAGTGTTGAATGGGATCCAGGTGGTAAATCAAAGAATTCTGGAAAGAACATTAAAGACTCTTTGGTTGAAGTCTCTCATTTGATAGGTGAAGAAACTGAGGATGCAAATTCTTAAATGATTTGCCTTCTGAAACCAGTAAAGGAAACGGGGTGACTTTCACAAGGCATCCTTTTCCATTGGTGTAGGCATTTTTAACATGCATCCCCTTGCCAATGAAGACTACAGAGAGAGAAAAAAAAAAAAACGGAGGGAGCAAAGAGTTCATTTTCTTGTGCTGGTTCAATACATGACTGGCTGGAGCTACATCTAGGCAAAGTAAGAAGACAGTCGTAATAGTAATAGCTCTTCTCATTGATTTCCCATGGCCTCCACATTCCACAGCAGCCAGGGCCATCCACTTTGAGAACAGTGCCCATGGGGTGTAGCATCGCAGCCTGAGTGGTCACCAGCTACCTACTGTGTGCTAGGCAATGTATTGTGTACTTTCCCAACATCATCTCAATTACAATATCTAGAAACTTACAATTCAAACATTATTTCATGCATTTCACAGAGAAGAAAACTAGCTTTCAGAGTTTCAATGATTTTACACAAAAAAAAAAAGAAGAGAAAGGAATCAAAGATTCTCACTACAGAAAATCACCAAAGAGCAAAGGCAGACAACAGGACAGGAAGAAAGGAACAAAAGGTCTCCCTACAATAACCAGAGAGCAAAAAATTACAGCAGATGCAGAGGTTGAGTAATTTGCTTCAAGTCACGTAGGTAACTTCTAATGGAGTTCCATATTTAGACTTGGACTTACAGATTCAGAAGGGGTTGCCTTTCCAAGAAAATATTTTTTTCTTAATATCTTTTTTCCAAACCTGGCTAAAAATACTTCTTCCAATCCTCTGAGGTCCTATTACTGAGGCTGTTCAGTACCATCTTGCAACCTGTTACTCCTAGGCTATCCTCTGCACAGCAGTCCATCTGATGGCTATCTCATCTTCATGGATGGGCTCTATGGAATGTTCAATAAACCTCAACTGATAACCTGATATGTGCTTAAACCAGGTCATCAAAGCTGCCATGTAGTCCCAACTCTTTCTCTGCAGGAAGCACCCATTTTGAGAATATCCTGGTCATGCTGATATGAAGCTGCTTATCTGACCAGAAGAGTAATTAATTTCTTCTTGCATTAGGCAGAAAAAATAATGCCGAAGTTGGCAAATGGAGGAAGAATTGGAGGTTCAGGCTTGGCTTTTGGTACTTCTCAAATCATACTTAAGTGACTGCCGTACTTAACTATGAAGGAGTGTGAAGGGTCTTACAACTGGTCCCTAGGATTTCCATTTCCTTACAGGCATTTAGATCAAAATTAGGACAATGGTCATCGCTTTGAGCCTTTGGATCTCTGCTTCGGACCTCTTTTTTAGAACAGAGGCAGATGTTTTATTAAATTTCTTAAATGCGTGCCTATGTGTGATCCCAATTTTCATGTTTTGTGGCAGCATTTTTGATCAATATTCCTTGGCTGCTATCTATTTTCTCTATTCCTTTTCTAACTTTCTACAATATCTCTAATTAAATATATATTATGTAAACCTTATATATAATATATAATAAACTTTCTTTAACTAGTAGAGGATAAACCTGCTTCTGCTTTACTCAAAGATAACTATATATATATATATATTACATAATTTGCATCAGTTATCCTGGGTAGTAACTGCCAGAGAGATGGGAGTATACATATATATGTGTGTATATATGTGTGTATATATAGTTATCTTTGAGTGAAGCAGGTATATCCTCTACTAGTTAATTAAATGAAGTTCATGCATTGGAGGCAAGTATTCTAAGGAGAATTTTTTTCTGTTTTATACTAAAGTTAAAAGCTTATGGTATAGATATTTTATGGCACAGGGCTGTGTGTGTGTGTGTGTGCTTCTTTATGGTGTAAAATAACTTTCAGGGAAGATCTGTCACTAGTCCAATTACCCATTTCTGTTGTTCAAAAGCAGGCATTGCTCCTAGGAGGTATGTCAATTCTGGAGAATTCCAGCTGTTTAGTTTCACAGCCCCACATAGAAAATCTGGGTTCCTCTTGGCATCCTTATTTAACCAGTACTGCATTTGGCAATCCTTTCTTAGACACTGTGATTTAGGATTTTTTTTAAAAAAACAAAAAACAAGAAACCTTCCTACTGTCATCAGAGATAAAATCTGTGTCTGTATGCCATTATACTTGTTCCTTTGGGGTGATTTCTAAAACAAGGGAGGAATAAAAATGAACTTTACTCCATCATCTAATCCATGGAAGCCCCCTCTTTACAGATCATTTTTATTTTATTTGTTTTTAAAAATCTTACTTTTTAAATAGAGAAAAAAATCATACCCACTCAAATATAGTCCATTGGTCTTTGACAAAGAAACAAAGAAAATTTAGTAGAGAAAGGATTTTCTTTGCAACAAGTGGGGCTGGAACAGTTGGACATTCATGTATAAAAATATAGATCTAAACACAGACCTTATACCTTTCACAAAAAATAACTCAAAATGAATTATAATCCTAAATACAAAATGTAAAACAATAAAACTTCTAAGAAATAATATAGGAGAAAATATAGGAGACATTGGGTTTGGCAATAAGCTTTTAGATACAACACCAAAAAAAATTTTTTTTAATGCAAGAAAAAATGGTAAGATAGACTTTATCAAAAAAAAAAAAAACTGCTCTGTGAAAGACACTGTCAAGAAAAACATCTCAAGAAAAATCAAGACACAGACTGGGAGAAAGTATTTGCAAAACACACATCTGAAATGATTTATATCCAAAATATACAAAGAACGATTAATACTCAACAACAAAAAAAAAACTTGAAAATAAGCAAAAGATCTGAACAGACATCTCATCAAAGAAGATGTACATATGTCAAACAAACACATGAAAATACTTTCAACATCACATCATTGGGAAAACTGTAAATTAAAACTACAATGAGAGAGCCAGGCATGGTGGCTCATGCCTATAATCCCAGCACTTCAGGAAGCTAAGGTGGGAGGATCACTTGAGCCCAGGAGTTCAAAATCAGCCTGGGCAGCATGGTGAGATCCCTATCTCTACAAAAAATTTTAAAACTAGCCAGGTATGGTAGCTTATGTCTGTGGTCCCAGATACTCAGGAGGCTGAGGTGGAAGGATTGCTTGAATCCAGGAGGACGAGGCTGCGGTGAGCCATGCTTGTACCACTGCAATCCAGTCTGGCAGACAGAGCAAGAGCCTGTTTTTTAAACAAAAACAAAAACAAGAAACAATGAGATACCACCACAAACCCATTAGAATAGCTAAAATCTCAAACACTGACAACACTAAATGTTGGCAGGGACGGCGAGTAAGAGAAACTCTCATCCATTGCTGGTAGGAGTGCAAAATGGTAACAGCACTTGGAAGAAAGTTAGGCAGTTAGTTTCTCATAAAAGTGAACTTACTCTTACCACATGATCCAGCATTCACACTTCCAGGCATATACTCAATTAGGTGGAAAACTTACCCACACACAAAAGTCCACACCTGAGCGTTTAGCAGATTTATTCAGAATTGCCAAAAACTGAAAGCAACCAAGACATCCCTCAACATATTAATAAATCAACAAACTATGGAACATCTTCACTGAGCTATCATGCCACCAAAAACCTAGAGAAACCTTAAATGCCTATTGTCAAATGAAAGAAGCCAATCTTTAAAAGCCACATGACATGATTCTAATTATATGACGTTCTAGAAAAGTCAAAAAGCTACAGAAACAGCAGAAAGATCATGGTTACCAGGAGAAGGAGGAGAGATGAATAGAGGAAGCATGGGATATTTTTAAGGTGATGAAACTACTATTTATGATGCTGTAACGTGGGTAATTGCATTATGCATTTGTCAAAACCCATAGAACTGTCCAACATAGTGAATCTGCATGTAAACTATGGACTTCAGTTAATAATAATGCATCAATAAGATTTATTAATTATAAAAACATCACATGATGAATGATATTAATGCAGCCGGGCGCAGTGGCTCACGTCTGTAATCCCAGCACTTTGGGAGGCCAAGGCGGGCGGATCACGAGGTCAGGCGATCAAGACCATCCTGGCGAACACGGTGAAACCCCGTTTCTACTAAAAATACAAAAAAAAATTAGCCGGGCGTGGTGGCGGGCGCCTGTAGTCCCAGCTACTCAGGAGGCTGAGGCAGGAGAATGGCGTGAACCCGGGAGGTGGAGCTTGCAGTGCGCTGAGATCACGCCACTGCACTCCAGCCTGGGTGACAGAGCGAGACTCCGTTTCAAAAAAAAAAGAAAGAAAAAATGAGAGACTTTGACAGAGGAGATAAAATGTCAAGAGAAGGAAAATGGGGAATAATAGTGGAAGTAAATAAGAGGGAAGTATTACCTGTTTGTTTATAAGGCGTTTTATGCCTGGTGAAATAACACTATTTCCAGGTTAAATTTAACTTTATAATATGCATGCTAACATTATTTCCTTGCAGAATATAAATGATGTTCTGAAACTATAGGAAAATTAATTACATGTATGAAACAATTTTGGGATGATCCACCCCCTGCTTTAGTATGCCCTGAAGGCCAAACTTACATATCCGTCATTCATAAAAAAACTTCCCTTTTTCATAGATTCTGCTTTCACACAGCCACACCTTCTGTACTTTAAGCTGCCCTAGAGTGTCTTTTAAGTCTTCATGAAAAAGACTTCAGACAAATGATTTAGAAATGGATTAATCGAACAAAGGGTGTTACCCAGTGTATGCCTGTGGCTGTATGAAATGCAAGCTAGGACAGAGTTTAGGATGCAGTTTGTGTCTAAGTAACTTAGTCTCTCTTTGCTTAGGAATAGTAGAAAGAATATCACTGGGAAGAAAAATGCTCTTTTTTGAAAAAAGACAAGGCATTCAGCCATGAAGGCCTGTATCATATGTTGTGTTTCTTAGGCTCCAGAAAAAGGTCCCTAACACAGTTGAAACCCACTGGATTCTTGTGGCTGTGATGTATGTCAACAGTTTTGAGTTCTCTACAAACCACACAGACCAAGGTACACTATTAACACTTTCACTCATTAGGAATTACCTGCCTTTTTCTTCTGTCTTATTTCCCCAACTAGATAGTGAATTTCTTAAAGTTAGGAAACACTGTGTCTTTTTCTTTTTCTTTTTGGATCATAACACCATACTGTCTTAAACATCATATATGCTGAAAAAATGTTAATTTTTAATTATTATTTTAAATTTCACTTAGATTTCATTTAAATATATGTATTCAAAAGTGCATGTAGCACAGGTTATAAATTTGTCGTGTTTCTCCTTCTGCTTCTTGAATGTATTTTTCTCATCTTAAATTCATTTCAAAACTATAGCTTATAATAAATATAACATTTTCTCTTTTCTATTTTCTTGTTAAAAACCCAGGGTATTCAGTATTGACCCTAAAAAATTATGCCTTTGTAATAGGGTTAAATCAGCTATAGAGTAAAAGCTATGCCAGAAGAACCTTAATAATGCTTAAAAGCAAAACTCTAAAAGCTGACGTGTAAGTTACTTAACCACCTGGCAGAACTAAGTTCACCACTTTTAAAGACAACAAAAATGGCCAGGCATGGTGGCTCATGTCCGTAACCCCAGCATTTTGGGAGGCCGAGGCGGGTGGGTCACCTGAGGTCAGGAAGTGAAGACCAGCCTGGCCAACATGGTGAAACTCATCTCTACTAAAAATACAAAAAAATTAGCTGGGCGTGGTGGCGAGTGCCTGTAGTCCCAGCTACTTGGGAGGCTGAGACAGGAGAATCGCTTGAACCTGGGAGGCAGAGGTCGCAGTGAGCTGAGATCGTGCCATTGCACTCCAGCCTGGGCAAAAAGAGTGAAACTCTGTCTCAAAAAAATAAATAAATAAGTAAATAAAAATAAAGACAACAAAAGCAAATATTTACCATGTGCAAAAAGTATATATTTTGAATTTTTAGAGATAGAAACCACAATGTTGAGACGTTCAGTACGCAATAAAAAATTACTAAGGAGTCAATGAAGTAAGACATTGCAGCCATTATCTAGGAAGAAAAAAAAATCGATCACTAGAAACAGATCCAGAAATGAAAATGATGGTAGAATTAGCAAAGTCTTTAAGTTATTATATATTCACTCAGTATCTTTTAAACATTAAACATCACAAAGAAAGAAATGTGAGATATAAAAAAATGGTATTCGTAGAACCAAAAAATAACATCTTAAATTTAAAACAAATTATTAGATATGGTTAATGACAGATAAAGCAGTGGAAAAGACCACTAAAATTAAAGACATAGTAACAGAAACTGAACAAACTAAAATACAGACGAAAAAAAAAAAAAAAAAAAACAGAGACTCAGTGACCTATGGTTCAATAGTAAGCAATCTAATGTGCATATCGTTGGAGTTCCAGACAAAATAAAAAAAAGTGGGTGTGGGTGATTAAAAATATTTCAATAATAATGTTCAATTTTTCCAAATTTGATGAAATCTATAAGCTTAACACATACTGCACAGTTTAAGTTCAAAGAAAACTACATCAAAGAAAACCATAATCTACTTGCTAAAAAACAGTCATAAAGAGAAATTCTTAAATGCAGCTAGAGAAAAAAAATGGATACACTACATATGGGACAATAAAGAGGGGAATAATTTTAGACTTCTTGACAGAAATTATGCAAAGCAGATGTATTAGTTTGCTAGGACTGCCATAACCAAGTACCACAGATTGGGTGGCTAAAAAGTAGAAATTTATTTCCTCATAGTTCTGGAGGCTAAAAATTATTCAGAAAGTTTTTCTCCCTGGTTTGTAATGACCGTTGTATTAGAGTTTTGCAGAGAAAGAGAACCAATAGGATACACTACATATGTATGTTATGATACATATTATTTGTATGTATAATATCTTATGAAAGTTGTAAGTAGTATGTATTCAATGTACATATCCTTAATTATATATTTTCTTCATTATATAAAAATGAGGAATTGGCTCATGCATGCTGGAGACTCAGGAAAGCCAATGTTGTTATTCAGTCCCAGTGAAAAAGTCTGGGAACCGGGAAAGCTGATGATGTAAACACAAGTTCAAGGGCAGGAGAAGATGAGATGAAATGTCCCAGCTCAAGCAGGGAGGCAGGAAAATGGGGAGAATTTCTCTTCGTCCACCATTTGTTTTAATCAAGCCTTCAACAGATCGACTAATACCCAACCACACTGGAGAGGGCGGTCTACTTTACTGAGTCCACCAATTCAAATGCTAATCTAATCTGGAAATACACTCACAGACACACCCCAAAACAATGTTTAGTCTGGGCATCCCACATCCCATTGAAGTTGACACATACAATTAACCATCATAGTCATATTCTTCCAGTATCTTCACATGTCTTCTTTCTGTATCTGTATTTTCTTTTGTTTCCTCTTCTTGTAATGATGCCAGTCATATTGGATTAGGGCCTACGCATATGACTTCATTTTACCTTGCTTAGGTAAGGACGTATCTCCAACCACAGTTGCATTCTGAGCTATTGGGGGCTAAGACATCAACACATGAATTTTGGGAGGAAATAATTCAGCCCATAACACCAAATAACAATGAAAAGGCATATTTGAAATGATAAATGAAAACAAAAATTTTTTAATCTCTATTTGTAAAACCAGTAAAAACATCATTAAAAACGAAGGGAAATAAAAATGTTTTTATACAAACACAACCTAAGAGAATTCATTACCAGCAGGCCTGTACTACAGGAAGTTCTTCAAGTGTTAAGAAAATAAAACCAGATGGAAATTAAGATCCACAAAATTAAGGACATTTGCTTCTGGCAAAGATGGAGTAACAGACTGGATTTCTTCTCCCACATGAAATAACAAAAAATGGACAAAATATACAAAACACAGATTTGCAAGTCACTGTACATAAAGTAACAAAGGATAATAACCTTGAGATGGAAAACAGAGGAATGTTCCACACAATTCCTTCAGCTTACTGCTTTCAGAGCGTCTCCAGGCTGCAAGTCAGAGAGGGCAAACTCACATAGAGTACAGCGGACTCCCTGAATTGAGCAGATGGAGGTGAGAATCTGGAGATTCCAAGGTAGCTAGAACTTGCAGAACAGAGTACCTGAGAAGAGACAATTACACAGGAAGAGAACTCTGGCGTCTGCAGAGAGTTTCCCTCACGTATTTAGTTCAGTACTAACGAGTGTATATGTGTGAGAAAACTACTTGAGATTGTGAAGAAAACAAAATTACACAAAAGAATGAAGGTATTAATGTATGGTAATCATGGGAAGAGTTCCTATTCCCACAAGCCATATGAAAGCCCTCACGATTCCTGGGGAATTGGGTAAAGTGCACAAAAAGAATAGTTAGCTTTAGAAGGATCACTCTTCCTATACCAGTTAGCAAATCTTAAGAAGCAAGACCTGAAGGGATTTAACTGTTTCCAAGTAACTTATTGGGTCCCATACAGAACTCAATAGTAATTATAAAAATGCTTGTAAAAATCATCAAGCAGCTGGGCATGGTGGTGGGTGCCTGTAATCCCAGTTTCTTGGGAGGCTGAGGCAGAGAATTGCTTGAACTTGGGCGGCAGAGGTTGCAGTGAGCCAAGATCACACCACTGCACTCCAGCCTGGGCGACAGAGCGAGACTCCATCTCAAACAAACAAACAAACAAACAAACAAACAAACAAATCATCCAGCACCTCACAAGGTAAAATTCAGTGTTTGATATCAAGCTAAAATTACTAGGCACACAAAAACGTAGGAAAATGGTCAGGCATGGTGGCTTACACCTGTAATCCCAGCACTTGCACTTTAGGAGACCAAATGGGATCATTTGAGGTCTAGAGTACAAGACCAGCCCAAGCAACACAGCAAGACCCCATCTCCACAAAAAATAAAATAAAACTTAGCCAGGTGTGGTGATGCATGCCTGTAATTCTAGCTATTCAGGAGCCTGAGAGGGGAAGATCACTTGAGAGCCCAGGAGTTCAAGGTTATAGTGCCATCATGCCACTGCACTCTAGCCTAGGCAACACAGTGAGACCCCTGCCTAAAGAAAAGGTGGGGGATGGGACAGAACAACATAAGCCATAATGAGGAGATTAATAATCAGTAGGAACAACTCAGAAGTGATATAAAGAAGAGATAATTTTAAAATATTGAAATAACATTAGTAAGCTGAGGGACCTACACCTATTATCAATAACCTAGGCAAAGCCCAAAGGAGAGGAAAGGGAGGGCAGGGGAGAACAAATACTTAAACAAGAAAGAACCGAAACATTATTAAACTTTGATTAAAACTATAAATTTACAGATCTAGGAACCCCTAGGTAAAGAAACAAACAAACCAAAAAAAAATTGCTCAATACCAGTGGTAAAGAAAAAGTTTTAGAAGCAGGAGGATAAAAAAAGATACATTATATATACAGGAACAAAAATAAAGATGCTGGCAGATATCTCATCAGAAACCAGGCAAGTGAGAAAATAGTGGAATAACATCTTCAAAGTATTGAAAGAAAAAAATCTGCCAATTTAGAATTCTATACCCAATACACATACCTTTCAAGAATGAAGGCCAAATAAGCATTTTTTAAGATTTACAAAAGTTGAAAGAATTAATTATAAGCAAATCCACATTACAAGAAATGTGAAATGAATTATTTAAACACGAGGTAAATGGCAAGAGAAAGAAATATAGATCTACAGAAATAATAAAGAGTAATGAAAATTATAACTATATGGGTAAATATGTGAGATATATTTATCATTATTTAAGTCCAAATTGACAGCTTAACAAAAATAGTAACAATATACTATTGTGGAGCTTATGGCATATGTGAAAGCATTTGACAATGTTAGCAGAAAGATCAGGAGAGAAGAATTGGAAGAACACTATTGTACACGTTTTATACTGAAAATAGGCCGGGCGCGGTGGCTCAAGCCTGTAATCCCAGCACTTTGGGAGGCCGAGACGGGCGGATCACGAGGTCAGGAGATTGAGACCATCCTGGCTAACACGGTGAAACCCCGTCTCTACTAAAAAATACAAAAAACTAGCCGGGCGAGGTGGCGGGCGCCTGTAGTCCCAGCTACTCGGGAGGCTGAGGCAGGAGAATGGCGTAAACCCGGGAGGCGGAGCTTGCAGTGAGCTGAGATCCGGCCACTGCACTCCAGCCTGGGCGACAGAGCGAGATTCCGTCTCAAAAAAAAAAAAGATAATAGAGAGGTATAATATCATTTGAAAATAGAGTATGATAAGTTAAAGATGAATGCTATACATTGCTGAAATAAAAAAAGTAAAGAACTATAATGAATAAATAATAAAGTAGCTTCTATGGTCTGAATATTAATACACCACAGCCCCAAATTCATATGTGGACACCTAATCTCCAATGCAATAGTATTAAGAAGTGGGGCCTTTAGGAGGTGATTAGGTCATGTTGACTCTTTGATCTTAGACTTCCCAGCCCCAGAACTCTGAAATATAAATTTCTGTTGTTATATAAATTACTCAGTCTAAGATATTTTGTTATAGCAGCCTGAATGGATAAGAAATAAAATATAATTGTAAGAAATATTTAACCAATGCAAAGAAGGCATAAGCAAAATAAAAGTGAACAAAGACCAGATGGGACAAATAGAAAAACAAATATTAAGGCAATAGAAAGCAAGATGATATATTTGAAACAAACCATATAATAACCATATTAAATGTAAATGTTCTAAATACCCCAATTAAAAATAAGGAATTATCAGATTTGATATAAAACTAAGATCAAATTATACGCTGCCTACAGGAAATTTACCTTAAATAAAAAGGTACAATTGGATTAAACATATGAAAAACAAGTGCAATGCTAGAACTAATCAAAAAGATATGGAGTGACTATATTAATATAGACATAGTAGATTTCAGAGCACAGACTATTACCAGGGATTAAGAGTTTCATTTAATAGTGTTAAATGGGTTAAATCTTTAGGAGGACATAGCAATTTTAAATGTTCATCTACTAATAATACAACTTCAAAATACATGAAGTAAAAACTGATGGAAATATGGAGAAAAAATAGACAAATCCAAAGGTTCAGTAAGAGATTACATGTTTCTCCTAAAAATTAACAGAATATGTAAACAAAACATAAGTAAAGATATACGATATTTGAACATCAACCAACTTGACCTGACATGTTTAAACCATTTCACCCAACAAGAATGTAATGTACATTAATTTCAAGTGCACTCAGAACATTTACCAAGATAGGTTATACTCTGGGCCATAAAGCAAGCTTACAAAATTTAAAAGGATTCGAGTTATAAAAAGTACAGTCATAAAACATTTAGAAACAGGGATACATTCTGAGAAATGCATCATTAGGTGATTTCATTATGCAAATATCATGGAGTATTCTTAACACAAACCCAGGCAGTATAGCCTACTACATACCTAAGCTATATGGTGGTATAGCCTATTGCTCCTACACTAAAAACCTATACAACATGATACTGTGCTGATTACTGTAGGCAATGGTAACCCAGTGGTGAGTATTTGTGTATGTAAATACATCTAAACACAGAAAAGGTACAATAAAAGTACCTTATACAAAAAAATATAAGACAGTGGTCCCCAACATTTTGGCACCAGGGATCAGTTTCATGAAAGACAATTTTTCCATGGACTGGGATTGAGGGCATGGTTTGGGGATGATTCAAGCACATGACATTTATTGTGCACTTTATTTCTATTATTATTACGCTATAATATACAATGAAATAATTATGCCACTCACCATAATGTAGAATCAGTGGAAGCCTGCGATTGTTTTCCTGCAACTAGAAACTAGATCATCCCTTTTGGGAGTGATAGGAGACAGTGACAGATCATCAGGCATTGGATTCTCATAAGAAGCGTGCAACCTAGATCCCTTACATGCACAGTTTATAATAGGGTTGGCACTCCTATGAGAATCTCATGCCACCACTGATCTGACAGGAGGTGGAGCTCAGGGGGTAATGCTCATTCACCTGCTGATCACCTGCCACTTACCTCCTGCTGTGTGGCCCAGTTCCTAATAGACCATGGACTGGTACCAAGCAGTTTGGGGACCCCTGGTATAAAAGATTAAAAAATGGCATCCATGTATCAGGCATTTACCATGAACAGAGCTTGCAGGACTGGAAGCTGCTTTGGGTGAGTCAGTGGGTGAGTGATGAGTGAATGTGAAGGCCTCGAACATCACTGTACACTACTATAGACTTTATAAATGCTGTACAATTAGGGTATACTAAATTTATAAAAAATATTCCCTTCTTCAGTCATAAATGAACTTTAGCTTACCATAACTTTTTTACTCAATAAGCTTCTGAATGTTTAGCTTTTTGACTCTTTTATAACAGCACATAGCTTAAAACATGAACACATTGTATAGCTTTACAAAAATATTTTCTTTATGCCTTTATTCTATAAGTGTTGGTATATTTTTATTTATTTATTTATTTTTTTACTTTTTAACTTTTTTGTCAAAAATGAAGACATAAACATACACATTTGCCTAGGCCTACACAGGGTCAAGATCATAAATATCACTGCCTTCCATCTCCACATCTTGTCCTACAGAAGGTCTTCATGGTCAATAACACACATGGACTTGTCATTTCCTACGATAATGCCTTCTTCTGGAATTCTCCTGAAGGATCTGCCTGAGGCCATTTTATAAACAGTTATTTTTTAAATAAGTAGAATGAGTATACTCTAAAATAATGATAAAATACAGTATAATGAATACATAAACCATTAATTATTTAGTATCATTATCAAGTATTATGTACTCTACATAATTGTATTGCTACACTGTTATGCAACTGACAGTGCAGTAGTTTTGTTTACGTCAGTATCACCGCAAACACATGAGTAATGCTTTGCACTATGATGTAATGACAATAGCTATGATGTCACTAGGTGGCAGGAATTTTTCAGCTCCGTTATCTTATGGGATCACTACCATATATGTGGCCCATCTTTGAATGAAACATTGTTGTGCAGTGTATGACTGTATGTACTCTCACCACATCAGAATTAAGTTGGAAATCAATAATAACATGATCCATGAAAATTTTTCAAATATTTTGAAACTAAATAATACACCCCTAAATAACACATTGGCAAATAAGAAAGCAAATGTAAACTGGAAATTATTTTGAACTAAAAAAAAAGAAGAAAGCACAACATACCAAAATGTATGGCATAATGCTAGAGAAGTACTTAGGGAAAAATGTACAGCAAAAAAAAAAAAAAAAAAAAAATGCCTATAGAGAAGAACAAAATATCAAATCAATGACTTCAGTTTCCTTTAAAAAGTAGGAAACTAAGGGGACACTAAAACCAGGTTAAGTAGAATAAAAGTATAATAAGGATTATGACATAAATTAATTTCAAAAAATAAAAATGTTATAAAATAAGCAAAACTTGGCTGAGCACGGTGGCTCACGCCTGTAATCCAGCACTTTGGGAGGCTGAGGCGGGTGGATCACAAGGTCAGGAGATCGAGACCATCCTGCCCAACATGGTGAAACCCCATCTCTACTAAAATACAAAAAAATTAGCTGGGTATGGTGGCAGGCGCCTGTAATCTCAATTACTCGGGAGGCAGAGGCAGGGGAATTGCTTGAACCCAGGAAGCGGAGGTTTCAGTGAGCTGAAAATGCACCACTGCACTCCAGCCTGGCAACAGAGAGAGATTCCGTCAAAAAAGAAAAAAAAATCAATAAAACTCAGAGTTTTTTTTTTTTGAAAATATCAATAAAATCGATAAAACTTTAGGCAGACACACTAAGAAAAAAAGAGAGAAGATATTATCAACTTTAGGAATAAGGAGAATGATATTCCTACAGATTCTATAGATACTAAAAGGATAAGTGTAATTATGATCTTCATGTCAATAAATTTGACAACTAAATGAAATGCAGAATTTCTTTGAAAGATTTAAATGACCAAAGCCAACGTAAGAAGAAATGAACAACCTGAATAACACCATGTCTATTATATAAAATGGATTCATAGTTCAAAACCTTTCTACAAAGAAAGCCCCAGGCCCAGATGGCTTCACTGATAAATTCTACCAAACATATAAAGAAAAACTAATAGCAATTCTGTATAAACTCCTTCAGAAGATTTAAAAGAATAACCCCCACTCTATTTTATGAGGACTATATTATGTTGATATCAAAACCATACACAAACATTTATAAAAGAAAACTAGAAGCCAGACACAGTGGCTCATGCCTATAATCCCAGCATTTTGGGAGGCTGAGACAGGCAGATCATTTGAGCTCAGAAATTCGAGACCAGCCTGGGCAAAATAGTGAGACCTCATCTCTACAAAAACAAATAAAAAATAATTAGCCAGGCATGATGGCACATGCCTGTGGTCCCAGCTACTTGGGAGGCTGAGGTGGGAGGATCACTTGAACCCAGAAGGTTGGAAGGTTGAGGCTGCTGTGAGCTGTGATTGTGCCACTGCACTCCAGACTGGGCTACAAAGTAAGAATCTATCAAAAATAAAAAAAAAGGAAAGAGAGAGAAAGAGAGAAAGAGAGAAAGAGAGAAAGAAAGAAAGAAAGAAAGAAAGAAAGAAAGAAAGAAAGAAAGAAAGAAAGAAAGAGAGAGAGAAAGAGGAAGGAAGGAAGGAAGGAAGGGAGGGAGGAAGAGAGGAAAGAGAGAAAGAGAAAGAAAGAAGGAAAGAAAGAAAGAGAACGAAAGAAAGGAAGGAAGGAAGAGAGAGAGAGAGGAAGGAAGGAAGGAAGGAAAAGAAAACTATAGACAGATATCTCTCGCAAACATAGATGGAAATGTCATAAACAAAATTTTAGCAAGTTGAATTGAACAATATATAAAAAGCACAATACTTTATAGCCGAGTCAGTTTTACTTCAGGATATGTTTGGTTAAACATTTGAAATCAATTAAGGTGCTTCACCTTTATATTAATAAACTTAAAAAATAATAAGCTCAATAGGCACAGAAAAGGTACTGCACAAAATCCAAGGCACCTGATAAATACTCTCAGCAGACTAGGAAAAGACGGGAACTTCCTCACTTGATAAGGAGGAGAAACAAAAAGCCTACAGCTAATTTCATACTAGACACTGAAAAACTAAACACTTTGGGACAAGACAAACATATAAGCTCTCATAACTTGTATTCAACATTATATCGGAGGTTCCAGCTAGTGCAATACACTGTGGGAAAAAAAGATTAAAATTATCCAAATTAGAAAAACAAAACTACCTTTATTATCAACTATATAGAAAATCTAATGGAATATATAAAAAAGCTATTAGAATTAATATGTATTTAATATGTTTGCAGGATACAAGACCAATGTACAAAATCAATTGTATTTTCACATTCCAGCAACAACCAGAAATTGAAATTTAGAAAATAATACCAATTACAGTAGTTTAATAATATATTAAAAACCTAGGAGAAATAAATCTCACAAAAGATGCAAAAGACTATACTCTGAAAGCTACAAAAGATTATCTGGAGAAATTAAAGTCACCTAAATAAAAAAGACTTTGCTCATAGGTCAAAAGACTCAATATTGTTAAGAGGTCACTTTATTCCAAATTGATTTATACATTCAACATAATTCCATTCAAAATTCTCAAAGGCTTATTTTGAAAATAATTTGCAAAGGGACTATAAAACTCAAATATAAATGAAAGGGGCCTAGTGTAGGCAAAAGTACTTCAAAAATTAAGACCAAATTTGGAAGATTAATGTTACTATATTTCAAGATTTATTTAAATCTGGAATAATCAAGACAGGGAGGTATTAACATCAATATAAAAAAAAGTCAACAGAATAGAAATATCTCTACACATACATGGACAACTGATTTTCCACAAAGGCAAAGGCAATGCAGTGGAGAAAGGATAGTCTTTTCAACAAGCAGTGCTAGTATGATTTAATATCCAAATGCCAAAAATTAACTTAGATATAGATCTCACACCTTATATAAAAAGTAACTCAAAATGAATCATAGACCAAAATGTAAGACTTAAAACTATTAAACATTTAGAAGAAAAGATAGAAGAACATATTTGTAACTTTGAAGTAGGTGAAGATTTTTTAGATACACAGCAAATGCATGATCCATAAAATAACAAATTAATATTGTCTTTATCAAAATTAAAACTTCTGCTCCTTTTAAGACTCTGATAGTAGAATGGAGAGAAAACCACAGATTAGGAGGAAAAAACAAAGGACCTGTATCCAGAATGTATATAAATACACACACACAACAACAACAACAACAGAAAAACAACCAAGTCAATTTTTAAAAGAATGGGCAAAAGAGATTTAGACAGATGCTTCATCCAAGAAGACATACAACTTGTAAATAAGAACATGAAAGTTGCTCAACATCATATTCATTAGGGAAATGCTAATTAAAATTGTAAAGTAAAAACTGCACACCTATTAGAATGACTAAAATTAAAAAGTCTGGCCATACCAAGTGTTGGTGAGGATATCCACAAACTGAAATTATCATACTTTGATACAGTTTTTTTGTAAAACCACATATATACTTTCCTAATGACCCAGTAATTCTATGCCTAGGTTTTACCTAAGTGCAATGAAAGTGTTATATCAACACAAAAACTTTTTTTATGAGCCTGTTTAGCATCTTTATTTATAATAGCTGAAAATTTGAAATATATGTTCATCTTATAGGTATGAATAAATAAATTGTGGATATAACAACAATGCAATACTACTCGGGAATGAACCATTAATACATAGAACAACACAGATGACCTCAAAAACACGCTGAGCAGAAGCAGCCAATACAAAAAGAATGCTTACTGTGATTTTATTAACATGCAATTCTAATAAAGAAAAACTAATCTGTAGTGACAGAAAACAGGTCAGCGGCTGCCTGTGAACAGGAGTGGTGACTGGGAGAGGGGAACTTGACTGGGAAGGACACAATATCCCCAACTTTTGGGGATATTGGAAATGATTGATGTAAAGATTTGTTGAAATGTTTTAAAATCTACACTTAAATCTGGTACATTTTACTGAATATAAATTGTGCCTTATTCAAGGTGATGTTTAAAAAAATCATAGCTATAGATGGCTAACTTCGCAATATGTCCTAGCCATAATACCTATTCAATAGTGAGATCTACATCATTTTCTATACTTCATGTCGCTCAGATTTGTCTTTTACTTAAAAAAAAAGAGATTTAATGGGTATCAAAGGAAGAAAAAAAAAACTTTCTAAAGATGTGCCAGCTTGCTTTCAAAACAATCATTTATATAACTGAGATGAAAATGTAACCATCCTATTTCAGCATTCAGTCTTTTCAGCTGAAGCAGATAAAGATCTGGGTTGCTGAAACTTGTTTTGCTGCTCTATAAAATAGCTGCTATATCATTGACACTTAAAAGGCATGAATCATGGCACAACCTTTCTGTTTAAAGGCTGTATGTAGCACAACAGTTGCATTCTAAACTCTAACTACGTGGTTGAGGAAACCTTTAACTTGACCTGTCTTTAAAATTCTGATTGAGTCCAGTTTATACCACCTCCCCCCACTCCCTCGGGATGCAACTACAACTACAATTCTGGTAAAAAGAAGAGTGAATGTCAAGTCAAAAGGCGTGGCTTGGATTATCACTCTGTCCCTTTTTATACTGTGTGAATTTGGACCAACTATTTAAATATATCATATTTATTTTCCTTATCTGTAAACTGGAGATTGTTGTTTCCATCACATGAGCGTTTGGAGTACCCTGTTTCATAATGTATATGAGAGAATCAAGTCATTCTATGCCCTTAGTCAATAATGATTGAATGGAAAATCAGAGCCTTGTGCAAAAAAGCTAACATGTTGGAGGCCACCCAGAAATAATGCTACAAGTAAGAGAGTATGACTGGTATGACACTATGACACACCAGAAGAGAGTTAATTGGCTGTTATTCTCCAGGGCAGGCTGGCCTTCAAATATGACAGAGGAAATCTTGGCAAAGTAGTACAAGTTGGAACGATAGTTGAACTGGATTAAACATCGGGTTAACCAAGGCCATCTTTTTTCTGATATAATATATTCAAGCGTCTCTTTTAAGCATAATCTTATCCATAAAGGAGAAGAAAAGAATCCCTCTCACAGACTTCTCCCCTGCCGCCTCAAAAATAACCTTCCTTGGTAAAAGTTGCCAAATGAAAATATATTTTCCAAATTGGGCAATATTCGTGAGATAAGAAGGAGTTCTGACAGGTTTCCACTTCGGGAAAAGACACTTTACAAATGCAGGTCTTCATACCTGAAATGCCAATGACTGCTTCGAGGTCTAAAGATTTCTCTTCTGCTCTAAAAAAAATAAATGCAACATATTTGAGATTAACTTTGAACATCAAAGTATTTTTTAAGAAAGAAGTGTCAGAATCCACTATGGCTGTCTCCCAAGGAGTCCTTTTTTAAATCGTTATTACTGGATTGCTTTGGATTGTAACACACTATCTCCTTAAGAGCATATCCTTGTAGTTCCCTAAGAAAAGTCAATGTAAATCGAACCACTGCATGAGTAATAGTAGATTTACTCACCAAGGAGAAAGTTGAACTGAGTCAGAACCATTTTTGTCTAAAAAGTTCCTATTACAAAGCCTTTCAGGAAGTTGCTTGTCAAGCCCCAGGCCACACCTAGAATTAAATCCCTTGCAAATCCAAAAAGTGAGTTTGTGCAAACAGGACAGAATATCAAAACTACTTGTGGGAGTTACAAAAGAATATGTTGGTGACAGCATTAGAGTTTTTGTAGAAAAGCCATCACCTAAGCCAGTAATTGTCAACATTGTCTCTGAGACACTGCAATTTGCTTGCAATAATCTCAGTTTGTTTAAAAATTCCCCAGGGCAATAATTCAGTTCAGTGTACAGGCATATTTTGCTTTATTCTTCTTCACTTTATTGAACATTACAAATACTGAATGTTTTACAAATTAAAGGTTTGTGACAACCCCGTGTCTATTAGTGCCATTTTCAAACAGCACGTGCTTACTTCATGTCTCTGTGCCATGTTTTGATAATTCTTGCATTATTTCACACCTTAAAAAATTATTATAATATCTGTTTTGGTGCTCTGTAATCAGTGATCTTTGATGTCACAATTGTAATTGTTTTAAGGCTCCACAAACTGTGCCCATATAAGACAGCGAACTTAATCCATAAACGTTGTGTGTGTTCTGACTGCTCCACTGATCAGCTGTTCCTCCATCTCTCTCCCTCTCCTCAGGCTGTTCCATCCCTTGAGATAACACTATTGAAATTAGGCCAAATAGGAACTCTACAATGGCCTCTAAGTGTTCAAGTGAAAAGAAGAGTTGTGTGTCTTTCACTTTAAATAAAAAGCTATACAGGAGCAGTGGCACATCCTGTAGTCCCAGCTACTCAGAAGGCTGAGGAAGGAGGATCACTTGAGACCATGAGTCCAAGGCTGCAGTGTGCTATGATTGTGCTGTGAACAGCCACTGCGTGCCAGCTTGGGAAACATAGTGAGACCCTGTCTCTAAAAAAATTAAAAACAAATATAAATTAAAAAATCAAAAGCTAGAAATGATTAAGCTGAGTGAGGAAGTCATGTTGATAGCTAAGACAGGCCAAAAGCTAAGTCTCTTGCACCAGTTAGCCAAGTTGTGAATGCAAAGAAAAAGTTCTTGAAGGAAATTAAAATTGTTACTCCAGTGAACATGAATGATAAGAGAGCTAAACAGCTTTATTGCTAATATGGAGAAAGTTGTAGTGTTCTGGATAGAAGATCAAACCATTCTGTTAAGCCAAAGCCTAATCCGGAGCAAAACCCTAACTCGTCAATTCTGTGAAGGCTAAGACAGGTGAGGAAGCGTAAGAAGAAAACTTAGAAGCTAGCAGAAGTTGGTCCATGAGGTTTAAGGAAAGAACCCATCTCCATAACATAAAAGGGCGAGGTGAAGCAGCAAGTGCTGATGTAGAAGCTGCAGCGAATTATCCAGAAGATCTGAGATCAATGATGAAAGTGGCTACACTAAACAACAGATTTTTAATGTAGATGAAACAGCTTTATATTGGAACAAGAGGCCTTCAAGAACTTTCACTACAGAAAAGTCAATGCCTGGTTTCAAAGCTTCAAAGGACAGGCTGATTTTGTTCATAGGGGCTAATATAGCCAGTGACTTTTAAGTTGAACCCAATGCTCATTTACCATTCCAAGAATCCTACGGCTCTTATGAATTATACTAAATCTATTCTGTCTGTGCTCCATCAATGAAACAACAAAGTCTGAATGACAGCACATCTGTTGATAGCATGGTTTACTGAATATTTTAGGCCCACTGTTGAGCCCTGCTCAGAAAAAAAGTTTCTTTTCAAAATATTACTGCTCAGTGACTAGGCACTTGCTCACCCAAGAGCTCTACAAGGAGATGTTGTTTTCATGCCTGTTAACACAATAACCATTCTGTAGCCCATGGATCGAAGGGTGATTTTGACTTTCAAGTCTTATTGAAGAAATACATTTGTAAGGCTATAGTTGCCATAGACAGTGATTTCTTTCTTTCTTTCTTTTTCTTTTTCTTTTTTTTTTTTTTTTGAGACAGTCTCGCACTGTCACCAGGGCTGGAGTGCAGTGGCACGAATTCAGGTCACTGCAACCTCCGCCTCCCAGATTCAAGCGATTCTCCTGCCTCAGCCTCCCAAGAAACTGGGAATACAGGTGCATACAGATAGTGATTTCTCTGATGGATCTGGGAAAAGTAAATAGAAAACCTTCTGGAAAAGATCCACCATTCTAGTTGCCCTTAAGAACATCTGTGCTTCATGGCAGAAAGTCAAAATATGACCATTTAGAGTTTCTTCCAAAGTCCAATTTCTTTTGGAAGATGTTGATTTCAATCCTCATGTATGACTTTAAGGAATTCAAGACTTCAGTGGAGGAAGTCACTGCAGATGTGGTGGGAATAGTGAGAAAAGTAGAATTAGAAGTGAAGCCTGAAGATGGGAGTGAATTGCTGCAATCTCTAAAGCTTGAATGAATGAGGAGTTGCTTCTTATGGATGAGCAAAGAAAGCAGTTTCTTGAGATGGAATCTACTCCTGGTGAAGATACTGAGAACACTGTTAAAATGACAACAAAGGATTTAGAATATTATGTACACTTAGTTGATAAAGCAGCGACAGAGTTTGAGAGGATTGACTCCAATTCTGAAAGAAGTTCTACTGTGGGTAAAATGCTATCCAACAGTATCACATGCTACAGAGAAGTCTTTCATGAAAGGAGTAGTCAATCAATAAGGCAAACTTCATTGTTGTCTTAAGAAATTGACACAGCCATCCCAGGCTTTAGCAACCACCACCCTGATCAGTCAGCAGCCGTCAGTATTGAAGCAAGACCTTCCACCAGAAAAAGATTAGAGCTCACTCAACGCTCAAATGATTGTTAGCATTTTTTAGCAATTGCATATTTTAAAATTAAGGTATATACATGTTTTAGATACAATGCTCTTGCACACTCAATAGACTACAGTACAATGTAAAGGTAACTTATATGTACTGGGAAACCAAAAAATTGTGTGACTCACTTTATTGCAATATTCCCTTTATTGTGGTTGTCTAGAACCAAACCTGCAACGTCTCTGAGGTATGCCTGTTATTGAAAAAAAATAAGTATGTGTCAGGCAGGACTTTTGTCAGGACAGTGGAGATCTTACAAAAAAATAGCCAAATACCATCAGAGTGTTAAACTTAATTTATCTTAGAGTTAGCAATAGTATTTATTAACTTAGAGATTTTTAGCCCTTATCAGGCAGGGATAAGTGTACCTAGCATAGTTTTTGGAATTTGGATATGCTCAATGGATGTTCACGTTGTTCAAAAATTGAGAATCTACTCTATGAAGAGCACTGTTCTTGGGAATAGATAATTATTCAAAAATATAGGTTAAGGCCTAACCATGTCTAATTGAGTTTTCTAAGGAAATCTCATTATGAGGCCTCATAGTTCTTCGAGATGTCTCCAGAGCATTCCATTCTTCAGTAAGTAAAAGTTACACTTCTATAAGTATGTTTATAGAAAAAATTCATTCTGAGTGTTTCAAGGCCAAAGATACCAGCTAAGGTTACTGTTTATTCTTCAGGGGAAAATTTATGCACAAAATGCTGAAGGTTGCAGTGACAGTCACAGAGTTGGAAAGGGGAACTTGAAAACTGATTTTACTTTTATCAGTGAAGTGTTACAACATAACTTTATTGAATAAAACACAAAATAAGCACTCTTAAAATCCATTTAAACTCACATAAAAAAAAAACTCAACCAAATATTTCATTTAATCAGAAATGAAAACTGATTAGAAAGAAAAAGGAATGGGGGAGGGGGGGAAATGTATTTTAAAATGTCATTATTATCTTCCAAATTCCAGCAATGACACTAAATAGTAATGTCAATGAATAGCCAGGCTTCTAAATGTTGAGTACTTCCTGTGGCAATTATTTTAAGTTCTTCATATATAATTCATTTTCTTTTTGTTCTGAATACAAAGAGCCTGGCTTTTTCACTTTTATATTTTCCCACCTTAAGTTGGATTTTTACAAATGGAGGCATTCCTTAAGAGTTGACTTAAGAATTCATTGATTTAGTGCTTGATATTAATTTTTGCAATAACCACTAAAGCCTGTGCGATACCCTTCTTTTTGCCCAAAACATGTACTTTAAGTAACAGCTAATTTTCATGGAAGCAAACAGAATATAACCATATCCTCAAATCTGGAAAAAGTTGTATTTTACTTTCTACTTTTGTACAAGTTTCTGAGAAAATGTAATGCTCCAGTACTTTGGAAGTAAAAGTACTGAAATTTTACTTTTTCTGAAAAGTTCTTAGAGCCACTCAGAAGAAATGTGAAAGATGCGGAGTCAGTGGGAGGACAGGGTGGGAGCTGGCGGGGCGGGTTGAGCGGGGGAGGGTAACGGATACGGGAGAACACAGCAGAAGTAGCATGGACTCTACTGCCCTCTAGTGCTTGGATTCCAGAAGAGGATTAAGGTGTTTCCTGGCTTTCACGTGTTCTCTTGTGGGTTTATTTTTCCTTGGAGAATTTTAACCAAATGGGAAGGTCTTTAACCAAGTGACAACATTGCCTGAAGTATCAGGAACAGCCATCATTTACTTCGTCAGTCATAATGATCATCGAATTTTTTCTGTATTTACTCAGGTCAATGAGGAAAACACATCAAAAACAGAACCAGCACTTTAAAAGTATTGCTGGAAAGATTCCCCGAATAATTTAAAAGCAGAGTTTCATAATCGTCTGCACATTTTCCCCAAACTCTTGCATTTCTTGTAAGCATCTAGCTTCTTTTAGCACGTTGAAAAGCCCCAGAAGTCTGAGAAAGCTGGCCCGGTGGTGTCACTGTTGCACTGTGCGTGCACAGACGAGCATGGGTTGTTGAAACCTAAATGGCTGATGCTCCCGGGGTGTTCCACATGTTTTAATGTGGGTGTAAGCTATTTCATCTGCTACACTTACTTCTCTAAAACGTGTAGGGTAATCCTTAATTTTTTATTACTAAAATTTCCTTATAAATGGAACTTGCATCTTCTTATAAAAACATTTTAATGATGTTCATCACTAATCTAAATTTATCCATTTGTAATGCACTTCCATTTACTGAATGTGCTTTAAAAGCATATATATGTCAATTGACTACACAACATACACATGCTTTTCTAAATGCACAAAATATTAAATTAGCCACAAAATGGCTCTGCCTGGTAACTTGATATGACAGTCACTATTATACAAACATAAACATTTAATCAAGCTTGTATAGAGAACTTGTATCAATAGTAAACACAATAGTAATCAAAATATCATTTTTGTTTAGTCTTGTTTCTATGTAGTTGTCTCAAGATTTAGTAACTGGCACAATAATAAACCGATATGGTAATTTGCCTGATATTGCTATGGGGAGAACAGATAAAACTTAACTGAGCTCCAAATCACAGATATGATGTAATAATCGGTGAACTTTAATACTTGCTAAGCAAATTGTTCATCCACACTTTCCTACTCTGTTAAGGAAAGAGTTGAAGCTAAACAATCTTTCAGGTAGCTTCTTGCTAGAAATTTGTATACCTTAGAATATATATATATATACACCCATGTACAAGTTGTAGGTGCTTCTAGTACTAAGTAAAATGTGGACTTGTTTTTCTAAGCAGTGGGGTGCCTAATATATAAATATATATTCTAATGGTTTAATGTCTGAACTTTGGGAGTACAGCTCAATAAATTAATAATAATAATTAGCTACTATTCATCTCCTTTACACCAACTTCAAGTGTGCAAGACTAATGCTTGCTTAATTTCCTTCAATTAAGCTAACACGATAAGATACTATTATAAATTATTTAAGTATTGGATTCTTGAAAAAAACATCATTTTCAAACACTTGTCTTAAATTAAAAGTCACTTATTATCAGAGAACCTGAGTTTTAGTCCCAGTTTCACCATAGATTATTGGTACCATTAAAGATGGCTCATGTATAAAATTAGGGGGTTGTATTAAATTCTTCAGTAATATAAATTTTTAAATCGTATTGAAAATCAAAACTTCTTAAGCCTGTTATTGAGTTTGGAATGATAGCATTCTTGACTCGAAGCATGTATAATCGATGCTTTGGTCAAATTTAACAAGCTAGAAAGATAATAGGTAATTGGAATAGAAAAATACACCCATGTACAAGAACTTAATGAGTAAGAACAACCAACTGAGAAACATATTTGACCATGAGAGGACTGGCTTGTACTTTACACTCTAACCTTCCAATATCAACTACATTATTTTGTTGTAACTTAGTGGATTTGCCAAAAGCTGACCCAATATTTCCCTCTCCAGGTCCATGCTTCCTTCATGTTGGACAATACACAGAGGTTTTTCTTTTCACCACTCGAAGCTCAGTTAATTCCTCAAAAATAATAAACACATCCTCTCGACCCTTTCTGGCTTTCAACTCCTGTCCAGTTTCCATAGGAAAAATCTACTACACAATATGCTATCTGAAACAGAAAAAAAGAAGTAGTAAAGCCTGCTACGTGACACATCTGTTACACATTATGGAGGTCAAAAGCGGAAGGAGCCCCAGGCCTTCTGGGGCTAAATCACTCTATCAGTTTAAAATTGGTGTGGTATAGGTGTGCTTCCCACAAATGTATTCCTTGGAACTTGAATCTCTCTCGATATTTTTGGTCCCCAGTGAAGATTTATGATATATTGCTATCTTTGACATTCTGATAAGTCTGTCAAAACAAATTTCTTTAACCGTGTTTAAACCAACGTTCCAACATTTTATTTTTGGAGCATAGATTTTTGTGTTTTAATAAGTAATATATAACATTTGAAAAAGACTGTTCCAGAGATAAAAATTTATGAGCGCAAAAAGAAAGATGAGCTCTGATTAATAATAGCTACGAGTTTTAAACGTTCATTATATTCTAGGTACTTTCGACAAGACACACTTTAACACATATTAGCTCATTTGACATAAAACTTTCTGGAGGATAAGGGATTTGAGGCCGGCCTTAAAGAGTGAATAAGCCAGGAACATGTTGAGGAAAAGGTCATCCCAGAAAAAGGTAAGTTTAAATAAAAACATGAGGCCAGTATATGCCAATCATGTTTGGAAAATGGCAACATGAGTGAAGGAGCTAGAGCTTCATTAGAACCAAAATGGGGAATTAGACTGGAACATTAGAAGCTAAGTTGTAGGTGCCTCTAGTACTAAGTAAAGTGTGGACTTGTTTTTCTATGCAGTGGGGTGCCTAAGACACATTTGAGCCAGGAGCGGCATGATTAAACAACTGGTTCAAGTGACTTTTGTCAGTGATACATGGAGCCCAAAGGAAATAAAAACCACATATTTGGAAGTAAAATCAGGATGCATAAAGGACCCGTACTTTAAATTTCTAAAGCATCTGAACACGGCCAACAGTTTTCTTCAAAATCTCCACAAGTGTTTTGCTCATCACCCTGCTCTAATGAAGCCTAGCTTTCCTCAAACACTAGCATCTAGCACATCCCACACACTAGTTTTTCGATGTAACTTCATTTTATCAGAATACATTAGTAGTGCTTAATTGTTTCATTCAACTATAAAATTTTAACCCATGTTGGGAGTTAAATATTTAGGAGTGATAGAACCTATCTTATAAAGCACCGAAGAGGTGTGGCCAGTGAAACAGGAGGGACCCATCAGGAAAGAGGGGCAGCTTGGTCAGTGGAAAGCACAGGGCGCCATGGCAAACTGCCTGCCAAATCCAGACAAAGACTTTGCAAGCAGGAGGGGAAACTCAGATAAATCCCAAGTGCATTTCACTCAAAGCGTGGGCAGACGACAGTGACAAATGCAGGACAGGCAGACCACACTTGAAAATGTAAAGCATGTAGGCCAGGCATGGTGGCTCACACCTGTAATCCCAGCACTTTGTGAGGCCAAGGCAGGTGGATCACTTAAGGTCAGGAGTTCGAGACCAGCCTGGCCAACATGGTGAAAGCTGGTCTTTACTAAAAATACAAAAATTAGCTGGGTATGGTGGTACACACCTGTAATCCCAGCTACTCGGGAGGCTGCGGCAGGAGAATCGCTTGAAACTGGGAGGCAGAGGTTACGGTGAGCTCAGATTGTGCCACTGAACTCGAACCTGGGTGACAGAGTGAGACTCCATCTCAAAAAAAAAAGAAAAGAAAAGAAAGAAAGAAAAAGTAAAAAGAAACTGTAAGGCATGCAGTGTGCAGTAATTGGGCACTAGGTGAGACTTGGTGTTTTGGATATGGAAGGGAGGAAAAGTATCTTTTCCTTCTGTCCTTGTGTGTTCTCAGCTGGGGTCCCTGTAACAAAAGGCAAATAAACAAGAAATGCCTACACATTTATTTAATATAAGCTCTGTGTGACACAACAACTAGATTTGATTATAGTAGGTCTGACGAACAAGAGGAGAGTTACAGGAAACTGTGATAGGACATAAAGCAGGTATGAGCTAAGATTAGTAAACTGGGGGAAACTTAGCAAGGCCTGTTCATTTAGATTCCTCTTGGCGATGCTCTGTCTTTGGAAATAAGGATTCTCATTTCCTCCAGATAAAAGGAGAAAACCTTTCACATGAGGGTCCTATATGACCTGCTTCAGAGGAAAGTCAGAAAGTCTTCCCCACACCTGCTGTTTCTCAAATGCTTTCAGCTTAAAATATTCAATATGCCATATATAGGGTAGCATGTCCTGAACACCATCAGACGGATGTGCCAGCCCTGAAGAGGGAACCCAAAAAGCATGAAGATGACAATCAAGGCAATCAAGGACAAGGACAAGAAAAATAAAAAATCTAAGTAAAAGAGATGTGAAACATGAAAGAAGTGCCTCTTTGTTTGATTCAAGGTAAGCCTGGTAGTCAAGACCACCATGCTGACCTGCAGATTGCATGGTGAGAGTAAACTCTTTCCCTTCTTGACCCTGCTCGGGGCACATACTGAGAAACAGGGCTTGCCCTCTGACAGTGACCACATAACACTGCCTTGGGGAGGGGGGAACTACTGAACTCTCTTCACAGTTTAGAGGAGGAAGATTCTCTCCTTAATAAAACAGTCTGGATCTAGAGAGCCTAACGGTTAGCAAAAACAGTGGTAAAATGGATTCTAAGTTCTCTCCTCAACCACTATACACTCCATCCCCAATTACTGCCAAATACATGTCTCCACTTGGGAGTCGGAGACATCTTCTGTATAAGGATTTAAATACCTATATGTGGGAAACAGAAGCACCATGGTTCTTGCTGCCCTGGCTCTTACAGAACTTTCCAACTGGTAATGAAATGTTTCTCCTCTCACTGCAGCTCCTGTGTCAGAAAATTTCTCTCCATGTCACCAAAGCCATCCAAGTCCTCCAATGCCCCCACTCCTGCTGGGGGACTTACAGGTCACTAGTCCTGTGAGATGGCAGGTTACCCACAGGCAATGGGGTGGGAAAGGGGCACAGTCAGGGCACTATGGGTCAATTGCAAAGGAGATGGCAACTGGGGATTATCATTCGAGGACAATTTGGCACTCAGTCCTCTCTCCAAGGCTCCTTGGTCCTAACAATGGAGGATGGATTCTTCTCCTCCTTCCCATTTGAAGGTTCCCATGTTCTCACTCCTTCCATTCGTTCTCCCTCGCCAGCCCTATTATGATATAGTTTTGAGGAGTAAGAACACTAAGGCACCCCCACTTTTTTTCCTAACGTTTTTGCCAGCAGCTATTTTGAGACTTTGCTTAGGTTTCAGTGTGGGCTGGGGAGGTGGGGGAAAAATGGCCCTTTGATAAAGGGAGAGAAAGACAGATAATATACATGGAAAATAAACATATTTGTACTTCAAAAAAGGATTTTTTTGCTTGCTATTATCTACTTATATGCTGAATCCAGGTAATGGAATGACTTGTCAAGAAAAGGGGTCAGAGTTAGTGATGAACTGTATTTCCTAGGGGACTATTGTGTGCTTCTGTCCATGACAGGTGAGAAGTATATAAAGTTTCTGGGTCATTGAGCAGTCCTGGGTCAGCCTAACACGCCTGGCAGGCAGAAGTGGTCATTACTGTTTGAAGACAGAGGAAAGGAATGGAGCAGTACAAAATGTGAAAGAAAAAGTGCTGAGGAATGAGCCAGGAGGGGGAGGGAAGGTAACTTTAAATCCATTTTTTGAATGTGAAAAATTAGGACAAAACAGAAGTAAAAAGATTTTTAAGGTTAATGGACAAAACAACTAACATTTTGTCAATGAAATGAATGTTTAGACTACTTTAGTTATATTTTTTGGTTGCCAGACTGTGCTTCTTTGAATATGCTGTACTTATAATTGTGTTACATATAAATTATGGTGTAATCAATGATCATGCCTTTATGAAAACTAGCCTTAGATTTCAACTTTACAATATAAATGGAATACGTATGAAGGATTTGGAAAGGGCCCAGAAGAAAGCAGAAGCAATTGAGAAGTTGATGAGTAAGCCACGGGTAGAAAGGGCTTCATCATCAGGGAAGTCACGTTCAGCTATGGAAGATGGAAGACTAGGGCATGGGGAAAACAGACTTCTTAGAACTCTCCACCCGCTTACCTCTCATAGGCTTTGGCTTCTTCTTTTGTCAAGGAAGGGTTGAAAACATGAAGTTTAGATAACATTTGGGAAATTCTGAGAATGCCTGTGGTGCTTCAGTCTCTATAGTAAAACAACGGGTTGGAATTTAAGGCTTCCCCTTCCCCTGGTTCTTCCATCAAGTTGCCTCTTCCTACTTACCTTTGCCTTACTTTCTCAGCTTAGCCTCAGGCCATGGGCTTTCTGTCTACTCATCTTAACTGAGGTAACTAATGCTGTGATTCTTCTTGAGTAAATGCCATCACTGCCGCTTGCTCCTTATTTTTATCCAATGCAAAGACTACATCCTTTCATTTCAAAGAATTTAGCTTTTATCTATTTCTACAAAAGATGCAAGGAATCATTCTACAGTCCTGAGCAAGAGTGAAGATAATCACATAAAGAACATGGGAACTGCAAGGGAACTGCTACGACAGTGTGAATAACAGACAAATACCTTTGGTACAGGGAGAGAGTAGTTTGGCGGAGGGGGAGAAGGAGAAATAGGGGAAGATACTACCAAGGATGTCCCTATAGCCACTGGGATTGTAATCAATTATCTGTTTCTAGAAAACAATCTGTCTACAGTGTTCATGCAGGATACAGGTAAAAAAAAAAATTCTCAAACCAAAGAGCACCCTGGTTATCAATTCAGAAATGAAATTCATTGTTGTCCTATGTGTTGTTTTTGGTTTATACTTATTTTGATTATACTTCAAGTCAAATCTATACTAGAGAAATATTTGGATATTGGGCCAACTTAATAATTTAATTCAGAAAACCCATTTCATCTGGAGTATCTAAAATTTGGCATTACTTCACATCTCCATCTCTAGCCATCTGTTATGATGTCTCTCAAGGGACTTTAAGATGGCTCATAAAGGACAGAGGAAATATTCTTTCTCCTTGCATGACACTAAATAGTACCACTGGACTAAACTATGTTGATTATCACTAATATTACCTAAGGAAAAAGTCAAGTAGATAAACAAAGTCTAAGTACTAATTTATATGAAGAGTTTTTGTTTGTCCAATAAATGCTGCACCCAGTTTGTAAAGTGGGTTTGATTAAATAAGATATACATCATATAATATTTTCTTTTTTATAACACAGACTATCTTGAGATTAGTTGTGATTGATGGAGAAGAATTCACATTCTAGAAAGGTTGAGATCATATTGCTTGCATCCACTTAGATACCATGCTCTCTCATGGATACCAGTCACCAGATCAGAGTTTTGGTAATGTCTGCAGAAAGCAACAGCAGTTGCTTCATACACTGGAAACCTTGAACATTTTTTTCCCCCTGGCTTCCTTAGTGTGTGAAAAATATCCGTAACTTACCACCATTCTCTGTCCCATTTTCCCAAACCCAAAAATTTAAAAAAAAAAAAAAAAAAATCAGAAAGAAATGAGAGATAGAAGATGCAAACTAGCATTGGCCCACATTTGCATTCTTCTTGGTTTCTCTTTTTAATTGTCCAAGTCCGTCCCAAAATGATTCTTTCATTTACTTATAATTATTAACTCATATTTGTTTAGCAGACAGTTATGAAGCTTAGTCAATGTATGCAATATGTAAGATTTTACAAATTCTGGCTTTTTTCAAAATTAGAATTATAAAATTGCCCCTGCTCTTTTGTTTTCCACTAGACTGAAGACGTCCACATTTAACTTTCACATCGGATGACAGAAATCTCATCAGAATAGACTGGAGGCTAATGATCTTCCCCTTTCCTTTCAACAAACTTTTCTTATTTCCCTGCCTTCTTCCTTCCTTCCTTCATCCCTGCTTCCCACTTCTGAGCAAAATTCTGGTATTAACATTGTTTCCAGGATAGTAACAGAGTTCATAATGTAAATACAACAATACACTGGAACTATGTGTTACAAAATGGATATGTCCAAATGGATATGTCCAAGACACAATGATGATAACAATGGCAGAAAGTTTATGCTAGGGGTGGGTAAGGGCTTGTTCTTTAATGGATCTATTTTGATTAAAAATATATATATATATATACACACATATATATATTTGCAAAATTTAAAATTATATGCCACCTCATATTTTTAGGAAATTGTGGGATATATGTTATTCATTAACAACGTAACATATCACCAGAAAGGTTTCATTTCCAGGGCTACATAACAGGAAGTAGAATGCATGTTTAGACAGTATCTTGTCAATATGGTAACTTTTAACCTAAATGTGTAGTTAAGCTAATATACAATAACAATGATCAATGTTTATATAGCACTTTAAAGACTTTCACATCCTTTATATATTGTGACTTTCAAAACCCTGGGAAGGAAGATATTATCCTCATGAATAAATAGATTTAGAGAAACAAAATTTCAAACTGGGGACTCTAATCCTATTTTTCCCCTTCAAAATTTTTTGAGCAACCAGTTTCTAATCTGTCTAGTATTCAGAATTCCTATATGTAAAGTTCTGTTAACTTTTTCCAGTAACTTTTCTTTTTCATTTGAAAGTTGAAACATAGATAAGCCTCCTATGTATCATGGGAAGTACAGCACATCAAAAAATATGGTCCATGGTTCATAAAGGAAAAGTTACCAATGATTTTCACACTTCAGAACTTCCCATCACAATTTTGACATGGACACATATATCTTAGCATAGGAAATGATAACGTCCACACAGGTGGCTCCGCACATATATTCTTTTGGATCTCAATTCCTTAATGTTTCAAAGTGATTCTTGGCCCTTCACTGTCTTCCAATATTTGGAATGTATGATTTTTAAAATAAATATTCATAAAACACGTTACTAGCAAGTGGAGATGGAGACTGGTTTAGAAACTTAACTCATCCAGTGTGCAAACCTAAAAATTAGGCTTATGTGTACCAGTTGTCTGCTGTCCAGTTCAGAGAGGCACCACCCTTGCATGACACCCAAAGGAAAGCATGCTACAGTATCTTAAATAGAAGCTCTATTTTCCCAGATCTTAGACAGTATGAACTTTCAGAGCCAGGTCTTTGTAGAGCATGAGGCTTATTTTATGGTCACATGTGATCATCCCTTGGCAGAAGTCCTCTTTAGAAGCAAATTTCCTTTACTTGACTGCTTAAAGTAATGTAAAAACTTAACCATTAGAGGTATATACAATTTCCACCTTACATTTCTCCAATTTATTATCAACCATTTGAGAAATAATAACTAATATGAAGGAAAACAAGCATTTTGCCAATAGTATGATCTCACCAACTTCCTTCTAGAATGCTGTTTAGTCTACCAAGCTAAGTTCTTCTTTTTCCCTCCTTTTGAAGAGGAATTGTACATAAAAAGGGAATTAAAGTGGAATCTACTTATCCTAATTAACACAGATGACTGGAGAGGAGGGATTATGTAAGTGATGGATATTTTGCATTCTCCCATTATCTTGTAAATTATATACTTGGCTTATTATACAAGCGCTGGGGCTTTAATTGATAAAACCTCTCACTAGGTTTAAATATCTCCCATCCAAAACATTTCTTATTTAAAATGTTAAGAAGTGGAACATTGACTTCACCAATCAATGAGACCTTGCAGTTCTCAATTCTCCTAGAATCATTTTTGTTTTTAGCTTCCTTTTCTGGCAGAAATTATGAGGAAATCTCTAGGATAAGGAAGTAGGAAGGCACTTTATAAGATTATTTTGAAGGTCGGGATACAAATTCATAGTAGTGTTAGTACACTCTTTGAGATGGCCCCCACAATTCCACTATATGTATCACCACAGCTCTTAAGTTACACTGACTTTTGTAATCCTAACAATATTTCTAGCATTTATCAGTTGCTATCATAAGCAACCACCTCATCTCATTTGATACTAAGAGTGCTGTGAGGAAAGATGTTATTATTCCCATTTTGCCAACAAAGCAGGCAGAGGCTCACAGAAGTCAGCTGCCTGCTAACCAGGAGCCCAGCCAGGTTATGAAGTCAGGGCCCTGAGCTCTGGAGGCCCAGGCCCTTCACATTACATTTCAGAGAAATCTGGAGTTCCTTCCATATACAACATTTATCAGCTATGATTTACATTAAATGCAAGAGCAAGACAGGTAAAGTGAAGGATAAAACATTGATAACTTTGTTATATGAATAACTGTAATGTACAGAAAGGAAAAGCTTTAGAAAAAATTAACTACTGTAAACCAAAAAAATGAAATTCTAAGGTCCCCCAAACATCTGAATGGACTCCTCTTCTCAGCCAAGAGCCTTCCAGAGTTAACCTGAATAATGAGTTCAGGCCATGATGAGAAGGGGGAGCCAGACATGCCTTATTATACCCTCCTCCCTTTTGGAATTACTGATAGAACACACTAGGTCTGATAAGAAACATTTACAATCTATTCTCTCTGAAGCCTGCTACCTAGAAACTTCATCTTTAAGAGAAAACCCTGGCCTACACAACCCCTTATCATAACCTAGACATGCCTTTCTGTTAATAACTCTTTCTACCAGTGTCTAATGACAAAATCTTTGAATTTGCCTATGGACTTAGAAGCTCCAGCTTCCAGTTGTCCCACCTTTCCAGACCAAACCAACATACATCTTACATGTATTCATTTATATGTCATGTCTCCCTAAAATGTATAAAACCAAACTGTATCTTGACCCCCTTGGGCACATGTTCTCAGGGTCTCCTGAGGGCTATGTCATGAGCCATGGTCACTCATATTTGGCTCAAATATTTTACAGAGGTTGACTCTTTTCATCAACACCGCTGAACAGAAGCAATAATAAGCAGACACTTACAAATAAATGTGGCTTACAACGATTACAAATGTAAATTTTAAATGTGAAACTTTTCTCACAGTACTTTGGGAGGCAAAGGCAGGTGGACTGCTTGAGCCCAGGAGGAGTTCGAGACCAGCCTGGGCAAATGGTGAAACCCTGTCTCTGCCAAAAAAAAAAAAAAAAAAAAAAAAAAAGCAAAAGTTAGCCTGGTATGGTGGCTTGCACCTGTAGTCCTAGTTAGCTACTCGGGAGGCTGAGGTGCGAGAACTGCATGGGAGGTGGAGGTTGCAGTGAGCCATGATTGCACCACTGCACTTCAGCCTGAGTGAGAATGCGAGACCCTGTCTCAAAAACAAAAACAAATATACATTTTCTTTATTAACGCTAGGATTAAACAGTAAAAGATAAGGAAACTACATGCTCTTTAGGCTAAAAATAAACCACTTGTTCTTAAAAATTAACTAGCATCCTTTATTATAAACACCTGACACCCGCTCTCCTATTTTGATGAAAACTCTGCCTGAAAAGTAATCATAGTTTACTGGTCCTTTATTTTAAAAAAATGGAGGTAATAAATACATGTGTAATTATAAGAAATATAATAGGAATGTGTAACAAATATTAGAAATAGGATTTTAAAAATCATTCTGAAGCTAACAGCAGTAGTTGCTGGTTGTACTTTTAATTGCATATGTATCCAAATGCAACAAAATGAAGTTCACGGGAATACATTCCTTAAGTGAAGAGAACTCACAGAAAGGTTTTTAAAGCTCAGTCACGTTACTGAAATATCTGTAGCAAAATATCTATATTTTTAACTAAAGCAAAATATTTTCTAGAGAAGTTACTTCTTAAAGAATTGAACAAGTTTATAAATATCTCAGCAATGATTAACCAATCCAATTTATACCTAAAGAAAACAAATCAACTTATTTAGAATTCCACTAGTAAATTATTCTCTTAAATTCATGTGCAGCATGTGTAAATATAAACTTACACTTAAGTACTTCCTTGCTAGTTTGAGAACAATCTTTTTCTAATGGGAATGACAGACATATATTTTGATATTCACAGAAGGAACAAATCCAACAGTAATAATAACTTGTTTTAAAAATAAGTATTCAATTGTTTCATTTAACTTATAGAATTGTATTTCTTTCCACTAAAAAATAAGTATGTTAGGCTTTCTGTGGATTGTGTTGCCTTACTCAAACTTTTCTGGAGCCAGCGAATGAACATATTTCATACTCAGTTGAGAGATTTTTATCAGTACACTTAAAGGCAGCAGGGTGCATAATTAGGTATGCCTGCCATCTGCATAGCCCTCCAGGTGCAAAAGGCATTAGCTTTATTTAATATTACCACAACATTAATTTTACTCCATTAATTTATGTCATTTGTCCTTCATTTCAAACTCAGATTGCCAAAACTAAAGCATTGGGCACGATGACCCAATTCTGATTTTGGTGAAAGTCTCATAAACAAAATCTTAAGCAACCTCCCTAGCTAAGAATATACTTAAGAACAGGAATTGACTGGCTAGCTTTCACATCTTAAAAAAAGGAGTCCTATAAACAAAATGTTCTTGATTTTAGTATTAATATTTTAGAGTTTTTTCCAGAGAGGAAGAACATCATAAGATCATGATTTTTAGTGGCAATGACAAGGCACTAGGAAATATTGAATCACATCATTAGAAAGGTATGAAAATACCATTCAGTTCCTTTAAGCCCAGAAAAGAGTTTCCATGGAGTTTCTGACACTATTCTAACATTTGTGATTCTCTTTTTCTAACAGAAAGCAGGGTGCAGACCTACAGTTTTGACTCTTGGTAGACAACAGTATCTTGGTAAAATTTTGTTCCTTTGCTTTATGAACTTTTGCTTAGAGTTATTATGGCAAATGATACTGGTTTTCCATTGAAAGTAATGAGATACTATTTCTTTTGAGCAAATTTAACTTAAAAAAAATCAGTTTCCTTTAAAGAAAAATGTTTAGTAATTCATAGTACAGTTACACAAAAATATAGGAAACATCACGAAGGTTGTATATAAAACTGAAACTTTGGAAAGTTTTGTGTAAGTTGATTTGCATCCAACTTCCAAAGAACAAGACATGATTACACAAAAATAAAAATTGAAGGTTAAAGAAAGTACTGAACTTATATGATTCTATGTCTTATAAGTACAACTGCGCCAATCATTTCTTAAAAGCTTATTCTGTGCAAGGTATTAGTACTTCACATGCAGTTATCTCATTTAATTTTCCAAAACAAGATAAATCTTTAAAGTTTTGCTGAATGGAATAAAGTACATTTAGGTGAATGAAGTTCAGTGTAGTGGAACCGTGAATGCCAAATATTTTAAGATAGACTCAGGTCAAAAATTGTAATTTCCAGTACATCAATAAGAAAATATGTAAGAAGAAAAATTATGTTTTCTGAGGATAACTGTGTGTGTTTCTGTAAATATGGATGTAAAGAGGAGGAGGGTGGGGGGAGAAAGGATCACAAAATACTCAACACTTGACATAACTTTCCAAAAAGTGTCTAAAGTTAAGTGAACAAGTTGAAGTTTCCTCCTAGAAGCAGCCTAAGGCAGTCTTTTGATGGTGCTATCCTTTTGGAAATTTCATATAACTTCAGGGAGACAGTTCTGAGATCCTTACCATACATTTGCCTCCTGCTTGACAGAATGCCTTTTAAGGGCCTATTATTGAACTTTCAGTACTTGGCTGACAATAAAAATTCTTACACAGATAATATCATTTTTTTTTTCTAAATTACATTGAAATGAATATGGAATACTTTTATTTTGAGGAAAAGGAAATTTCAATGCCAAGCATATAAAAATCACCTTAAGAACATTTGCTTTCCCGTGTTCATGCTCTTAGTTAGAACTTTTCTTGACACCAACTTTTGCCTCTTAAGGTATTGGAGGCCAATCCTGCCTTACAAATAACTCTCTTTAGAAAAGCACAAAGTTAAACATGAATTCCTAGTAGTCAAAGTTGAGAAACATCTTTGTGCAAATCAAATGCATTCCAGAATATCTGTCACTGACATGAAACAACACACCAGGGCCGCTGAAAGCAAGTGATGATAGTTTTGACATTCCCACACCTAGACAAAAAATAAATAAATAAATAAATAAATAAAAGCCTATTTATTACTTGTCTCCCTGAACACATCTTTTCAACCTCTCTATTTACTCTGGGATCTCAAGAGGGGCACCAAATCATTGTATGGCATTCTCAGACAATCAAGTAGCTGACCAAATCTAAGGCAGTTTAGTATTGTATATCTCAGAGCAGGGAAGAGCTTCCTTTGCTTCTTCATATCTATCAGAATCTGCTTTGTCAAGATTCATAAAATGGAAAAAAAAAACCCTCTCCTCCTTTGTCTAATCTTTCACAAATTTTAATTTTTTTATGCTTCTAACTCCATCACTGTCCTATCAATTCTGATTTGCTACATTACCTTGCTATTCCTGCTGCTAATATATATGTGTGTGTGTGTGTATATATGTGTGTGTATATATATATATGAAATACTTTATTACTGTTATTATTATCCTTTTGGAGTAGTATGAAGAATACCAGAAATCTGTGATATTTCCAGTTTGATTTAATCAAATATAATTATATTTATAGAACCTATTACGGGCAATCCACTGTTTTGGGTGGTACGTTGGCACTAACATTGTAATATTCAAGTCTTTACTTAAACTCTTTGTTCAAGCACTTTCTTCTTTCACCACAGACAACTACTGTATTTCCAGAAAGAAATAATATAGCAAGCATAAGGCTTCGTTACTTATCCCCAGTACTTATGAATCTATATTTTTTCCTCTCAAACTTTACTTTCCTTCCTCCCTCCCTCCTTCCAGTTTCTCTTTAATGTGCTTTGTCTTTGTTAATTAATAGCTACTCATAGAGTTTCTCCTGTTAGCCAGACATAATGACAGTAGCTCAGCACACATAAACTTTTTTTTTTTTTTGAGACAAGGTTTTATTCCCATCGCCAACTGGAGTACAATGGCGTGATCTTGGCTCACTGCAACTGCTGCCTCTCAGGCTCAAGTGATTCTCCTGCCTCAGCCTCCCGAGTAGCTGTCTGGTTAATTATTTTATTTCTTTTTTGTACTTTTTGTAGCGATGGGGTTTTACCATGTTGCTCAGGCTGGTCTCAAAATCCTGAGCTCAAGGATCAGCTCACCTCGGCCTCTTGAAGTGCTGGAATTGCAGGTATGAGCCACCACGTGCAACCAACATTTAAGATACTCTATCAGTTTCCCAGTGCTTAAACAAACTGCAGCTTAAAAAACCAGAAATTTATTTTCTCACAGTATGGAGGCCAGAAGCCTGAAATCAAGGTGCCAATAAGGCCAACTTCCTTCTGAAGGCCCTAGGGAGAAAACATGCCTTGTCTCTTCCAGCTTTTGAGGGCCCCCTAGGTATTCCTTAGCTTGTTTGTCTGTTTGGTTTTATTTTGCCTCCATCTTCATGGGGCCTTCTTCCCTATGTCTGTGCCTTCACAATGCCTACTTAAATGGAAACCACAGTCATAGGATAGAGCACATCCTAAACCAGCATGAACTTAACTCACTACATCTGCAAAGACCCCATTTCCAAAGGTCACGTTCTGAGGTTTCAGATGGACATGAATCATGAGGAGACACTAATTAACCTGGGCTGTTCTTGTTGGGAGCACTTAGACATATTATGAAACTTGAAGGGGTTGGTTGGCTTTCTCCCATATAGTCTGGTAGGGAGCATCCTCTATAAAAATTACTTGCTAGCTCAAACTCAGATGGGAGGTTAGTTCATGTTCCAGCAGCCTACCATGAAATAATGGCATCTTTCATTATGGAGAGCCACTAAATGATGGCTAAGAAGGTAGATGTGTCACTGGGATACTAAAATGAGTTTTGTTACATTGGGCACCTAAATTTACAATGATTGGTTAACAACTTTTGAGTTGTTGCAATATGTAGTTTCTTCTATTTATTTTGTGTAAGAATCACTGAATTCTCATATTTTAGAACTAAGTAGGCCGGGCGCGGTGGCTCAAGCCTGTAATCCCAGCACTTTGGGAGGCCGAGGCGGGCGGATCACAAGGTCAGCAGATCGAGACCACAGTGAAACCCCGTCTCTACTAAAAATACAAAAAATTAGCCGGGCGCGGTGGCGGGCGCCTGTAGTCCCAGCTACTCGGGAGGCTGAGGCAGGAGAATGGCGGGAACCCGGGAGGCGGAGCTTGCAGTGAGCCGAGATCGCGCCACTGCACTCCAGCCTGGGCAACAGCATGAGACTCCGTCTCAAAAAAAAAAAAAAAAAAAAAAAAAAAAAAGAACTAAGTAGAACCTTTGTGATAAAATAATCTATCATTTTGCAGATAAGATGAATGAGAGGGAAATGCATGTTTGTTAGCTAATTTGGTACAAAACTAGTAGAGCAAATTTCCCCTCATTCCTTGCTCAGTGTTCAAGTTGGACTTGTCATGTTTATTAATGCAAATAATTTTGATTATGATTTTGTTCATCTGAATACACTTGAATAGTTCTTGACTACACTGAAGAGCAACTTACAATATTACTGCATTAACAGCATCTGAGAAAAACATATACAGGCAGGATACTTCTCTTTCTACAATGTCATCTTCCTCTAATCTATGAGGAGTCTATGAATCTTTAGTGTTAGAAAAAATTGTGGAGGTAAAAAATACTAAGCTTTCCATAATGATGTTGTCCAAAGTTCCTTTAGCTGTAACTATGGACACCGTATGTGCAGTTAGACATGATAAAAACCAATTTTAAGTTGTAAATCTTGAACAGTATATAACAAAGCTTTTCCACAGTAAAAAGAACAAAAAAAATGCTTGCTGCTTCTTTATTTGTGCACTACTGAAAATTCTTATTTATTCACTTTAATTCTGCATTTACACAAAAATGCTGTAATAAAATATCTGTACACTACTTCTGTTACAAATATAGATAATATTTAAAGTGACTTTATATATTCTAATGTAGGAGTTTCACGCTCTAAAATGGGAATGAACACATGATAATTCCTCACCAGTTGTCTCAATAAACAGCTCCATCTGTTTCCCTTAGTCTTAAACTATTGTATTATAAGATGTTAATATAAGGCGATGAAATGAAGTTATGTTAATCGCCTTAATTTTTCTATCAATTTACTAATGGCAAACAACCAAAATAATTACTAACACATTGTTTTCTATCATTAAGATTAATATGAATTGAAAACCAATTGCACAGCACACTAACACATTTTTAATGTTGCATCAGTTGTTAAAATCAGCACTAAAGATTCTGGGACCCTTCTATGTTCCTCTATGATTAGCAGCATAGTTGCTTTCTAGAAAACCCATAGTCAACATGGGGTGGCATCATCATTTACTTATAGCAACATGAAAATATTTTATAAAAGGTCAAAAATAAAAATGAAAATTGAGATGTGCATTAAATATAATTTCTTTATAAAATTTAGGGACATTGCTTCATATATTTGCTATTTACTCAATTATAGAAACCAATTTTAGCAGGAAAAATACATATGCATGCAAGAGGTGGGGAGATGCAATGTTTTTATTATACTGTGTTGAAAATTTTAAAATACTGACAGTATTTTTAAAGATTTTTCAATAGAAAACTTTTTTTTCCTTTTTTTAGTTTGGGGTTTGGAGAGGAGGTAGATTGCCAAATTGAGGCATTTTTTTAAAACTCCCCAAGACTTTCTTTATTTTATATTTTCATTTTTCATCCTAATTTACTGAATCCATTTTTTTTGGTTAGCTTTAGAATTATCTTTCTTTATACTAACGAGATTAGCATGTAATAATTCTTGCCCATGTGACTACAAAACGTTAGATATCTTCACAAATAAAAACCAGATTCACCTACACAAATATTCCTTCTCTTTTTTAAGGTCACAAAATGCAAGAAGAAAAGAAAAATGATGTGAGGTTGTCAGTAAGGAAAGCATTTCTATATGAGAAAAACACACTTAAGTGTTACTTCCCCCCTATAGTTTTGAAGACCCGCTGAACACAGGATAAAAGAAGTCAGGACCAGTCCATTCTCCTCACAGTAGGAGGTGAGCTAGGGGTGGGGTTGGCTCAATTCTGGCAGTCAATTCAAGACAGAACCATCAAAGTGACAGTGCCTTTTGTCCGTTTAAGGATGGCAACAGCTTCTTCATGGGTGACTCCTTCTAGACTCTGCCCATTGACAGCAATGATCTGATCGCCCCTTTTCAGACGTCCATCTTCAGAGGCTGCTCCCTGCAAATTATAAGGTAGACTTGTTTATTTCTCAAAAAATGCTGCCTTGCAGCTCACAACAGAAAAAGATCTCAACAGGAATGTAAATTGCTCTGCATGTACACACACATTGCTCCCAGTGCTCCATGGGTGCTCTAAGCCATTAAGCAATGATGAACATAGACAAAGAAGGTCTTTCTCCTAAATGGTTTTAGCATTGAGATACCAATTTGAGAGAGAATTTAGCAGTCAACATATTAGTTGGATGGGTTTTTGGCTGTTCAGCACAGCAGTTGGTGGGAACACAAATTAATAAAGAATATTTGGGAATTTGCCTAGTAGGAATGATTCAATAGAATCCAGGATTTTCTATCCTGTAAAGAAGACCTACAGAAAGAAGGTAAATGATTAGGTAGGAACAAAAATAGTTTTACAGGACAATGGCTTGAGGGATGACAAAATCCAAAGGTCTGAAAAGCACAAAGCCACCTGAACGTTCACTACGGCAGGATAAGGCGTAAGTTCTAAATTTAAAACCCACTGCTATTTCTAATTCTTTTTGTGGTTTTGAAAAAACTATGCAAGCTGTCTTAGTTCTTACTTCCCAAGGGTAGAGAGATTCTTCATATTCCTTATGGACCCTAAATGATTAAGATTAAATACAGACATTGTTGTTTGAAAAAGAATAAAGCATGCTTATAGAAGACAATTATACAATTAAATATAAAATTAAAGATATGGAAAAGTTAATGAGGAATCCATAATGATGAAATTCTTAAAATATGTTCTAACTAGCATGCCTTAAATAAATTGTTCCTAGGCTGAGGAAAAGGACTGTGGACTCTTCTATTCACTAGCAAATGCTGTTTGTATTTTTGGACATACCAATAGCTTTTTAAAAAATCTTATAAATTAAGCCTATAGCTAGCTTGTTGTAGGTAACAGCACTTTAAATTGGCTTTAAAAAAAAAAAAAAAAAAACCTTTTCCAAAATAATAAAATAAAACATCCATAAGGGACCATACCACTAATCCAAAGGCCCTATATCAAATTTTTAAACAGGTTTGACTAAGTTTTGTTTCTTTTTACACTATAAATTTTGAGATTCTAAATTTTTCCCTGCAGGAATCTTGTCCAATTTTGTAGCTCCTGAAAAACGACTTAACATATTAACAATAATTATATGGGTTTAAATTATTTTAATAGGTTTACCAGTACTGCAATATTTTTACTCTTATTCTAAACCTTAAGATAGAATAGGTATAATTATAACTAGACAATCTTGTTAATTGAATCCCTTGATTGCAAATCACTGACTTATCATAGATGATAGGGTTGCTGGATACTCCCTAAATTTTTTTCAGTAGTTATTTTTGTTTTAGTCAATGAAATTAAACTTATAAAATAAATGCTTATTAATTTTCATGTGTACTTTATGTACTTCTCTATAACTATTTTATACTTCACAACGACAAAAATATGCAAACAGAAATATCAGTGCTCTATAGCATACACATTTAAAATGTTCCATTTTCAAAAGACAATCATGTGCAATTTGTGTTCAAAGAAAAAAAAATAGGCTTTACTAACCAAAGTTCATTAATATTTTTATGTATATTGTTAAGAGTTTCCATGGAGTTTCAGTTTGAACCTATTTTCCTTTAAATATAATGAAACCTCAAATTGGACAAAAATATTTAATGACCTGTTCCTGTAGGGAGTTTTGAAAAGAAATGATCAACTGTTAACCATTTGGCATTACCTCAGGCCATAAACTAATAAGCCAGCTGCTGACCACTATTAATGAATGTTTAGGGGAAAAGAGGGTGGTTAAAATTTGCAAGCTTACCTTTGCAAACACTGTTTTAACATAAATGGGTAAGTCTCCATGAGGGCTGCCATATCCTCCAACTATACTGAAGCCTAAGCCATCTGGTCCTCGCTCTAGTGTAATAGACTTACATTGAGGAGGTCTACGGTGAAGGAAAGGAAAAACAAGATTTAAATTAAAAAAACCCTATATCTATATATATGTTATGAATTATCTGACATCCACCTAAAGCTAGCATAATTCTCTTTGTCACTGACAAGGAGTATATTATGGGTATTTTTGAGATGCTTAAATTGTCAGTGCCCGCTGTGCTCGGTATTTTAAATTTACATAATCTAATGAAATCCTACTTAACACCCTAATTCTATTACTCATTTACAGTTCCCTTAAACTAACATATTCATGGCATGTTCTCGTTGTACAGAGAAGCTCATTCTTTTTCCAGTTTATTTAAAGTGAGAGAGCTAAAGTTCAGGGGACAATAACAGAATAAGTCATAAACATCAGTACACCCAAGCTCAGAGAGAAAAATCATTTATAAGCAATGGAAAAGCTGCATCAAATTATTTAAATTTTCTAATGTGCCTCTCTCTGTTTTCCAATGCTTTTTTATCCAATTGTTGTTACTTAATACCGTGAATTTTTTCAATCCAGAGTATAATATGTTAAATGAATAGGCAGTGCTGGAAATTTTAAAATGATAGATTTGACTTGCTCCATATTACATGAAGTGGTAACATCAAGATTAAAATATCCTCCGCCCCAAAATCAGAGCTGAAACCATGGGAAGGGTAGTAGCATGCATATCTATCTAGCTAGTTATCTATTTCTCTACTTATCTTTGATCAGCTAAATCCATGCCATAATTATTTGAGTTTAGAAGCACCTGATATGTGTAATTCATACTTCATATATCCTATCATTTTACCTGTACGTAATTCCTAGAAACACGGGACAGAGAATGCAACTGTCAGGAAGACTTGATTCATAAGTAAAAAATGATAACACTAATCATCATGTATGAGCGCACCCTAAATCATCCTGAAATATACTGCTTGACGTCAGCCCAGTGAAAGAAAGACTGGAACTTGCAGGCTCCTGCTGATGACCTGTGACCACACTCACATCTCCTCCAGCAACCACCTGCACACAGGAGAAGGATAAACAGAAAAAACACATGTTCCTGGGGCTAAGGAAAGTAATTTTTCTTAAAAAGAGCACTTGGATTAAAATGTACATTTTATTGTCCATTTAATCATTTCTGTTAACATAAAATACAACCAAAGAGAATGAAATTTCACAAGGTCCAGAGGCCTCTTAACTGTCCTGACAGTAAACACATTCTTCTAATTCTATTGTACAAAGTTTTTTTTGACGTTTTTAAAATGTGGTCTCATATGTAATTATTTTTTAAAGACCTTTGGAATACAAGCCACTTGCTAGCACTACTTAAAACTCTAGCAAATAATCATGTACTGCTAAGGCCTGGATTTTTTTCCCCTTAAAGTATAAAACAATCAATGCATCCGAGTAAAATGTTACAAAATATGTTCCATATGCACTTTCTTGGAACTCTTAATCATTTACGTTCAAGAGAAATATTAAATAAAATAATAGCAAAATATTTAATCATTTTTACTGCTTTAACATCAAAGTTCATGTGTCTTCAAGCTACCTATATTCTGAATTATGCTTGGGATAAAAATCTTACCTGCATTTCAATGGAGCCAGATGCATTTTTCAGTAGGTTAACTGCTTGGGTGTGAGTCATGCCCTCAGTAGATGTGCCACAGATAGTGACAATCCTATCCCCAACCTGCAAGGGAGAGAAAGAAACGGCCATCTGCTAAAGCAGCCATGGAGAGTGGGTCTTTGAGACCTGAGTATTCATTTCCTTCTCCACCTTGCACATGACATTTATACTGCTACCAGCCACTGAAATATAACTAAGGAAACCACTAATTCCAAGAAGTCCAATAAGCAGCAACCACAAAAAGAAGCAGTGCATAATGGTTGAGTTCCATAGTGTCCAGGGGAGAGGGAGGGAGAAGGAGAAAGTCACTCTTCCCTGTTCTTCATTTCTCTTGGGTGAGACATTACTTCCTATTAAAAGAAAAAAAAACTCACTATCATTTGGAAACTGAAATTTCTCTGGACATTACTATTATAATCATTAGATGTGACTCTAAGTCAGAGGTTGGCAGACTAAGGCCCAGAGGCCAAATTTGGCCCACTGCCTGTTTTGGTTAATAAAGTTTGGTTGGAAGACAGCCATGCTTATTTGGCTGCTTTCACAGGGCAGAGTTGAGTAGTTGCAACAGAGACTCACAGGTCCCACAAAGCCTAAAATATTCACTATCTGTCCTTCCAGAAGTTTATTGACCCTGTGCTATGTATACAATCAGATTTTAAGTGTCAGCCATAAATCTGGATATCAAAGGAGGCTGAACCATTCCCAGCCTAAAGACTATTTAAACTAAAATGTGGTTATGTTCTGAGACCTATTTTTTGAGGTATGAAACCATAGAGATTTTTGCTTTAGAGAGACTGAGTTGCCTTAATGGAATATTCATGTAATTTTAGAGCTGGGCAGTTGGCATAAATTCCATCGTAGTGCTCCACAATTTGGATAATCCCTCAGCTTTGAGGCAACTTGCATATTGTTTTATAACATTGTAAGTCATATTTATATTAAACTTCTGCAAAATTATCAGTGAATGCAAATAAGTAATACTTTTCAATTTAACAGAGTTAAATCAGCATTTAAACCAATAAAATATATAAGAGAAAAATTTCACTTCATACTGGTGTTCTGAAAATACTTTCTGTTCTCTTTTAGCTTGTTCCACAGAATTTCAACATATAAAAATATGTATTAAGAAACAACTATAAATCTCCCTATTTCATTTAATTGCAAATCTGCATTTTCTCCTTTCTTTTAATATTCTTTATCTTTTACCCTAAGCAAGCCTTGCCATGGTTGGATTAGATGATTTAAAAGTAAATGTAGACATTTAAAACTGCCTTGCAACAGCCAAATTCAAAGGTTTATAAAAACACTTCTGCACATTTTGCTAGGGCTTTTGGGGTTGTTAGTATGACTTACTCTGAGTTTTTGGGTCTGTGCTGCAACTCCAGTTGGGTGCATCATTGCAATAAATATAGGCACATCACCAAGTGGGCTGCCCACTCCTCCAGCGATGCTGATTCCCAGTGAGTCAGTAGGGCCCTGCCATGGAACAGATACAAAATTTTGGTCAAAGTGATATTTTTCATTGACCTTTTGTTTATTCTTTGGCATGATATCTATAGTCAACTCTGATCTTCTAAGTGGAAGGGCGAAAATGAAGTGCAAGAAAACTGCATTACTTTGACGCCAGTGCTTAGTGTGGCTCAGGAAAATAAGCATCTGTTCAGGAAGTAAAATAAATCAAGACATTCTAAATGAAAATCATTTTGCAGAACTGATGAAAAGCAGGTAAACTCATGAAGTGAAAAGACCACACTTTTGGAATCAGTCCTGTGTTCAAAGCCAGGAAGTCATACTTGTAAATGCAGGAACTTGAAATAAGTACACTCCACTCAATAAATCATTAGATCTTCATTTACAAAATGGAGACAACAGTGCCTCTCACAGAGGGCTGCAGTGAATATTAAATGACATGATGATGACATGAAGTGTCTATAAGAGTGCTCAGAACAATAGTAAAGGCTCAATAAATCACAGCTGCTTTTACTTTGTCTCTTGTGCATGGCTGTCGGGGGAATCTGTTTCAGAACTAATAAGTATCTGCTGAAGTGAAAGGTTTACTTATCAGTGTAACAAGTGAGAGGCATCGTACTATTTTGTGTGGGGTCAAGTTGATGCTATTTTCAGCAAAAGAGAGTATGCAAACTCATTTTTCAAATGAGGTACTATGATCAGGAAATTCATTAAGGACTACATTATGTTATTTCACATGTAATATGTAATAATACATACTTTTTTGAGATGAATACGTTAAAACAGTAAGCAAGTTAACAAGAAAACGCGTAAGATGTCTCCGAAAACACCAGAGTTTATATTGTTTTCTCTCCCCAAGTTACCTTTTTTATTTCAACTGTTCTTAATCCCTGTATTTCAGATGCCACTGTAAAGGCAAAAAAGATAAAATAGGGTTATTTTATGTTCATTCATTTTTTATCTCATTAACATATCTAAAGCTGGATGGGACTAAATGGAATAACCTAGGTTTCTTTTTTATTTTTTTAAGGGGGTGCTCAAAGCTGCAAGTACACATGATTAGAACTGTCTCACATAGGAACTATTTATTTTTCCAGTTGGAAAAACGTATATACCATCCCATTCTTCCATTCTTCCTTCTCATTTTAAGTGTTGATTATATAACTACATAATCCACTTTGAACGAGTCAAGGGCAAAATGTGCTTTGCATAGAAAGACACATGTGCACAGTTGACAGGAATAAAGTCATGGATGCATTAAAAAAATTCATGAACTTAAGTGCCTAAATTTCTAGAGTATTAGTCACATTGCAAACACAGATTGCCATATGGTTAGTTTCTTCAATTTGAACAACTCTCAACCAATGCACCAAGCCAAAAATTCCTCTGCAGCATGATTTCACGTAATTAAAACACAGGAGGATCACATTGATTTTCTCAAATTTTTGCAATCTTCATGGAAAAAGAAGGCTTCACTTAATGGCATCTTCTGATTTACTGGTGTTACATTAAACACAGAAAAGGAATAAAATCAAATACACCAATCTGCTTAGTAAGAAAAAAAATTACAGAATCCTGATTAAAATGTTTAGTGTATCTTGTAGGGTAAACATCAAATGGGAAAAGCTGCCATAGGCACAACTTCATGTTGTTCAGACTTTTTGCTAACACATGTTTTTGTACCTATATTAGGATATGGGATGATGTGGGGGAAAAGAAAGCTCAGAGGTAAACAAGAAAAAAAAAATCAGTGTTGACAGCCAAAATTCAAACCATGTTTAAAATACTGAACCAATCTTACATGCATTCTTCTTTGAGCTACTTTCCAGTGACTCCGATGTACTGGATCCAGAGAGTGGAAAAGTGAAAGATGACAGGCTGCCTTCACTCACCTACAAATACACAACTATTTCAGAATGTTTTCCAAGTAACATACTCCCTAAATACCACTTATTTCACAATTTAATCTAGAGACACATACCTGTTAAGCAATGGTGGCATTTGATAATTTGATGAGCAATTTAAACACAGTTTCTACTGGTGTTTTTTTTTTTTTTCTTTTAAAAGGAGAATTTGTCTAGTGACATAAATAAATTAAAGCTAAAAGGGTAGATGAAATTGATTCCAATCTACCTAAAATTTTAGTGGATAGTCATAATCTAATACAAACTAATCTTCTTTAAATTTAAACTGATGTGGTAGGAAGACTAGGACTTAAACAAAAACTGTAGAATTACGGTCAGCTAATAGGAAACTTATGGTAGTAACTTAGAAAATTAGTATCGGGTCTTTTCTTTTTTTTTTTTTCCTTTGAGACGGAGTCTCACTCTGCCACCCAGGCTGGAGTGCAGTGGCGCATCTCCGCTCACCACAAGCTTCGCCTCCCGGGTTCACGCCATTCTCCTGCCTCAGTCTCCCACGTAGCTGGGACTACAAGCGCCCTCCGCCATACCGGGCTTTTTTTTTTTTTTTTTTTTTTTTTTTTTCCAGTAGAGACAGGGTTTCACCATGTTAGCCAGGATGGTCTCAATCTCCTGACCTCGCGATCCGCCTGCCTCAGCCTCCCAAAGTGCTGGGATTACAGGCGTGAGCCACCGCGCCCGGCCTACTATGGGGTCTCTAGGGATAGATTGATGAAAATTGGCTTCCACCATCAGTAGACAAGACTGAGGAGAGGGTCAAGAGGTCTTGTCAAGAGTCTTGAAATATTTAACATCATATTTTTATACATGGTGCTGAGTATCTATAGTTCACTTATATGGGACTCTTCAGTTGAATATTGATTGATGTTGCTATAAAATATTTTAAAAATATGTTATCTTGGGGTGAGGTGCAGTGGCTCACGTCTACAATCCCAACACTTTGGGAGCCGAGGCGCGTGGATCACAAGGTCAGGCATTTAGAGACCAGCCTGGCTGACGTGGCAAAACCCCATCTCTACTAAAAATACAAAAATCAACTGGGCGTGGTGGGGCACGCATGTAGTCCCAGCTACTCGGGGGGTAGAGGCAGGAGGAGAATCACTTGAGCCCGGGAGGTGAAGGTTGCAGTGAGCTGAGATCGTGCCACTGCACTCCAGTCTAGGTGACAGAGAGAGACTCCATCTCAAAAAAAAAAAAAAAATAATAATAAATAACAAATAAAAATAAAATAAAATGAAAATAAAAAATATGTTATCTTGGTAGGCTTTACATATATTAGGTAGTTACCTTTTGAGATTATGGAAAAAGAATCATGTCAAAAAAGAATGCCTGAAATCAATTTCCTTAGAATAACTTATAAACTACTCAACAGCTACACCTTGTTTACCTGGCTACTCTGATTCTTTGTTCTTCTCTGTCTCAAACTCTTTACCTCAGTCACTATCCCATGTTGCTAGGGGGCCAGACCTTGTACACAGACCCACAGTCAGGGCCATCTATGTGTCTTCTTGGCATGCTGATTGCATCACCCTGATGCACTCCACAGCTACCCACCTGGCTGCTTTGAGAAGGCCTCCTTTCTGAATGGAATGGACCAGCTTTGATTCTTCCAACTTCCAAGGTTACTGTGCCTAGGGAACACTGGGGGTGGGGATGGAGGGGTGTTTTATGGAAATGTTTAAATAAATGCTATAATCATCTTTAGGAATACATTTTATTCTTCAAGACTTTTTTGAAAGGCATCTTCCTTTTGGAATTTCTATAAGCAAGGATACCTCCAATCCCTTGTGGAAAATGGCTTTTTTAGAAAACATTCAAACTAATAAAAATAATAACAAGTAGCAGCAGCAACACCAAGTGTCTGTCTTATCACCTCATGATTTCTATGGAGACTACTTCTACCAAAAAGAAATGGAGAATTGAGCAATTATCTCATGAAACACACTAATTTTGATAGGCCAAACAAGCTGAATAACTGAGGGTTTAAAAAACAAAGTGACTGTAATCCCAGCACTTTGGGAGGCCGAGGCAGGTGGATCATGAGGTCAGGAGATCAAGACCATCCTGGCTAACACGGTGAAACCCCGTCTCTACTAAAAATACAAAAAATTAGCCAGGCGTGGTGGCGGGCGCCTGTAGTCCCAGCTACTTGGGAAGCTGAGGCAGGAGAATGGTGTGAACCCAGGCGGTAGAGTTTGCAGTGAGCTGAGATTGTGCCACTGCACTCCAGCCTGGGTGACAGATCGAGACTCCGTCTCAGGAAAAAAAGAAAAAAAAGCAAACACAATGAAACCACCACTACCACCACCTCAGCAACTTGTTTTGCCCTCAATAGAAGAGGTACTTAGATAATTGGGTAAATTCTCTTATGGCCACACTGGGCCTGAATAAACTTATGATATAAAATTTAGATAACTACTACTATCAACAGGAAACATGAATTGAAGACAATCTTCTTGTACCCCTTTACAAATAAACCATAGGCATGCAAGAAATGATGCACAGTCTAATATGGAAGTAGCACAAGGAGGTGTTTGAGATCCTGTTTTGGAGTCACTGGATTAAATCCAGACTATGTGATTTATTAGCTGTGTGACCGCAATGGATGTTTAACCTTAATAAATCTTTTACTCTGAATTTTAAAAACATACAGTATTATAGGTTGTTGAGATAAATAATCCATGAACAATGCTTATGACAGTGTCTAAAATGGAGTAAGATTAATACAAACATTGGGTACTGATATTATTATTCAGTGATGAGAGTACAAAGGGATGTGTTATTCTTGAAGATGTTGATCATGAATCATACTTTGAAAGGTCAAAACTTGACTTGTAATATCCATAAGTTTGTTTTTTTATTTGTCTGATTTGGGGTTTCTTTGCTGCAAATTTACCAAACTCTTCTTGAAACTATTTATATTTTCAGTTTACATAACTGTAAGGTTAACATGTCCATACATTAATTATTCACTGTGTAATGTTGCAACCCGTTCACCTACCTGTAACACTTCTCTCAAATATCAAGGGCTTTATTTTAAAAATTGTTAATTTTTCCAATACAAAAGCAATTTACGCCCACTAAAGAAAATTTTGGAAATAAAATGAAAAAAGATGGGGAAAGAAAAGGACCCATAAGTCCAACAGATACCTCATAATTATTGTTTAAAAAACTTAAAAGATTGTATTTTTTACACAGTCGTATCTATGCCGTAAATACAATCCTCTGTCTTATATTCTCCACTAATTACATTAGTCCCCCTTTATTGTAGGGGGGAATATGTTCTAAGACCCCCCGCCAGTGGATGGCTGACACTATAGATAGTGCTAAACTCTACATATACTATGTTTTTTCCTATACATACGGTTTAATTTATAAATGTAAAATAAGGTTTAATTTATAAATTAGACACAATAAGAGGATAATAGTAAAATAGAACAATTATAACAATGTGCTGTAATAAAAGTTATATGAATGTGATCTCTCTCTCCCTCTAAAAATACCTTATTTTACTATACTGTGGGCAACTGAAACCACAGGAAGAGAAACTGCAGATTAGGAGTGACTACTGTATATATTTTATCATGTTAAAATAGTTGTCATGACACTTTGGGAGGCCAAGATGGGTGGATCACGAAGTCAGGAGATCGAGACCATCCTGGCTAACACAGTGAAACCCCATCTCTACTAAAAATACAAAAAATTAGCTGGGCGTGGTAGCGGGCGCCTGTAGTCCCAGCTACTCTGGAAGCTGAGGCAAGAGAATGGTGCGAACCCGGGAGGCGGAGCTTGCAGTGAGCTGAGATCACGCCACTGCACTCCAGCCTGGGTGACAGAGCAGGGCTACCGTCTCAAAAATAAATAAATAAATAAAATAAAATAAAATAAAATAAAATAAAATAAAATAGTTGTCATGAACATCCTTTCAAACAGATACACGTTTGCCATGCATCCTTACTATTTATACCAAAGTTTATGTAGTTTTTGCCAACCACGTTGCTTCCAATTTTCCCACTATTACAAATAACACTTCAATGAACTCTATGTGCATGAAGAACTTTATGTGAAGTTGTGTATTAAGGATTATTTATAGAAGATTTTTAAATGAAAAATTAATAAAACAAAAATAAGCAGCAGCAACAAACATGTAAGTTATACAAATATTTATGGTGTTCATTATGTACTGTCAGACTAGCTTTTTTTTTTTTTTTTGAGATGGAATTTCATTCTTATTGCCCAGGCTGTACTGCAATGGTACAATGGTGCGATCTCGGCTCACTGCAATGTCTGCCTCCCGGGTTCAGGTGATTCTCCTGCCTCAGTCTCCCGAGTAGCTGGGATTACAGGCACATGCCACCACACCTGGCTAATTTTGTATTTTTAGTAAGGGGTTTCTCCATGTTGGTCAGGCTGGTCTCGAACTCCCGACCTCAGGTGATCCGCCCGCCTTAGCCTCCTAAAGTGTTGGGATTACAGGCATGAGCCACCACACCTGGCCAGACTAGCTTTTTAAATGACTGTTTTAAAAATTATTTACATTGTTTTATGGATGCTTCCATTTTTTTCTCTCTTTAGGATATATAATTCTTAAAGAGATAACAATTGTTTTTAATGTGTCTCCAAAAAGAATGTATTCCTCCTTAAAGAATTCTAATTACATTATGTTTTAAAGATTGAGAACCCTAATGAGAAGTGATAGATGTTAACTTTGCTTTAATAACCAATTTATAAACAAATTCATATGTTTGGTTTATATAAACCAAAATCCCTCCATGAAGCCCAGCCACTCAGAGGCTCCCCTTAGCGTATTAGACCTCCAACAGCTCTACTGCTGCTGGGCACTGTCATGCAGGCTTATGTTAATTGCTACCCATGATATGGGTACTGATGATGACAGTTTTCTAGTTAATGTTGAATTATACTTCTTCAGGTCATAAAACACATTAGGTTAAAAAACAAAACAAGGAGATAAGCATTGCCTATTTACAGGAATGCAAATTCCCTCTAGAAACTGGAATATTCCCTGACAGAGAATATGGCTAGGTCCCAGGAATTGTCAAGTGACTTTTCTGTGCTTTACAATTCATTCATTTTTAAAAATGAAACTGGTTCTGCCTTTCCAATTGGATAATGATCCTTCATGGTGAGTTTTCTTTGGAGGAAAGGAGGAAACCAATTTTATAATGTAAAATGTACTTGAGTTTAGAATGATATCTAGGGATGGAGGCCTTATAATTAGGATAATCCCCAGTGAAGGTACTGCCGAGTGAATCTGCATTAAATTACTTTCGTTGCATAAGGATGACCATTCTGCTTCTGATTTTAAATGTCAATTTCAAATAGTTCAATAGTTTTGAGTCAGATTAGTATTTGGAGCAAACATTCCCTTTTATGGAAGATAAATGATAAAGTCTTTCCATTTTAAAAGATTTGACTTTTTTTTTTTTTTTTTTTTTTTGAGACAGGATTTCTGTCACATAAGCTGGAGTGCAATGGCATGACCACAGTTCACTGCAACCTGTGCCTCCCAGACTCATGCAATTATATACTGTGAGTAGCAGTGTGTATTACCATTCTCATTTTATGGGTCACTCAGCTACTAAGTGGCAAAAGTAAGACTTAAGAATCAGTCTTAAGGCACGCACCACCATGCCCAGCTAATTTTTATATTTTTTTTGTAGAGATGGGATTTTGCCATGTTGCCAAGGCTGGTCGCAAACTCCTAGGCTCAAGTGATCCACCCGCCATGGCCTCCCAAAATGCTGGGATTACAGGCGTGAGCCATTGCACCCAGCCTTGAGGTGACACTTTAAATAAAGAGAAGTCATTAGTAATTTGACTATGATAGCCCAATGTTAAAATTCTCTTTTTTCTTCTATGCTATTACACAGAATTATTTTTGGCATCTTTTACCTTTAGCAAAGCGGCAACCGCTTCCTGGGTGGCATTACGAACATCTTCCCCATTCACCATTAATATCTGGTCTCCCTGCATCAGTCTTCCATCGGCATCTGCAATTCCTCCTTTGACAATGTCTGACACAAATACTCCAGTATCGTTTCTGCACACAATTTTGAATTTCAACATTATCTTTTCCTCAACTGTAATGCAATGCTTATTTAATAAAAAGTTATGTTTTTACCCAAAATTTTTACTTGTTTTTATGACTTTAAAAGTTTTATTATTTGGAGCAACACTGGGGCAACATTAGAATTATATTTTTTGATAAATAACAGCTTATGTCTTAGAGTGCTTCATAGATTGAAATATCTCCAATAAACATATTTATTCTTCATCAATTATATACTGTGAGTAGCAGTGTGTATTACCATTTTCACTTTATGGGTCACTCAGCTACTAAGTGGCAAAAGTAAGACTTAAGAATCAGTCCTTGGATGCAAGCTCTACTATTCTTTCCAAACAAGAATGGAGCTTTGAATGATAGTAACTTGTGGTTAAATAAATATGTTGCTATCACCATCAACATCATTAATATTGCTGAAAATCATAACAGATGTGTATCTCAAACTAAACACCATTTATTAACTAAAAATCTAAATACCATTGCTGTGATGTCTTTTATTTGAAATCATTACACATCTTCCACACGAGACAGGTTTATGCAAAATAAACACAAATCTTATTCCCAACCATTCTTTCACAAAACTTAAAAAAAAAAAAAACCCAAAACTTCTAAAGATACGAAGATAACCATAAATAGAAATACATAGTAAAAGCTGAACTGTATCACTTGTTCTTGCCAAGGTCATGACATCAAACCATTTCACCATTTGATCTTCCACTTTCCCATCTTTATAAACTGGATATTGGATTAGATGGTCTTTGTATGGTCTTCATAGAGTTTAGGGTTAATTAATGGTGGTTTTTATGATGACCTGGTGACCCCACATCCTGTAGTAGCCATGTTACCCATGTCATGTTTCATAAGAACTAGGCTACTGATACTGTATTCCAAAAAAAGTATAATTTTTAGACATATTCCCACTGAGACTCAAATAATATGCTAAATTCTTTGTGTTTAAAAATAATTAGCCTTTAGCTGTCTCTGAGAAAACAAAATGGTGTAAATGCTTTTTATTTCCATACAGAAAAGTTGCTGCAGAACCAGGGGTCTATGCTGCTGGTTTGGCAATTCTGAAGAATGCCTATTTCCAAAGAAGGATATCCTGACATAAAGATCACCATTTCACAGATTTCCAACTCACTGGAAAAAAATAAGCTGATTTGAAATGGTGGCTATCTGAGGCCCAAGGAATGATGAAATCAACTTAGGGCCACTGCAGACTGCAGGTGCGCTTTTTACTGAATGCTGACTTCACAAGTTTAACTATCTGGTAGATTCTGAGATCAGATCCAGATGGGCTTATAATACTAAAAGGAAGAAAGATTTATGAAATTTGCTGGATTATATATTTGTTAGTATCGCTTATAAATGAATTTGTTAATATTACTTATATGTAAATACTTTTCAAATGTACTTATATATAAATGAATTAGGTTGTGAATTTTTGTGCATTTACTATTCCATTACCACCCAGGCCCCTTGCTTTAGGTCCTATTGATGGCACACTCTTGTTCACTCTGATCCTTCTCCCTACAGTATCTTCCATTCTCCTTTAATAAACCAATTCTCACTTATCACTTTTAGCCTCAGCTCAGACACCTCTTTTCTTAGAAATTTTCCCTAATTCACTTTAATTAAATAGGGTCAATTGGTCCCTTTCTCCTTTGCTACCATGGGTCCCCCACAAAGCATCTTTGTCACTCATCAATAGATTCCTTTGTTGCAAGAATATATTTAATTCAACATTCACCAGACGATGAGTTTTTGGAGGTCAGGAACCATGTCTTCTTTAACCGTGTTTCTGAAAACTTAATGTATTTCCTAGCACATAGCAGGTGCTCAAAAATATACCAAATGACTTTTTGTTAAGTACCTTCAAAACCTTCCAATATTCTGATTTTAAAAGTCCAAAACCGACATCTTTTTATGGTTCTGTAGTGAGGGGGCTAACAATTACCTATTGAACACTAGCCACTGATAAAAGATTTAGCTACTGCTATTACTCTTTAAAATAATTTAAGTCCCATCATTTCCAAGGGAGCATTGGGTTTGTCTTCCTCAGTCACACCTTTTACCAACAATACTTAATCCTAGGCCTTTTCCCGGCTTCTTCTGCAGCTCAATAGTGAGGTTGTCACACACTTCCTCCTCTTTGTATGGGGCCTCATCTCTGTAGAGTGTCAGGCGCACCCTCTGTGGCGTCTGTCTCAGGACATTGATTGCTTCATCATGTGTGGCCTTTCTCAAGTCAATTCCATTCACCTGGACAGAAATGGGACACTGACTGTGAGGAACATGAGAAGCAAAGGGGAGTAAGGTGGGGAAAGGGAGAGAGAGAAAGAAGCAAAGAAAGAAACACTCCCCCCAGGAGCCTTTTCTCTGTTAATTTTGAAGGTCAAAAACAGGCATTCTATACCTCTAAGATCTGATCTCCAGCCCAGAGTCTTCCATCTTTACATGCTGCTCCTTCTTCATAAACTTCATGGATAATAATGGCACCCTAAGGGCCCAAACAAAACATACCCATACTTATCCCATTCTCCTAGGAATGGTGAGCAGAAATGGAGTCCAAACACATTACACTTTGACAGACAGCAATAAGGGTTATAAACTCTGGCTCTACAAGTACAAGCCCCATATAATTCAAGGGAAAGTGTAACAACAATTTTTGCTAAAAGGCTCAAAGGAGCTTATACATTTTTCCTAATGATAGAGAACATTAAAGAAAAAACTATAAAATAAAACATGCATACACAGATGAGAGACAACTTTCTTATTCATAAATGAAATCATTTTTAAGGTATATTTGGCATTTAGAAAATTTTGTCTACAAAGTATCTAATTTTTCAAACTCTCTCTCTCTTTTTTTTTTTTTTTTTAAGATGCAGTCTCACTCTGTCACACAGGCTGGAGTGCAGTGGTGCAATCTCAGCTCACTGCAACCTCTGCCTCTCATGTTCAAGATATTCTCCTGCCTCAGCCTTCCAAGTAGCTGGGATTACAGACGCCACCATGCCAGGCTAGTTATTGTATTTTTAGTAGAATTGGGGTTTCGCCATGTTGAACAGGCTGATCTCAAACTCCTGGCCTCAAGTGATCCACCTGCCTCAGCCTCCCAAGGTGCTGGGATTATAGGCATGAGCCATCGCGCCTGGCTCAAACTCCTCTTAAAATGGGTTTAACTCAACCTGGATATCAGCAAAAAGGAAATTAAAATGTAGCAAGGACTGGTGAACTGATAGAAACACTTTGAAATTTCAAGGTCAAAATCACCAGTGTAGCAGAATCATGCTGAGTCAGTATTTATTGGCTTGCTCAAAGGAAAACCCCCTGTACCCAACTGAATATTTGCCTTACAAATTAAAATAACAAATACAATTTTTCTCGGCCTTCACATTTCCTTTACTAGAACTGCTAGACATCTCCCCATAATGGTCTCCGAGGCCTGGCTGAAGGGCCGCCTGTGCAGAAGCACCTCTGGGTGGTGCTCACCAGCAGTGTGTCTGAACCCCCAACGATGCTCAGGCCCAGCCCTGTTCGCCCTTTGGAAATCTCGATGGTGGTTTCACAGCCAGGGATAATGGGGCAGGTTGCAGGATCAGACGCAAAAATTGCCGGTGTTGATGATCTGCTTGTATCTAAAAATAAGTTAAAAATGAAATACAAATAAAAATTAGTTACAAGGCATATCCATCAAACTCATCACACAGATTGACTCTGAGGGATCGGCAGGGAAATGGGTCCAAGACTGTGGACAAAAAGAGACTTTATATTTACCTCAATCTTTTAATTATATTTAAAAATAAAACAAATGTGATTAAATCGCCATTGTTAATTTAAGGTAGTGGGCAGAAAATTACTCATTTAATTATTTTCTATACTATCCTGCATGTTTTAAATTGCTAGAGATATAAAGGATAGGATATGAAGAAGAGAGAACAGAGTTAAATTGAACCTCAAGTTTCACTTTGATATTATCCATTTCAGTGAAGCCAAACACACTTCTTATGAGTTAAAAGATTTATAAAACTCAGAATAGAGATATGTTGCAAAGACCTGGAAGTATATTCAGGGAAGACCACAAAACACATCAATAATTTTGGTTGTGATGCCTGCTTTTCGGGGCTTTTTACATTTTTGTTTCCTTCTTATCCTAGAGCATCTCTTCTTATGTAATCAATTCTAAGCAAAAAAAAAGGACCATTTGCAGTTTTCTCCTTGGGTCTCACTTGATGTTTTATACATTCAGATGTCAAATCCTGGTGCATATATGTTCCGAAATGAATAGGTAAGAACAGATCACGAGAAAAGGGGAATATAATTTCACACATTATTTTATGAGAGTCTTCATATCATATCATATGTTTTATGATAAAACAAAGAGCATACAGCAAATAGCATGTTTTGGGAAAGCTAGGACACTTGGTATAGTAGCGTATGCTTTAGACAAGATGTTCTCTTTTTAGGAAATCAGAAACAGACTATTTTCTTGCTCCTTAAATGGTAAGAACAGGTGTAAGATATTTTCTTTTATGTTAAGTTTTCATTTAGCATTTCATATTTTTATAGACAACACTATTTAGGGATCAACATAAAATTGAAAAATGAGAAAATTTCCATAAAATCTTTTAGCACTTCAGTGAATTATCCAGTCTTTCTAAATAAAGGATTATTTTCGGAGATGTATTACTTTAAGACTTTTTCATCCAAGTACATTACAAATGTTTTAAACTAGTGTTTCCTTAAAAAACTGTTAAAAGAACAGTTTGGAGGCCAAAAGAAATTTCTCCCCCCACCCCCTGTTACAGAAAAAGCCAGTGCCTTTAAGTAATTTTTTAAAGTTTTGATGCTGCAGAGCTTGAAACTTACTGTTTTATTACACATCAGTGTATTCTTTCTCGAAAAGTAACTCAAAGGAATAATGTACCTCCGTATACTAGACTGGAAGTGTAATGACACATTAAAGTGTCATCCTACGGTTCACTTAACCTAAATCCATTTCCATTATGACAAGACCCACTATTACACCTAAAGCATAGAACTCAGATCTGCTATGTAGACCACGGCAATGACTAAAGAGTTTCTTAAAGGGGCAGGCAGTACTGATCCCACCTATGAAACAGGATAATTGCACATTCATTCTACAGATAAGAAAGCTGAAGCTTAGGGAAGTTAAATTATTTTCCCAGTTTAAAAAAAATCATCTACAAAATGATATTTCTAATTCATTAGTCAGATGCCTGGAATCAAGGTGCCCTTAGCAACAGATTTTTGGAGAGCAAAGAATACCATTCTCTTGTTTTAGAGATGAAGGAGCTGAGGCTTTGAGTGGTAGGTTTCCTAAGATGCCACAGCTGCTTAATGTACAGCACACAGATTGCCTGCCTAATAGTCCAGTACTCTTTTTCTAGAAGTGCTCTCTTTACACCCTGCCCTCACCATAGGGCTCCCTGACTACCACCTTCCAAACAATGAGCCACAGTCAGGCAACTGCCTCCCAAGCAGAAACCCTTTGCTGAGTTCAGGTGTTCCATATGTGCAGGACTCTCATGAGCCCAGAGGCCTTACTTCGGATAGACTCTGGTTCCGGGGAGCCAGACTGTGGGACCATCAGAGACTGGGAGCTGTTCTTTTTTTCTCCACTGGCTGCACCAGCTGCTGAAGGAACAGCCTGGGAATCTGGATTCTCAGCATGGATGGTAAGTTTTACTGTCGTCTTTGTTGTCTTCAGAAGGCTAATAAACTGGCAAGGTGTATGTGTGGAAGAGAAACAAAATTCAAAGGTGAATTAGTTGACATACCAATGAGTCACCATTACCAATGGAATCTAATTCTGTCTGTGGTTAAGGGGAGAGACAGATGCAAATTATTTCTTTGTCAGGACTTGGGTAAAGAAAGAAATGGCTCTAATTTCTCTCTATCTTTTCCAAATGCCTGATGTAGATTAGGGCCATGGTTAATTTCTACTTTAACTCTAGCTCTGACCAGATTTTTCCTTACATAAGACTTTCAACTTTTTACATCTCTAATCTCATCCATTTTTCTGGATGCCCACAACCTTAGAAGATATATGGGTTATTTTACCTACTTCCTGATTCTATAGAAGAAGCTTACACAAACAGTTTTAATAAAATAGAAACACATATGTTACAAGCAGAATAAGAAAAGCATGCAATAAAAAAGTCAAGGCAAATGAAAAGTTAAAACATAGATTTATGGGTTAAAGGATCTGGCCTAAATACTTATTAAAAACTGAATTTTTAAAAAGTAACTTTAAGCTTCTTACTGGACAATGAAGAAATGATTAACAGTTATACGGTTCTCCCTCATTATAAGAAAGAAAAAGCATACCATATTTCAAGGAAACAAAGCTTTTTTCTGGCACTTATAAATAAAAGGCCTCAAATGAGATACTAAATAAATATTAAGATCTCTTTTGAGGAGAGGAAACTCAAGTACGAGATATGTTTAACCCTAATAAAAGTTATATACTTAATGGTTGAGTCTTACAATCTGTTTATAAAGTAGTATACACAGTGGATATTTATAACAGCAAATATTCATTAAAAACATTTTCGCACTAACAGTCACTATTAAAGAGTTTAAAGTTTTCCTAAGGAAAAAATGGAAATATTTATCAAAAATGCCCAGTGAATATTGAATAATTTGGCAACAAAAAATACCTTAACACTACCTGGAAAATAAGAAATAGAAATTGAAGAACTTGTGAATAATCTCTTCTTTTCCTTAAGAACATGTCTTTTACAGCTACAAAACCCTAATTCCCTATGATTTGTAGACACAAACACTTTAATCATGCCCAAGGATGGGCCTATATTACCATTTGCTTTATTTTGGAAAATTACCTTTTCAACAGGGTAACCAACAACAATTTCATCATCTACAGCCAATATCTGATCTCCGACTTTGAGTCGTCCATCCTAAATGGAAATGTAGAAGAATTTGAGTGATATTCCAAAAGTAATTCCCTCCCCAACTACTTAATGACAGCAAGAAAGGTAAACCTCACCGTGGCTGCTACCCCATGCTCTGTTAAACTCTTTATGATGACTCCACGGAGTGTATCTTCTTCGCTGATAGCAATACCCAAACCCCCCTGATCCTAGAAAAGTAAAAACAAAAATGCTCAGAAGACTTGAGATAGATTAATTTTATCCAAATGGATACCAAGGGTAAGAAAAGCAATTAAAACTCTTCTAAAGTCCAGAAATCTAAGACCTGAGATCTTACATCTAAGATCTTAGGAATCTTGTCTTTTCTTAAGCAAACTTTCAAATTTTCCTAATGGGCATAAATTTTCCTCCATCAAATATTCAAGTGTTGTCACTCTTCCCATATGTCTGACATCTTTAGTAACTTTAGCAAAATATCTAGACAGCAAAAATACATTCAATAATTCAATCAAAACATTCAGCATTTACAAATTCTGTCTAATGACTGAATAAGTCATTCAAAACCAACCAAAGAATCCCACCTCCTCTCTGGCCTGTCGCTTGGAAATAACAACAGGATCTAGTCCCTTCATTCTTTTCTGTCCCTCTTCTTCCTTTAGCAGGCAGACTGCCATTACTGATGCAGACTCTGTCCTTTTGGGGGCTGAACATTCAAGAGTTGTTTCTCCAGAGAACAGCATTTCAATCTGCTGCAGACTGAAAATGCCTCTCAGTCCCAAGACAAGTTCTGAGAACCCGCCAAGGCTGGGGAGCTACACCTACTTTGCTACATTTTCCACATTTCCCTTTATCAAAACCAAATGTTCAGAAATACTGGCTTTTAGCTTTCTTTAATGTTTACTTTAATAAAATTAAAATCGAGTTTTTAACATTTTCATGCTGGCCAGAGCCAGCAACCTAATTTTTTCTCCAGAGAAAAGTTACAAAAAGCAAAGAAGAGAAAAGGGAATCTTGACATGGTTTCTCTGAAATATACACATGAGTTAAATGTGCCATCAGAGATGTTTATGGTAATGGCTATGACATCAAGGTAGGTTTCAACATCATTTTAAAGATTATCAACCTGCGGCTCTTCTGAGGTAGATTATTAATGCCTGATGAGTTTGAAACTGTCACTGACCATCTCTCTGCTACCTCTCTCTTTCCAGGTAATCAGTCATGTGTATCTGCCAGAGTAAGCTGCACCTTTAGAGTGAGCAGAATTGACTTTACCTTCTACCTAACAATAGAAATTTGGATATGCCACTTAACATCTCTAATCCTCAATTTTCTTACCTACAAAATCTAGATTTTCTTGTCTACAAAATGGAATAATAATACTTGTCACGTAACGGTCAGGAAAGTACTTTATTGGTACAGTGGGTATTTGCTGATTGTTTACCTAATACTGCTTCCCATCTTACCCCTTTATACAAATTGATTTTTATTAGAATATCTAGCCTTCCCACCCACCCCTCTCTTCCCCCAACCGTCATATTCTCTCTCCCACCTTCTTCCCTCACCATGTTTCAGGCTGTAGATTAAAAATATGAGCAGAAATTATTTGCTACTTCTCCCTTCAAGAAGGAACCTAAGAGCAGGGGCTCGACTTAGTGACTTGATTCTAACAAAGAGAATAAAGCAGAAGTAATGGTGTATAACTTCACAGCCAGGTCAAAAAAGGCAAAGGGGCTTCCTCCTTGCTGTCTCTCTTGGATAACTTGCTCTGCAAGATGCCAGCCGCCATTGTCCTAAGAAAACTCAAGCAGCCCCATTTAGAAGAAATAAGGCTTCTTGCCAACAGCCATTTGGGTAAATCATCTTGGAAGCAATGTCCAACTCAGTCAAATTTTGAGATGACTGTAGCCCTAGCTGGCAATGTGTCGGCACTTGCACAAGAGATTCTCAGCAGATCCCCCAGCTAAAATGCTCTGAAATTCCTAACCATAGAAACTGTGAGACCATAAATGCCTGTTGTTTAAGTTGTGAAGTTTTGTGGTAATTTGTTACATAGCAAAAGTTAAGGAGCTCCAAGAATGGGGTTTGAACAACTGAAGTCAATTCTACAATTACAGTCCCATGGTCACAGTCCCTGGCTCAGAAGTAGACACATGATCTGAACTGATTCAATTAGGATAATCTTGGAACTTTTGCTCAGAAGGCTTGAATAGCCATTCTCTCCCTTCCCCCAAGATACATATAAAAGAAGTAGCGCATGGCCCAACTATGGCTGGCAGCCATTCTAAAACCATGAGAAAGACAAGTCTTGGGATAAAGTTGACACTGAATGGCACCGTATCACACAGACAGGGAAAGAAACAGGCTCTTGATGACACTATTCAGTCACAGGACCAACCACCCTTGAAGGTTGCTGACCTGAGTCCACAAATCCTCTTCCTTGATGAAACCTAATAGAATTAGTTCGTTTTTTTCCTATTATTTGCAACAAGAGGAGTCCTAAAAGAAACAATAAGCAACAAATCTGCATGCATAATATGCCCAAACTCAACTAGAATACTACAAAAACAACTATATACACATCAACAAACAATTTATTGATATCAGAAAAGCAGGATGAGGCTGGGCGTGGTGGCTCAGACCTGTAATCCCAGCACTTTGAGAGGCTGAGGCAGGTGGATCACCTGAGGTCAGGAGTTCAAGACCAGCCTGGCCAACGTGGTGAAACCCCATCTCTAATTAAAGTACAAAATTAGCCAGGCATGGTGGTGCACACCTGTAATCCCAGCTACTCAGGAGGCTGAGGCAGGAGAATTGCTTCAACCTGGGAGGTGGAGGATGCAGTGAGCCGAGATCACACCACTACATTCCGGCCTAGGCGACAGAGTGAAACTGAGTCTCAAAAAAATAAAAATAAATAAATAAATAAATAAGAAAAAGAAAAACAGGACGACAAATAAGAAAGGATAACAGCATATGAGTGTGCAATTTTTTATTTAACTGCTCAACTTTCCAACTTACTTTTACCAGAGTGCATATAGTCCTTAGCAAGAAGAGATCTGAGATACTTTGTTTGGGGCTAGTTATTAAAACACTACCATACAGGAAATAGAAAACAAATTAAGGAAATATATTTTCATGGTTTTTTTTCTGTTTTAAAATATTATTTTAAAAGTTATTTAGAGATGGGGTCTTGCTATGTTTCCCAGGCTGGTCTTGAATTCCCACCTCAGCCTCCCATATAGCTGGGACTACAGGGATATGCCATTGCGCCTGGCTTCAAGGAAATATATTTTTGAATGAGCTGTATCATTAAGCAGCTAGAAAAGAGTAATAAACAAGAATGAAAAGTCGAATTAAGCTTAACAAATTATTATTATTTGGAGGATTATTTTGAAGGTAGAAGCTTCTCTAAAATTCAAAAGAAGAAAAACTCTTAATCCTATTTCAAGGCTTTCCCCACATAAAATTGTATGGATATGAAGCACAGCTTTGACAGTCATAGAACGCTATTACCTGCTTTGATGCATGGGTACTTCCTAGGGCACACTGTGCTAAAAATCAATCTTTAATCAAAACTGTTTTCTGATCAATTGAATTTGCATTTCAGTCAGCTACTGTGGGTTTAGATTCTACATATGGGAGCTTTCTGCTTATACTTCTATTTTCCCATTTTTAAAAAATATAAAAGATTAAAAAAAGATAATTGACTTGTCAAGAGTTTCTAAGGAGTCAAAACAGAACTAGAAATGAGCTGTTAGTAGAGCTCTCACTTTTAGACAATGCAAAAATTATTCTCTTCCTGACTCTCCTGATCTCAACATCTTTCCCCCTTATGCATGTACAGCACATAACCGTTTATTCATTCTTCCTTCCCAGATATTTACTCAGTCTGAACTATGTCCATGACAGTAAGTAATGGGAAAGAAAAAGTGAGAATTTCTTCGCTCAACATGTGTACGTTTTAGATGTACAGAAAAGATACCCACATCAAATTTCATCACAGGAGACAAGCTCTTGGGTCAAACATGGTTAAGTGACAAATAAAATGAAGACATTAATAGTAAGTACTACATAAACCAAAATATTGAAGTAATATTTCAAAATAAACACAGGTGAGATTTAAGTTCGGTCTTTAGTGTATGTAGGATTTATATAAGTTAAAAGAAGTCAGAAAGACCAAGTGATATAAACCAAGGCAAGGAGGGATAAATTCTCAAAACCTTCTCCATGAGCTCTTGATTCAAATCAGTTTGACTGAAGTACAGGATTCCTAGAAGGAACATACAGGCATTTTAGAAAGGCAGAGGGGGCCCAGCAGCAAGTTGAAATAGGTAATGGATGGGAAATGGGACTTGGAGGCAGAAGACCAGAGTTCAATTCCAGCTCTACTATTTGGAGGTATGGGAACAGTTCAAAGTGGAGAAAATAATAGCAAGCTCACAGGGTTGCTAAGAAGTAAATAACATAATGAACACATGTTACATTACCATTAAATTATTATGTCAAATAACTAACTATAATTTTAAAAAAATGTAGGATAGTAAAAATGACAAAAGATTTAAGCTGATTCATGAGTGTTAGAAGCTGTTTCTTTCTCCCTTCTTTGCTTAATTGAGTTTTATTCCCAGAGCCATATAATAATGGGGTTAGGAGTGCCAGGCTTAGTGTAATATGTCACTTAACGTCATTTTTAACAATGGCTTCCTCAAGAGATGTTTTCAAGGATATATTCCATCTGGAACTCAGAAATTCATGGTTAGAAGTATTAACAAAAATAATTATAATAACTCACACTGTGGTAAGCACTTTGTATAAATTCTTTCATTTAATCCTTACAATAGCATCTCTAACGTAAAGGGATTTTCTTCATCTCATGAGGAAAGTGAGACCCAGAGAAGTGAAACGGTATAGAAAATAGCCTGTTGTATGGCAAGAGTGACACCACCTTGAAGCGAAACTGCCATGGTGACCAGTGTTTGACTCCTGCATACCAAGGTGTTCTGTAGCGAGCCCTGTAGTATAGATAATCCTTCATAAAGATGTTTACCTAACCTCTCCACTGGTAACAAGTTTCAGCAAGAAACTCTGAGACGTGACCAGCTACATGTCTTTATCCTTGCTACGTAAAGAATACTTTCTGGAGGGTGGATGCTGGGATCCATTGTCTTGTGGCCACCAGCAACATGGCTTCTGTACATAAGTCCCTGTTAAGCATTTCTTTCTGATAAACTGGATTTGTCAGCCTCTCTCTTCAGGCTCCCAGCTCCCTCAGTCTTTGGAGGTTGGTTTGCATATACCTGCTCACCATGGAACAAATGGCTTGCCTATTGCCCAGAGAAGTTAAGTGACTCCAAAGCCCACACTTAAAATCATTAAAATCATGGTTAATTGCCTCTTCTGTCTAGCTACTTTTAAAAGATTCTTGTATCCCCTTAGTTACTTTGGCTTTCATCAATAAATACATTCTAGCTACCTGAGCTTTAGATTTGTTTGAAATCTACATATAAATGGAAGCTTTCAGTGGGCAATACATTGAGGTTCTCCAAGGTCCTGCATTCCTCAATAGCATCTAATTTAGAAAGGGAAGTACACATAATAGACATCTGCTGAATAAATAAAAAAGGAGGCGAAAGGCAGAAACCAGCTTTTATATTGCAGAACGAAGGAACCTTGCTCATTAGCTCATCCAATCCCAACAATAACCCTTAATATAGGCAGCCCATTTACAGAAGAAGAAAGTGAGGACCAATGGGATTAAGTGATTTATAGCCGATCACTCAGGATGTGAGAAGGGCTTCTGATAGACAGCACAGGCTTCTGTCCACCCTCATTGCTAAATGCCCAGCCAAAGAACTTGAATGTATCTGTTAGGAAATGAACGTCCTTGGGAGGTTCTGAGTAGGGGATTAAGATGCTATGAACATCTATCAAGGACCTTAATCAGGTAGTCTAATGTGGAAATAGAAAACATCAGAGAAAATCACTGACAAGTAGCCATCAGACAACTCTATACCAGCTTATTCATCCCTAATTATTAAAACAATAATAATAGCAAATAATACTTGTATATGTGTGCCAGGTGCTGGAAACTGTACATATGTATATTTAATTTTCACAATATATACTTAATTCTCACTACAAGTCTATGAGGTAAGTTGGACAATTATTAAGTCCATTTTCAAAAGGCAAAACTATGTACAGGTTAAGAAACATGCTCAAAGTCACAGTCTCATAGCCAGTGAGTGATAAATCTAGGTCTCTGACCCAGGTGGTCTGGCTTTAAGTCTGTGCTCCCAACCACTACAGTAGGCTGCTCTTTATTCATCTAACATGTTCATTCCACAAACATTTCCTGGGCACTCATTATATCCTAGAATATACTAAGCCTCAGATGATAAATTAAAATCCATACCATGAAAGGGTATTTTAAAATTATCTAATTTTGGACTTTTCTAAAGATCAACATAAACAGATTTTTTAAAAAAATCATTCATTATAAAGTATTCAACATACATTTAAATGTTTCATAATTAACAAATTATAGGGAAATGATTGCACTGTTAAATATTATAAACTCTTCAGGATTTAGGAGGAAAAGAAACTAAGAGCGGAAATCAGAAAGGGAAAGAGGAAGATGTCATCTCTCTTAAATGGCGACAGAATGAGGGATTCTCAAACTGAAGTGTACGGACTTCTTGAAAGAAAGGTAAAAAGACTTTACTAACTTCTTTTCTTTTTAACCACAACAGAAATAGTCCATCATGATAAAGACTCCTCTTACGTGTATAGTACAAGACTAGAGCGATGCGTTTTTGTATATGGTTATCACTGTAAAAAACAATAGCAATAAAAATATCAATATCGTCAGGGTACTTTTTTCCCCTGAATACTTAACAGAATCTGACCATGTGCCAGGATAAAGGTGCTCCTATCATCTTCAATTTACAAATAAGGAAACTGAGGCAAAGAAAGATCATACAATGTGTGAAGCGTGTACTTGATGAAACAAGGATTCAACCCAGACAGAATGACTCTGGAGCTGAGGCTCTCAAGCATCATACTGCACTGCCTCCTGGTTGGAGAGTGGCAATACGGACCACTCTCTTTCCTTCTGTCTGCAGCACTTCCTATAAATATTCTCTGACCTCCCTACCCCACCTCCTGCCTTCCTCTTCTTCCTGGGCACTTCACTGCTCTTTCAGCTTATACTCATGCTCTTCCATTGTCCACCTGCTTAACTGCATGAGCCTGAAGCACCCAAAAGCATTTATAGGTTTCTGTTCAGCAAACTATCTCTTAAAGGCAATCATCTGAGTCGAAAATTCACTTCTAAATATATGAGCTTTCCTATTTTTAAAGGACAAAACTATAATTTCTATTTCTTTATTTTCATTTCCTCCATAGCAGGACCTTAGTAAAGGAATCAATGGACAGATACCTAAATTTCATAATTTGGAATAATGACAAAAGTGCAAGCTGGACCCCTGATGAAGTATCAGTTAGCACAGTAGTTTTCAAACTTAAATGTGCATCAGGCAGGTCTAATAAAACATAAACTTCTGGGCCCAATCCTAGAGTTTCTTATTCAGCAAGTAAGTTTGAGTGGGCCCAAGTATTTGCAATTCTAACAAAATCTCAGATGATGCTGATGCTGTTAATCTGGAGACCACACTTTTGAGAACACAGTGAATTAGAACACTGATGTAAAGGAACTCACATCATTTCATTCCAATTCAAAGCAGATTTACCTTGGGAAGCTCCAGATGTTGCACATTTTTAAATGAACTGAGGTCCACAGCTGCATCAGAAGTAGTAACAGTTGGCTCTGTCTGACAGAGGGAAAGAAATGACAAAAAGGACAACTGCGTGTTAGGAATTTTGATTTGTTTAAATATAAGGGCCACTTATTCAAAATTATTTTATACATTATACAAAATTATTTTAATACATTTATTTATTTTAATACACTATTGTTATTTTAATACATTTATTTATTTTAATATATTTTTGCTATTTTAACATTCTATGGAATTTATGAACATTATATTCTTTTCAAAATACTTATGAGGTGTAACTGGACAACAATCAGTTGAGAGCACAGATAGACCAAGTGGCTTGAAGACTGCCTGGATTTACTGTATAATGAAAACTGATGGCAGCCCAGCTACCAAATGGTGAAACTCACTGACAGAGCACCAGCAGAAACACCATTCATTATTCTTTTTTTTTTTTTTTGAGATGGAGTCTCGCTCTGTCACCCAGGCTGGAGTGCAGTGGCCGGATCTCAGCTCACTGCAAGCTCCGCCTCCCGGGTTCACGCCATTCTCCTGCCTCAGCCTCCCGAGTAGCTGGGACTACAGGCGCCTGCCACCTCGCCCGGCTAAGTTTTTTTTGTATTTTTAGTAGAGACGGGGTTTCACCGTGTTAGCCAGGATGGTCTCGATCTCCTGACCTCGTGATCCACCCGTCTCGGCCTCCCAAAGTGCTGGGATTACAGGCTTGAGCCACCGCGCCCGGCCCCATTATTCTTTACTGCGTTATTTATCAAGTGAATTGAAAACTTTAATGTTTTACCTGAACGTTATTAAAAATTCCTTAAGAGACATATTTAGTACAAGTAATATGAAAAAAATATATTACTTTGGGCCGGGCGCGGTGGCTCAAGCCTGTAATCCCAGCACTTTGGGAGGCCGAGGCGGGTGGATCACGAGGTCAGGAGATCGAGACTATCCTGGCTAACACGGTGAAACCCCGTCTCTACTAAAAATACAAAAAACTAGCCGGGCGTGGTGGCGGGCGCCTGTAGTCTCAGCTACTCGGGAGGCTGAGGCGGGAGAATGGCATGAACCCGGGAGGCGGAGCTTGCAGTGAGCCGAGATCACGCCACTGCACTCCAGCCTGGGAGACACAGCGAGACTCCGTCTCAAAAAAAAAAAAAAAAAAAAAAAAAAAGAAAAAAATATATTACTTTATAACCTAGTTATCTTAAATAACCACATGGCATAGTTGAATGTTAGGAGCAGCCAGAATGAGACAATGATTTGTACATCTATCTTATATACACATAAGCTCTATTTTTATATATTGATTTAGGAAAGAATGTTTCTCTTCCTACAGCTATCCCCACTGATAATCACCAAAGTTCCTCTAATTTAAAGCTTTTCATTCTCTACTAACTCCTTTTATTCATCATACACATGTATCCAAAGCTTTCCTAAATCAAAACAAAACCACTCTCCCAATTCTCTATCACTCTCTAGCCACTGCCTCTCTCTCTCCTTGATTTCTTGTCCATCATTTGCCTTCTCAAAAACCACTAAAAGTCTCCTAGTTACCAAACCCAAAGGACTCTCTCTACTCATCCTCTCGCTGGATTCTTGCTACATGGCAGCATGTAGAGCTGTGGAGTGTACCCTTAAAAGACACTCTCCTCCGCTGCTCTGCCACATGCCCTCCTGGTTCTTCATAGCCTTGATCTCTTTGTTCGCCTTCCTCCTTATTGTTGCTACCACATGATTCTGCCCTTGGCCCTCTTTCTCTCTAAATGCTTTCTCAAGACCTCAGTTTCCGTGGCTTAGAAATGCCAAATCTGCATCTACAGGAAATCATCTCTAAACTGGAGACCAAATGTCCCAATGTAAACTTCTACCAGGCTATCCAACAGCCACTTTGTTCTTACCCTGCCACAAATAGAATGTACCATATTTTTGCAAATATCTTTCTGTATTTTCTATTTGGTAGAAAACAGCCATCCCTCATATGACTAAGTCAGACGTCTGAAAACCTTGTATATCCTATCTGTTTTATTCTCCAGTCCAAAGAGCAATATCTGGTATAAGGCAGAGTACTCAGAAAATATTTGTTGGTTAAACACATCTTCAACCACTCATTTTTCCTCAATGAGTACATTTAGTTGGGGATGAAGTATTACCAATTTGGGTCTTAAACATGTGATGTAACCATTCCCTCTTCTAGCTTTAGTTCAGGTCCTCGTTAACTGTTTCCTGAATGATTCCAATAATTATCTTACTTCCTCTAACTTCTCTCCCCTGCTACTTCTGATTTTTCTCTACAGTACTGCCAGAGAAATTTTTAACTATACATTTCTCATTCTTTGAGCTCCACACTGTCTCAAAGACAAGGCTGGCACATGTTAGCCTACCAGTGTATTCCATGATCTGACCCTTTCCCCTCTAATATTGACCCTTTCCCCACCAGCTCCCATTCCCTGCCCCTCATTGCTCAGTGATGCTCTATAATTTTGTTCCCTGCATTGGCCAGAGTATCCACGCCATTACTCACTCCATGCCCTCTGCTTGCAACATTTTTACCCCCCAAATCTTCCAACATACACTTCATATGTAACCTTCCCTATAAAGTTTTATTCTCAATTTCTTTTCAGAGGCAGAACTGATAACTCTTTTCCTACCCTCACTACAGACTACAAGTACTCTTCACATAAGTGGTATGCTTATTTCCATGAGCGTCTTCTTATACTAGGATTTACACTCCTTGAAGGCCAAGGATATAACTTAGCTACCTCTAAGATCCCTCTCTAAGTGTTAGGTGATTGTTTGATTGAATTAATAAAGTGCACATCAATCAAGTCTTCCCAGAGAAACAAATATAAGTTACATATACCTCCTTATTTTGAAGATTTTCTGAGGTAGAAGGCAAAGGTTCTACTGCATTTCCAGGACATACGGCCATCTGATTCACTGCATCTTTATTTCTGAAAGCAAAAAAACAACAACCTGTTATAATATAATGGTATTATTTTCATTCTCTTACTTCAAAAGTCAGAAGGTTATCAGAGAAAAATTTTTAACCCCCAAAACCTGGAACTATGACACTTACATATTTACAAATATTTCCTTTTCTTTCTTTTTTTTTGAGACAGAGTCTCTTTCTGTTGCCCAGGCTGGAGTGCAATGGCACAATCTCAGCTCACTGCAACCTCCGCCTCCCAGGTTCAAGTGAGTCTCCTGCCTCAGCCTCCCTAGTAGCTGGGACTACAGGCGTGTGCCACCATGCCCGGCTAATTTTTCGTATTTTTTCTTTCTTTTTTTTTTTTTTTTTTTTTTTTTTTTAGTAGAGACGGGGCTTCATCATGTTAGCCAGGATGGTCTTGATCTCCTGACCTCGTGATCCGCCCACCTAGGCCTCCCAAAGTGCTGAGATTACAGGGCCCGGCCACAAATGTTTTATTTTCATTCAAAAGAACTCCGAGTAGAAATGCTAACAAAAAGTATTTGGTAAACTAGCAAAAGAAAAATGATCACCTGATAAAAATTATTTTCACTTTAGAAGGGGCACATTTAATGATTGATGAGGCATTCTGATGACTTCTTCCATATAAAATCTGACCATTGATCTGTGAGAAATAAATAGCATTAGTTGGGCCTGAAATTTTAGTATCATAAATTTTTATCATCCTTCCTCATTAATGAAAAGCACATTTTTTCTTCCTTCCTTTCAAATATATTTTATATTAAATGTTATATATTTTCCTCCCCAGAACATGAACCTGACTTTTCATGGTGAATAAAAGAATAGCTCATGTTTAAAGCCAGCATTAAAATAATGCACATGAAGTCTGACATCCATGGACTGCTGATAAAGAGGCACCACTTGGACCAACTGCAGGAGAGTAGACAGCAAATTTCCTGGCAGGCACTGGGCTCCCAGGATGCTCTGCACAAAATGAGGGCTCTGTGGAAAAACTTGTCACCTGCAAGACCATCCTGGGAAGTTCCTTACTGTCGTATTTCCCACTTAGTCTCAAAACTCAAGCCCTGGAAATAGGTCACTGGGAGAAGGAATGCTGGGTAGATTCAGGATTTAGGCAGCAAACTGTGCCTAAACAGTATAGTGCCTAATGCAAATGACTGGCTCAGTCATTCGGTCGTTTAGTCCCTGCCAACTGAACCTTCCATGTCTATAGGGAAACATACTCAGCATGGGAAGAGCATAAAGGCAGTATAAAATCATGTGGATCCCAGCCCGGGAGGGGCAAGGACAAACAACAGAAGCAAATAAAATTCTAAACCCTATAAAGTATGGTCCACAAATTTATTTTGTTTGGCAGGCTGAGTTACTGCTTGTTATTTAGCCTTAACCTTGACCCCACCCCACCTCACCCTCATCACTTCTCCCATTAGTGATTCAAGTTCCAGAATGTCCAGTGGGTCAGCCTCTGGGGAATTACTGGTCACTTGGCTTTTCAAAAACTCCTAATAAAAATGCAGCACACAAAACAAATGCTTTTGAAGTGTGAGCTTTATTACTATCTTGGGGCAAAAATTGTTTCTGGTGCTACACAGTCATGACCTTTTAATGGATGTTAATGGGAACATGAACTCTACTTAGTAGAAATTTGGTTTAGAGCCAGATTTGCTGCAATGCATCTATTTTATTAAGCAAGCAATGGCTTTCTCAGTCGCTATAAGGTATAGGTGATTTTCTGGAAACTGACGGTTCCATTACACTTATAAAACAAGAATAAATCCAAAGTTTTCCACAAAAACTTACCTCTAGAAGCTCATCTGCAATTTGTAATCGACCATCTTTTCCTGCAGCTCCATTTGGATCAATCCCCACTATGAAGACACTCATCCTGGATCGGTCTTTGTTCCCAGCAAGACTTAGGCCCAAACCACTATGACCTTTCTCCAGTTCAATCATATGCAGCTCACCTGTTAGGGTTCCATAACGCTCTCTGATATTTTCTACATACAACAATAACAACAAATACATATTTAAAGTTAATTTACAGTCAAATGCTTTACTGTGGAAAGCTATTTAGTTTTATCTCAAAAGGGCAGTATTTAGTACCAAAATGTAATCTTTGTCAGTTAAAAGCTAAATAGACTAGTCACTTGGGCATCAGAACTGGTTTCCTGGAGGACCCAAACTTTGAGGAATTTCTTTGCATCTAGGGTGCAGAGAGCACAATGTCTGATTAATCAGTTCACCTTGGGGTGGTTATGCCAAAGAGAAGTAATTCATATTTACAAACTCTCTTTTTTTTCTTTTTTTTTGAGACGGAGTCTCGCTCTGTCACCCAGGCTGGAGTGCAGTGGCCAGATCTCAGCTCACTGCAAGCTCCGCCTCCTGGGTTTATGCCATTCTCCTGCCTCAGCCTCCCGAGTAGCCAGGACTACAGACGTCCGCCACCACGCCCGGCTAATTTTTTGTATTTTTTTAGTAGAGACGGGGTTTCACCATGTTAGCCAGGATGGTCTCGATCTCCTGACCTCGTGATCCGCCCGTCTCGGCCTCCCAAAGTGCATATTTACAAACTCTCAAAAGACTATGATTAAACCAGAAACTTGATCACTTGCAGAGGAGAACAGAACTGAGGCATCCAGAATATCTGTGTTCACTGAACAGTGGGAGCTTTTCTCCCATTGGAATATCAACATTGTATATCACATCATGTTGGGCAGTTTCTGGGTAGATATATGCAAAATGAAGGGAATGAGCTTCCTTTTTGCACAGAGCTATCACGCCAGGACAACTTGATATATGTATCCCAGCTTTGGGACACATTTCCTAATTAGATGACACCATTTACATCTCCTACCCCACATCTTCAAGAGGTGATGGTTATTGTGCACCCTATTTAATCTATGAGGGCTAAGGCCTCACGTAGGTGCTCCAGTGCACAGCCACAGATGAGCAACCAGCCAACAGCCAGCATTACTTGCCAACCATGTGAATGAGCTGTCTTGGAAGTCCAGCCCAGCTGGGCCCAGTCACCCACTGCCCTTTGATAGATTAATAATAAATTATTGTTTTATGCCATTACATTTTGGGGTGGCTTCATAATAGAAAACCGAAACATTCCAGTTCACATTTTCCTCAAGAGTACATTCTGACCACACTGATTGTTAGCAATACGCTCTAGCGTCACTGAGAACAGACTGAGAAACCTACAAACTTTACCAGTCATCTTAGAAAGTGTTACTGTATGGCTAATGGGCTAATGTCATGCATTCTACATTGATTCCTAACTGCATCAACCTCATAAACTATTTCCTGATTCCCACAATATAGCAGCACAATTTTTATGTTCTGTACTTCCTAAAAAGATGTACTACAGCTTTCTTAAAGGAAATAATTCGATTTTTAAAATAAAACTTTTTAAAACAATGACATTGATAACTTTGGGCTAAATTTTAAGTATTTTTCCTGTAAAATGGTATTTGCTTAGAAAACAGAGACTCCCTATTGGTCCTAAGAACGGCTGCCTATGAAAGCCTGCTGGGCACCAGGCGCTGTGCTTAGCACTCTTTTGGCACTGTCTAATTGAATGTTAGCAACCTGAGGGAAGAACTCCATTTTAAAAAGAGAGATAATAACTAGGCTAAAGCTTACAGACAGTTAAACAGTTTAGTCAATACCTAAAGTTTTTGTCTCCACAATTATACTACATCACCATTCTGGTATAGAAAATGCACCAGAAGTTCAAGGTGTGATATCAACAACAGCCACATTTTACATGAGGAATCTGAGGCCCAGAAAGGGGTGGTGACTTGTTCAAGACACAGAGTGGCATAGCTTCTGAGAGAGTGCCCTGTCCTTATTAATTCTCATACAAAAGGCAGAGTGAGCTTTAATAGCACTTTTAAAGGAAAGGAAGAGTATGATTTCATGCTTCAGGAATGTATGCTGTATTCAAGCAAAACAAACACCATTTCTTTCCACACAGAACTGCAGTATATATCACAAAGCTGCAACATACTTATTTATCCAGGGCACAATCCTTGAGAAACTCAGAGCTATTTTAATACCTCTTATAATTAAATGCATCACAAAAAGACAACTTACTCCAGCTGTAACCAAACTCATCCTCTTTGTCCACATCTTGTGAGGTTTTGCTTGCAGATGACTGTGTGTGATCACTACCCATTTCTGCAAAGGCTGAAGGAGGGGGTGGGGGCACACTGCACAATGGAGCCTTCTCTGGCTCTGACTCTGACTGACTGGGTGCCTGTGGGAACAAAAAGAATGCAGTGGGTTTGTGCAGTCTAAGGAAGAAAACTTCAAGAAGAAGAAATAAGATTATAATGTCAAAAACAAAGACTGGCTTTAAAATAACTAACAAATAATGGAAAGTTCATATATGTATATAATATATATATAAAATAACAAATAATGGAAAGCTCATATATATATATCTCTAACAAATAATGGAAGGCTCAGATTGTTAAATATTTTATATAATACATATATGATATATATATATAAAAACATATATATATGAGCTTTCCATTATTTGATATTTTAAAGCCAGACTTTGTTTTTGACATGATATTCTTATTTCCATATATATCTATTTATACATATAGATAGATAAGAAATATTAGATGGGATTCAGGCAAAGTTTAAATATATTAAACTAAGTAGTATCAAAGAATAATTCACTAAGCTTTTATTTGCTATTTTAAGCCAATGAATTAATGAATTTGAAGGCTTAAATGACTTGGTAGAAAACTGAACTTTTCCTTTTAGAAAAAAATGTCATTCAAAAGTTGTAACGTTTGGGTCTGGGTAAGATTTGAGGCATGTAGAAAAATCTGCCAAGAAACTGCAGAAAAAAAAAATTAACAAAGAAGTTGCCCTTCAAAGCTTATTAGTGAAACTAAACATAAATAATTATTTATTGCTACCTGAATCCTCTCTCCACATGATTCTCTTAACAAATCCAGGACAGCAAGTATCACACATGCAGGCTTGTCTACCAGGGAGCCAGTTTGTTAGCACAGAGCACACACTCGGATCTGAGAGGCATGGTTTTAAGAACACCAGCTTTCCCTTGCCAAGGCAGATCACAAGATAAATGAGGAAACACAGAGGCTCCTTAATAGAAAGCCAAAGCGTAGCATACTGGCTGTCACTTAGGGTCATAGGTCCTATTTCAAAAAAAAAAAAAAAAAAAAAAAAAAAAAAAAAGGACTTGGCATCATCAAGTTCTTATATTGCAAAAATAATTCCAGTTTTTGCCATTAAAACTCCAATTACTTTTGCACCAACCTAATATTATAGATGATCAAACAGAATGCTAAGAGTTTGAAAGGTCTTTAAGTCACTGAGTTCATTTTATTCATTTTGCAGATGAATAAACCTTTTGAACCTGAGGCTATAAGAAGTGAAAGTTTTTGTTTCAAATCAAACAGTGGTACTAGACTTCTTTTTGCTTAACTCTTAATCCAGTACACTTTCCATTATATCATGATGTCTCCTCCAACTTGCATAAGTAAGACAGTACCTAACTCAAAGGTCAGGGACATGCAGCTAAAGTTCTAACCTTGTTACGAAGCTGTCCCTGATGCCTTGAACCTATGGTTTTCCTATATATCTTTATTTTACTTTTTTACTGCATAAGAATTCCTCTGATACAATGTTTTATTATGTATGTTTATATCTAGAAAAACATTTTTTTTAAACTGACTTCTTATAAGGATACATTAAGTGATAAACATGCACAAATTACTTAGCAATTATTTATTGGTGCCAAGAATTAGAATACCTAAAAAGATATCTAACACTAGAACTATCTGAGACTGAATGTGACCTTTCTTTGTTGATTCAGAAAGCACTCAATTTCTGGCAAAGCAAAAAGCTGACTGATAGGGATTTAAGGGCCTAAGTGTCAGATTACAGAATCTGCTATATTGAAATGTACAGTCTATACGTCATTGGACAAACAGATGAAAGTTACTAATGTAAATGGAACCCTTGTCATCTTCCCAAATGCTGTGCCATAAATGTCTCAAATAAATAATATACCAATAAAAGCGAACAAACACACACACACACAAAACCCTCATTTGATCCAATCAAGTTTCATTATCATAGTAAAAGGAGCAATATATGCACTTTAGAATTTTTCTGGCTAAAAAAATTTACTTCTCTGTAACAACAGAAAATGTTATCAAGCATTGATTAAGTCCATTCCATTTTTTAAAAGTAGAACAAAATCTAATTTAAACTTCCCATAATTTTAACAAATCTAAAGATGACATTTTATAGATCTTGCTGCATAATTTTTCTGAGCTGTTATTTTAAGAACAAACCAACAAACAAAACCTGCTTATCTGAAAAACTGTCTGGGATCTCAGGCACAACATTTTCATACTGTGAGTAAACCAAAACCTACCTGACTAGTAAAACCAATATAAGCCTCTATTTACTTGAGGGGCAATCAGGTGTTACATTTTCATATCCCTGACACCCTCATTCTCATCAAGATGATGTATCTGCCTTGTTATGACACTTTTTAAAAGGTACTCATGAAAATATAGCTCTTTAACAAAGATTGCTTAGCCTTCATTCTCAAAAATGCAATGTATACTTGAAATCACTCCATGCCGTGTATGTACATATCAAGTACAGCACACACATAAAGCACACTGTAACACACCCACATACGAAAATTCCACACTGACACAAACCTTAAAGGGTATGGGAGCAAAAGGGTTAGTTGGGGAACAACAGAAGATAATTCTACTTGAATTCTGTAATTCCTATAGCAATAGAAAACATATTGCTTCAGATATAGCACCTTTGGTTATCCATATCAATAACATGGCATTTATTACAATAACATGGAAATCTGATGAATATTCATAAAGTGTTTCCTGAAAAAAAAATTGTTGACTGCTTTCTTCCTTTTCATGATTAAATTATGGTATATAAATTATTGTAAATTTTTGTTGCAATTTTGGTTTTATAATTTCATCAGAAAATGAGAAGATCCAAGTATAGATTTACGAGCATTGAAACAGTTACGTTTCCTGATTCAGGCAATTACATGGGCATGCTTCATGAATATTCAATAGACTCCTGCATGTACACATACACAATTATTTGTGCAGTGATTAACTCATGGAAGAGCTTTTATGATCACCTTGTAGAAGTCTGAAAAGGATTTAAATCCCAACACATGGTTTTAAAGAAATTATGTGTGAACGTATCACACATTTGGCAACTAACAAAAATTTAAATATCAGAAATTTTAAATCACACCAAAATGAAAGAAAAGCATTGGACTCATGATTCTCCCTTACTCTTCAGAAGGGCCATTTAATTTCAGCAATAAAAATAAATATTCTCTGGCAGGAAAATGTGCTTAAGAAAGGATTTGCATGCCCACTCCAAACAGCTTTGAGGGTTTTTTTTTTTTCCTGCCCAAATGTAGTAAATAGTGAACTGGGACAAAGACACAGCAATAACAAAGAACAAAACATTTGCAAAAGGCAACCAACAGCAAGACAATGGGCATTATCCAACCTTGTCGGCGTTGATTTGTAGAGAGTCAGCAAATGGGTTAGTGCTGCTGAAGTTGTACTTAGGGTAAAGGTTGTGCGGCAAGGAAGGCAAAGGGGATTTCTAAAAGGAAACATAAGAGGCGCTGAACGCAAAGGAAATGTATTGAAAACAACTCAGTTTTAAAAGCAAAGCACATACTGATTTAAAGAACTGCCTGTGTGAAACTAGATCCTATCAGATCCAGTCATTAATAGCAACATCTTAAAACAGTCTGGAACTAAAGATTTGTTTCTGATGACCTAAATCTATACCTGAGTCTAAATCAGGTCACAAACCACACAGGAGACTAGTTGTCAAAGTGATTCCAAATTTCTTTTATTTTTGCTCAGTGACTTCAGTATTACTAACAGAGGCACATATATTTTGCCCATCTTATATATTAATACACGTTTCATGAATATCAGTAAACATGTTCAAAATTAAAACCACACAAGTTTTTAATTTACATCTAAAAGCTAAATGTTTTTTTAAAATAATCTGTCTAGAATGCAAATTATAAATTGGTCTGCTAGTTCATTGGTAACCTTCATTATTCTTTTATTTTGTCTCCCAGTAAGGAAACTTTCATATTTTGACTTGATATTGACAGTGCTTCAGAGCAATTGTATTTTTTAACTTAAAAAAATCAATAATTTATTAAAAAATGAACTCCTGTACAGTGGTGTTCTCTATTTCTGCCCAGTTTTTGTGGAGGTAGGAACATGGAGATTCATGTTTTAAATAAATTTCCTATAAAATTGCCCACATTATTGGAGAATTTATGAGGCTTTAGACAATATTTGAAGTCCTGCCTTACAGTGTTTCTCAGAGGTTTTGTGGCTTGCCAGTAATAAGCCCTGAGCCAGACTGTTAGAGTTGAAAATACATATTAAAGCCAGGATGACTGCCAGATAGAATTTAGCATTTTCATAGTTAAAAAAAAAAAAAAAGTAATTTCCTTAGCACAATAAATTCTTCTCCTTCTTTTCACACCCGCTATCTTTTTCTTTTATTGACTGTATCTTTCAGGGGAAATTGCAGACATTTAAAATTCATTTTGGCTCCAATTAAATGTTTGTGTTACTTCTCTCTATAAAAAAGCCCCACTGGCAGGCGTCAAGTATAGGGAGAGGTTGTCATGTGACACCACCCTGTATGGGAGAACACTCTGGAAAGACTCTATCCTCAGTATGCCTGCACTAAAGCTTATGCCACATTACCCTTTCAATCTGCTCTTCTTGCAATGTTTTTCCTACAGAGGGAAGACAGGAAAAGAAATGGGCACAATGACATTTCTGCTCATCTCAACTCTCTCTCTGCTTTTCAGTTTAAAATGTCAACTCCTGCTTTACAAAAGAGAAGATCACAAATACCAAGACACATGACCATTTATTAAGGTGGAAGAAATGACTAGGCAGAGGTGACAAATACATTTTAGGCAAAACAATTCAATGCTATGGAAGGTGGAGATTATTTCTAATCTCCCTACATGGGACTTTTAGGTTTCCAGTGTACTGTATAATTCTGTAGAACACTAGAAAACAAAACTAGCAACAAATGGAATATTTAAAGAAAGCCCTAGTTTATAATTTTTTATTACTTTTGTTTTCTTTTCAATTTGCAGATCTTAGAGGATTAGAATTTGGCCCTGATAGCAAAGTGTAAAAGTATAGCATAGGCACAGCAGATACAATGGTAGATTACTCTATTATTAGGAAAAGATTTTTAGAAACAAACTATTTCTTATTAAAAAACCAATGATGATACTTCTGTTTATAGTCTCAAGGGCTGAGAAAAGCGGAAATATTAACAATGAAGCAGCACAGGGAAGACAAAAACATTCTCTGGTCTATATTAAATAAGGCCCACCTTTCAGTGAGAAAATGCGGTCAGACTGAATTCTGTGAAGGGTCATACAGGTGAAATTATCAGGGCTACTTCTGGAAGTTTCTGATTCGTGAAGAGCCTAAGGGCCAACGCAACTGACTGTCTTTTCACCTTACGTTTAAGATTTCCTAGGAGCTTTATCCTACAACTACAGATAAAACAATTATCAGTAAGAGACTTTTAAGTATGTGCATTTGTGAGTGTCCCTTTTAGATTACTGGAGACCTAATTATTTCCATAAGGAAATAAATCATTGAAACAAAATATATCTCATTTTAAATGCAAAATTAATTTTAATTTTCTAAAGCAAAATAAGTATGACTTGACTAAATATGTCATTTATAACAAGATTTACCCTGGAACAACTGCTATAAAATCAGGTATCATTATACCTCAGAGAGTAAAATAAGAGTATTTTCCAGGTATATGAGACAAGATCTTCCCAGCTCATTGGAAAATGTGCCTGACACTGAAAGGAATATTTGTAATTTTAAGTTTTTAAAGCAACATTGAGAATCACTATTCAGCAATTTATATTGTCCCAAATGACGTAAAAGTTGTAAATTATAAATAAAACAAAAAAAAGGACTAAAACCCACCCACAAAAAATAGCTTTAACTTAAACACCCATTTAACATTATTATGCTGTGTCTATGTTTAACACACAAATGGAAACAAATGTAAAAGGATTTAGAGTTATTTAAACAAATAGAATAGTTCTGTAAAGAATGCAGCATGATGCAGCCCTACCATTTGGCAAATTTTCTTTCTGAATGGATAATTATTACCTAACAATAAACAACTGAATGATTAAAAATTGTAGATGTTGAAGTGCTTACATTAAAAACTACTAGATTCACTTTTACAGTAAACCCGGAACAGAGTTACACCTGTCTTCACAACAGAAGGGCCAGTAAAATAAATCTGGTCACTTTACAGTCCATGCATAGAATATTGATAAATTACTTTGACAGAGTTCATCTAAAGAGCTGTTGGTTATTTTCATATTTGAACCTTAATATCTTAAATTCTTAATTTCAGAAGTTAAACTGAGCCCTAGTATCTTAAATTCTTAACTTTACAAGTTAAATTAAATGTATTTTGCAGGTAAAATTACATATTTTAAGTTTTAGATGATACCTTCAACTTCCCTCACATATGCTGATATTTTTGTTTTAAAGACAACCAACCCTAAAAACTAGTAAGCAGGTAATTCAAAGAGAATCACTATGATGGAGGTTGTTAACTTAAACCCAAAAAAGGAGCCTGTTAAGTGCTTCAGGACATCTAGGAAATGGTATGCAATTTTTGAATGGATGTGTATGTTTCTAAAGAACTTTCAAAGGGGTATGTGAATCCAATATGCTTAATAACTGCTGCATGTGAATTTTTTTTTTCCCATGAGGCACAAAGAAGGAGTCAAAAAAACAGTTTTAAACTCTTGGCATAATTTTCATCTTCAGCATCAAGTCATATCAAATCCAAAGCCTTGCTCTGTATTTTTGTTAACAACAATCATTAAATGTAACTTACATTTTCTAAAATGTTTTTGAAAGCTATTTTACCTGTAGTGACTGATGGCAAAATGGGTTGGCAGGTTTCTGTCCACCAATAGCTACACAGTGATGAAGAGCTACACAGTGATTGTGGCTAGAGTACAGTAATTATGAAATCACTTGTAAACAAATCTACCCTGTGCAAATTTAACGTTCAGTGGGATACACAAATACATGAAAGATCATTCACAGATGATTATGGGATTGCATAAGCAGGAGATTCTGTCTAGAGAATAAATTTCGAGAAAATGTCATTTATTTGGCTTCTAAGGGGCTCCACTAGAGATCACCGATGATTAATCTGAATTATGATGCCACATTCCTTTTAATAATTTGTGTATTTTGTGATTAAAATGAATACTAATAATTAACCATCTAGATACCTAGAGATACTGATAAATCCTACTTCTGTGTATATTCAACAGACCTCAAAAGTCTTTATTAAACATGGTGGAAGGGATTTCCAGGATAACTCAATTTCTGAGAAAGCAAAACAAACTTTTAACAAGTCTTCTGAGATTTGAAAAATCACTGTCTTTGCTCATACAGACAACTTGGCCCTTGATACATTAGATTCCAAGTTGAACACTGTTTGGATATGCCTACCTTGCCCTTTGTGTTCGCTTACCCTTGATCTGTTTATAATGCTCTGTACCATAAAGACTACAGGGTTGCCTGCTTTCCGAATGGCTTCCACAGCTTGTTCATGGCTTGCATCTCTGAGGTCCATTCCATCCACCTGCAATGGAAGGCCTCAGCTTAACATTTCAAGAATCTATAGAACAACAAAAAAATGTGTGGATATGGAGTTTTAGGGGTACTTGGTTAGACTCCTAGAAAATCTGTTTTAATATCAAAAATAATTGAGACTACATGTGAAGCTGCAGAACATTCTGTCTGTCCAGCAGACTTGTGGTCCCTTGCTTTGGACACATATCTCTGTCTCCAATAATTAGTTCAAGTCATAATTAGTTGAAATGAAGGCTCTGCTTCTTCATTCCTTACATTGCTCAGCTGCTCCTTCAAATTAAAAAATCAGTATCATTAACGAAATAATATGAGCGAACTATCTAGCAGCACTGTCTTCATCATGAAAGTCACCGTACTAATTTTCTTCTAATACATTATAGGGTGGTTTGGGAAGTAAGGGGTGATGCCTTGTGTAATTCTCTCTGTACAAGGAAACTTGAAGTTCAAAACAAAATTCTGATATCCAGAAAAATCAGATAATGGTAAGGTTAGTTTTGCAAAAGAGTCCTTACAGTAGATATGACAGGAGCTGGAAGCTAAGAAACTGTGTTTATTTGTTAGTAATTCTTACATAGTTTGACAATGAAAGTTATCTTGTAAATTTTGTTGATCATGGCTTGCCTGAGTAATGATCAACTCAGCTTACACACTTTATGAATAAGAAGGAAAATAGTGTAAAAGGCCAAATGCTAATCCTATCAGAAAACTATAGGATGTTAGTGTCATTTTATCATTTCCAATTACCATGTTATGATACATACAACAAAAGAGTAAACCCACAGTGGACACAATTCTAGAAAAGAACATTATTAGATCTTTGCACAGAACATTACCACCTTTAAAAGAATTATATAGATTTAAATAAAAACCTCCCTCAGGTTGATAATTAGATGACAATATTTTTTTCAGTGCATATTAAAATAGCTTCTAACTTTTTTGTAGAACAAAAGTCAGTATTCACGTCTACCATATGTCTACTACATATTCCATTCATGGAAAAATTTAACAGGATGTTAATTATCTTTCCTCAAGTCCAAAGCATTCCATTCTCAGAATGGAATGATTTGCAGATCTGCACTCACCTAGTCTACATACATTCTGAGAAACTCTTAGTAGAGGCACGCTTTAGAATCCTTGGGATTACAGAGGACTGAGGCTTCCTACATACTAGAAAAGCCCTTGCAATATGGCACAAATCATTGCTAAATTGCATACGGTATTTTAAAATGCATAAAAAAGTTCTTTCTTTTCCATTTTAAAGGGGAGTTTTAACTTTTTAAATATATTTAAACAACATTTGAGAGCAAATTATGACCTTTCCTGTCTATAAAAAAAAAATCTCTTCTTCTATTTAGGTCAAAGGTATTTAATAGTGAGGTATGTGTAAAATAAACTTCTTAGTGATAATCCAAAATGTGAAATTTTAGGTAGTGTCCTACATAAAGGAGTTTGTTAAAACGGTTCTAAGATATCATCTAATGAAAGAATGCAGGAGAGAGAAAAAGCCTATCATTCTTCCTTATAAATGGTCATCAAAAAAAGGACTTAGTCCCTGTTTTCTCTCAGGTCCCAATCTTCTTCCATCTAAGGCTCTCAAAGACAGTCAGTCAATGAAGGAATCAATCAATCAATCATCAAAATGTTCATTTTAAAGTCATGGTTGATATGTTATAATCTTCTTCTGAACAATTAAAGTATTCCAATGTGTAAGTTATATGGGTTTAGAAAATGAGAGTCACTTGTATAAAGTAAATATAATGGTCATTACAGTGTTAATAAAATTATCTTTATTTAGAAGTTGTCTGTTTTAGTCTACTCTGTAAATCCTGAAAACTCAGAAAATCTGGGTCAGGTACTCCTTTCTCTATCCTTCTAAATAAAATTATGCTTATCCCGATCAAATAATTTATCACACTGTTCTGAAGTGACTTGATTACTTGTCAAGTCTGTCCCACTTGGCAGGCAGGCACAGTGCCTTGTTTACTGTGGGATGCCCAGAGCCTGTTATAGCACCTGGAATGCAACAGCTGTTCCAGGAGTATTTGTTGAGTAAATGAGTGAGTGACTTATGAGAGGAGAGTCTATTTAAAATATTGAACTTTGCTTTGAATTAAGAGATTACACACAACTTGACATGCTTCTAACACGTAACAAAATACACATACATGTGCACACACATGCACACAGGCACACACATAGAGCCTTCACTGATGAACACAGCACTGAAAAGGAGCGAGATCCTGGCTTTGACTAAGAAAGATTTACATGAAAGGTAACTGAGGTCTCAGCATTAAATATTTTACGAAAACAGACTCACTTGGGGAAAAAAAAACACACACACACACTCATCCAACAAAGTTTATCTGCAATGAAATGATAATAATAAAGTATTTCTTGAAATACAACCTCATTAATAACTTAATTATATCTACATTTTGTGTGTGTACATATACATACATTGTATGTCTATATAATCTTAATTCAAATTTTTTCCCTGAGAATTGTGCTTTGTTCTTTCAAACAGAACATAATTATTTTACCTTGGAGCCAATTTTTTTAAATGGTTGGCTTCATCTCCAAACACCAGTCTCCATATCAAAACATATAATCTGTCATTATATACATAAGAGAAAATTATGTATGAAAATAAACAAAAAGAAATAATTTAACCACACACATATTTTACTCGAATGCTGGGTTGAGTAACTAGTATGAAGATGACAATTCCCTTGGTACAAAGGATGGAGCAGGTGAAAAATTTTAGCACAGAAAGCTCACTGGAGGGTACCTCTACGATTCTATCTCCAGGTTTCAAGGTTCCATTTTTGCCAGCTGGACTATCTTCCAGAACATGTTTGATGAAAATGCCCCTCATCACTTCTCCGTTGCTTAGACGACTCCCCATCCCTCGTCCACCAACAATGCTGATGCCTAAGGATTTGCTTGGTTCTCTCCAGAGTTCCACCCTAAAAAATAAATAAAATTTTCAACTCTTAGAAAAATCGTAAGGGTAAAGCTTCATGATACTGGATTTGGCAATGGTTTCTTATATATAACACCAAATGCACAGAGAACAAAAGAAAAAATAGATAAAATGTACTTTATCAAAATTAAAAACTTTTGTTCATTAACGATACTCTCAACAGAAAGGAAAAAAGTATTTGCTAATCACATATCTGATAAGGGATTCATATGCTGAATACAAAGGGAATTTCTAAAACTCAACAACAACAAAAAAAACAAGTGGTATAAAACACAGGCAGGTGTCTTGAATATATATATATATATATATATATATATGACCAATAAGTACATGAAAAGATGTTTAACATCACTAAATATTATGGAAATACAAATAAAAAGCACAATAAGATACCATCTCACATCCAACAGGATAGCTACTACCTACTAAAAAAAATCACACACACACAGAAATTAATAAGGATGCAGAGCATTTGGAACCCTTGTGTACTGTTGGTAGAAATGTAAAATGGTGCAGCTGCTATGGAAAAGAGTATATAGGTTCCTCAAAAAATTAAAAATAGAATTATCATATGATTCAGCAATTCCACTTGTGGGTATTATAACCAAAGAATTTAAAGCAGGATCTCAAAGAAATACTTATACACCCATGTTCACAATAGCCAAGACGTAGAAGCAAACCAATTATCTATCAAGAAATGAGTAGATAAAATACTATACACATTCAGTGAAATATTATTCAGCCTTAAAAGAGAAGGAAATTCTGAAACATACCATAATATGAATAAACCTTGAAGACATTATGCTAAGTGAAGTAAGCCATCTAAGTAAAATAAAGGACAAATGTCATTTAATTTCACTCATATAAGGTACCTAAAGGTACCAAATTCATAGAGGCAGAAAGTAGAAAGGTGGTTGCCTGGGATGGGAAGAGAGAAGAAAGGGGAGTTGTTGCTTAATGGGTATAGAATTACAGTTTTGCAAGCTGAAAAAAGTTCTGTAGATAGACGGTGGTGGTGATTGCAGAGCAATGTCAATGTACTTAATGCCACTGAACTGTACATGTAAAAATGGTTAAGACAGCTTAAAACAATAATAAAAATATTTTAACAAAATGAAATAAAATGTCATATGTTAATTTTTACAAATATTACTTTGCTCAATTTATTAAGGTTTTACTAGTAGTAAAACAAGATAGTTTACCTTCTCAATTATGTGTCTTGTAGAATCTAATAATATATTAATGTCTTTCTGAAAATAATTTGTTATAAGTAAAACTGGACTCATACTCCAGGCTGTAGCACATACCAGTGTAAAAGGATGATTTTACTGGATCTTAGTATTACATATATTAAGCAATCAAAAAATTCAGCTACTGCTAAACAGATAGTAGCTTCTAACCTTAGCAACCAAATCAAAGGAAAGAACGCTCCTCGACACACTCTGTCAGAAAGTCACCTCTGTAGAAGAAGTCATTCTTGCCAAGGCAGACGTGGTCACTAACAGTCAGGACATGAAGAGCAGTGACTGACAAAATCCTACAGGATATGATTTTCTCACTATCTCCCCAACCTCCCCTGCTGATATGATTTGGCTGTGTCCTCACCCAGATCTCAATTTAAATTGTAGCTCCCACAATTTCCACATATTGTTGGTGGGAGCCGGTGGGAGGTAACTGAATCATGGGGGCAGGCCTTTCCTGTACTATTCTCATGATAGTGAATAAGTCTCACAAGACCTGATGGTTTTATAAAGGGGAGTTTCCCTGCACAAGCTCTCTTCTCTTGTCCGCCACCATGTGAGATGTGCTTTTCACCTTCTACCACGATTATGAGGCCTCCCAAGCCACGTGGAACTGTGTGTCCATTAAACCTCTTTCTTTTGTAAATTGCCTAGTCTCAGATATGCCTTTATCAGCAGCATGAAAACGGACTTAATACACCTGCAGTGGGCTCTGTACTTTTCTCTCTCCACTCTAGCTACCACATCATCTCCTCACTATTCCTTAAGTTCATCTGGCATGCTCCCCACTTGGGGCCTTGGGGCTTGCTAATTCCTCTGCCTTGAATACATTTCCCATACCCACAAAATAAAGACAGGAACTCATATGTAATAACCGCAAATAGCTATAAAAACTATGAGTATATTTAAAGCACATGCATCTTGTGAAAAGGCAGGATGTAAGAAAGAGTAAGGTGATTTGCAGTGAGGTCTTTGGCCGAGATGAGTCAGAGCTCAGGTTGTTGGAGGAAAACAGACCAAACAGAACTTTAAGGAGATGATGAGGCCCTGCAATCTGCTCCATGCTGCACAAAGGAAGACAATGTTGGACATTAAGTAGGATAAGATAGCACTGTCAAACACGTTTTCAACACTGACATTTAAGGAGCTCCTAGAGAAGAGAAAAGGTTGAAGTAAGGACCCCTGCAAAATGACTGAGGTAAGAAGAGGCTGGGGATGAAAGAGTACCACAGAGAGGAGAGGACGGGAACCAGGTGAAATGAAAGCAGATGCTGAGGCACATCTTCCTTTGGCCAGTAACTCTTTTTTTTTTTTGACTGCAAATCTATAACTCTAGAAACTCTACCTGTTTAGTTTGAAAGGATCTTACCATGATCCTTGATCTTATAAAATCTTTGTTAATAAACTAGTTAAAATCCTATTCATTGTTTTCTCTTACTCCAGAAATTCTGTAACAGAAAAGAACCAACATCCACCATCCTTCCCTGTTTTTGTTTGTTTGTTTTTGTTTTTGTTTTGAGACAGGGTCTCATTCTGCAGCCCAGGCTGGAGTGCAGTGGCATGATCATAGTTCACTGCAGCCTTGACTTCCAATCTCAAAGTCCTGGGCTCAGGAACTCCTAAGCTCAAGTAATCTTCCCGTCTCAGCCTCCCTAGGCGCTGAGATTACGGGCATGAGCCACTAAAACTGTTCCTTCCCTGTTTTCTTGAAGCTGTTCCTAAGGCAAAATGGCAAAGGAGTTAGTAAGTTTAGCCATTGCACATATAGTACATTTTACATATAGTAAGTTCAGCCACAAGTGTACATATTTAACAATCCAGAATACATAGGTAGGACTCCTTAACTCTTTTCTTAAAAATAAAAAAAATAAAAAAAAAGAAGGAAGGAAAGAAAATGTCTCCAAGGGCTCTTCGTGTTTGGTGCAAATTAGAAAGTGATTCTTACGACTTCTTGAGTAATACAAAAAAACATAAGTAACAGCAAATGTTTATTAAGGGTTTTACCATGTCTTCAGTATTATTCTCTAAGTAAGTTACATATACTTTCATTTAATTTTCATGTCATACCTATAAGGTAGACATTCTTACTGGCCCCATTTTACAAAGAGAAGAGACACAGAGAGGTTAAGTAACCTTTGGATAATAGCACCTTAGGTCTCATAGGGTTTGGCACAGATAGCAAAATACTTTCCCTGGAAGTAAAGGTTGTAAATCCTTAAAACAATGAAGACGATAATCAAAGACAGAACTGCCAAAATGACACAGCAGTGAGAAACCAAACTCATTATTCACTGAACAGAGAACAGAAACACAGTGAAAGAAAAAGGAGGCCTAGAAAAGAAACAACTACAGAATATGTTTGCTTCAGAGATCATTATGTAGGGGGGAAAAAAATGGCAGCCTATTTGAGATTTACATATAGGTTTAAAAAGAATGAAATTCAGGAAGACAGAGCTGTTAAACACAGCTCTGAGGCCAGATTGCCTGAGATGTAAACTGAGACTCTGGGTGCCACTCCTGCTCTTTTGCTACTTAATGATTATGTGACACAGAGCATTTACTTAGTCTCTGTGTTACTTTTCTCAGCTGTGAAATACAGCCAACAAGAGTCTCTGAACAGAGTTTCTGTGAGGATTAATTAATACATGTAGAGTCCAAAACCAAAGCTTTGGCACATAATAAGCAACCAATAAATCTTTTATTACTCGTTATGATAGTGGTGGTGGTGGTGGTGATGAAGGTGATGATTACTGTGGTAATGAAAGCAAGATATGAAACTGAAACTCAATCCATATAACAAATGACCAAATGTTCACCATACCTGATCAATCCTGTTATACCTAGTACACCTTGTTTATTTAGAAAAGGGGCCATTTTCCACCCATTAGATTGATAAAAAACTTTTAAAAAAATGATCATATGATGTGGTAACAAGAATGTGGGGAAAAGGGAACACTCATATACTGGAAATAGAAATAAAAATTGGTATAGTGGCCAGGTGCGGTGGCTCATGCCTGTAATCCCAGCATGTTGGAAGGCTGAGGTGGGTGGATCACAGGTCAAGAAATCGAGATCATCCTGGCCAACATGGTGAAACCCCATCTCTACTAAAAATACAAAAATTAGCTGGATGTGGTGGTGTGCACCTGTAGTTCCACCTACTCGTGAGGCTGAGGCAGGAGAATCGCTTGAACCCAGGAGGAGGAGGTTGCAGTGAGTCAAGATCATGCCAGTGCACTCCAGCCTGGCAACAGAGGAAGACTCCGTCTCAAAAAAAAAAAAAAAAAAAAAAAAAAAAATTGATATAGCAATCTTAAAAAACAATCTGACAACTGAAAGTAAAAAATGCATATAAACTTACAGGCCAGCAATTCCAATTCCACTTCTGGATATATTCCCTAGATAAATTTTCGTGTGTAAGTATAAAGAAATAAATATATTTACTGCACAGAATTATTATAATAGCAAATAACTATTAACTAATATGAATCTGACAATTAATAAACCATGGTATATTCATATATTGAAATGCAACACAACAACTAAATTGAATGAATTAGATCTTTAAGGTATCAAGCTTGACAGATTTACAAAACGTAAGAATTGAGAGAAAAATTAAGCAAAATGGAAAATACATGTAGTAGTATAATATCAATTGTGTAAAATGAAAATCACATGCAAAATAAAATATAACCTATTTTATAATATTAAAATTTATATTTTGCTAAAAAGAATTCTCTAGTTTCAAACAAATTAAATTTTTGTTGATTTCATGAATGACTGTCCCATTACATTTCCAATGCTATGAAGCATGTTAACAACACTAACTCCTAATTTATTAAAAGCTCTGGTTATTCCATTAAGCTTTCTTCTCATGCTCTATGAACTTCCCCTAGAAGTAGCTTAGTGCATCTAGGGTAAGCACTACATTAGTGAGTACAGAGTACCTTCTTAGAAGGATATTTGGAAACTTTGGACATATTCTTCATGTAAGGTTGTTAGCACTTTTAGAGCTATCTTAGGATTGCATGAAGGTTAAAAGCATAAAAATTTTCCAGTCCAGAAGTTATGTTCTTCTTTCTCATAAGAAAATTTCAGGATTCCTGTGTCAAAGGCTTTCTCTCTGTTTAGGTACCAGTGACAAATATTTTATCAATATAGACAAAGCCAACCACTGACTCACTATGTGTCAGGCACTCTGCTAAGGATTTTAGACGACACTGAATTTTCCCCCAAATACAAAAGATTCTATTATTAACCTCGTTTTACAGATAAAGTAGCAGAGACCTAGCAGAAATTGGGAAACTTGTCTTAGAAAGTACCAGAGCCAAAGTTCTAACATGGCTCTTACTGACACCAACCATTTTGCATACTGCCTTCTGTTTAATCCATTTTCATGCTACTGATAAAGAAATACCCGAGACTGGGCAATTTACAGAAGAAGGAGGTTTATTGGACTTATAGTTCCACATGGCCAGGGAAGCCTCACAATCATGGCAGAAGGCAAGAAGGAGCAAGTTACAGCTTAAGTGGACGAGAGCAGGCAAATAAAAGAGCTTGTGCAGGGCAACTCCCATTTTTAAAACTATCAGGTCTCGTGAGGCCCATTTACTATCAGGAGAACAGCATGGGAAAGACCCACCCCCATAATTCAATCACCTCCCACAGGGCCCCTCCCACAACATGTGGGAATTATGGGAGCTACAAGATGAGATTTGGGTGGGGACACAGAGCCAAACTATATCACCTTCTAAAATCTACTTTTCCTCTTATAATATTGTTTCTAAAACTGACCAACCCATCTTTTTTTCTTGTGATTACTGTCCTCCTAAAAAATTCAAGTTTATCACTGTGACTACCTGCTACAAAACAGTTTCATTTAACTTATTTCCACCTCTAACCACAAATAAATATGACACTTAACACCTCAGAATATATTTTCTGCCACAGATCTAGCACTTATACCCTGTTCTCAATGTAGGCAGCAGTATAGAGAGCTTGATGGGAGTTTTTAAGTGAGCTAAGTGACTTCTGAAGAAACTGAAATAAGAAACTCATTTTAGATGGCTGAAAATCCATGCTGCTTCTTTGAAAGCAACATAAAATAATGTTTTTTATATTTTAAAAATATTTAAATGTGATGGCTACAGGTTATCACTGGTGGGCAGGGGAAATCATTAAATTGTACTGGCATTTATGAATATTACATATTCTTCTCTTGAGCATTTTATTTATTCACTATGTAACAAATATTAATGTTTACTAAACACAAAGCACCATCGTGATGGTGACCTTGAGTTTGGGGTGGATGTCCACTGATTACCTGTGTTTTACTCTAAATGTGAAATATCTTGTGTTCTTAAATTGTTTCATGTGTCTCTACATCTTGCCCAGCCAAGTACATTAGAGGTTTCTTGAGGCAGGATTTGCATCTTCTACTTACCTCCTTGTTATTCACAAAATCACTGGCTTTAAGTCTAGGTCCATAATCAGGACTCAGTAAATTCCTATTAAACTAAAATTGATTTTACTCAGTATAAACACATCAACATGCTTTAGTGATACACGTGATACATCTAAGTATATTTGAGGATGTCATCTTATCTATTATACATGAAACTGGTCCTAGACAGATTATGACTTAGGATAAACTCGGCCTACGGTAACAAGACTACAAGGGTACTTTTACACACACACACACACATACACACACATGTTTTGATATATGTTTGCCTATATAGTTTCTACAAATGCTAGGTAAAATTTAAATGAATACTTTTTGGTATACCTAAGATCAAACTCTACAGAATGTAATCCATTCCAACTATCTATGCATAATTTTCTTTAATTTAGTTCCTACTATGTGCCAGATCTCTCCATATATGTTAGTTTTAACCCTGTGTGATACACATTATTCTCTCCACTGTACACATGAAAAAAATGATGGGTTAGAAGTATTAAACAACTCACCCGATGTGACAAGCAGCAAGTTGTAATCCAGCACTTGAAACCACACCTGCTTATCTTTAAACCCTATATATCCATTGAGTGGGCTGAAGACAGAAAAAGTCCTTACCGCCTGGGCTGATTCCAATTGCTATATGCTGTGTTTTGAAGTTCACTTTCTTCGCCCTCTCCCTCTTCTCGCTCTGGTAATTCTGGGATGTCTCTGGTTAAAGAATTACACAATGAGTACCCCAAAATCCTAGTAAAAACATGCAAGATTATATGTACTCTACTATTGATTTAGCTAAAAATGCAGGACTGCTTTATATTTTCACCGTACACGGCCTTAAGTATAAAATATTTTTACATTGGGGGAAAGAAAAACCTAACCAAACAAAATTAAAACCTTGCTTTAGAATCAACCTACCATAGCGTAGAACTGAACACTAAGACTCTTGTCTAGTCTGTTTTTTCCCTGATGAGACATGGGAGCATAAAGGAAAGGAATGGGAAAATAGGATAAATACCAGGTTTGTAAAGAAAACTCATTGAACAAGCATTTCTTAAATTCCTATAATGTGCAAGAAGCTAGAAGTACTATGTAGGTTTTAAGCATGTATGCACAGCCCTGAACCCTGTCCTGAATGAATTTCTCGTCAAGTTTGCCAAGAGTTTAGTATTTCTGCTTCCTAAGGATGGACCAACGATTTTCTTTCCATTTTCAAAAAATTAAGTGAAATGCTTGTGGTCCAGCTTCACCCCATCCAGAGGAACCTGGCACAGAATACTTCTTAAGGGAAGCAGTTTACAACGTATCTGTGTTCAAGGTCACTCTTCCACTTCTGTAGCAATTTAGATTTTGCCAAATGCCAGGCATGTAACAAAATGTGCCCAGTCTACTGATTGACTGTAAAGAAAACTGTACAATAATAACAATATCAAGACATATTTTGTTAGTCCAATGGAATACTCTGTATCAATAAATGATGCTGTGAGGACAACAGAGAATGGTTAAACTGATTATAGCCTGTGCCTCGCTGTGGTAAAAATTGGATTGCTAAAGAAACATGTCCACATATAAAGGAAAGGCGGCTATAAAAATTCTGATTCAACAAATGTTTTCAGTCGATATTTACAGAAATTGAAGAATTAAAAGAAAGTATGTAAAATTACAGCCATTCTCCCCTGACAGGAATACTGAACTCTCTCAAATGATATAATATTTAGAATTCAAGATCAGAAGTCAGCTAATCCAGTCATCCATCTGAGCTTTAATGCGCTTTGCAACATTTCTGGCAAGCAAATATCCAGGCTCTCCCAGAACATCTCATTCTTTCTTAGACCTGAATGTTAAGTTTTTGTTTTTAAGCTACTAGAGTAAAATCTATTTGCTATTGGTCCTACCCATTGGTTTTGTGTTTGAATTTCCCTCCTGTGCAATTAAAGAATAAAGCTCTGAATGAGGCTAGGGTTCCCAGAGTCTAAGTCTGACTAGGGTAGGAATGGCGGGAAGAGCCCCAAGAGGGAGATCCTAAAAACGATGTCAAAGAGTTGACAGAGAAATATTAAAAGTGAAATCTTCATCCAGAGGATGCAAGGCAGAGAGGTTAAAAACTAGCACTAACCTTCTGGAAATACAACGGGAAAGAATATGATGAAGAAAGCTGACTTAGAAGACAGACAAGAATTATAACTTAGAAACAGTCCTTAAAATACTCAGTGACAGCTAGGGGATGTGGGGAGGTCCTCAGCCCTAAGGCCTAAGCAGTGGGAGCTATTCAGAAACAGTGTAGCCAAATTGCATCTTGCTTCTTCCTTTTTAGGTACAAGAAGATGAATATCCTGAATAATCCAATACAAGGACCCCGCTCTCTTCAGATGATTCTATAATCTTGAATCCTTTCGCAAACCCCATATATGCTCCTCTACATGTGTTGATTATTGTTTACTCATCTTAGGGTGTGGTTTCAGGGACTCCAGTGTCATGTCTTCCTGCATGCACTCAGCCAAGAAAGAAGTCAATCAACTGCTTTTCCACTGTCTTAAACCACTGAATACCAACAAAATTTTTATCAACTATAATAAGTAGATCTCTTTATATCTGCAAATATGTACCAGGTAAAGTAACTGGCAGAAAGTCACATGGTGAGAAAGATACATGATGAGAAAAACAGTATAGGTGAGATTTGGATCGAGGGCAACTTACCATAAAACCTGAGTTCTTAACTTCCATGCTATATGGTCACATATTTTTATATGGTGCATGCTTCGTAGACTTCTGCAATTCCTTCCTTGCATCCAATGGTAAGAACATGGATTATGTTTACATTCTACACTTGGCTCTGGCATTTATTAGCTGTGGGAAAGTTACTTAACCTTTCCCTGCTGTAGATTGTTCCACCAAAAATGCATATCTAGTTGCTCTATTTTAAGCATTCTGATATCCATAGAAAATACACTTTCTCTGCAGTGAAGCAGCTAGTCATAGCATAGGACAATCCAGGCTATTCTCTTTTCTGTGCTTGGAGGAAGCACAGTGCTCAAAGTGGCTTTCTTTCTAATAACTTTTGAGTATTTTAAGGCCCTAGAACTTAACAAGACTCAGATGTTAGCTGGTGTATTCTTTAAGTCAGTCATTTGATACAACATTTCAGAGAGACATTGAAATAATTTGTTTTACCAGTTTGATAGGAAGCACTGGGAAACTATAATCAACTCATGTCATTAACCCAATAGTGGAAATCCTGGAATGTGGCTGAGCTTTATACAGTGTAAAAGTAAATATAGTTGTCTCCTCTATCCCTCGTATCCTTGAGTCCATCATCCATGGATTAAACCAAAAGCAGACCAAAAATATTTGGGGAAAAAATAGATGGTTGCATCTGTACCAAACGTGCACTTTTCTTTTTCTTGTCATTATTTAAAAATATACATATAACAACAACTTACATAGCCTTTACATTGTATCAGGTATTATAAGGAATCTAGAGATGATTTAAAGTATATGGGAGAATGTGTGTAGGTTACGTGCAAATACTACATCATTTTATACAAGGGATTGAGCACCCGTGGATTCTGATCCGTGGAGAGTATTGAAACCAATCCCCAACAGATAATGAGGGACAATTATATCCTTTCCCCATAATATTCATGAGGCCCCAAGGACCATGCCATTCCTTCCCTTTATTAAACAAATAACATACCTTCCCCTTCCCTGACACTTTCTGTATTCTGTAGTCATCTGTAATGTGCAGAGGAAGCAGTGAAGCAAGATCACAATGAATGTAAGGTCACTGGAGACCGTGGTGTTCTGGGATGTTCTCACATCCACTAAAGAATGGTAGAACTCGGCTGGGCATGGTGGCTCACGTTTATAATCCCAGCACTTTGGGAGGCCAAGGCGGGTGAATCACCTGAGATCAGGAGTTCAAGACCAGCCTGGCCAACATGGTGAAACCCCATCTCAACTAAAAATACAAAAAAATAGCTGGGCATGGTGGTGGGCACCTGTAATCCCAGCTTCTCAGGAGGCTGAGGCAGGAGAATCACTTGAACCCGGGAGGCAGAGGTCACAATGAGCCAAGATCGCGCCATTGCACTCCAGCATGGGCAACAAGAGTGAAACTCCGCCTCACACACACACACAAAAGAATGGTAGAACTCTTCTGAGAAGACCTCAGAGTGCTTGCAAGGCCATTTCTGCTCTACCACATGCTTACAAGAAATTTGGTAGTCAGTTGCCAGCACAACTGAAAAACACAGGTCCACAACTGAGAGTGTAGAATGGTACATTCGTCATGGAAAAGTGATTTGACATTATTTCTCTCCCTGATCTTGACTCAGTCAGCAGCAGCATCAAAACCCAGTTCCTCCCTTTCCTAAGAAAAAAGAAAATGTTCCCTTTATTATTTAAAGGCTCTTAATACATTGTATATCAAGTGCCTTTAAAAAGCCAAACACTGTTTCCTAACATGCATACATGCTAACAGGTTCAGCTCAACATTCTCCAAAAGAGCAAGAAAATTACAAACAAAAAATGTTCTGGTCTAGGCATGGTGGTGCATGCCTCTGAATCCCAGTACTTTGGGAGGACGAGGTGGGCAGATTGCTTAAGCTCATAAGTTTGAGACCAGCCTGAGCAACATGGCGAAACCCCATCTCTACAAAAAACACAAAATTAGCCTGACGTGGTGGCACATGCCTATAATCCCAGCTACCTGGGAGGCTGAGGTGGGAGGATCCATGAACCCAGCAGGTAGAGGCTGCAATGAACTGTAATGGCACAACTGTACTCTAGCCTGAGCAACAGAGTGAGGCTCTGTCTCAAAAAAAAAAAAAGAAGTTTCTGAATTTGTATGCTTGTTAATAAAAGAATAAGTAACATTTCTGAAGAAGTTTGATAATATTTATGAAAGAATAAGAAACATCATACAATTTCTTCTGTTCTAAGAAATTAATGAAATAATACTCCTTTGGGACAAATTATCAAAAATCAACATGTTAAAAGTGATACATTGTGCAGTAGAATTAAATATTAATTTATTAATTTGAATATCTGTTTCTCAAATTTTCCATACTATATAATAATTGCTTATATAACTGAAGGAAAGGGAAGAAGAAAAGGATTCAGACCTTTTCTTTGCTCTAATCCTCCCTGACTCTGAATTCCAAATTCTCTACAACTTGCTGTATCATTCATCGCATTTGATTTAATGTTTCACTTACCTGCCAGTGTATGAAGAAAAAATATCCAATGCCATTATTTTTCCAGATTGTTGTCCCAAGCTTATTTTGAACTCTTCCAAATGTTCTGCAGGCACATAAGTAATTCTGGAAGAAACCAGAATCCATGGAAGTGAAGGGAAATAATATTTTGCCTGTTAGGAAAAGCTTCTAAAATAAAGGAAACAAATCATATTGTCCTTTTCTCCCTACTTTTTCACACAGCTCATTTAATCAGTATATTCAGCAGAGAATCCAAACTTCAATAGGATAGAGTGTTCTATAGGGAAGAATAACAACAGAAACTAAGTTTTTAAATGCTGCTGATTCACTATGTGTTTACCAATCAACAGGCAGGGAAGGAAAACAATTATTTATATTGTAAAATGAAAAGGCTAACAACAATTTTTTTAATATTAGGAAGATCTACAAATCCCTAGAATAACAATTGTCAGTAATAACATTAATTTTGCCCAAAGATTTCTGGGATCTCTAGCAGAAACAAATTAGGTATACTCTATTAAAATACTGAATATCACAAATTACTTTGCATCTTTCTATAATACATAATTAATTCTAGAGATTAACAAGCATTATCAACAATTATGTTAGCTCTATTAAGTTATGAACTCTCAAGTCTGAAGTATGAGACTAAACCATTTGAGTTTATGGAAAGACTTACTAATTTGTAGCAATTTTAAAAAATTCACTCTGGTCTCAAAGAAAAGTCTACTATTTACACGTGAATGGCCATCTACTAATTCAACAAGTACTGACTGAATGCCTATTATGTGGAAGACACTGAGCCAAATGCTGACTCTTGCTGTAATGTTCAGAAACTGATACATAAAAATTCAAGTTTACTGCTTTCCTGTAAGGCTTCTTACATAGTGGACACACTTTTTAAAGCAAGCTGTTTCAAGATCTTCAAGTTAATGAATAGTAACATAAGAGAAATACAGTATCTGAACTCAATACAGCATGTTTGTGCAACTAAAAATTAGAAATCACAAAGAGGTATTAAATCATCTGTCCATAATTTAGCTGTTAAAATAATAAGTATACAAAACCTCAGCACTGGAGGGCAAAGGTAAAAAGATTGTCTTTTATGTTATAATGAAATAAAAAATTAAACCAGTGTCATAATTTACTGAATGAGTAGTATACATAATTTCAAACATATTGGTTATTCTATAGAAAGCATTCACTCATTTACTTCAAAGTGTGAGGTCACTTGGGTTTGGAGTCGGAAGACACAGTTCTGCTACCATACAGAGTGTCATGGGGTAAATCACCACTGCTGAACCTCCATACCCTCTACCACAAAAAGGATGCCACTTTCGTGATGCTACTGTAAGCTGAGAAGCACAATCCAAATAGAAGTGAGTGCTCTCACAGGTCATCAGCTCTCCTGGTCATACTGATCACTCGGGCAGAATACACGGAGCCTTTGGGAATCTCTTCATGACACTTTTACCTCAAAGGTCAAAAAATGAAGCAGAAAGTACAGATCAATGGATTTAAGACTAGGCTGGCTGAAAAAGTTGCATTCTAATTCTGGCCCTATTTAATTTATTCATCTATAAAGACACCTTCTCTAAGATGCTACAAAAATATATTGAATAGCAAATTTGCTTTTATCCCTTCAAACAATACATTATGTCAGGACAGAAGTCTGATTATATTTTAAACAATGAAAAAATAAAATAAAGATAAACATGAAACCTAAAATATGAAAAGGCTATTGAAGAAGACTGGTATTATTCCTGAAGATTCAGTAAAACTCATATAAATAAAACATAAGTTTAAAAAGCCAGGAAAAGGTCAGGGAAAAAAGGCAGGATAGAATAGCAAAAATAATAGCAATCAGTACAAAGTCTTTAATTTTTTTATTGGTTTGAGAAAGAAGGTAAAGATGTTTCTTCCCAAACAATGTTAAAAATGAGTTTTTCTTTATATTTGTTCAAAGTTGTTTTTTCTTTTGAGGAGCGGAGGCATTTACAAATATTTTTCTGATACTTTGCGTAGTAGTGAGAAAGAGTAGAGACGGCAGTTTTCCTAACTATTTAGCCACTACAGAGTGAGGCCACCAGAACAAGCATCCCACAATGCAACAGAACATGCAGAGCCATGCTACCACAAGCCTGGTCACAGGATCATACAAAACCTCCGAATGGCCAGCACAAATGCCAAAGCTAAATCACGAGATGCAAAAACACACTGAAAATGCTTATTTGAGAGTTGAATTAAAAATTCAAACTAACTTTTGGTTACACATGGACTAACTTTTGGTTACACATGGACTAGAAGAAAAAAGAATACCATTAGTGATGCTGAAATGCGATATGGCTATTAATGCAGAGACTATTCCTGCACGTGCAGACAGGATCGTTCCCTTACAAAGGAGCTTGAAAGCTTCATAATTGGAAAATATGATTTTCAAGAGTTCACAATCATCAGTACAATGTGAAAACGTAACAATCTCATAGCTCTGTTGGATTTTATGTTCTTATTTAAATAAAGAAAACAATCCAAAATGTATATACGAAATCCATATCTGGATCTATCCTTGCATTGGGACATTACAAAAGCACAAAATTGTTTTCACAGACAAGTTGTAACACACAGCCATAATGAGCTTTTGAATCACTGATACTCACACATAAAAGGGGGCTCGATCGTCAGCAGGTGCTGCAGAAAATCTAGAATGTGAAGCATACGCCGCGGCATCTTTTTACAATGGTGTTAACAAATGTCAATGTCTTGTGCTGAATGTGAGATGCATACATATGTAGTTAAAAGTGGGTGCTCCTGGTTGTTTTTTTTTCCCCTTTCCACTTCCCTCCCATCTACACCTCCCCCAGAAAAGCATCTGCTCTTTACTAGTGTCTATAGCAGTGATTATTAACAAGCATGAAAAAATGTAACTGCAATCAATCTTTTATTCCTTGATCAGGAATTCATCCCACACTTTAGGTTAAGGCAGGTGAATTCTGATTCAGCTCAGTAATTATCTGGCAGATGTTATAAGCAGCTGCTGCTAAGCACAAAACCCTGGCTATTATTACAGAAATATAAGAGCTCCTGGCAAGGTGGAGTGAGAAGTGAAACAGAATGCATTCTGGTGAGGCTTCGCATCTGGTTTTCCATAGAAAATAATGAAACCTGGATCTTAAACTGGCTGTTCTTGAACTCTTGAAACTCAAATTATCTACCCATGCATGCATGAACACACACACACAAAAGTTCCTAGCTATCTATCGTAAATGGCAAAAAAGAAATCCAGTGCATTGTCTCAACAAGCAATGCTTTCCCTAAAAACCAATCAGTTATGTAACTGAACCACAGTCTCTTTTTTTAAAGTCCCTACAATACACCCCTCCACCACCACCCAGATTAAGCTAGGTTCACAAAGAAAAATAATGAGAAAGAGATGTGGATGGAGCCTAGATCCAGGTAATGAGCACAAAGCTTAATGGGCCCGAGGCAATGTTATGGTTCCATTCAGAGTAATGGAAGGACTAAATGTTCCTTTTGGGAAGATTATTCACATTGCTTTCAAGGTAATTCTAAACCTTTTGCTTCACAAAACAAGTGGTAAGAGAGGGACAGGGCCAAAAACACTTCATGCAAAATGCACAGAACATGCTGCTCAGCCCTGGTCAACCTAAATGGCTCTTTGTGTTTTAAAATCTAACATATTTTTGTTTCTAAAAAAGCATTATGTAAGGATGATTTTAGTTTATTTTTATCATTACTCAATGAGTTAAGCTATGACCATTTGAATCAGAGCATCTTTAAGGCATGTGAGAAGAAATCAATGTGTTTTGAATATCTGCGTGTGTGTTTACCTATATGAGAGCAAGACTGACTGAATGAATGAATGGATGATTGATTTCCAGAGGATGGAAGGTTGTATGATTTTCTTCTTTTTAAAATAATTTAAGGTTCTATAGTACATTTTGCCTCCTGAGATCCTAAAGCAAGTACTTATGAAGCTAGCTCTCTAGATATCTTTGATAGTCATAATAAAGCTTCTGCCCACATGACAGGGTAAATTCTGCTGAATTGGTGGGAGAGGGGAAACGGAAACACAAAACAAAAAAATAAGGAAAGGGGAAAAAAGACTTTGAGACTGAAAATGTACCTCAAAAGTTTTCTAGAGTTGACCAGATGCATGACTTATGCTAAACTGGTGTCACAATCGTCTTATTTTTTAACCACTCTTAAAGTTCTGCAGTACATTAGAACTGAGGGGTAGGGCTAGTACCAAGTACTAATTCTGGTGATCAGAATGCCAAAAAGTGGGCAACAGAGCAGTATCAGCACACACAGCATAAATGTACATCATGGCACAATAAATCAGATGAACGGTTACTAGGTCGTCTGCATTTTATACTACATCTAATCCACGTAAACTAAAACCCCTGCAATAAATACATAGTCTCCATGTGATCTATGCCATGGAACACTGGCCATAAGTGGTAAGGAAAACACTTGAAGTTTCTCTTTTCTTATGATAAAAGGACTGACATTTTTAATGAGGTTCACTTGTACTCCAATTATTATAAGGCAATTAAGGAAGTGTAACATGATCTGATGATCTGTTCAACTGTAAATAAAAGTCAAAAAAGCATACAAAAATATGAAAGCCTATTAGTGAGGATTTTGCCTAAAAATAATGCTTCTTTTATATAAGACAGAGGAATCTGTTCCAAATGGTATATACTTTTCTCCTTTTTATTGACCACAGAATGAAAAACAGTCTGTACAGCTTTTGTTACCTAAGACCTAGCAATACATACTTTGCAAAAGGACTGGTAATAGAGAATGTAGTCAGTAAAATAACATTAATACAAAAAAGTCCCCCATACTAGTAATCATTACATCGATTTTAGGTAAACAATCTTTCCCTGAGCTCTTATTTTATGATGTTATCCCTCATACATTAAAAACAAATATTCAAAGATTAATGCTAGAGGAAAACGTCACATTGATGAAGTGTCACAATAAAGTAATGAGCTGATTTTTATGTTGGCTCGAGGAATGTTTAGTGACTTAAAAACCAAACCACATAAATGATGTGCTTTTAGTACATTATGGGATTACTGGAAATTTTAAGCACTTCCTGACAAAATATCCTCCATGACCTACTAACAGACCATACCAATATACTGGTCTATCCCCTGGGGTCATGAGGTAGCTCAAGAAAGGGTAAGTTTTGGGTCAGATGGACACTGTTTTATCTGGTCTTTTGCATGCATGGCCCTTAAAGAACTGTCTTAGTTCTAGGATTCACACAGGTCAATTAGGTAGGCTACAATTCCTTATAATGGAGCCAATCCAAACATCTTTCCAAGATCCCAAAAGTGGGCCCTCTTGCTCTGTGAGAATCATTGCATCCCCAACTTCTATGGTTGTTGTAGAAATCACTGGAGAAGTATAATTAAAAATACAAAGCAACGTTTCCAAATTTTTAATATTGCTATAGTCTCCAAGAAACTATACTTACAATCGAGAACTACTCAAAAACAGTCAATTTCTTGAGTGATTTATGTTTAAAAAAATGTGAAAACATTTGTATCTCAAACAGAAGTGTATACTGAAAAAGAATTCTGGTTAATTGAAATTCCTGAATTTCCCAAGCCAAACTGGGCTCCAAATGATACTTACTTTATGTCAGGGCCAATGAGAGAATGTCTTCTCAACATAGCTCGTGCCTGGGCATTGGTTACACTGATGGTAGACTCTTCATTAATGGACAAGATGCAGTCCCCAATGGCAATCCGGCCATCTCGACTAATGGCACCTCCATGAATAATGCTTCGAACAATCATCCCCAAGCCATCTTTATTAGCACTAACTGTCATTCCTACAGGAAAAGAGAAATGCAAATATAATTAAATACATGATTTTCCAATTCATTTGAATTTGAATTTAATAATTTCTATGATTTATATATTAAAAAATACGAGTAACATTTTAGTCAATAAAAAGCACAGCAAAAACAGGAAAAATGTTTCTAACAAAAAATATTAAAAAGTGTTTCTAACAAAAAATATTTTTAAGTAAATTTGTAAATGTTTGTGAAATTGTATATAGTCAATACATTATAAATCAAACAGGTCTACATTGTGGAATGAATGTAATTTAGACCATGTGATGTGCTGACCCCTTGAATAGAAAGGTCTCTCAGGGAAAGTACTATGATAGCATCAAATCAGTTTTACAATATTAGATCATCTCTTACACATAAAAGAGAATAAAAGGACTACAAAAGGAAAACTCATTCTATAAATTAAGCAATTATCCGCTATTACCTTATTCCTTTATCACTTGTTCATTCAAGATCTATTTACTATATGGCTAATATGTGCCAAGTACTATGTTGGTTGCTTAGGATAAAAGCATAGCACAGAATTCCTAACATCAAGAAGCCTGTATTGAAGTCTTCACACCTGGAGCCTATCACAGTGGTGTCCGAAAGCATAGTAGTTTGTTGAAATGAATTTATGTGAACTTAATCTATTTCCATTTTATCTTTGAACTTCAATAAGCTTCTAATTTGGATATTAAATTGCTCTCTTTTCATGTCCCCTGGGTATCTCACAGAAAATGCAATCTTAGCATGCATAAAATTGAACCTGCAATTTTTCATCTTACTTTATTTCACCATTTTTCTTCCCTTTTTTGGTAAATTGCACTACCACACTACCCTCCATTATTCAAAGTAGAAATATTGGGGTCTTTCTTGATGCATACCTCTCTCTTATCCCCTGTATTTAATCCAACACCAAATCCTGTCATTTCTATCCTCAAAATTTATCTTGAATCCATTTATCTACATTTTTCCATTTAGATACTAACTCTAGACTAAGTCAACACCTTCTCTTGCCTGACTTTTTGCAAAAGCCTCCTTCCTAACTGGTCACCTGCCTTCCATGATTATCTCCTACAATGCATACTTCCCTCAGAAGACAGAGAGGTCATTACAAAAAAAGACAAGTAATATCCTATCAGTCCCTTGGTTGCAACTCTTCAATGGTTTCCTGTTATAGTAACACACAACACACTTGCTCAGCACAGTCTATAGGCCAGGGGTACACTGGCCTTTGCAGTGTGAATCCTTGCACTGTGTTATGTCCTTCTTGGTTCCCTGAGTTCTAGCAACAAATACATCTCATCTCTGTCCATTTTGAAGTCTTTGCCTGACACCTTCTTTCGGCAGCTCTTGCATAGCTAACTTCCTCTCACTCTTCAATATCAGTTCCTCAAAAAGTCCTTCTCAACAGACTCTATCTGAATTAATGTTCACTCCTCACTCTATCCTCACTCTATTCGTTGAAAAATATAAAATCTTAAAAATTATATTTGAAACTTTGCAAAAATAATGTAAGTTCACTTAAAATGAAGTGTTGAAAGTTTCTTCCAAAACAAAATTATATAATTAAACAAGCTATGGAGAGATATAAAGCTACCAGGGTATTTATAAAAACTTTTCTTTGACAGTTGTCACAAATTCCTTTTTAGGTTTTCATATATTTAAAAAAATGATGTCTTTCCAAATATTAATTCTACTCATACCAAATCAGATATGATATTTCAAACATTTTAAAAAATGATTCTGATTATGTTTCTAGCCTAACATCTCATATGTGGATATGGGCAATCCAGGCTCCTACTTATTTTTTTCTGATAGAAATAAAACATTTTTAAAGGTACTTAAAACATTCTGTTAAGACGCATACTAACGATTTTTCAGTGTATTGTTAAGAATACACCTCTGCTTACCATAAAACAATAAGATATCATTTAGGAGAGAAAAAAGGCTGGATCTGAAATTTTTCAAAAGGTACTCTATTTTGTACTGTTAAAGCCAGCCTTCCCAGCAATATCCACAATACAACTGTACTTTGGTAAAATAAAAATGTGTCAGCACAAAGTAAAATTTAACTCAGTGGATCACACTGGGAATCTAACTCATTGTCTTTTTCTCATTAGCATCATGCAGACTACAATAAGGCAAGACACAGACATGAAATCTGTCATGAGCTATGGCCGACATGATCTCTGAATTCACTTTTAATAGCATATTTAACTCATGACTCTCAGCTATTATGCTGTCAGGTCACATCAACCATGTAAACCAGGAGGTCAACATCAGTTAGCTGAGTTTATATTTTCCTTTCACCAAACGACAATTTTCAACGTTCAATAACTTGGAGGTAATCTCCAATAACTAGATTTTGGTTGTAACTTGTAAGATCTTTCCATTTTATTCGTGGAAGAAGTATGAAAGAATATCCCAAATCCCAAATCGTGTGCTTTGGAAATAGAGAACCGGTTACGAATCTGAATTATTCCACCACTTCCAATCAGCACAAGCTTGGGCAACTGACTTAACCTCACACAGAGCCTCAGTTTACTTATCTCTAAAAAGGGATGACATTTGCTCTTATGGTTGTTTAAAGAATTAAGTGAGAAACACATATGTATAGTAACTTTCAAAATACCTGACACAAAGTGTACAACAAAATTTAGTCACAAAACTAAAAACAAAACTCATAAAATATGTTTAAAATGCATCTCTCTCCCAAACCAAGGTTACATTGCTCCCTAAAGACTAAATGTAAATATTAATTCAGCTTCAAAATGAAGCTTGTTATTACAACAATCATAATGTGCCCTTGGGTAACTCAAGTATTGAATGTATTGTATGGTATATGTGAAAATCAGAGACAGACAGGTTTGAGTTCTGACTCTATCTCTTTAAAGGTTGAGTAATTTCAGAGAAATTCCTGAGTCTGTCTATGTTTCTGTATCTAATCAGTGAAGGGAAGATAAGACTTCCTTTCTTTTCCCCTGAAGAACCTTGTTTTTTACCTTCAAGTCCAAACACCACATCATTAACCAAGGGACCACAGACTTACGAAAAAGCATCAAGATTAGAATTTTTTAAAGGTCACTATATGCATGTGTACATTTATTAATGTATCTGTATTTCTGTATACAACATTTTCATTCTAATTTTAACAAAATTCAAAAACCCAAATGATTCATGAAATCAAAACAATGGATTATGACAGATTTACAGAAACCTGCCATTTATTAAAACTTCTTCTGGTTATCACAAGACAAAGAAACAAATTATCCACAAAGCTAAAACTGCAAACAACTGCTTATAGCTGATTAAGGGGAGACTATGAATCTAAGAAAATGAGCTCACTGATAGACCCCTTCATAACATACTTTTCCACCAGTACAAACCCAGCCTCTATTTAGACTGCCTAAAATACTATTTATCACACTTCTTGTTACTTCAAGTTATACAGCCAACACCTTCCTACACTAAAGCTTTATTGAATGCTTTATTTTAATATTTACACAGATTTTTCAAGATTCCTTTACATTTAGTTATTCGAAGTGCTATAGAAATCTGAACATTGAGCATCACCTGTCAAATGAGATAACAGAGTAATGTTCTTGCCTTGGCATGCAGTAAATTTTAACTCCAAAATGCCAGAGGAACCTCACTGGGTCCCAGGAAATCAAAAAGGCAGGGAGAAAGCCCTATAAACATATTGGGCATATCAATAATGGAAATGAAGCAGAAAAGTTAAACTAATTGTGATTTACAGTTTTGTATTACAGTGTGAATGGTAAACTAATGGTGCTGTGATTTCACATTTAAATGTCTTACTTTTTTTTTTTTTTTTTTTTTTTTTGAGACAAAGTTTCACTCTTATCACCTAGGCTGGAGTGTAGTGGCATGATCTCGGCTCACTGCAACCTCAGCCTCCCGGGTTCAAGTGATTCTCCTGCCTCAGACTCCCGAGTAGCTGGGATTACAGGTGCCCACCATCACGCCCAGCTAATTTTTTGTATTTTCTGTAGAGACGGGGTTTTGCCATGTTGGGCAGGCTGGTCTTGAACTCCTGACCTCAGGTGATCCACTTGCCTTAACTTCCCAAAGTGCTGGGATTACAGGCGTGAACCACCATGCCCAGCCAATTGTTTTACTTTCACTAAACAAATGACAGGGCTCTTTTACACTTTAATTTTAAAGTCAGGCTGTTGAGGGAGGTTTAAATGGATTTCTAGATGTGATAGAAAGGAAAGACAGTTCTGCCTTTCACTGTTTTCTTCCAATAACTTAATTAACCTAGTATATTTTTATATCAAAACTTAAAAACTAAGATGGAAGCAACTCAAGTGCCCATCGATAGATGAATGAATAAACAAAGTATAGTGTATACATACAATGGAATATTATTCAGCCTTAAAAAGGAAATTCTGACACATGTTACAACATGGATGAACCTAGAAGACATTATACCCAATCACATATGGACAGATACTGTATGATTCCACCTACATGAAGCATTTCGTCAAATTCATAGAAACAGAAAAATGAATGGTAGTTGACAGGGGACTGGTAGAGAGAGCAATGGGGAACAATTGTTTAATGGATACAGAGTTTCAATTGGGGAACCCAAAAACGTTCTGGAGATGGATGGTGATGATGGCTGCACAATGACGTGAATGCACTTAATGCCACAGAAATGCACTCTTAAAAATGATGAAAATGGTCAATTTTATGCTATGTATATTTTACCATAATTTAAAAAAGCAATATATCTTGACATATTAGCAGAATAAATAAGAAAATCCATATAATTCCCCAACAGATGAAGAAATGCTTTGACAAAATTCAACATTCTCACAATTAATTAAAAACTGGTAAGCAGGCCGGGTGGGGTGGCTCACGCCTGTAATCCTAGCACTTTGGGAAGCCGGGATGGGTGGGCTGCCTGAGCTCAGGAGTTCAAGACCAGCCTGGGCAACATGGTGAAACCCTATCTCTACTAAAATACAAAAAATCAGCCGGGCATGGTAGCAGAGGCCTGTAATCCCAGCTACTCAGGAGGCTGAGAGGGACAAGAATTGCTTGAACTCAGGAGATGGAAGTTGCAGTTAGCCAAGATCATGCCACTGTACTTCAGCCTGGGCAACAAAGTGAAACTCTCTCTCAAAAAAAATAAAATTGGTAAGCAATCCAAATAGTCAGGTTGCAAAATCTGATGTGCCCAAACCATGGCTCTTACAAGAGCCTCCTAACTGCTTCACCAACCTAAGCTCAATGTTCTTCTTAAAACACAAATCTGATCATGTCACTTTCATACCCTTAGCTCCCGCTGCCTACATGAAGCATAAGGCAGTACATGGCTGCAGCAGAAGTTCTGTGTCCTGCACACAAACCCATCCAGCAGCTGTCTCCCACTTATCATTCCTTTAGTTCCAACTCTGACTTTGCTGGTCATCATACCACACTTCATCCATATCGAACCAGTTTCAGTAATATTTAACATCTCTCTGCCTTACTTCTAAGTAGCTTTCAACTTTTTCAAATTCCTCAACTATGTGGTAAAAATCTCCTCTTTTTAGACCTAAATCATACATATCCTCTTTTCTGAAACCATTCTAAAGTTCTCCACACTTGGAGAGCAGGGATTAGTTATTCCCTCTTTAAAGCCTTCAATGTTCTCTATAAGTATCTATCATAGCACGTACAATATTCTAACGCCTTTAGGATTTTAAATGTCAATTAGCTTACTCTCTTAAACCTGCATTAAGAACAGTAATAATATTATGGTGTCTATGCATAGTGGATAGAGAATTAAAATAAATGTTTGCTACTTCAGTAAATACACTAGAATAATAGTTCTCAAATAGGCTTTGTAAAATCTCTGCCTTATCAATTATTCAAGAAAAATGGGTTCTATGGCCAATTAAATGTGAAAAATGCTACATCTGATAATCTCTTAGTGATTCACAATGCTCATGGAGTATAAAAGATATTGAGATGTAAAAAGAAACCTGTCTTCTTAAATTTATCTCATTCCAAACTTTTAAACTTGGAAGTCATTTATAACTCCTATTAACATCCTACAGAACTAATATTTTGAGTAATATGGCATCAGAAACACTAAATTAGCCGATAAAATAATTCTAGCATGGCTTAGATATCTGTCTCATAATCAATGAGTTATGGAAAGTTCTGCAGTTCAAGCTTTGTATCATCCTATTAAACATAATGTATACAAGAAATATTACAACAACATAAATATTATCTGCTATAATTCTTTGTTTAGCTGCTGTTGGTAGTACCCCGCCACCATCAAATGGAACAAAATCTTGGCAACCAAGGCTGAAATCCCACTCACCAAGTAAGCACTGCTGGATTCCTCTGCCAAATCTCAAAACAAGGAAACAAGACCCTGCCATAAGATGTCAATGTAATGGGTAGTGGTTGGTTACTTCACAGAAAGAAAAGGATCTCTGATACTGAATTAACCATAGAGTCTTGGGCTGCATTTGGACACTCAAAGCAACTCATCTACCACCCTATTTATCAAAAAAGAAAGGGCTGAGTCACATGACTGTATAACTCAATGAGAGAACAAATATGCTCTGCCTCAACAGTTTTAGCTATTGTAATTAGGATATTTCTACAGAAAGTCTTCTTTGCCCAATTCAGAGGGTTTTGTGGTTAAAATAGGACACAAAAATCCTGCCACCTGGGAAGTCCTACTGAATAACTCACATTTACATTTTGGTGGTGGCACACCTGGTTGTCTTTTTAGTCTTTCTTTCAGCGAGTGAAAGAAATTAAATGCAAACTGACTTATACATCACTGGTTCATTCAAAGAAACTAATAATTTAATTTTCCAAAGAATTTAGAATTCCAAATTGCTGAGTTTTCATTTTCTAAGAATTCCTTTTCTGATTTGCTGTTTCATACACAAACAATTCATATATCTTTTACTGAATGTAAATGAGGCTTGTGAATACTCTGAAATAATTAAGAGAATGAGGGATTTCTGCTCATACGAAGTAAACAAACCTGTAAACCATTTCAGAAAAAATAATGAGGACACAGAAAGAAAAACCATAAAAACTACAGGAAAATTTCTACCATCTGTTCTCTTATCTACAGCAAAAAAATATTGAAATTTACCATGTTCAATATTTCCCCTTGTCAAGGGGGTTAAGAAATAGGTATATGAGGAAAATGAGAAACTTACCTAGGCTAGAATTGCCTTTGGCTATATTAATAGTCCTTTCAAAAGATTCTTTAGATACATTTTGAAGCATGACACACTCAGCATTAGAGGCCAGGGAGCTCTGTTCAAGCAGGTACTCAGAGCCCTGTAAGAAAGGAAAAACAAGCCACAAGTCACATGGAAAGGGAAACTAGACTTTGGAGTGTGATTTCAACATCACGCACATTCTCTAATTGATTGTGCTTTATTCTGCAAGAACCTGCAACCAAAACAAGTTCATAGGTTGCTTTCTGAAAATCTTAGTGCCAAGAAGCACTCATTCCAAATGAAGAGAATGGCCAAAATAACCCTTCAACATTCCCTACCTCATCATAAAACACAAACCATATCTTTAAAATATTACCTTTCCAGCTGAATCGGGTAGCACAGAAGGAAGTTCTGCACTTGATATAACTTCACTTGGTAAATGAGATTCAGTCCACACTATTGTGTTTTCACATTCATATTGCTGTTCAATAGCATTTGCAGGTGTGTAGTCATTTATAGTAAAGCCAGAAGCAGACCCCATACTTATGTCTACCAAAGGTGTATTCTCATCCTGTCTTTGCAGGAGATTCTGGGTATATAGTTCCTCCAAAGACATATGCAGATCAAGTAGTGGATCACAAGAATTTTCAATAACATCCTGGTAGTTAAAAAACAAAACAAAAGAAAATGAAAAATGTGAACAGAATTACATCACTTCTTAATGAACAACTATTTAGTAAAATGTAAAACATAACATTTATTACTCAAAAAGCATTAACAAACACAATTCTTCACTTAGCAGGTTTTCTGCATATCTTTATTTTCATAAATGCTTTTAAATATATTTCCTGCAAGTCATACATCTTATGTTCTACTGCGTTATACTTGTACAAGATACTAAACATAAGATCATTTAGATATAATACTACGTTATATTTACAAATAAAATTATTCAGAGTTTAAGTTACATAGAAGAGCAAGTAGCATACTCCCAAATCTCACTTAAAGTGTAGTTTGTGTCCCATCAGTCTGAAGTTCCTATTTATTATGAGATCAAGAACATAAAAAGTATGACATTAATTGATTTGGACTCATAAGAGCCTCCCAGAGAAAATTATTTTGATAGGCATTTATAAGTATTTATGGAGAAGAATAGACAGCCTTACAATTCAAATTATCATAGGAAAAATTTGCATAAATACCCTGTAAGATATAACAGAAGGAACAGTAAAATGGGTTGTCATAAAATGTAGGCTCTAAATCCAGGGTCTGTTATTAACAATTTGTATATCACAGAACCTCTCTTGGCTTTATATTAGATAATTTCTACAATCCACTGAAACTCTAAAATTTTATAGTTCTATATAAATGTGTGTATCTACTTACAACAGATATATTGTATCACTTATGTGCTCTGGGAAAGCAGTCGCTTCACAAACTGCTGTTGAATAAACATATCAGTTTTCCCTTCAATTCTTTCATTGATAATTTTAATGTATAAAAGTAGCATATGAACATACTATTGCATAAAGGATTCAAGATACAGACATATATTGTGTATGCATATAGAATACAATACGAAGAGTCTTTGCTATGGCTTCTACTTCCATTCCCTTCCCCAATAAAAATGGCTGGCATCAGTTAGGTGTTTATCCATCAAATTTTTAATGCATTTGCATAATATATACATATAAGTACACATGCACACACTCACACATACAAGCAGATATACATATATTTTTAAAACTAAACACAGCCATACAATAAATAGCATTGTTTTTTTTCTGCAGTATCTTTTCATCTTGATGTGAGAAATTTCCATGTCAATTTAAAAACAAGTCAACTTCAATCTTCTTATGGCTGTAAGTTATTCCTAAATATGAAAGACAGTGGTGTGTCGACTCTGAAGCCAGGATGCCTGAGTTCAATTCCTGGCTCAACACTAATTAAATGCTAGAGCTTTGACAAGTTACTTAAACACTATGCCTTGACTCTCTCATCTACTAATTGGGGAAATCAACAGAAACTAATACAGGACTGTAGGGAGGACAGAGAGTATTAATCTCCACAAAGTACTAGAAACAGGCCTGACTTAACAGAAAATGTGCAATAATTTTTAGCTACTGCTGTTATTTATACTCTACATCTTTGTCCATATGTGTGAAGATATATTCACTATGAATCACTAGAATTGCAATGGCTGGTCAAATGATATGCACACTTAAAATGTCGGTACGTGTTTTTAGTAGAGACGGGGTTCCACCGTGATGGTCTCGATCTCCTAACTCGTGATCTGCCTGCCTCGGCCTCCCAAAGCATTGGGATTACAGGCGTGAGCCACTAAAAATACAAAAAAATTAGCCAGGTGTGGTGGCTGGTGTCTGTACTACCAGCTACTCAGGAGGCTGAGGCAGGAGTATGGCGTGAATCCAGGAGGCGGAGCTTGCAGTGAGCCCAGATTGCGCCACTGCACTCCAGCCTGGGTGACAGAGTGAGTCTACATCTCAAAATAAATAAATAAATAAATAAATAAATAAATAAAAAATAAAAAGTTGATAATGTACTGCTAACTTGTCTTCCAGTTTTCTCTCACAAAAGGACAATATGGGAATACCTGCTAATGAATCTTGCCAGCCCTAGATTAGTTTGGCAATCTGATTTGTAAGAAATATATTCATTAGTGTTTTATTATGTGTGTTCCTGACAATTATCAAAGATAAGCCACTTGTATTTCTTCTGTTAACAATCTCTTCAAATTCTTTATCCAATTTTTCTCAGAGTTTAAATTATATACAGAAGCAAATACCTCATAATTTCAAATTTCACTTAAAATGCAATTTAGTTCTAATCACTTTGAAGTTCCTATTTATGAAGAGATCAAGAGCATAAAAACTATGTTATTAATTGATCTGGATTCACAGGAGCTTCCAAGAGAAAACTATCTTAATAGGCATTTACAGGTATGTATGGTGAAGAACATTCTTCTCGTCATTGGCATGGTCTGAGTATAAAGTCTTTGTGATATACACTGCAAATATTCTTCCAGTCTGTCACTTGTCTTTTAGTTTGTATAGGTACTATTTTGTCATGCAGAAGTTAAATTATCTCTGCAACCAAATTTGTCATTTTTTTATGCTTCTGGGTTTTATATATTACTTAATAAGTCCTTTCACACAAAGTAAATGAAATGCTTTCTAGTATTTTTCTTCTTTTATAAATGCTTTATTTTACATTTTAACCATCTAGATTTATTTCAGGGAATGGTGTGAGATATGGGTCTGTCATTTTTTCTTAAAGGGGTAATTAATTGCTCCAACACAATTTATGACACTCCTCTCCTTGAATGCAACTTTTTATCTCTCTAGAATTATCAGATATTCCTAGCACAAAGAATTGAGGCAAGTGGAAATATTATATAAGCAATCAACATCTGTAGTATCCTCAGAAACAAATGATAGGAAGGTATCATCCTCCACACTCCCAGGATCTAAACAATAACCTATTGGCTCCCTCACCCAATTTTGATAATTTTATTCTTAGGAAAAACAATAATGTACTTACTACAGAATTGGTTAGCTTCTATATTACTAAATTAATTATAATAATTAGTAAATCATCTCCCCCATGCCTCAAAGATAGCAATCAAAATTGCTTTTCATTAGAAAAAGAGGTCAAGTCGCCCTTGTTAGCTGGGGTGTACTGTAAATGGTATAACAGTCCCATGAATAATTCATGAAGGAGTTAACACAGACATGTAGAAAAGAAAGAGCTAATCAACACAGTAGACAACATACACCCACTTCAGAAACGTTTCTGGTTGCTCAACAACCAACTCAGTTTTATTTTTAAAAGTCTTATGGATCTAAAAGAAAAACAGTTCTTCCCTCGTAAGAGGTACAAAAATAACCACAATTTCCCAGTGCAACTTGATATCTAAAGTGAAGTATTTCAAAAGTCTATATTAATATGTGACTTCGCTTGATATATTCTTGTCCTCACTACAAAATTAGAAAAAGGTTAAATTAAAATGTCAAATGTACTTTTTTAAAGTTCTATTTCTTAAGTGCAATGCATAAATTAGTTAGACTTGCGCATATTATTTACCCAGATAATATATTTACAAAAACTAACTAAATACACGAACATTCAATAGCCATAACCTGCTTTTCTTCAATAAGCAGACTACCAGAGAATTCTTATTATACTTTTAAAAAATATATTGCAACCACAGCTGCTCCAACTGTCCTTCTCCAACTCTTTCTGAGATAAAGTACACTTCCTTTATTGTTTTGACACTGATCCTACTAAGGAAAAAGGCAACATCCTTTAAACCTTTGAGAGTCTGCAATTTTGTCACTAAGACTCTCACAGTCACTCTCATCATTTTAATTAGAGTGATTTAGTTTTTTATTCTAACCCCATCTGCAAAAAGAACAATTAAGAAATAGTATCAACATTCTAAACATGGATGTGAAGGCAATAATATTTTATGCCAGACAATGACTCTAAGAATTTGTAAGAATGTTCAGACTACTAAAAAAAATCATTAAATCTGTTAGTTGAGCTGACGTACAAGGTGCAAAAGGGTTCCTATCTTGATAAACATCAAGTTCAATCTGCCTTAGAATAAAAAGTATTTCCTGGCAGAACCGACATTCAAGAATGAAGGATGGACACCATGTTGGTAACAATATTGTCACTGGACAGAGTGAGAGTATGGGTGTACACCGGAGGGTAGGGTGTAAAGGTGTGAATAAGGAGTAGAAGGGGAAACTTCAATAGATATTAAATCTGTATCCGTTGTATTTTTAAAGCAAAACAGAAAAAAAAAAATGTTCTAAAAACCATGTTAAGATTTTAAACAAAAGTCTGCAAATTTATAAAACAATTATTTCTGCATTTTGTCATATCTTTGGAGGTAACAAGGGAAAAGGAGTAAAATGATTAACCAAAGAAATAAAACTTAATAAGAAAGGAAAAACATGGCTAGAGCCATGTTGCTTTTAAAATCCATACTTCAATGACCTGCCTCTATTAAGCCAAATGCCATAGAGGCAGGTATATTTTTCAGGTTCTTGAGTAACAGCTATTTCCCATAAATCTTTACATGGTAACTAATCAAATTAAACAAACACATACTCTTTAAAAAAAAGTAAAGCAAAATGGACCTCCAAATTAGATAATTTTGTGAGGAAGAGCCCCAATGTATGGCTGCAGCCCTTTAGTGTTTAGGCTGCCCTGAAGAGCGAGGCCTCCCTCTATGAAGAGTTTGTGCTGTAGGTGATTAGCACTGATCACTTCTGGTAGTATACCTGACGAAGGCCAAAAGACCATTCATCAAGGGGAAGAGACAGGTAAAATTATTTGTTCATTTCCAGTTGCCATTTAAGGCTCCAAGATTATCACATATTTAGCAAAGTCAAAAATCTAAGGAACCGCTGAGATCCTCACACTCTATTTTATCCTTTCAAATCAGGATAGAGGCATCTTTGTTTTTCTTAAAAATCATATACTATATGGTATTACTTTATAATTAAAAAGCCTTTAAGTAAGCTCACTTTTAAGAAAAATAGTCAATTGTAAATTCCATAACAAATCACCATTGGGTCTTTTTAATATAAATTTATTGCAAAGAAACAAGGAAAGACACATTATATACTTATTTTATTTACATGAACATTTTTAGTAAAAGTCTAGGTATTAGAAAGTTGTCCCCAAAAATATAAAATGTTGCAGAGATTTTACCATGATGTAGGAACAGTCCCACATTCTAAGAAAACTAAGAGCACACAGGAGTTTCACAATGTATTTTAAAACACCCTCATTAATGTCTTCTTTGTTGTTTTGTAGTTTAAGTATTTCAGTTGATAAACCAGCTTGCCAAAATTTGCTTCAACAAAAGAGTAAACTGCTTGGGGAAAAAAAAATAAATAAATAAAAAAGGAGGCAAACAGACTTCAGTAAGCCAATATGTTGTGCTGCATACAGCCAGCATTTGCCCTGTAAAATATATGCTTCTCAGTATGCAGACTGTGTAATCCCTTTAAGTAACAATTACTAAGTTAAACAATGCAATCTGTCCACTGGCAAGAAGACGTGTGCTATGCTGTGGATTAGGAGATTCCATCAGGAGATGAACTCAGCTTCCAGCCCTGAGGCTAGTAAAGACTGAACACATTCCAAAACACATTCCAGACAGGACACAGCCAGACAGACAGTCTCAGGTGTGGTGAGAGAGGAGCATCTGCTCCACTCAAGATTATACCTTGCAAACCAATTCAAGGAGATTGCCCAGCATCACTTGCAAGGGTAACAGGTGCACCTTGAACATAAAAGAAAATGCTTTGAAAATGTTCTGGCTAAAAAACCTGTTAATCAGGAAAAGAGGAAAACAGTGCTAGACCTATGGAAATTCTACTCTCCAACTTATTCATAAATACCCTTCCCACTGACTTCAATTTATGCAGAAAATACGTATTTCATATATTAAAAAACATTGTCCAGTCTTTTCAACTTAATTTTAAATGTATGTTTATCATATATTTCCGACATAGAAAAATAAAGAAAATATATTCATATATGAACTGTTTGCCATGATTTAACATATATAAACATTCTGCCATATTTTCATCAATCTTTCTTCATAATATGCTATAATGTATTAGACACATAGCTAAATTCCCATACTTTCTTTTTTCTCCAAGGATAACTTCTTTTTTGAAGTTGAGAAGTATCCTGCCAACACATTTTTAGATTTTACTATACATATGTACACAGATATTCATAAAAAATATATGTTGAATTGCTTTGCATATCAATTTCCAAAAAAACAACTGCAAAAAATCAAAAGAAAAATGAGCAACCCAATACAAAATGGCCGTAAGATATGAAGAGATCTTTGATTAAAAGTGAAAAACAAATGGCCAATATTATGAAAAAATATTCATTCTCATTAGTAATCAGGAAATCCACATTAAAATGGCAAGATACCATTTCATACCCAAAATACTGGAAACATTTTAAAGCATTACTTATTCAACATCATAGAGCATGTCAACAATAAAATTAATATAGTTGGGGCATTTATGCCAATAATCTATTTCTAAAATATGAACGGCACAGATATGTCAAATAGTGACTAAATTCTCCATTCATATCCAGTGACATAAACATAATTTACCATTCACTGTGTTTTTTTATGTACAGTATTCTTTGGCATCATTTTGTATAAAAACATATGATAGTATTAAGTTTAACTTAGCTAGTAAATGTTAAATTAATGCAAGAAATATTTTACTATTCAACTCTGCATAGAAGTCAGTTTTAAAACCATTAAGAAAATAAAGTTATTCTTGTAATTTTTCCAAAGTAGACACTGCTAAAAACACAACTTGAGAAATATATGATGTTAAATTTTTCTTTCTGACATGCAAACCCTAATCAAAGTTTTGAGTCTCTGTGTCTATCATTCTCAGACACTAAATTTAAATAGCTTCTAGTAATCTGAAAGCTACCCGACCAACACTGGCTAAATGAAATTGTACTTTAATCCAATAATGAGTCCACAACTGGAGAAACATAATGTCTCCAATATGTTATTCCCACAACTCCCCATAAGGACTGACCTCTGGAAAATTATACACAAGACTTTCCTATAAAAGAAAAATGGGTATTTCCTTTGTACCTTAGGAGAAGACGATGGAAGGGAAGAACCATAGTTCAGGCCATCACCACAAGAACTGCCATGAAGAGATAAAATAGAGGTTTGAGTAGAGTAGATGCTGTCATTATCAGGAGAGTATTGAGACTCGAATGTGGATTCATCTACTAAGTCAGCATCATTTGTGTCCACCTAGAAATAAAACAATAATGTTAACTGGGAATTCTGTTCTATTACATATATGACAAACTCCACTTGAGACTAAACGGCAAACTGGTAACATTCTTTTATCTATTATATTTTCTGTATGCCCTCTTCACCCTCAACAGAGACTGCTAATGCAGCAGAAAAAGGATAAATAGCCCACCTGCAGTAGAAAGTGCTGGCATACAAAGTTATTTTATTTCATCAATAAAAGGGCTAAAGGCAACAATTAACAAAGGGCCTGGATCAAGTCTAAGTTTAAACAGTTCCATAGTTAAGTAAAATATTTACTTTCTTCCAGTTCCCACGCCCAACTCTTATAATTTTATAATAAAATTACGTCATAATTTTTCCTAGTCAACTAAAATAAACTGTTATTCAACAAGGCAGCTAGGCAATTATATATTTGTAAGCCACACTAAAACTATATATTTTGTTTAAATTATCTTGAACTAGATTTTAAAACCATTCAAGTTGCAGAAACCAAAAAGAAAATCTGTGATTTCATGCTAAAATTATACTAACAAACAAGGGGCCTAATTATGATCTGGTTATGGTGAAGCTTTAAGTTATAAACTTGTTAGAAAATGCATAAAGAGTGAGATAGAGAATTTCACTACATATGCTCTAATAATCCTATTGTTGTCTTCTGTCACAGAGTCAAGATTAATATTTAAATCAAGATGAGCTTGAAGTTCTTTTTGCAATTCACTCAAAGTCATACCTCAGAATAGGCAGAACTGACATATATACTACCTTTCTCTGATATTACCAGCATTTTCTGTCTATCTTGGCAAAATTCCATATGTTCTATTTTTTTTTCTTTTTTTTTTTTTTTGTAATTTCAACGTATTGTTTAGCCAGGAGAAGTTAGAAGAATTGTAGCATTGTATCAGGTCACGTTCTTACAAAAAAACTATTAAAAATACCTGTGGGCCATTTTGAAATGATTTTCTCTTCAAATATATTTCATAGGCCTAATAATTTAAATACATGTTCAAATTCACTAATGAGTCACTATGTGGAGGTTGACCCTTACAAATATACATAACATACAACAATCTAGATAGATGGTATTAACTAAGCCTTGTGTCATAGATTACAATACATATTTAAGTAACATTAATGAGAGAATACCTCAATATAATTTGTATGTATACTGCTGGTATCTTAGGATCTTAGGAGAGACATTAACAATCAATTCATTTATTTACCATAGAGATAAAACACTAAGAGTCAAAGAAGTTGAGTGACCAGTCCAAGATTACTTAGCTGGCTAGGGAGAAGACCCAGGATGCATACTACCATTATAAGATGCCAAGCTCACATAAAAGTGGAACTAATCTGCCTTTTGATTGGGATCCATTTAAGGAGGTTCAAGGAAGCCATGTAAACTCCAGAGAATATTACTTCATCGGTACTTTAGAAACAATCATATATAGTATTTGTATCCTGCGACATTTCAAAAAGTATTTGCTATGGCTGGGTATTATTTAACACCACAGTACCTTACGTAATTTGTTGTATATACTAAGCTCTCTAGTTTTGAAGTGCTAACATAATACTCCCGGAGAGCAGGGCCATACGTTACCTGGTATGTTAAGTATTCCAGTGTGAAATTGTTGCATTTATTATAACACATACAAAAACTTCTCAAATAGCTATTTCAAGAGCTTGCAATTTAAAAATATTAACGAAAGGAATCGTCTCCCCCAAAATTAGAATCAGCAAAATGTATATATAGTCAAAGAAATAATTCACTCTGTTTTAAAGCAAGATGTGTGCAGTTATAAACACATAATGAAGAATTTAACAGGTTTTAAACCTTTCTCCAGTCTAATGAAACTAAAACAAGTATTTAAAAAACAAGTATATTCCTTTTTAGCAACAGTGCACAATGTCTGCCCCACAAAAAAAACGTTGAGTAAGGAACCTAGTTCTAATAGTAGGGGTAATGTGAACAGGATGTACAATTTGTTGTATTTATATTGAGTAAATGTCATATGTATATTTATGCTTGGTATTTAGCTTTATCCTTTAGTTATTGATATAGCATTGTACCCTCTACCAGAAAAAAAAAGTTTCTTAAGGGCAGAGTGGCTCCAAATACTTTTATTCCAATGGATACTATTTTAAACATCAAAAAGAAATGAAATTTTAATTTATAATTTTTCTGGCAAATCAGTATATTTACATATATGTATTTATAGAAAACATGAGGTTTGCCTTTCCTTAAAACTGTGGTGTTCTTAATAACTGAACCAATTCATATGATTTTCAGACTATAAATATCTAATGGAAAAAAGATACCTATTACCTCATTAAATAGAGCCAAAACAGTGCTTTGTGACTGAATATTGAACACAGTTAAAGAATGCCTAGAGATATCTAAGCGTGAAATTGGAGCAAACAAAAGCTCCACCAACTTTAGGTATGGCACAAAGACTGACTCTACACACTGCTACAATGCAATATTAATTAAATTTTCCTCACAAATGTTTTTCATATTTACTGTGGTTTTTCTTCCCATTTTCAACTGTGAGAACTAAGTTGGAGAAAACATGTTTATCTTTCCAAAATATAATAATGAACAAAGAATATAGTAGATTTCTTCAGAATATTTTGAAAGGCAAAGTAAGACACATCAGGTTTCTGAAAGAAAGCTTGGTAAGTCATAGCCACTAACCAGAGCCAAGTCAGCCCTAAAGAGGGGTTTGTCAGCGAGCCCTTCTTCCTCACAGGAGTGTGGTGGGTAGAGAAAGGAATCCTCCTTAGCAGAAACATAACCTTCTTCTGGTGAAAGCTGTGGGGAAAATGGTATTCAAGGAAAAGAGAGAGAACAGCAAAGAAGAAAGAAAATGGAAAAGAAAGGTAAAGGCAGGAAAAGTGAGGGGGGGAAGAGAAAGAAATTGGAAAGTTTTCAAATGATATGACTTCAACATAGAATGTAAGTATAAAATCTGATATTCATATTTAAAATTCATTTGATAAGACACAATGAGGATTATTTACTCTAATATAAAAATCACCTGTTGGATGAGAATCCCTTTCTACTAATTTTTCATTCTTCTTGTAAGATTATTTTTTAAATGAATGAATTTTAATATTCTAATAATCTTCTGGTTCTTTTTATCTGCAAAATATTCTGGCCAAACAATGACTTCCTAATATAGAAATGAAGCAACTTTTAGGTATTAAGAAATAAAAGAAGTTGCAGAAAAACAAATATTAAAAAGAAATATGAACTTCAGTCATCCCCCTACAAGAATATTATTTTAAAGAATTCAATTTACTTGAAAAGGAATGTTAGTGAACTCTACAGTGAACTCAATTTAGCATGGCTTATAAAACAAAACAAAACAAAAACCAAATCTCTACATGTCCACAGTCTGCTTAACTTGCAGTTTAGAGAGATTATATTCCAAACTTGGTCACACTGACAGAAAAGCTACCACATTTATTCCACTCTCAGATGAAATGGGCTAAAATATTTAGATAATCAGCCTGCCTACATCACCTGGTATCAGTAAAACATACAGAAGAAGCATTATAGGGGAAAAAACCGTTTTTCTTCTCTGCCCATATATGTGAGCTTAACATATATTAAGCCTCTATCATATTTTGCAATGTGTACTGAATTTAAAATATCAAATACTGTCATAAAAGAAAATTATTTTGGAACTATACAGAAAAAAAAAAGACTGCTTCTGAATAACTGGTATGGTTTCACCTTAAGGACAGTAAAAATAAAAGGTATATTGAGTCATATTTGCCATTTCTCTATGTCCAACAGAAAGACCAGAACCAAATTTATAATCCAATCTCAAAAATACATAGAGTCCCTGATAGCCTATCTTTATTCTTACATTCCCGTCCATAGTGCTCTTTTGTCATGATTTTTACAAGCCTGGTTCGATTTCAGATTGGATTACCATATTCTTAAATCATCTTGCCCTCCTTCTCTTTCTTTTTTCATAAATACATTTTAATAGGCTACTGAAATCATTTGTGAACTAAAAAGTGGTGCATAAAACTTTAACTGACACTTAAAATACATTGACAAAGCTTACTGTTTTAACAAATTCTTTCACAAAAATCAACAAACTCATATTGCTACTTATGAAACTATATTTATGTGTTTGCATTTTCTTAAGAAAATGTGTATCTGCTTTTTCACTTCAAACTATATTCACGTACTGGAAAACAACCCACAAATATTGAGAACATCTCTAATATTTAACTGCAATACAATAAGTGCATCTAATACAATATACTGCTTTATGTAGCACAGATTCATAAAGTTGTTTCTATTATTACAGTAATTTATGATTTGGGAGCTATTCCCTGCCAGGAGAGCCACAAACTGATGAACCCATTTTGGAAAGTTTAATTTCCTGCTCTGCAGTAATTAGACAGCAAATGTGTTGAAGTCAACTGAATTTAGCAACTTGAAGTCACTCTGACAGAGATTCTACTTTATTCCACTGTGATTAAAGATTTTGTTGTTAATGCTATTAATTTTTCTAATACCCCACTACATTGGTATAGATATTGTAAGCCATATTCCTTTTAACATATTTGATTTTGCATTCATCATGACCTTATTATCAAATATAAAATGTCAAGGCTGGGCACGGTGGCTCACGCCTGTATTCCTAGCACTTCAGGAGGCTGAGTGGGGGGGCAGGGGGGGATCACTGGAGGTCAGGAGTTTGAGACCAGCCCGGCCAACTTGGTGAAACTCTTGTCTCCACTAAAAATACAAAAATTAGCCAGCCATGGTTGTTGTATCCCAGCAACTCAGGAGGCTGCAGCAGGAGAGTCGCTTGAACCTAGGAGGTGAAGATTGCTGTGAACCGAGATTTCGCCACTGCACTCCAGCCTGGGCAACAGAGCAAGACTCCATCAATCAATCAGTCAATCAGTCAATGTCAAAAGTGAACCAAAGACCAATAAGTTAGAAGTTTATTTATAAACTTCCTGGCTATTTTCTTTCTTTCTTTTTTAAAATATTACTCAAAATTAAATCTTTATACCCATGGAGCTAGTAATCACGTTGATGAAAAGTACTAAAAGTCATGATTCAGTCATGAGAACACCTAAAGCTAAAAGTAGACCTATGAACCATTTTGCTTATAAAAGGAAGCAATAAAATCTGAATTCTTACGGGTAAAGGCTTAGCAACTCCTATTCTCACAGTTCCTGATGGTGCTCCCTTCAGTGCTTCTACAGCTTCCTCAAGACTGCTATTTTCCAAGTTAACATCATTTACAAACATGAGTCGGTCACCAGGAAGAAGTCGTCCATCCTTTTCAGCAATGCCGCCAGGCACCAAAGAACGAATTATAATCACAGTGCTTGCTGGATCAATTGGATCCTGACAGAAGGCAATAAAGAAAGAGGAGTCAGCTCATTTTACAAAGAAAATTATTCTACAGGTCGTCCACTCTAAATTGTAAGGAATGAGTAATTGTTTCAAGTGTGTTTAAAAATTTTCATGCCAAAAAAATTTCATACAAAATTTCTAATTAATTATTTAGACAAAGATTATCTCCATTTTAGAGGGTTTAGGAAGAAGTCACCTTAAACAATGGCACTCTCACTTCCTAATATTCCTGAGTAGACCTCTTAAATTGTACAGATAACTTTAAAATTATAATTTTAACTTTGATAAGTTATCAAATTTTGTAACTATTATTGGAGGCCAGATGTTGGGTATACTAATTATTAACAAAAGCCCTTGTTAAACAGGGTGTTACTATATGGAACATCAACTCACTACTAGAATATAAGTGCACTGAAGGTAGGACACATTGTTTTGAAATGAAAGAACAGAGAGAGAGAGAGGCCATAAAGTATGTGGTACTGAAGTATTTTCAGACACACAGCAACCTTAATGTTTTAACAAGGCTCTAGAGTCAGGCCCTATGAACACAGCTTCCTGGAGTCATCTACTGTGGCTTTCTGATCCAGTGTAAGGAGCAACAGCTGCACTCCATCAGACAGGCTAACCATCTCCTTGCTTAGCCAAGAATGCAATGCAGACAGGGACACAAGGCCAACTTGACCAACTTAAGTATATTCATAAATTTTGTCAAATGATTGGAACAGCAGAAATATTAATTGGCATATCAGATTATACATTAGCATTCATGTTATAGACAAAAGAAATATCTACTTCTTTATGACTTATCATTAAAATATGAGTCACCAAATAAGTGCATGGAAGTAAAAATAATATAAACACTCCTCAAATAACAAAAAAAAAAAACCCACTATGATATTCCTAAAATGTGTATTCCAATTCTCAAGAGGTGAAATAAAAATAGCTCAATGAACTCAATATTAAAAGAAATCCTTTATGATAATCAATGAATCATATAAATCACTATTGTGAAAGACTGACTGGAAAAAAGAAATTGTCTTTGATGGCTGTAAACTATCATCATCTGCTTTTTCTTTGATAGCAACAATATGCCTTTAGTATACAGCATCTTTAAAAAAAAATTGTTAAAAGCAGTATATACTTACCTGATAATCTAAAATGCTAAAACCAAGTCCTTTGCTCCCTTTCTCCAGCTCTATGTGCTGAATGCCAGCCTCCCACATGGCCAAAGGTGCTTGAACCTCCTCTGTACTCTGATCCGCATCAGTCATCGCCAGCACTGGATCCTCTGTCTCTGATGACCCGATGAACTCACCTAGATCTACATGAGGCTGGATAACATCAGACAGCTCTTATTTCAGAGGCATTACATTTGCTGACACACATACCAGCACTACAAGAAAAGGGGTATTCCCAGCGCCTGTCCAGAACAAAACATCCTCAAACAAGAGTAGCAACAGCTTTTCATGAAACCTTTAGGAATTAAGGTAGTAATTATTGAAAGCTGTTAAAAAGGAAGAAATACCTAAGTTTTAACAAACATTAAAAATATATGATTCAATGGTTTACGAAAATATGCAATGTTACATCTCGACAGCACAACTGTGGGTGACTGTCACTTCTTTCGTCAGTGTTTCAATCATCTCTACAGTCAGAAAAAAATGTAAACCCATTTTGATATTAAATAAAAGGAATTCTTAAGATAATTAAAAACAAGAGAAAATGGATATATACAAAAGTTATATACTCTATGCAAATAAGAGTTCTAAAATGCTGTGACTTGTGCATATGGTTATTTCATTAACAAATTAACATACACAGTGGCAAAACATAAGATTTGAAACCAGATTTGCCCCAGCTTGAAGCAGCTTGAATATTTAAAATCTGAGTTACATTGAGCAATGTTCATAACCTGGGCCCCAGAGTTACCCATCCCATAGAATTTTCTGAGGACTAAATGAAGTAACATTTATAAAGCATCTGACAGAAATAGGGATTCAAAATGTTAGCTTCTTTCAGTAAAAATAAATTAAAGAATATACGTTAATTCAAACTTTGTTCATCTATACGAACATAACTTAAAGATGTGTTTATGAGGATGAAATTCTAGTTTGTACAGTATCTTTGCTTCTAATCAATTATTGCACAGCCTAGGACCACAAATGCAAATGACGCCTATCTGCTTTATTGTAATAACCCCATTATACACATAAAAACATGGATGGATATATATAGGGTGCTAGACTTTGAGTGCTATAAAATTTGGAATTATGTTTCTTGTTCTACCCTATTCTAATCACCCATATGAATATTAAACTATGCATTTTATTCTTCAAATTTTTCAAAATTATTCCATTGTACTGATTCATTCAATATAATATAAATCAAATCCTAACATCATCTCTCAATATACTTTAAAGGAGATTTGATTAGACCACAAATTATGCATAGTCCAAATTCTAACTTTAGGTATGTATTGTGTATCCTCAGAAAAGCTGATTAGCTCCATTTCTTGACATCATGATATCAATGAATGAAAAATAATAAACAAACAGGAAAATGTGACTTCCTGAATGTCACAGAGAATTATCTGACATGTAGCATTATGGACTCAAATTTACGGTATTTTAAAAGGACAGTATGTAAACAAGTAAGACCTATCCACACAGAAATGCTGTGTCCATCCATATTTTAGCCATTCACTAAGTGGTAACTGTGTGCCAGGCAGAGTTGGATAGGTTATTCAAAAATATTTTTTAAAACTTATGTACTATGTACACACTATTTATATACTTCAGTTTTCTCTTCTGCAAATGGAGATGAATATGAGCATCTACTTCATAGAAATACTGCAAGTAAATTAAACAAGTATGTAGTGTGCATTAATATCTAACATGATTACATAATCTTATTTAACCTTCAGGGCAACTTTTTGAGACAGGCATCATGACTGACATTTTACCAAGGAGAAAACTGAGGTTCAGAAAGATGAAGTGATTTACCCAATTTCCCACAGCTAGTGTCAAGTCTGATTCAAACCCAGATTTGTCTGACTTTAAATTCTATACTCCAAGCCATGGGCTATGTGAGTAAATCAAATACCTAATTAAAAAATGCTTAAAATTTTTTAAGTCATTTAGCCTTTCCATTATATATGTAGGTTAACCTCATGTATGCAAATCTGATACCTTTTCTGTTAGCTCAATATCACATAAGTCCAGGCTATCCAATTCTGATTGGGTGGTGGGTGGCACAGTTCGACGACAGCACACCATTGTCACTTCTATAGGCAATTCTTTTAAGATATTCACCACGTCTTGGTGATTTTCCCCAAGTAAAGTTATGCCATTTACCTGTGAAAAAAGATATATTGTCCAAGAAACAACACTTCATAATATGAACATTCTTTTGAACACCTTTTTTATTAAATATAAATTTTACTATAGTCATTACCATAGTTTACTGTGCTCAGAACTATAGTGAGACCTGTGGAAATACCATCTAAATTTATGTGCAAGTTTAGAGTATTGTTGGAATTAGAGCTTCCAAAGCACTCAAAGAAAAACCACTAGCTTTCATTCATGTTTGATCTGCCAGTGTAGTGGTCTGGGAAACAAAAGACAATAAAAATACTTCCAAAGAATGAAAGGGACAAGGAGAAGAATATTATAAAACGTTGACATTTTATGTAATTATAAAGTAAAAAAAAATTGGACAATGACATATATTGTATGCTAGTGTGTTTTGAAAAGTGAGGGAAAATAATGTATTCAAACTTTCTTATTTATGCATTAAAAATACTGGCAGATTACAAAGAAGCAAATATGTTAGTAGTTACCTAATGAAGGGTGATGAGAACTGGATGAATGGGGACAGGAAGGAGACTCTTGGAAGCATCCTTTATCTTTGTATTCTCTGTGATTTTAAACACGTGAATGTATTACTTATTCTAAAAATTAAATAAATGTTAAACAATTTTCAGACTGTTTTTATAGTTTTCTGAACCTAAATAAAAAATGGCGTGGCATTAGGTCTAAAGCTAAATGTACACACAGATACAAAATTTCTGCTTTGGGTTGCTTTCATCTGTAGATTTTTCTCAAGTCCCCTTTGGAGGGGAAATTTAAAATGAGAATTTATTCACCACATTAAGCCTCCTACAACCTTTTCCATGTCTCGTTTAAGGAGGAGAAGGAACAGCATAGCTCCTTACTTCCAATAGCTCGTCTCCACTGAAAAGCTTCCCGCTGTGTCCAACAGGACCCTCTGGCAGAACAGATCGGATAAAATGATGTCCCACTGTTGCTTCCAGGCTTATCCCCAATCCACTGTTCTCACTAAACTTGCTCACATGGGCCACCTGAAAAGAAAAAAAAGGAACCATCACAATTTTTATATTCTTTCTTTTTATTTCTACTCATGCACACATTTTATGTTTTATGTTTACCTAAAAGTGGTCATCTTTCTCACAAAGCTTCAAAAACCATATGGTAAAAAACTGCAAAGCTTTGGGGCTTTTCCTTTGAAAGAGTACTGGTGTCTTTTGATTTCATGAACTAACAAACTGAACAGAAGCAGTGAGCTGCAAGCACCCATTACATAGGTCTCATTTGCTTCTCATAAATAGGTACAATTTTTCTCCTTGTTTCCCAAGTAGAAAAACGAGGTTCAGAAAAGTTACCATGACCAGAGTTGCACAGCTAGAAAAGGGTTTGAATCTAAACAAAGAACCTAGAACCACATTCCTGGTTTTATGCTGTATCCAGAGACAATGGTCTTTAAAAATGATCAAAGCTTAAAACAAAAGAATGAACTTCCAATTTCCTACTGTTAAATTAAATAATGAAGAATGTTAGAAAGCTGCTCGTTTTCACACAGAATCCAAAAAATATAATACTAAAATCAGAAGGTATGCCAAAGATGATCTACTTTATCCCTTTCATTTTATAGTTAAGGAAACTGAGGGATAAAAGGACTAAAAAAAAGTTCATTAAAAAGAGCTTTTTCAACTTTTAATGATAAAGTGCAGAAGTCAGTTTCAGAGGCGATATCATCTGACTTTGAAATCTAATACTGGATGAAATCCTTCTCACTCCTGAAAACCCAATTTAGACATCACTTCCTCTGAGAATGTCCCATCCAATAATGTCCATTAGTCAGTACTGTTATACTACTTCCCTTATGATTTCATTTATGCTGTATCACTACATAGCAAACAATTTGAAGTCAGATCTATGTCTTATTACCTTTATCTGACCACAGCCCATAAACAACTTAGTCCTTTTTCATTTATTGTACACTTTTGCCCTTGACAGATTACTAGGAATGCCACCAAGAAAGCATGAGCACAAAGGGTAGCTAAAAGTTCAGCCTTTGGATAAAGAAAATGTAGCACATATACACCATGGAATACTATATAGCCATAAAAAAGAATTAGTTCATGTCCTTTGCAGGGACATGGATGAAGCTAGAAGCCATCACTCTCAGCAAACTAACACAGGAACTTATGAGTGAGACCACCATATGTTCTCACTCTTAAGTGGGAGTTGAACAATTAGAACAAACGGACACAGGGAGGGGGACATTACACACCAGGGCCTGTAGCGGGGTGGGGACAAGGGGAGGGAGAGCATTAGGATAAATACCTAATGCATGCGGGTCTCAAAACCTAGATGATGGGTTGATAGGTGCAGCAAAACACCATGGCATGTGTATACCTATGTAACAAACCTGCACATTCTGCATATGTATCCTAGAACTTAAAGTAAAATTAAAAAAAAAAAGAAAAAGTTCAGTCTGAGCTCTGACGCCTATGACAAAAAGGCTAGTTAAAAGGTCTCCTTCATTATTCAGTTACCACCCAAAGAAATGCAGTCTCAGTTATGCACACCTGCCACATTAACCCTATCCCTCCATGAAAATAATTTCTGAAGTTTCATGTTAAATTAACCACTGTTAAGATGGACCTTAATGTATTTTTCCTTAAGTCAATTCAAAATGGTAGTAACAGCTATACATACTCAATCCATATTTGACTGTTAATCATTTTGAATGTTTTAAAAAAAAGATTATAGCAAGGTGCAGTGGTGCATGCCTGTAATCCCAGCAATTTGGGAGGCTGAGGCGGGCAGACTGCTGGAGTCCAGAAGTTCAAGACCAGCCTGGGCAACATGGCGAAACCCAGTCTCTACAAAAAATACAAAAATCAGTTGCGTGTGGTGCTGCATGCCTGTAGTCCAAGCTACTTGGAAGGCTGAGGTAGGAGAAGTTTGAGCTCTGGTGGTCAAGGCTGCAGTGAGCCATGACTGCACCACTGCACTCCAGCCTGGGTGACAGAGCGAGACCTTGTCTCAAAAAATGAGAAAAAAAACCTAGATGATTATGGTCACGAGGATTAAATCAAACACTAAGAACACTGCTGCTTGGCACAAAGTACTCTATAAATGCTAGTCATTAATATATGTCATCTGTTGTATCTTCTCCCTTCTAGTCCAGAGGCATACAAATTTACAAGAAATATGAAAAATTCTACCTAACATAGTATTTTATTCTTTCTTTTGAAATCCGTGAAATTTGCTGGTATGTATCTTAAGATTGATCATTTATATGAATTTTGTTAGACCTCCTTTTGGAATGGTAGATCACAATGGCTATGCTAGATATACAGGCTATTAATAAACATAAAACATTCACCACAGCATAAGAGGTATGAAAAAAAGTATGCAGAATTAACCTCTTCAGGAAGGTAAATACATAGGAGGGGAAAAGAAAGAGTAGAAAAGAGTCCTTTTACAATTTCGTTCATAAGTCATGATACATTTTGTTTTATTTTTAAATAAACTCATTCTATTTTCATTCTTTCTATAAATCATAGGTTTAAAAATCAGAAAAACCCTTCCTTGTGTCTATATTATTCATACTATTACTGGAAATATTAAAATACTGATAAAATACAAGTTTCAAAACTTCTATCCCATTTATTTCAGTTCCTTTGTTACTATATACCTTTTTCCAACCTAAATTTTTTTTATTACCTGAATCACCACATTAGGTTGTCTAAAAAAGTCCTGTACATTTGGTTCTTCTCTGGAACTCTAATGATTGCCTCTATTATTCCCTCAAACTGCCTGCTGAAATACAGTTACAAGTTGTAAATTACAGAAGGTAAGCTAACCCACCACTATTTCATAGTTAATTCCCATAATCCTTTGCCACTTTGTCAGCAGGACAGCTTCTTGTTTTCGTGCATCTTCTATTTCTTCTATCTCAGCTGACAGTAATGGATACCCTGAAATAGTCAAGGCAATTAAGTTAGTAGCAAACTACAAAAATCTCCATATCTTAACATCCTGTACCAAGGATTCTGTGATCAGATCCCATTGTATCAAATCAAATTCTTCGCCCAATATATGGGCTATTCTCATCTCCATAATTATTTTAATACTTCAATTAAGAACCCTATCATTTCTATGTTTGACACTACTCACTTTTAACAGATTTATTTTAAATCTTAACTATATTTCTATTAAAGTGTCCATGTATTATCTAATTTTTATTTAAAAGAATAAGGACTCTGAGTAGTTCCAGAATTCACTTTGTAGTCCTCTGCTAATGCTACAGTAAAAAGTGATGTCATCTTCAATGTTGTCTGTTTTATTTTCATTTAGTTCATCAGGGGGAAAAAGGACTAAGTTATTACTTCACAAAATCAAACAAATGAAATCAACAAACAATATATATAACTCCATGTACAATGAGAAAATATAAAGAAATAATAAACTAAAGCTATACATTAAAAGCCTATAATTGATATCTCAATAATTTACAAAAAGAGAAATTTTTAAAAGGAAAGAAAAACACTAAACAAATTATGTAAACAATACTGAATTTAAAATGCTTACCTAAAACAAGAAACTGGTTGAGAATTTTAAAGTCATAGTCAAAGATTTCCATATTTCATGACAGTTCCTACTCATAAGAGTTGTCTTTTTAAAATCTCTATTAGGCACTATTCTCTAAATTAAATTTCAATATCCTTTTTAGCTTTCAAATTTCAAAGTTAAAGAGTGTTAAAAAATTCAGATTTCTTATTAGTTGCCTCCTCTTTTAGTGGGAATATCCAGGAGCTTTCATTTCAGGCATATTTTGTAGATCTGTTATGCTTTAAGCGAATAAGATGATTCTGTTTTCTCCTTAAAAGACTAAACAATAAACTATAATTTCTTTTTTGGTTTGAAGACTAGCCTCCCCAAATAAGTGTTATTTTCTCAAAATTAAATTCAGTCCAGAGGTTAACAGATATAAAAGTACAGCTAGATAGAAGAAATATGTTCCAGTTTTTTGTTTGTTTATTTGCTTGTTTTTAAATTAGATGAGGGATCTTGCTATGTTGCTCAGGCTGGTCTCAAATTCCTGGTCTCAGTAACACTCCTGAGTAGCTGGGATTACACCAATAAGCCACCATGCTGAGCAATTCTAACATTATCGGGTGACTACAATTAACAAGTTATTGTATATTCTCTTTTTAAAATATTTTAATGATACATAATCATATATATTTATAGGGCATATATGATATTTTGATACATGCATACAATGTGTAATGATCAAATAAGGATAATTAGGATATCCATTTCCTCAAACATTTACTATACATTTTTTTGTGTTGGGAGCATTCCAAATCTTCTTCCTATTTTGATATATACAATAAGTTATTAATTATTGCCACCCTACTGTACTGTTGAACACTAGAACTTATTCTTTCTCTTTAACTATATTTTTGTACCCAGTAACCAATATCTCTTCATCCCATCCCTCCCCCAAACTCTTCCAAGCCTCTGGTCATTCTACTCTCTATGTCCAGAAATCAAGTTTTTAAGACCCCACTTGTAAGTGAGATCATGCAGTATGTGTCTTTCTGTGCTTGGTTTATTTCACTTAACACAATGTCCTCCAGTTTCATCCCTGTTGTTACAAAAGAAAAAATTTCATTCTTTTTGTGGCTGAATGATATCCCATTGTGTATATATACCACACTTTCTTCATCCATTGTCCTGTTGATGGGCACTTTGGTTGCTTCCGTATCTTAGCCATAGTGAACAGAATGGCAATAAACATAGGGGTACAGATATTCCTTTGCTATACTGATTTCCTTTCTTTTGGATATATACCCAGAGTAGGATTGCTGGATCATATGGTAAACTGTTTGTTTTTTGAGGAACCTCCATATTGCTCTCCCCAGTGGCTGCACTAATTTACATTACCACCAACAGCATATGAGGGTTCCCCTTTCTCCGCATCCTTGTCAGCATTCATTATTGCTTGTCTTTTGGGTAAAAGCCATTTTAACTAGGGTTAGACGATATCTCATTGTAGTTTTGACTTGCATTTCTCTGATGATCAGTGATGAACATTTTTTCATATACCTATTGATCATTTGTATGTCTTCCTTTGAGGAATGTCTATTCAGATCTTTTGTGAATTTTTAATCAGATTATTTGTTTTTCTATTGAGTTTTTTGAGCTCTTTATATATTCTGGTTATTAATCAGATGGATAGCTTGAAAATATTTCTCCCATTCTTTGGGTTGTCTGTTCACATTGTTGATTGTTACCTTCGCTGTTCAGAAAAGCTTTTTAGCTTGATGTGATCCCATTTGTCCATTTTGGCTTTGGTTGCCTGTGCTTTTAAGGTATTACATAAAAAATCTTTGCCCGACCAATCCAATGTCCTGAAGCATTTTCCTAATGTTTCCTTCAGGTCTTATATTTATATATTTAATCCGTGTGTGTGTGTGTGTGTGTGTGTGTGTGTGTGTGTTTTGGGACAGGCCTCTGTAATATACTTGGAAGTCTGTTGGTGTGATGCCTCCAGCTTTGTTCTTTTTGCTCAAGACTGCTTTGCCTATTTGGAGTCATTTGTGGGTACATGTGAATTTTAGGGTTGTTCTCTACTTCTGTAAAGAATGTCATTGGTATATTAATAGGTATGGCATTGAATATATAGATATCTTTTGGTAGTATGGATATTTTAACAATATTAATTCTTCTAGTCCATGATCATTGAATATCTTTCCATATTTTTGTGTCCTTTTCAATTTCTCTCATCAGTGTTTTGTCGGTTTCACTGCAGAAATCTTTTACTTCTTTGTTCACATTTATTCCTAGGTATTTTATTTTTCTTGCAGCTGTTGTAAATGGGATCACTTTCTAGATTTCTTTTTCGGATTATTTGCTACGGTGTATGCTACTTATTTTTTATGTTGAGTATGTATCCCGCAACTTTACTAAATTCATATCTCAGTTCTAACCATTTTTGGTGAATTCTTTAGGTTTCTAAATATAGGATCATTTTATCTGCAAATAAGGACAATTTGACTTATCTCTTTCCAATCTGGATGCCCGTTATTTCTTTGTCTTGCTTAATTGCTCCGGCAAGGACTTGCAGTACTTATGTTGAAGAAAAGGTGGTAAAAGTGAGCATCCTTGTCTTATTCCAGATCTTAGAGAAAAGGCTTTTGACTTTTCTCTGTTCAGTATATTAGCTGTGGATCTGCATATATGGCCTTGATTATTTTGGGCATGTTCTTTTAATTGCTAGTTTGTTGAAAGATTTTATCATGAAGGAATGTTGAATTTTATTGAATGCTTCTTCAGCATCTATTGAAATGATCATATGATTTTTGTTCTCTGTTCTGTCAATGTGATGTATCCCATTTACTGATTTGCATATGTTGAAACATCCTTGCATCCTTGGGATGAACGATACTTTATGATTAATGATCTTTTTAACGTGTTGTTGAATGTGGTTTGCTAGTATTTTGTTGAGGATTTTTGCAACTATGTTCATGAAGGATTTGTAGTTTTATTTTCATTGTGTGTCCTTGTCTAGTTTTAGAATCAGGGCAAGGCTGGCCCCATATAATGAGTTTGTGAGTATTCCCTCCTCTTCAATTTTTTGGAATAGTTTAGTAGAACTGGATTAGTTCTTTAAATGTTTGGTAGAATTCAGCAGTGAAGTGTCAAGTCCTGGGATTTTCTTTAATGAGAGACTTTTTATTACCAACTCAATCTTGTTACTGGTCTGTTCAGGTTTTCTATTTCTTCATGGTTTAATCTTACAATCTTGGTAGACTGTAAGTGTCCAGGAATTTATCCCTCTCTTCTAGGTTTTCTGATTTACTGGTGTGCAGTTGTCCATAATAGTCTCTAACAATCCTATGTATTTCAATAGTATCAATTATGATACCTCCTATTTGTCTCTGATTTTATTTATTTTAGGTCATCTTTTTGGCTTAGTAACTACGGCAAAAGACTTGATGACTTCGTTTACCTTTACAAAACCAACCTTCTGTTTTCTTAATCTTTTGTATTTTTGTCTCAATTTCATTTATTTCTGCTACAATTATTCTTCTTTCCTTCTGCTCCATCAGTTTGGTTTGTTCTTGCTTTTCTCAGTTTCATAATTAGTTTGTTTATTTGAAGTCTTTCCTCTTTTCTGATGTAGGTATTTGTTGTTATAAACTTCCCCCTCAGAACTGCTTTTGCTGTAGGCCATAGGTTTGGTATGCCGTGTTCCCATTTTCACTTGTCTCAAGAAATTTTTAAGTTTCCTTTTGAATTTATTGATGTATTTACTGTTCAGAAGCATAGTATTAAATTTCAATGAATTTGTAGAGTTTTCAATGTTTCTTCTGTTATTGATATCTAGTTTTATTCCATTATGGTCAGAAAAGATACTTAATATGATTTTGGCATTTTAAGATTTATAAAGACTTGTTTTGTGTCATAATATATGGTCTAGCCTGGAGTATGTTTCATATGTTGTTGAGAAAAATGTGTATTCTGCAGCTGTTGGATGGAATATTCTGTAAATGTCTATTGGGTCAATTTGGTCTACAATGAAGTCTGATGTTTTACTGTTGATTTTCTGTCTGGATAATCTGTCTACTGCTGAAAGTAGGGTGCAGAAGTCCCCTGCAATTATTATATTGCAGTAAATCTCTCCCTTCAGGTTTATTAATTTTTAAATATATTTGGGTGCTCTGATGTTGGGTGTATATATATTTACAATTGTTATACCTGCTTGCTATATTGAACTACTGATGCTTTTCTCATTATATAATAACCTTGTATTATTTTTTTACTGTGCTCAGTCTATTTTACCTGATGTAAGTATAGCTACTTCTGCTCTTCATTTTTGTTTCCATTTGCATGAAATATCTTTTTCCATTACTTCACTAGAAAGCCATGTAGCAATATTGGGGCTCCTTTGAATGTGGTGTTTCTTTTCTCTTGATGCTTTCAGTTTTCTTTTTTATTTTGCTAGTCTGATTATGATGTGCCTTGGAGATTTCCTCTTTGTATTGAATATATTTGGTTACCCCTAAGCCTGTAGCTGGATGGTGTTGTCTTTCTCCAGATTTGAGAAATTTTCAGTTACTATTTCCTTAAATGTGCTTTCTAGGCCTTTTTCTCTCTGGTCTCCTTCAGGAATTCCTATTACACAGAGGTTAGTTCACTTGATGGTATCCCACAATTCTCATAGGTCTCCTTCACTCTTTTAAATTATTTTGTCTTTCTGCTCCTCTGATAGGGTTATTTCATATGGTCTCTCTCCAAGCTCACTAAGTTTCTCTGTTTGATCAAATTTGCTTCAATAAAACTTTCTAATGAGATTTTGGCTTACTGTATTATTTATTTCTAAGGTTTATATCTTTTATTTATAAAAGATAAAAATAAAAGATACAAAGATAAAAATAAAAGATACAGTGAAATAAAAGATACAAAGATAAAAATAGAAGATACAAAGAAATAATTCTTTATCAAATTTCTCATTGTGATCCTGGATTTTTTTAAATTTCATTTTGTTTTCTACCCATATTTTCCTGTGATTCCCTGAACCTCTTTAGCAGGATTATTCTGAATTTTCTGTACAACATTTCATAGATCTTCAATTCTTCTGGGTCCACTGCTGGAGCTCTGTTAGTTTCTTTTGGTGGTATTCTACTTCTCCATGTTTTCACAATCCTTGTATTTTTACACTGATGATGGTTCATTTGAGGAGCTGGCTACCTCTTCCAGTTTTTGCAAGTGCTCTTTGGTGGTGTCAGAGCTTTACTACTTGGTATCAGATCTCAAATGCTGGGCTGTTGTTTTTTCCCATTCTGGGGAGGATTTATATGAGTACTGGAACTAAAACACTTCCCTGGAACTAACTCCTTGATGTGCTATTATTTCCTGTCTAGGGAAGGCTTACAGCGAGCACCGAAAGTTAAACATTGCCCTAGAATTGTATTGTTGCCCTGCTATGGGTCCCCGGTCTGGGGAAGATTTAAGCTGGCACCAAAACTTAACCCCAACTTTTCAATTGTTTCTAGGCCAGGAGACGGCTCCATGAGAGCACCAGGATTTTGTGGAAAATCCAATTAAAGACAGCATCTTCCCACAGATTGTACCCCAGCAGCAACATGGAACCAGCCAGTCTCTTCAACATGGCGTACCCACTTATCAGAGTGCAGAATACCTGCCAAAATGCATGCCAGTCACTGTGATCAGTGCCTCTGTCTTTGTTCCCAACTCACCCCAAGTGCTTTAGCCCTCCCAGAACTCCCAGTGGTTCACAGGCAAGGGACCTAGGTGGATTTCCAGTGAAAGATTACCAGACTAGTGGAGAGACTGAATGTCTAACTCCAATTTCCTCCTCTCATCTTGGGAACTGTGGGTCTAAAGCAATTCTCTTTGAGCGGCATTATGCCAGCTTGAGGAAGGGGGCAGCTCAGCCTAAAATTACCATTTATCTTATCAGTCATGGCTTCTCTCAATTCCGTAGGCCTAAGAAGTTTCTCTGCTTCTCCCTCTAGTTCTGGTGAACTCAGGGTTGAACTCTGGTGAACTCTGGTGAACCCAGGGTGGTATTTTTGTCTTTGATAGTTTCTAGTTGTATGTATGTAGGAAGAAGGATGTGGGAGGAATCTTCTAATCTGTCATCTTGTGATATCACTCTTCAATTTACTGTATATTTTCAAATAGCCAGAGGAGCAGGATGTTGCATTGAGTGTTCCCAACACAAAGAAAAAATAAATCTATGAGGTGATAGATATGCTAATTACTCTGATTTGATCATTATATACTATATACATGTATGGAAATATCAGACTGTACCCCAAACATATGTACAATTATTATAGGTCAACTAAAAATAATAAAAGCAAATAAATTCAGTACAGAGGGAAATAACTATGCAAGGATGAACACAGATTACAGGGAAGCTTTGAACTGATTCTGCAAGAGAAACAGGAGAGTGTTCAGAGTCCTATCTCTTTCCACACTTTCTAAGCCTGCTGTGTTTACACAGCTAGGCAGTGATTTAAGCAGGTGAGATTATGAATGGAGAAAGTAGGGAATCATGCTGCTGATAAAAATAGTCTGTAATTCATATTCAGCCAACCTTCAGCAGAACAACTCTACATTCTTACCCTCTCACAATTGCCCCAAGACTGGATTTCAGGCATATATTTAAAAATCATAAAGTCTAAACCTCTGATCTGGCTGGGAAGTCAAATGACTCGTCCAGGCTTGCATGACGTGTAAAATACCTGTGGAAGAGGCAATAATATCTTATCCCTTTTCTGAGGACTGGTACTAGGACAAATGCATTAAAATCACTTAGAAGTCTGTGCTTTATTTTGTTTTAAAAAGATTCTGGGATTCCTGATTCTAGGTCTATAGTCACCCCCATGTATCCTGCCACAAACACACACACACATACACACACACACACACACACACAGAGAGAGAGAGATTTCTCATTAGCTACCTTCACCAAAGCAAAATAGATGGTTCTGCACCTTGGTGATAACTCCCACACCCATGCCCCCTTAATATCGCAAGTATCATGCTCTAAACATTTTTATCCTTTCCTACAATTCTTGATATTCACTTTAGCCTAAATAATTTATTTACTTATTAGTGTAAAAATGGCAGAATGTTATTAGTACATGTGAATTCTACAGATCTAACTTCTGGAATATCTCTGCAAACATAAATATCCCTTTAAAATAGTAAAGCTCATTCAAAATTTTCAGCAGAAAATCCAATAATGAAGGAACAGATATGTTAAAGAACAACAAAGCTTTGGTGTAATTATATAGCAAAAAGAATTCACACGAAGGGAGGGAGATCAGTCTTGTATTCTGTTCAGTGGGTTTAAGTTATCAAGTACCTAAAGCAATCTGAAAGGTAAAAGAAGCACACAGCACACAGAATAAAAAGAGGAGAGCAACATTCTGGCAAAACTATGTATTAAAATAATGCTACTGGCCAGGTGTGGTGGCTCACGCCTGTAATCCCACCACTTTGGGAGGCCAAGGTGGGTAGATCATTTGAGGTCAGGAGTTTGAGATCAGCCTGGCCAACACGGCAAAACCTGTCTCTAATACAAATAATAATAATAATAATGCTACTCTAAATTTTTAAAAATAGCTTGATGGGTCCTATGTTTATAGTGAGAGAATTCGCAGAAGGTGTGATAATTTCTCTGCAATTACCTTCCAAACCAACTTCCCAATATTAAATCTTGGAACCCCTGAAAAATTAAGAAGTGAGAAAAAAGCCTCCCAAAATTGAACAGTCTCATTCCCAAGAGCTTATATGTTAATGATTCTCCTGTGTTTATTTTTAAATACTTTATAATTTTATAACTGTTAGTTTATGTTGGCTGTATACAGACAAAGAGATTAAATTAGAACCACATATATAGCCAGTTAATTCCTAAGGAGTTCTAGTCAAAAAAATATGGAAGTAAGAACAGACTGACTCAGCAAGAAAGTGTAAGTGAACAATAAATGAAAGAATAATTTAGCTATAAATGGAATGTTTTAATCTGTAAGACCACTTAGTCACATTTATAAATAGGGATTTACAAACATCACTTTTTGAAATTTTTTTTAGTAACTTACAATGTATCCATAGAGGCTTAATCACATTTGTAAAAATCATTTCTAAAAAAGAAAAATAATGAAGTACAAAAGTTGGCTCTAGGTGTTTACCTTCTTCTTCAATTGGTAATATGTTGGTGTTTCTCCTCGAAGATAAAGAATCCTCATCTTTTTCATAATTTTCTTAAAGATAAAAATATTTTAGTAATTTTATCTTTAGTATAATCAAGCACTTGAATTTTTCTAAACCCAGTATATTTATTTGAACTCCTACATGAGAGTCTGTTTTTTAGAGATAAACTTCTTAATAACTATATGTACTTAAAGGCAAGTTCTGTTAGTGGAAAAGAAGTAATACATTTCTCCTGTGATTTGCTCCACTGTTTCTTGATAGTGCAATATGTATAAATGGCATAAATATCAGAATGGTCCACAATTTTAGAAATGAAACAGCCAAAAGCCTTTTCAGCCAAAAGCCTGATTTCTACCAATAAATCACTGAGCTACATAGGGGTTTCAGTAATTTGCAGACATATTCATGTACAAACAGCTTATGAATGACATTTCTAAATGTGGAAGTAAAGTCAATTCCTTCAAGGAAAGGCTGGGCATTTAGAATTATTATGAAGGTCACATAAATAATCCAGGTGGACGAGCACTCTCCTAAAGTGAGAACATTGCAATGACATCCAAGAGTAAGGCAGAAACAGAAAGGTAGATGACTGCCTGTTTCCAACTGAGAAATGGTGACAATGAATAAGACAGAAAGAAATCTGCTCTATTCAGCAGCCTACTCTATAGTTTATAGACACATTGCTGGTCCCGATTAATCCTGACTTTATTAAACTTCCTTTCTTGCCTTGGTTTATAATGAATAGTTGAGGGTAAAAAGCATTCTGAATAATTTAAAACCATTCTGAAATAGTAAGTTACTTTGGAATTTAAAAAAAATTGGAGACAATATAAACGTCTAACTAAAAACCAGATTAACCTAGGATTACCTTTGATTATGCTGGCATTAACAGGGGACAAATCTGCATCTTTTGTGACGTCTTCCCTTGACATGAGCTCGGCTTCCTGCTTCATTCCTCTCCTCATTAGTGTCAGGAGCACCGTTTGTCCTGTGTGTCGCAATACCTCTACTGCTTGTTGATTAGTAAAACCCTGAAGATTTGTGCCATCTACCTGGGATTAAAAAAAAGCATGTTATGTGTTAAATAAATGGATATTTGTATTACCAATTCACAAAATGTGTATGTATAGTTTATTAGTGTGAAAAGAATGGGGAATAAGTATTCCTCTCATTAGGGAATGGACAGGAAGACCCTCATATCTCTTTGGGAACCAGTATTAACAGGGATGCACTAGAATCACTTGAGAGGGTTCTGTTTATTTTAATATAGATTCTGAGGTACCATATTCAGAAACTGAGTCACTAGTTCTAGGGTAGGACACAGGCTTCTACACCATTTTTTTTTCCTTTTTGTTGAGACAGGGTCTCACTCTATTGCCCAGCCTGGAGTGCAGTGGCGCAATCATGGCTTCCTTCAATCTTAACCTCCTAGGCTCAAGCGATCCTCCCACCACATCTTCCCAAGTAGCTGGGATCACATGTACACACCACCACACCTGGCTTTTTTTTTTTTTTTCTTTGAGACGGAGTCTCACTCTGTCACCAGGCTGGAATGCAGTGGTGCAATCTCAGCTCACTGCAACCTCCACCTCCCAGGTTCAAGTGATTCTCCTGCCTCAGTCTCCCGAGTAGCTGAGACTACAGGTGCACGCCACCATGCCCAGCTAATTTTTGTATTTTCAGTAGAGATGGGGTTTCACCATGTTGGCCAGGAAGGTCTCGATCTCCTGACCTCGTGATCTGCCTGCCTTGGCCTCCCAAAGTGCTAAGATTACAGGCATGAGCCATCGCGCCTGGCATACTTTTTAAAAATTTTTGTAGAGATGGAGTCTCCCTATGTTGCCCAGGCTAGTCGTGAACTCCAGGGCTCAAGGGATCCTCCCACCTCAGCCTTCCAAAATGGTGGGTTTACAGATGTGGGCCACTGTGCCCTAATCTACTTCTTTTTAAATATGCTTTTATATTCCTCAGGTGATCTCAATGCACAGTTAAGTCTGGAAACCAAACTATGCAGGATTAAAAGGAATAGAAGACAGTGATGAATGTGCTTATCAAGTGCACTGATGTATCACAAGGTCATATTTATAATGCCTTTCAAAAAAGAAAGAAAAAAAGTGTCTTTTTATTTGTCTTTTCAAAAAAATAAATACATTTGATTTTCCCCTTTTCACAAATGACAAAACATTCAAAAATGTCCCTGTGATCTTTCCAAAATATAGATATTATCGTATCTCCCCAACCCTCCCTTCTACAGATAACTCCCTAGGACAATGCTCCAAATTCTCAACGTGGCTTAGAACGGCCTGTGTCAACTGCCCCCATCTCCCACCAGCCCCAACCTCATCTCTCATGATGCAGTCCGTTACTCTCTGCCCCTCAGCCACAGAGGGCTCACTTTCATTCCTCTGACTCGCAGTGCTCCCTTCAGCCATGGAGTCTCTGCAATTTACCTCAGCCTGGACTCTCTGGATAGCCCACTCTAGACCATGCTCTTTCTCAAGAGCTTACTTAGAGAACACTTATAATTGCTTTATATCTCAGTTCAATAGTTGTTTTCATAATAAACTATCTTGATGTCTTTGACTGCAATCAAAGCCCTCTTTTACACATTCTTCCTCATAGCAGTTTTCAGAATTTTAATTTTACAATTTCTGCCATTATGCGGTTTATGACTATATGCTCCAAGGACAGGCTCTGTATTATTTTTGCTTACAGTAGTGTCACCAAAACATGGTGCTGTCCATACTATAGATATTAAAATATAGAGCCATTGGCTCATAGGTCAAAAACTTATTTGTAAAGTAAATTATATTTTGAGGAAGATAAATTTTAACATGTTGTTCAATTTATAAAATCACAGTAAAAACAATTTGAAAAATCAGAGCAATAAATTTAATGCTGAAATTCAAAGTCATTGATATTCCTTAGAATTGCAAAATGACTATAAAATGACTGTACATGTAATGCTTTTCCAAGTATAGTGGGGCCATATTAGGCATTCAAATGTTTACTAAAGTAGAAAAGATCTGGATTTTATAATCTAAATCTTATAATCCAGATCTTTACTAACTTAGTAAATATGTGAAAATCATAAGATCTAGATCAAGGCTGGGCACAGTGGCTAATGCCTAGTAATCGCAGCACTTTGGGAGGCTGAGGCAGAAGGATTTCTTGAGCCCAACAGTTTGAGGCCAGCCTGGGCAACATGCTGAAACCCTGTCTCTATAAAAAATAGAATAATTAGCCAGGCGTACTGGCACATGCTTGTAATCCCAAATACTTAGGAGGCTGAGTTGGGAGGATCACTTGAGCCCAGAAGGTTCAAAAGGCTGCAGTGAGTCATGCTCATGCCAGTGCATTCCAGTCTGGGCATCCGAGTAATATTTTTTTATATTTTATTTTATATTTATATTTTACATTTATAAAAAAAAAAGAACGAGATCAGTTGTCTCCAAGATGGAGTACCCTTACTGCAAAGGTTTCTGAAAGAATGTAATAAAACTTCTAATTAAACATTTTAAAAACTCATTTGCTTTGTAAATATGTGTATATGTGGATGTGTATATATATAATTATGTATATGTACACATAGGTAAATACCATATAATGTTTGTTAAGTATATATACGATATATATAATATATATAACAATATATATGAATACATAGTGAGGAGGAAAGAGGGAAAATGAGTAGTTAGCTATTTTTACTAGAGGAAATATTCAATCAAAAATCCAGAAACCTCTGATCTAGTTGAAAATCTCATACTCTGTCAGTTCCTTAAACCTTCTACGATACTTCTGAGCTGGATGGTAACTTGAACATAAGTATCTGGCTCTGTTCTTTCTCCCTACCTCCACCCTGCTGATTACCTGTTACAAAAACTAACAAAACAGAACAGAGAAAATACTGCAACAAAACTGGAAACCAAAGAAGCACCAAAGTCCTTAGACCAGCAACCTGGAGGAATTTCTACTAGAAATAGTCTGTGCATGGCCAGATCAAAGGCAGGCCAACTGAATCTCTGTATGTGTGGGAATAGCCTGTCTGGCAAGAAGAAACTTCAGCAACAAACAAACAACACCCTCTCATTAAATGAGGCAGTCAGATGGTATATGTGGATCCTAATCAGTAACTCCAAGAAACACACCAAGTACTAAAGGCCATACTAAGCTGGGTTCCAAGTAGTAGCACAGAATTACTTTATTTGTAATAAAAATTACCTTATCCACACATGTGTGCACACAAGCACACGCACAACTCCAACTAACTCCTGGCTATCACAGCAAACACAGAAAACAAAAACAGAGGCAAAGTCTCCCAGTGTGATCCTCTACCACTGGTTTCCTCTTCATTTTGTTAATCTACAAATGAATCAAATGAAGCTACAGGAAATTTAAACTTTCCCCTTCCCTGTCACTTTGTCAATTGCTAAATCATCTGGGAAAAAAAACATACAATCTGCAGCAGAACTCATCTCAACTTCTATCTGTACAAGCCCAGTTATTTTTGAGGACGACCAAGGGTCATGGGATGTGAAATAAGATATCACAGTCCAAAAGCAGGTTGTACATTGAAGATCGGTGCATGTATCTTCCTATGAAGTTGTTATTGCAGTGAACAGGAAAAAAGATATTTCCTGTAACTTACTATCAAAGTAATTCACATTTCCTTGTATTTATGGAAGCAGGAATTACAGTTACAAGAAGACACACGTATCTACGCAACAAAAAAAAAAAAAGAAAAAGAAAAAGAAACTTACAATGATGGCAGTCAACAAGATTTTAAGTACTGCGAAAACAAAGTCAGCACATGGAAGACCAGGTCATGTAATTTTCCCGTATCTCAGAGGAAAAGAATAAACAGATAAAAAATGATCAGAAACAAGGCTGGAGACACATAGGCTGATATAGGAAATTCAACACACTAATAAAAGAAATTATAAGAAGAAGATGATAAATGAGGGGGAAAAAATCAAAGAAATGATCAGGGAGAAGGGAAACTTACCCAAATCTACAGATCAAAGAGGCACATGAAAAATCAGAAAATGATGAGAAATAAATAAATAAATAAAACCTCACACCTGAATGTATCCTGATAAAATTCTTATATTTCAAAGATAAAAAGAAAAAAGATCTACCAGCCTCTAGGCAGCAAAGAGAGAGACTAGGTTATCTGTACAATTGTGGTAAAGAAATTACAAACCAAGAATCTTATACTTAGTGTGATGTATGAGAAAACAGAAATTGTGTGATGTATGAGAAAACAGAAATTGTGCTTGAGATGCTATGATTATTAATATCCTATATCAAAGCAAGTTGTAAAAAGGGCCACCATGCAGAAATTTAAACTGGGTGGTAAAGAACTACAATTCAGGGCATAAAAGAGCTGAGTGTTGTTAAATGTTAAGAAAAACTTAAGAGGAAGATTTTTTTTTAAGAGGAAAGAATGCTATACCTACTCAGGTATTTCCCCCTTGACTTCAAGTCCAAAGTCACCTGCAGAAGGGGCAATGCAGTAGATTGTGTCTAATGCCACCAGGAGGACAAGGAAGAGGCTGTTTAGCTGCTTTGACAGTGAAGCCAGAGGAAATTTCTGTTATGTTGGGACCTGCTCACCTCCCTAGCTTTGTCTGGGCATAGACCAGGGGAGGACCACACACAGGAGTGAGCCAGGCTCAAGTCTCTAGGTAAGCCATCAGTTCGTAGTGGGCTTCTAATATTCCAGGGGGTTCATTTGAAATTAGACTATTATTTAGTATGGGAAAAATTTACTAATTTGTAACTGTGTCCGATTATTTTGATTGGCCACAGGATAACTTATTCGATAAGAATACCCTAAGACATGAAGACTTGCCTAGGATTTCTTCTAGGGGAAAGGGAAGAACCTTCCCCATTAAAAATTAAAACGGGCAGTTGATGACAAAATTTTTTAAGTTAAGATTATACCTAATAAATCCTCTTTGCCCAACATAGTTGTTATCCCCAGCCAAAGAGTCAAAATATAAGAAGTCAACAGAAGAAGTTCTCAGAAACAAAAAGTTTAGAAAGTCCACTAACACCTTCTCTTCCTGAAAGTTTACTCAAAACACTCTAGCCAAATGCGAGATTAATTAGATTTAAAATTCAGTAAGAAAACTGTAGTATACAAGATCCACTGCTGAGCAACAAAATAAGTAAAATTCAAATCTAAATAATAGTATTACAGCAACAAAACAGAATTTAAATGTTTCATGTCCTTAAAAGAAATATAAGGTAGTATGTAATAATCTGTCTGTAACAACAAACTGTAAACAATGTAACTATCCATGATTAAGCCGGCCTCAATATATCACAACAGACCTACATGTGCTTACATAACTACCTCTCCCAGGTAAATTTTTAAGTAAAATAAAAAGGTATAGAAAAATATAATATGATGCTATTTAAATATAAATATATAGAATTTTTCTAAATTTTAAACCATAAACTAGTGGTTTCTATGAGAAAGCTTTTTAACCATGTTCAAATTTTATATTCTTTAAACCTTAAAGACAAAAATTAATCTAAAATAAATGAACTTGCTATTTACTCTCACACTAATAAAGGAAAAAAAACAGCAAAAATCTCCACGTTGGGGCTCCATGAATATTCATAAAATACATAGAACTTTAGGCTCTTTTTATCTGCAAAACATTTGTATTGTTCAATTCTATTAAAAGTGAAGTTTTACTAAGAAAAATCTAATGTGTACGATTTTAATAACAATAAACTAAAAGTATGTTTAAAAATGCATTTTTTTTCTTTATCTTCTGAACTTGATGACTTGGATTTCAAAATGGATTCCTTACTCAAACGTCAGAGAATAATACTAGCACAGAAGAAATTGCTATAATGGAACAGTCATGAACTTTTAAACCTAGACTTCTGTTCAAATGTCTTAGTTATCTTCATCTGTAACATGGAAATAAGAAGATCTATTTTCCAAGAATTATACCACATGGCACTTTGTAATGGGAAAATACTCAGAAGCTGGTATTATTATTAAAAGAGTAAAGAAGTGAGTAATAAACATAAAAATCTCCAAGGCTTTCGTGGGAGAGGTTTCTCTTCAATATAATCACACCCATGCTATATATAAGCCAAAGTCACTGAAGCCTAAGAGGTCCTGGTTAGCTCTGGTTCCACTTTATCACAAGAGAGTCAAGAAATCAGTTCAGAACCCATGGTACCACAGAGAAGAGTGCAGTAGAACTAGGTAGTATAATGGCAGCAAATTGCCTATGCGCTGTCTCATGAAAAGAAGAGATCCAGGCAGGGTGCGGTGGCTCATACCTGTAATCACAGCACTTTGGGAGGCAGAGGCGAGAGGATCTGTCAAGCCCAGGAGTTCAAGACCACCTGGCCAAGATTAAAATTAAAAAAAAGAAGAGAGCCAACATCCTCATAATGTGCACTGCAGACACCACAATTAACAGGAACAATTACAGGGGAGAAATACTCGTTGCAACAACTTACAAAATCTGGCCCCTGAGTATACTCAACCCAGCTTGCCAGGGCCTCCTCCAACATATCCTATACGTATAGAGAACTTCAATCTATGAACACAGTCACAGAAAATCAAAGGCAACATGTGATACTTTTCCTTATTTATATGCTTATTTAATAATTTTTTATCAATTATAATTTCCTACTGCTTTTAGCATAGATATTGAATATCAAACTAAAAAGAATGAGTGTATGTTTTCATCTAATGACAAGTTTGGTCAACTTTTGAAAACACAACAGGATCCTTTTGTCAAATAATCAAGTTATTAACAGAATATCAACATATGAAATGGGAAAAATAGAAATTCAGTCTATTCCTTGTCACTGTAATGCCTATAGTGAAACCCTGTGGATGTAGGAGTCCACAGAACACAATGTGTAAAACAAGAACCTTGTAACAAAATATTTTTAAGTTACAAAATAACACTTCATCAAAATAGTAAGAAATAATTTCTTAATCTCATCACTTCAACAACCACAAAATAAAAACAGATTATACTTCTAATAGCTGCTGTCCAAACAAAAATCAAACAAACAGACAAAGACTGCAGTTGTGAAAATGCAACTAAATGTGAAGAACATTGCTGCAAATATCTCAAAAGTCCACAAGATGGTGATATTTAGTAAAAAATTAATACATGATCAAAAGCATTGCATGATATTCTTCAGGATTTTAAAATGTTTGTATCTTTGTAGTAAAAGAATGTTTGCTAAAAATTACAAATCAGAATACTGATGAGAGTGAAGTCAAGTGATTTTATTGAAAGCAAGAAAACATTTCAGAGAAAAGATTCTTCCACCTTTGCATCAACAATTTCCTTCATCACTGACCTTGCCTAAGAGGAATTATATTTGAGATTCCACTTGTACAAGAATGAAGATAATGACAAATTTAGAGGGAAGTTATCATGAGGCCCTTCAAATATGTAATCATTTTAGACTCTCTAAATAATTAATATCGGCTTAATTATTAAACTGCTAACAGGTATTTTCAATAAAACACTCATTTGATTTTCCTGAACATCACACAAGAGAATTTTCCTTATCCCAACTTTGTAAGTGAAGAAACTGAATCAGGAAGTTTGATATGTAGTAAAATACAGAATTATAAGATTCAGCAATTCCCCTCCTAAGTATACACCCAAGAAAAATGAAAACATATACCTACTTAAAAGCTTGTACATGAACGTTCACAGCAGCATTATTCATAATAGCCAAAAAGTAGAAACAATCCAAATGTCCATCAATTGATGAATGGGTAAAAAAAAATATGGTATATCCATATAAAGGAATATTATTCAGCAATAAAGGGAAATGAAGACTGATACATGCTACAACACAGATGAAACTTGAAAGCATTATGCTAAGTGAAAAGAGTCAGTCACAAAGAACCATGTCTTGTATGATTCCATTCACATGAAATATCCAGAATAGGCAAATCCATAGAGACAGGAAGTAGACTGGTGGTTGCCTAGAACTGGGAGAATGGGGGAGAAAGTGAATGCTAAGGGGTACTGAAAATGTTTTTAGGGTACTGAAAATGTTTTACAATTCATCGTGGTAATGAATGCACAACTCTGAATATACTAAAAGCTATTGTACTGTACATTTTAAATGGGTGAATTGTATGGTATCTGAATTATATTTCAATCAAGTTGATTTTTTAAAAAGCTTTCTAATTGATTAATATAGATAACAGGAGAAAAAAGAGTAAATTCGCTATGCTTTCAATTTGTAATTCAGCATCAGATATGGATTTAGACTCCGTAACTATTCCTTCTCTCTTTCACTTTCCCCCAAAACAAAAAAAAATGTACAGTAATTCATTTACATTGTATGGTAAAATGAAGATACATAGAGAAAGCTCATTTCAGGTATAGGCAGATGAGGTGGCAAGCATAATTTGATCTTTAGTATAGATTTGAAGAGATGAACAGGTGTAGGCAGGAGTTTCACAGAACTAAACCCAAGAAGACTCATGGAGCTACAATGTGGACTTAAAGGGAGAGATAAAGGATTCCTTTATTTTTTAAAATAGTGGTAGGAAAACACACAATATTTACCATCTTACCCATTTTGAATAGTACAATTCAGTAGTGTTAAGTATATTCACATTATTATGCAACAGGTCTCCAGAATTTTTTCATCTTGCAGAACTGCAGAAGTATACCCATTGAACAACTCCTCATTTATCCCTCTTCCCAGTCCCTGGGAGCCACTATTCTAGTTTCTGTTTCTGTAAGTCTATTTTAGATACTTCATGTAAGTGAAATCCTACTGTATTTGCCTTTTTGTGACTTATTTCACTTAGCATAATGTCCTCAAGGTTTTTCAGTGTTGAAGCATGTGATAAAACTTCCTTCTTTTTAAAGACTGAATAACATTCTATTGGAGATATATATATATATCACATTTTGTTTATCCATTCATAGATATTTGGGTTGCTTCCATGTCATGGTGATTGTGAATAATATTGCTATGAACAAGGACTCCTCTATCTTAATATCCTACTTTCTCACTATTATTAAGCATAAACAAATACCTATTAAGATATATCAGCATTCCCTCAAGATGTCTTTCAAAGAATATGAATATATGTTTGGAAGAATAAGGACCTCACAATTACAAAAGTTTAGTAAACACTAAGGTAAAACAGATAAACAGGTTTCTCTATTGCAGGACTCTCGTGTGTGTGTGTGTGTGTGTGTGTGTCTTTTTTTAGAGACAAGATCTCATTCTGTTGGCCAGGCTGGAGTGCAATGGTGCAATCATAGCTCACTACAGCCTTGAACTCCTAGACTCAAGGAATCCTCCCGCCTTGGCTTCCCAAGTAGCTGGGACTATAGGCAGACACCATCGTTCTCAGCAATTTTTTTTTTTTTTTCAGAGATAGGATCTGCCTGTGTTGGGATTACAGGGCATGAGCCACCAGCTCATTGAAGACACCCAGTTGTCTTCAATTTTTCCATGTGCACTGTGAATTCATAGGAGACTATACTATAGGCGGTTTTCCCCTAAACTTATTTGATCAGGCAGTTTTGGTGCAGGGTCTCTTGAATTTCTGTTTCAGGCTGCAGTCTGGGGAGTCCAGTATCAACTGAACACTGAAATTAAAGTTGGACTCTTTTGTACACTGCCTTGAATAGCCATATGTTTAAAACACATTGATGTTAGAATGATAACAATGATAGCTTGATCTAATTAAAAGAAGCTAGATTTTTTTTCCATTCTTATATACCCTTAGGGCTGAAAGGAGCCCCGGCCATAAAGCCAACAAGAACAGTATCATTTTGCTGATTAAAAAAAAAAATGCAGGCATCCCTAATTCATATTGCAGTACTCTAAAGGTACTGGACATCTGGTCTCTACCTCTGGAGTATCTGCAAGGAAAGTATAATAAGTGTAATATTAATATAATAACTTCATTACAACCAGAAATTAGATATATCAGGAATTATTCAAGAAAGAAGTCTCCCCTTCTGAACTGAGACTAGTAAAGCTTATATCCAATGCCCTTATTTTACTTCCACAAAATAATAAAAAGGGTAATTGTAAAAAGAGCCTCAAGTCACCTAAAAAGCTTAAGCTTTTTTTAGTACAGAGGTATTTTTTTAGTAGAGAGTTAACTGTAGCTCTCAAAACTAAGTAAACTAGGAGAATGCAACTCTCAACTATGAAAATTAACAAAGGTATTGTTAAATGTGTAACTTACTGCTATAATTTGGTCCCCAATTTGGATTCTGCCATCATGCTCAACAGCACTGCTTTTTGTAATGCTCTTTACAAAGATTCCTGAAGGTTCTAAGATTAGAAATAGGTTATTTTTCACAATTTTCAAAGCACATTCAAAGAATATCCATCTTCAATTCTCCAAATATAAAGCTCTAATTTAGAATAAATATGTATCATCTAGTAGAAACAGAGGCTAAGGAATAAAATAATTGTTTTGTCTGTCTTAAATACAATATAAGAGTCGCCTACACTAAATTATTCCTAAGGAAGTTTTCAACCAGTTTATCCAACAATGTGAAACATGTAATATCAACTCAATATTCTGTAAGAGATATCAGAGGTAACTGCCAAGTTTAAAAGAATATTTAATGTTTAAAATTACCCAATTTTTTATCTCCAATGTAACCAGCAATGGTAATTCCTAATCCTTGGACATTTTTAGTGAGTTCTACATCAAATGTCTCACTTTCTTCACCTTTCTGAGTAGAAGCATCAACCTAAAATAAAATCAATAAATATACAGTGAAATAAATATGTAAAAAGAAAGCCAGGGGCCTACTTTAATTCTCTAGCAGAGAATTATAATAGAGATGATACCTTTAATCCTGAACACAGGGATAGGCATCATCATATTTTTTCTCAGAAAGGGATGTTAGGAATAAGATTGAACCTTCCCTTATCAGAGAATACATTATTGTTTGCGTATACTAAATTTTAAATCAAACCGTTTTTTTTTTAGCAAACTCTATTTTCAGAGATGGCTCATCTTAATTTCTGAAGAAGTTAGGATGCAGTATAGCTGAAAAACTAATGTTATGAATTCAGATCAACAAGTTAAATCTAGCTTTGCCACTTAATCTAGAAAGAAAATATCACTTTTGTCAACTGTCTATCAGGAAAAGAATAACAACAACTAGACAAGCTACCATTTATTGAGCAGTTTGTGTGTAACTCAGAATTAAGACTTTACATGTCTTAAATCCATTATTCCTCATAATTCCTCATAATTCAGCATCCTGAATGATAGCTGAAAGTGGGTTTCTCAGATGTCAGCCTTCTCTAATAGAATTGTTACTAATTCTATGTTGGACAGAAGAGCAAGTCTCCCTAAAATTAAGCACTAGTTAATTGGTACAATATATCATCGATAAGCTATTGGTACTATGTATTAGTATGGTGTCAGCAGATGCTACAGAGAACTGTAGGAAGGGCACAACAAAATCAAAGCTATAGAGTCTAATGGACAGTCAGGTTGGGGCTAGCTGATGTTTTCTAATTTCTTTAAACAAACTCTGACAGTCCACTTAAATGAGATATAATTTTACAGTAAAGTTTGATTTATTTTTTTCATTGCACATAATTATCTGTGCAAACTTAGCAAAAGTTTAAAGTTTAGATAATTACAAGAAAATGACAGGATGAAATCTGCTTCAATTGAAACAAATGTGTTTTCTATTTTTAATAAGACTTATGCGAGTGCTATTTTAGAGAGTGGCAATTTGACTATCGAATGGTTTTAAAAGGGGCACAAGCTTCAGAAATGATGATATGCACAGAACAGATATTTTTCTAAGCTTTCAATTATATCAAGTGGTTTTCGGTATTGCATTCATTTATATATCGCTGAATAAAATGTTTTGTTTACCACAAAAGAATGCCATTTAAACACTTTCATAAACAAGCTTTCTTTACTTCTTTCTCTTTGCAAAAAATAGCAACCAAATTCAATTCCTAAAAACAACAGAATCATGGAAATTACAAGTGTTCTAATAAAGTTTTAAAGGGCTTGTGGAGGAGGTTAGGATATTAAAAAAGAATTTGTAGCAACTGCTTAGAAAAAACTTCAATAGAACAAAACAGATTTTTTTACATCTATGGGAAAAGAATATAGGACTTGTATTTACTATAAGGCTTACCTAGAAACTGGGTGTAATTCTCTTCTTAAATATTTAAGAGATTTCTGGATAAATTATTTTGTTAATATTTATCTTCTGTAGTCTGGTGACCTATAAATCTGCTGATATACCCACTGCTTTCCAATAATTTCAAAATTTTCTAGCTTTTTCCATATCAAGTTAAGGACAAGGATGGAATACTATGCATATGAATAGAGCTTTTGTTATAACACCAAAAGAATAACTTTTGTTTAAAAGTATATAACTGGGTCAGAATAATGACTACTTATTACAAATCTGATAATAGTTCTAAGACATACTTTAAAACAATAACACTAAAAGGTTTCAGTAAGCCTTTTTCATGCCCACCAAGCCTGCCCTCACTCCTCAACCTCCACACATTCAAAACAAAAACAAAAATATTAATGGAAGGTTGATGAAAGAGAATGATTAGAACTATGACCCACCTTACAGAGAGTCTTCTAACTGAGAAAAAGACAGAATTAAACATTTTAGATATCAGTACCAAATAATTTTTAAACTTTTATCCATACTTTTAAACATTATCCTCACAAATGTGCTGCTTACATAAAAATGTAAAATAATCTAGCATTTTTAAACAACCTGTTTTTCATTTTACACATTATTCCTGATTAATAAAATATTATTAGTGCTAAAGCATCCCTACATTTGAATTTCATTACATTATTTAGCACTAATATATGAACATTAGTAAGTCTAGTTTCTAAATAAACATCACTGTCGTCATCTAAGTGCTATTTCTCTGACTTTCACATTAACTATTCTTAACTACTTACCCGCAACTCTGGAGTTGAAGTTGGGGATGAGGAGAGGGTGATGCCCAAAGCAGTGGGTGCTGTATGTTCTTCTATGGCACCTCTTGCAATCATCAACTTAACTCTATTTCCACATTGCCTAAGGACTTGTGCTACTTGCTCACTGCTCATTCCTGCTAGATCTGTGTCACCAATCTTTAGAATGTGGTCTCCACTGCATAAACGCCCATGCTGAGTAAAACAATATTGAATAATTAGACTATTATTATTTTAACTGCATCAGAAAAATCGCAAATGAGGAGAGGGGATTAATTTTTAAAAAAGCAATAATATGAGTTACCAAACAGGACATAAAACACACGGTTATAATATGAACTGTCTTTTGAAACATCTTAGCATCATTCGGTGTGATGCAATAAATGAAATCTACAAATATTCTTTAAATCAATAGTTCATATCAACTTTCCATTTTGACTTCTACCTACCAAGAGTTCATACGAACTTTTCACTTTGATTTCTACCCAAATGCCTTTTTGTGAATTTTTTGGAGGGAAAGAAAAAAATGCCATTAAGCAAAGTTGTATATAAGTCACTATGCAAATATATATTACCTAAAATATGGTATAAACCACAAGAAAGCATTATATTAATATCACAACTTTCTGCCTGGCTATTTCTATTATAAATGTCCCAAAAGAACTCATGTGCAGGTGAAATACTTGTGTAGTGAAAATTCTGAAAGATGTGAGGAGTGAAAAGCAGTCTATGAGCCTCCATACACATGCAGTCCATTAACTTTCTGCAATGATGGAACTCTTCTGCACTACTCAATACAACAGCTATGGAGCTCTTGAAATGTGGCTAGTCCAACTGAGAAACTGAACTTGTAATTTCATTTAATTTTAATTAACTTAAATTTTAATTTTAAAGGTGATATGCAGACAGCTACAGTATTGAAGAGTACAGCTCCATACTGAAGATAAAGCATGTAAATATCACATGCTAGTCAACTAGAGACATTTCATTTGATGCTGCTAGATGCTAGCTAATGTTTAAAAGGAAGAAAAATTTGCATACTATTATATTACTGTTAATACCCCTACTGACAAGGTTGTCATTAAACAGGGATTTCATTTATGAATACAGGAAATATTTGACGAACTGGACTTCCTAGTTTAAGTTCAGACACACATGTACGAACAACCACTTTATTTTTTAAAAAGTTATAATCAAGGCAAAACTTACTTAAACCAGTAAGCCTTATCAAATTAAAATATAAATCATAACAAATGTGTTAAATCTTTTCTCACATATATTGCAACAATATCACATATCATAAATGAAAATGCCTCAATAAACTACTTAAGTGATAAAAACAGGCTGTGTTTCATATACAAAGACGGTATCAGTGACCCATCACTAAAGCAACAAGTTGAATTTTTTTGCCTGAATAATAAAGTATATTTTCCCATAATACCTTGTGACTACAAAACAGCTGACTAGGTTTATAAATATGAATTATGACTATAAAATAGTAGCTACCTCCACAATTATCAAATCCATAACCTTGGCTTTAGTCTGAGGTTCAAAAGTGTTAAGCCCATTGTCTAAAACTATAATTTAAGATTAATGTCCCTTTTCAAAGGTATTCCTCCCCTAGGTCTAAGACAACACTTCAGGGACACTCAATAAAACCAAAGATTCTAACTCAATTTCTTTGGCATCATCTAAGGCCAAAGTTTCTTCTCTATAACAAAAAAAATGTAAAAGATGTACCCATATTATTTGATAACATAGCATAAAAGATCTATTGATGTAGCCTACCTGATCAGCTACTCCTCCAGGCAGAATGGTTTTTACTATCACACCAGTTGCTTTTCCTCCTATGATGCCAAATCCCAAACCAGATCCGTCATTCACCAATTCAATAGTTTCCACGTGTTGCCAGTGAACCTACAAACAAAGCTCATATATGAATTTGTAGAAATTTATAAAGCACTAACATTTTATATTACAGTAGAAATTTTTGTGGTTATTAAATAATTAAATTCAGACATAATGAGTCCTAACAATGTCCCTTTCACTTGGTATACTTCCCTTTCAACAGAATGTAAGCGCTACTGACAGAATCATTCTTGAAATTATCAATATATCATCATAATGATTTCACTTCAGCAGTTAAAGACAGGCACTGATTTGCAAGATCTTTTGTAGCACTTCTTACAAAAAAAGAAAAAGATCAAGGGAAAAAAAAAGGTCACATGTTAAGAATGTCTTCTGCACAATCCTGCCTTGAGGCAGGATTCCAAATTAGATGACTTCTTAAAAGTTACTGACAGCTAACTGTAACAATATAATTGTATAATTTTAAAATCAAAATCAACAATGTATTTGTCTACAGATAAAGTCAATTTTTGTTAAAGGACTACATTTTCCATTTTTAAGGAATGCTGTCAAAGGAAAAAACTACACAAAGAAAAGTAATGGTTGTTTCAGAACCTAGAAGCTTTATCATGCTTAAAGAACAAATATTCCAGGCTAGGGAAAGATAAAAGAATAGTCAGACAAAAACTAAAGAAGTGCAAAGACCCTACACAAATTAGAAACTTGGAGATAACCAAAAAGAACTTGAAAAATACGTTGTTCCTTTTGAAAATTTTAAGTACTCACTGGATTAGAGTGAGCTGAAATGGTGCTGGCTGCAGATGGAGAACGGGAAACTATGGGGCTGACGAGCTGAGGCAAAGAGCCTCTGGCGATAACTAGCTGGACAGTATCCTTGGCTTTCTGCAGGATGCTGACAGCCTGCTGATGTGTAATTGTCTGATCAAGAGCCTGTCCATTGATAGCAAGAATTTGATCAGTTTCTTTCAATCTTCCATCTCTATCAAGGATGAAAAAGGGGATAAAAGACAATCTGAGAGTTCTCAAGGAAATGACAGCTTCTTTAGCATGTATGTTCAAGTCATTTTTAATCCTAGTTTTAATTCCAATACTCTAAGCTTTTTCCTGCAGTTCTACTTTTAAAAAAATATACGCTTTGGCTGCAGGTCATCAACTCTCGTAAGGTTATTCCACTGCTACTCCTACTCAACTCCTCCCATTTAAAAGTACTCTTTATTTCAGCTCCCCATTCAGCCTACATGACATCTTGGATATTCCCATCTTCTAAAAATGAAAGTGGATATACCTATACAGTTGGCCCTCTGTATCCATGGGTTCCACATCCACAGATTCAACCAACTGGGGATCAAATATACTCAGAAAAAGTAATGCCACAACAATAAAAAAAAAATCACACAAATTTTAAAAATACAGTATGACTACTAATATTTACATAGGATTTGCATTGTGTTAGGCATTATAAGTTAAAGATGATTTAAAATATATGGAAGAATGTGCACAGGTTATATACAAATACTATACCACTTTATATAAGGGACTTGAGCATCTGCAGACTTTAGTATCTGCAGGAGTCCTGGAACCAATTCCCCACGGATACTGATGGACAACTATATTAAATTATTGCTTTGGGTATATAAACAAATGCAACTCGAATTATTTTGGGTCATTTCCAGTATAGTGATTTTTAAAATCTAACCAAAAAGAGCCCATTTAATTAACAATCAAAATAATGTTATCCTCAAATTTTTCTTTCCTTACCAAAACTTAAGTAAGTTATGACTATATTTAAAAGCTACTCCCATTTCAAAGGACTTGCTATTTTATCACAACAATGTTAATGACTTCTAAAAACTGGTTAATAACCAGATTATGTTCAATTATTTGTTTCTATTCATTATTATCTTTCTAAATTCCCGCACAGTGACCAAAACCTTCAGAATGTGGTATCGAAAACAAAGTAGACGCTGTGACCATCTCACCTATGAGCCACACTGCCCTCTTGTATCTCTTGTACAAATATTCCCAGCTCTCCTCTGTTTTCACTTCTTAGTCCCACAACACTAAACCCAAGGCCTCCAGATGGAGGTTTGAGGAGCTCAAAAACTTCTACATGGCGACCCTGTTTAGGAAACAAAAAAAGAAACAAAATTAAAAGCCAGGCCATGCATGGTGGTTCACGCCTGTAAATCCCAGCACTTTGGGAGGCCAAGGTGGGAGGATCACCTGAAGCCAGGAGTTAGCGACCAAACTGGGCTACATAATGTGACCCTATCTCTATAAAAAATAAAATTAAAACTTAGCTGAGTGTGGTGGCACACGTCTATAGTCCTAGACACTCAAGAGACTGAGGCAGAAGAATCCCTTGAGCCCAGGAGTTTAGAGCTGTCACAACACTGCACTCCAGTGTGGGTGACACAGCAAGACATGTCTCAAAAAAAACTTAAATTAAAAGCCAATTATTGCAATAACAGTCATCTTATTAGAACCATTTCTTTGTTTAGAAAAAAAAGAAACTGAAAAAAATTTTTCCAAGGTAATTGTTAGCACTTTATCCTGAAGAATATTTCTATAATACAACATATAATACTCAAATTTAAATGATGATAAAACTGTACTAGAAAATCTCTGAACCATCTAAACTCCCACAACTTTTTGTTCCAATTGTTTCAGATGTTATAAATGTCACTATATTCTCCAAATTATCCACAATTTGATCACATTCTTAAATTATTAAAGGTATTACAATAACAGAAAGAAATGTTCTTACCTGGGCCATATTTTTGATAAGCTGATCAAATTCATCACAAGCAGGTTTCCCATTAATGTGTGGAATACCAGATCCTGTAAGCGCTTCCAGATTCCCATTGTTTGGGGATAATAAAAACGATTCATTTTGCAGAGTAGGAATCACAGCTGGGCTGAGATGAGGAATGTGGGCATATTCAATATTTGAAGTTGCTGAAGTTGCAATATTCACCTAAGAGTAATACAGGGAGTATTAAGAATTTTGACATTCCATAAACTATTTCATAGGAAATATTCCAAGGGTACAAGGACGTACATATGAAATTTCAAAATGTCCGAATCCTTTGATCCAGCAATTCTATTTTGGGAAATTTATTTCAAGGATAAACATTAGGATAATACACAAAGATGTGTGTGCATCACTAAATGTTCAATGCAGCACCATTTATTAGATGGGAAAATTTAAAAACTAATTACTTCCAGGGTTCAACTTCAGGGTACTCATTAAAACACACCCACAAATACATCCAGACATACATTTTTTTGTCCTCAGATCCTATGAAGTAACCTCTGAACTCTCAGAATTTCCTCTCTCAGAATTTCCTGAGTGAAGAGGTATCTTTCTCCTTCATGGTGGGCCCCAAGGCCACATGATATAAGCCCAAACTCGGAGTTGAATTTTAATCATATGGGCAGGGCAATCAATCACACCTATGAAATAACACCCCAGTAAAAAATTCTGAACACCAAGATCAGGTAATATTCCTGGGTTTGCAACACAGTCAAACACAGCTATACATGTGCTTGTGCTTTAAGCTAAGTGCTATTATGGAGTCAAAAGTTTTTTTAAAAAAATTAAAACTTTATAAAGCAAAAAAAGTTACAGTAAGCCAAGGTAATTTATTATTGAAGAAAGAAAAGTTTTTGTAAATTTAGTATAGCCTAGGTGTACAGTATTTATAACTTATGTATAAACTCTATGCATAAGTTTTTTACCTGTCCTTAAAAATAAAACAGAAAACTCATTAAGTTACCAAAGTTACCAATAACCCAATCATTATAATGGCTATCTAGTAGCATACAGTATATTGACTATTTAGCAGTGTTCAGTAATGTCCTAGGCCTTCACATTCACTCACCACTCACTCACTGATTCACCTATAGTAACTTCCAGTCCTGCAGGCTCCATTCATGGTAAGTGTGTCCTATACAGGTGTACCATTTTTTATCTTTTAACCACATTTTTACTGTACTTTTTCTATATTTAGATACACATATAATTACCACTGTGCTACAACTGCATACAGTACTCCATATAGTAACACGCTGTACAGGTTGGTAGCTTAGGAGCAACAGTTGTTGCCTAGTTGTGTGGTAGGCTATACCACCTAGGTTTGAGTAAGTATACCCTACAATGTTTGCACAAGGATGAAATCACCTAATGACACATGGCTGTACTCTATACATATTGTCACACATAGATCAAGCACAAGCTTGTCACACAAGCTTTTAGTCTGGAATCCTCCCATAATCTGCACTATGCATCTCTTCCTTTGGCTGACTTTTAACTGCATCCTTTCCCTACAAGAGATGATAATCATGTGTATAACAGATTTCAGAGATTCTCTAAGACCCTCTAGTGAATTATGACACCTCAAGGTGGCTGGGGAACCTCGCAAACTTGCAGCTGATACCATAAGTGAGGGTGGTTTTATGTATCCTTATACCTTTAAGTTTGTAGCTGGACCTTAACTTGCTGCAGTTGGTATCAGAAGTGTGCGGCAGCACTGGCAGTCTGGAGGACTGTGCCCTCAAATTGTGCTGACTGGCTAACTCTAAGTACAACGACACACGTAACAACAATGGAAAAGATCATCCCATTTTGGGAAATGATTTTATAATTATTTGTGTGTGCCTGTTACAAAGAGTTTGAAGTTAAATATAAATAATAATAAAGCAATGCAGTCAATCCTAATTTCATATTTATGTTGGGTGTCTGGATTGTGACTTTTTGTCTATAACTACTTAACAGAAAGCTTACTTCAATGATGTTTTGGGGTCACTCTCTGACCTCATCTCCTAGCAGTCTGTCCCTCACCCACTTAGCCTTAGCTGTGCTCCCCTCCTCACTGTGCCTCAAACTGCCAAGGATATACCACTCTACCAGACAGGTATATCCTTCTCCAAATATCCACATGCTTCCTTATTTCATTCTGTGCCCAGCCTCACCACAGAAAAATCCTCCTTGGCATCCCTATCTAAGACAGCACCATTATACTTCACAAACTTACTCTGCCCTGTTTTAATTCATGGCACTCATTACCACGTGATCCACACCCTGCTGTCATGAAGCCTTCATCCCAGTCAGTGGAGATAGACTAGAATGCAAAAACTCTCCAGCGGAAATTTGTGACTATTTTGTTTTTACTATGCCCTCATTCTCTAGAAGAATGCCTTATACAGAGTTGATGTTCAACATACATTGGCAGAAAAAAATGTTTATCTATTTTTTAAGGATCTAATTCTGATCCAATCTCCCGACCAACCTTTCAAGTATCATCTCAATTCTAAGGATGATGAAATCATGTAAAGTCACACACCTAAGCTGTTTGTGACCTAAATTTTTTTCATCATGGTGTTCCTATCATCCTTGTATTATACACAAAACATACAGTCCTTGTATTATACACAAAACATTTTAGATATCATTTTTGAAATAAAACATTAGGCAAAGAACATCCCCTGGCAGAAGCTATCAAAATATTTCACAATATGTCACCAAAATCTACACATAAGAGTTACCTATCCTTAAAAATAAAACAGAAAACTCATTAAGTTACCAAAGTTACCAATAACCATTATATTGGCTATCTACAATCACAGATGAAAAAGAGATCAATGTGATGAGAAGAGACTTTTGGGAATCCTTTTAAATGTTTATTTTAAAATCTATAGCAGACACGATCAATTATTACTTTTTCAAAAGTAAGCTTCTTATGCCAAGACTGATTTTTTTTTTATCCTGAGCCATGACAACTTCAATAAAGTCTGCCAGCAGAAGATACACAGCTCAGGTTGAAGCAGATGGCATAATGAAATTTGTGACAGGCTGAGGATCCCACACACCAAGACCTAATGGCTATGGTATGTTTACATAGGAAAAAATATTTGGACTTATGCTATGGTAAGCCAGAATGAACAAATCGCATTCAGAGAATAGAGAATCTGTCTATAAGAAATTCACGGTAAAATAGAAGCTCTGATATTATGAAATATTAGGTATAAAGGCATTCCAAGAGTAAAGTCAGTGGGAGCAAAACAAGTAAAATATTATAAAATGAGAACTGTATAAAAGTATTTAATATCAATTGTCATTTCCTAACTTGTTAAAGGTTTGAGGAAGTTCAATGACTCCTCCTACTTCATCCCTGACCTTGAGGTCTACATAAATGTAAAAGCAAAGGTTACAGAGATCACATATTTAAAAACTATTATTTAATTATACCACCATACAAAAGTCTTATTTATACATTGGCAAATTTATACTCATAAGAAAAAGCAGAAAGGCACCTTTGATTAGGCTATAATTCTTTATTTAAATGCTTTCTGAACTATAATCTCTTTGAGGAATAGGAATGTATCTTATTTGCCTTGATAGGTCTGTTCATAGCAGTCATGCTATAAATGTTTAATGAAAAGATCTTGATTCTCATCAACAGAATATAAATTACACAAAATATAAATTATTTTGAGAATATAAATTAAACAAAAGAAAACATAAATATCTGGCAATTTTTATATACAGATAAACATTCTGTATAATTTACGGAAGTTGTTAGTAAATGGGCAAGAGTCACCAAACAATTATCTGTTTTCTGTTTAAGTTCTGGCTGAACATTTCAGTCTAAAAGAGGCTTTTATGTATTTAGTAAATAAACACATTAATTTATGGATTTTAGTTAGTGCTATTACCTAAAACATAACCTAAATACTATGCAAATTATTCAATTTAAAAGTCTGCAAATTCTATGTGAAAGGGCAAGCTAAAACATCTTCTAAGTATTTAACAGTATAGGAAAAGTCCTCTTATAAGATGCAGTTAGAACCAGTATTGGTTCACATGCTACAAAAGGTCAAATAAAGCAGAAATCATAACAAAGAACAAATATGTACCTTACTTTTACTTAAAAAATGCATGTATATTCATCTGTATATAGGATTTGTTCATACATGCAATTTGTTCAATCTGGCTTACCATAGCATAAATCCAAATACTTTTTACTATGCAAACATACCATAGCCATTAGATCTTGGTGTGTGGGATCCTCAGTCTGTAACAAATTTCATAATTCTAAATATCTTTTATCATAAATATGTTTTATAGTTTGATCAAACATAACTAACAATTTCACCAATAACTGTTTTATCAATTCACCTATACAGTTTTTCAAAATAATTTAAATACTTTTTCACAGAAAAATAAACTTGTCATAAAATTGTATATTATATAATAAAGTTGTGCAATTATAAAATAAATACAACTGGTACAAATAGCTTTAAAAATGACTTTTTGAGAAATGCACATTTAGCTGGTACAAGCTAGCGAAGGACACAAACTAGAGAAGGTCTGAGTAGACAAGTGTTTAGTGCCCTAGGTATCATTCAATATGCCTTCCAGAAGAAATGGACAGTATCTTCTTAGCAAGTTCCTCATTTGCAGGTGTGTAGGAGAGCTGCTTCTAGAATAGCATCCAAGAAAACATAATTTATCTTTAGTTCTATATACAATGAAGGTCATTCTGTGTGAACAACTGTATCAGAGTAACTTTTCCACTGAGAACAATTAAAAATGTGTATAAGAGCTGTTAAAAAATAAATAAATAAACCGCTTTAAAGGTATCAAAAAGAAACCAACTCTTCTGCCATACTCTATTGATGCAAAGCAAAGCAGTATCCAGCCCACATCAAAGAAGAGGGGAATATACAGAAGCATGAATATCAGAAGGCAGGAAATACTGGCCATCTTAGAGGCTGACTAGCATGGCATATCATAGCAAAACAGCTAAAAGCCAAGATAGAAAGAAAATCTTAAAAACCACTAGAGCAAAAAGGTATCTAATCTTCAAAGAACAATAAGACCAACAGCTGACTTCTGAAGAAAAACAAAGGCCAGATGTTGATGAGATGATTAAAAAACAAAAAGATAAAAATACCTGACAACCTAGATTTGTCACGCCACACACCACACACACACACACACACACACACACACTCCACCCACAGTTACCTTAGATTTGCATAAAAGAAATACCAAAGTAAAATCTTGGGCAGGAAAATAATTAAATCTCAGATAATCCCTATGCAGAAAATATTACAGTACAAAAAGGAGTTTAAAAATGTAAATCAGGCCGGGTACAGTGGCTCACGCCTGTAATCCCAGCACTTTGGGAGGCTGAGGCATGTGGATCACCTGAGGTCGGGAATCAAGACCAGCCTCACCAACATGGAGAAACTCCGTCGCCACTAAAAATACAAAATTAGCCAGGCATGGTGGCGCATGCCTGCAATCCCAGCTACTCGGGAGGCTGAGGCAGGAGAATCACTTGAACCCGGGAGGCGGAGGTTGCGGTGAGCCGAGATCGCGCCATTGCACTCCAGCCTGGGCAAAAAGAGCGAAACTCCGTCTCAAAAAAAAAAAAAAAAAAAAAATGTAAATCGGTATGAATTCCTTAAAACAGTAAATAAACTTGTGGAGCTTTAAAGATATATGTAATTAAAGTACATACAGTTGCACAAAATGTAGGAGTAGGGTAAATAAAGTTGAAGTGTTTTAAGTTCCTTGCACTTTTTAGAAAGTGGTAAAAGTACTAATTAAAGTAGAATCAAAGAAGTCAAGGATACATATATCTGACATATGACTCATATCTAGAATATATAAAGAAAACCCAAAACTCAATAGTTAAAAAAAACCCAACTAGAAAAGGAGCAAAACACAGAGACATTTCATGAAAGAGGATATATGGCTGGCAAGTAAGTACATAAAAGAAATTTAGAATCATAAGCCATTAAAGGAATGCAAACTAAAATCACAAAGAAATATCACTACGTACCCATCAGAATGGTGAGGATGTAGAGAAGCTGGATTGCTCAGACATTGCTGGTGGAAATGTAAAATGGTACACCCCACTGAAAATAGTTTGGCAGTTTCTAAAAACAACTAGACATGCCTTTACCACACAACCTAGCAATTGCACTACTGGTTATTTATTGTAGAGAAATAAAAACCTAGGTCCATACACAATTGCTCACAGCAGCTTATATATAGTGAAAAAAATAGTGAAAAACTGGAAACAAAATGCCCCTCAATAGGTACATCCAATAAGAAATACTACTGAAAAATAAAAAAAGAAAAATATTAATATATACAACTTCAAGATATCAAGGGCATTATGCCGCATGCAAACAAGCCAATCTCTAAAGGTCACCTATATTATGATTTTATTTTTATAACATTATTGAAATGACACAATTATAGAGATGCAAAATGAATTAAAGGTTGCCAGGGGTTACAAATGTGGGAAAGGGGTTAAGTATGACTATAAAAGAATAGAATAAGGGAGATCTTTGTGGTGATCTTGATTGTGGGGATAGCTAGGTAAATCTACGTAAGTTGAAACAAAACAAAACAAAACAGAGGGAGAGGAGGGAGGGAAAGGAGGGAGGGAGGAATTTAAAACAAATCTTGAACTGAATGATAAGGAACATACGACACACTGCATATACTGCAAACTACATCCAGAATTGTTGGATATGCAGCTAAAGAAATGCTTAGAAATGTAGACTTAGATGTAAGAGGGAAAAAAAGGAATGATGAAATGTCAATGAGCTGAGCATCCGAATCAAAAAGCTAAAAACAGAAAACCAAACTCAGAAAAGGAAGAAAATAACATATATTACAGCAAAAATCAACAAAACAGGAAAATGATACAATAAAGAAATTCAAAAAAGTCAAAAGTTGATCTTTGAAAAGAAGATGAGATTAATGAAACTGATAAACCTGTAACAATACTGATTAAGAAAATATAGCAAACACAAATTTCCAGTATTGGGAATTTAAAAAAAGGAACATAGACTCTACAGGCATGCAATAACCTTATGCAAAAAAATGGGGAAAAAATACATGAAATGAACAAATTCCTTGGAAACACATTTATCAAAATACCAATAGTGTGAGGCGGACTACTTGAGGCCAGGAGTTCGAGACCAGCCTGGCCAACATGGCAAAAACCCATCTCTACTAAAAATACAAAAAATTAGCCAGGCATGGTTGTGCATGCCCATAATCCCAGCTACTCGGGAGGTTGAGGCAGGAGAATCGCTTGAACCTGGGAGGTGGAGATTGCATTGAGCCACTGCACTCCAGCCTGGGTGACAGACAGCAACTCTATCAAATAATAATAATAATAATTTTATATCTATCAATGAAATTGAATGCACTATTAAAAATCCCCCCTCCCCGCAAAAACAGAACAAGAACAGGTTTAGAGTTTCACTGGTAAATTCTTCCCATTTTTTTTTCCAAATTAAATCAATTTTTTGGTGACAAGAAAAAGACGGAATTGCTCTCTACTTTTTGTTTGAGGCCAACAAAACCTCAATTGCCAACTCCAAAAAGGATTATATTAGACAGAAAAGCTATACATCATAAACATAAATAGAAAAATACTAAATGAGAATGTTAGCGACTCAATTCAAAGATACTTAAAGAGGAAAATGATTATGACCAAGTTGGGCATTCCAGAAATGTAAGGTTGAGTTAACATTTGAAAATCAGTTTAATTCACACAATGAACAGAATACAGGAGAAAAACAGGATCAGCTCAAAAGACGGGAGAAAAAAATAATGGATAAAATCCATGCTATCACCACTTCTATTCAATATTAGACCCAGGGTTTTAGGTCATCCAACAAGGCAAGAAAAATAAGTTAAAAGTATAAAGACTAGAACTGAAGAAACAAAAACCATAATTATTTGCAGACCACACAATTTTGTATACTGAATATCCAAATTAATCTACAAATAAACCATTAGTTTTAATAAGTGAACTTAGTAAGTTGGTGGATGTAAAATCAATATCAAAAAATACAGTTTAGTATTTCCCAGCAAAACAATTAGAAACTAAAATGTTTTCTAAAAATACATATAAAATATGATAAAATTTTTTTAATTGGAACACAACATGGAGTTTAGAAACAGACCCACACATATATGATCCCGTGATTTACAACAATAATGACAATGTAAGGGAGAAGGGATGATCTCTTCAATAAATGGTTCTGGATCAAATGGATATTCAAATGGAAAATTATTTATAAATATACACATGCACATAAACACTTTATTTCTACCTCATATCCAAAATTTAAAAGGTAAAACTTTAATAAAGCTTCTGAGAGAAAAATCTCTGTATTTTAGGAGTAGCCAACGGTTTCTTAAGTAGGGCAAAAAAGAAAAAAAAAAGCAATAGCCATGAAGAAAAATTTTATTTTTAAAATTTAAAATTTGTTTTTAAAATAAAAACAACTTCTGGGGTCATTAAAAGATACAATTAAAGGAATGAAAAGCCAAAATACAAAGGAGAAAATGGTTACAATACAAATATCCAACAAAGAAGTTGTATTCAGGAAATATAAAGAACTCTTGTAAATCACTAAGAGAAAGACTGAAAAATCAATAGAAAAATGGGTGAAAAAAAAACCAGGAAGTTCCCAAATTTTGAGAAGATATCCAAATGACCAATCCCACATGGAAAGGTGCTCAGCATTATTATTCATCAGGAATATGCAAATTAAAACAATAAAATGATAATATAACATATCCCCCAGAGTCACTAAAATTGGAGGAAATAAATTTAAAGTGGGTAGTACTAAGTGTGAGCATTGATATGGAGCCACAAGAACTTTCATACACTAAATATCGTGAAAGAGTTGGACTTATAATTGCCTTGGAAAACAGTTTGGCAGAATCCATGAAAGCTGAATATATACCTTGGGACCCAGAAATATCACTCTTAAGTGAACATCCAAGAGAAATACACACTTATTAATATTAAAACATAGGTACTAGGAAGTTTACAGCAATTTTATTTATAACAGCCAAAAACTGCAATCAACAGAAGAGTGGACAAGTATATTCTAGAATATTCAAACAGAAAATGAAAAAGAACTACTGTTACACATACAATACAAATGAATCTCACAGACACAAAGACAAGACAAAGAAGTCAGGCACGAAGCATATATGCTCAGACTGTATTTACATAAAATTCAAATAGTAATACTTATCTCTGAGATAAAGTCAAAATAGTAATTCCTAAAGAGGAGGATTAGGACTGAATGAAAGGTGAAACAAATTATGAGTGCTGATCATTTCCCATATCTTGATTTACATAAGGGTTACATGTATATCTAATTTGTTAAAAAAAATCCTTGGGCACACCTTTTCCCTTTAATGTATGTTTTTTCTCAATTTTTCAAAGTTTGCAAAATAAGACATATAATCAAAGCAAAAAATCTGGGGCATTCCAATGAAAGATGTAAAAACACGTCTCTTAAAGAAGGCAAGTAGTAGCAACGGCCTGTATACAGAAAGCTACATCTTGTCTATCCGTAACTATGAATTTAAAATTCATTGACCAAACATTCACCTTAAAATGAGGAGAACAGGAACTAAATAACTGAAGACGAAGTTTGGTCTACCACTGTGACATGTGGCCCTCCACCGGCTTGATGTGGATTAAATGGGCTAATTCCCACTCCCAGAAGGAGTCCTTTAACAAGTGCTCAGGTAAAGATGAATCCTCACCAAACATATTTTAACCTCTGTAACACATTTAGATTTGTCTTCCACAAATATTATAAATTTTTAAAACTTTTAATAATTTTATTGCATACCAAATTATTTTTTGGAAATAACAATTATGCCATACTTCCACACTATTTTGATACATGCTGGGACAAGGCTAATGTAATTACGAGATTTCAAAATTATAAATTACTTATACCTCTTTTCAAAAACATTTACAATATTTTCACCATAACTACATAATAATGCACTCAATTTTAAACCAATAGAAGATTTTCAAATACATATATTCATTTAACTAAATGTACTATAAAGCACTAAAATATCACTTCTTATATTTCATCTATTCCTTCTGAGTTGTTAACTGAAAAGAAAGTTAATATTATTAGCTCTGTTTTAATGGTTACCATCCATCTTTCCAGAAGTATTTCTGTAAATAACTACAAAAATGACTGCTTAGGATCAAACTTTATTTCATAAAGCATTTTTTGGTAGATTATCAAATCTGTTTTATGATTGTTATTTTGACTTATTCTCAATACACAGTATACCAGCAAGAATGACCAAAATACTTATATATGTCTGATGGATGTTATAATCTATCATTTAAAAGCTAAAATATACGTCATCTTAAATTAGGTTAGTAAGAAAAAATGAGTACTACTTTTGCAACCCTAGTTTTGGTAAATTGTTTAAACAGACATACATTGCTAGTTCAATTTCCCATATTTTTTGTTTATTTGTTAGACACCTTAACATAATGAGAAACAAGAAATAAGCCATTCTTCAGGGAATTTGCCATAACAGACGCACCTCTTATAAACGCAGACTTTTTTTTAAATCATGCACCTTGTATTTTCTTCTTGCAGAACAAAAAAATGTGCTTATTTTCTTGTGAATTTACCAAAAATGCTGTAAAACACTCTCTGGAAATGATTCCAACTATGAAATGCAAAGATTGGATGCTGAGAGCATTCAATGAAATACAGCACCTAAAATGATAGCAATCACAAGAAAAATTTTTTATACATGATAGGACTCCATTTCAAGTTTGGAACCTAGAGAGGCCTCCTTTTCCATAAATCTTTCAGTGAAATACTGATTAAAGCACAGCTCTGATGCATTATTGAACAGGCAAACCCTTGCACAGTAATTGATGGTGGCACTCTGATTTAATGATCCTTATTTTTAAAGCTAATTAAAGAAATTGAACTGCATGTTCAAAGGGGATTAGCTTAATGTGACGAAACTATTTTAGACATAAGGTAGCTCCTGGCTCCTGAACTAAATGAGACACAAAACGGAGCAATAAGTTATAAGAAGGGAAAACAATATTTTCAAATACAACAAACAAAATTTTACATTTTCTATGAGACCTTCCTTTCATTTATTCAAGTATTTATTGAGCATCTAAAATGTCTTAAACATCACTAGGTGATAGGGATAGTAATTAAAATGACAAAATGCTTTCCATAATCACTAATATGTTAAATATCCTACAAAATTATTCTACTAGGCTTAGCTCACTCAGCTACTGAGATAAGATACTTTTCTGTTCACAGCTATGAATTCTCGAATACCAAAACAGATAGTAATTGAGAACACACATTATAATTTGCAGATATTTTTAAGTAGCCTTTGACTAACATTTGCTGATAAATTTAAAAGATAAGGGTATTCAATTGAGAAAGTAAGTCCTTAACACAAGAATGTTGATAGAGTCATTTTAAGTAATCAAAATGTAAATTTTCTGCACCTGCCCCTATATAGGTACAAATGCGTATTTGTCTTAAAATTCCCTTGTGCTAAAAAAGTTAAACTGTGAACTATAAAATTGAAGACAGAAAGCAAAGAAAGCTTAAGAACTAAACAAGGAAATAAAGTGTATGTTAAGACTCTGCCTTTTCCCTTTTTATATTTGGGAAGGTGTTCCTGGATGATCAATAATCTACCCAGTGTAACACTGATTGTTATAATCTGTTAAATGACAAAACCAAATACAAAACTATAGACTTTAGCTTTTACACAATGCTGTCAATTTAAGTGGATGAATGAGGAGTTAACAGACTATTTTAATATTTTAGTTTTTATTCAAACCTGCAAAGATCTTATTCTTTAAACTACATAATAAGAGATTTTTATTAAAATCAATCCACAAGGCATACTGCACTAAATACTGAGCTGTGTGTGTGTATATATATATATTTATATTTATATATAAATATATATATTATATATAGTATATATATATTTAATATATATTTATATATATATTTATATATACACATATATATATATATATTTTTTTTAAGACAGAGTTTTGCTGTTGTTGCCCAGGCTGGAGTGTGCAATGGCGCAATCTCGGCTCACCGCAACCTCTGCCTCCCAGGTTCAAAGGATTCTCCTGCCTCAGCCTCCCAAGTAGCTGAGCTGGGATTACAGGCATGCGCCACCACATGCAGCTAATTTTGTAGTTTTAGTAGAGATGGGGTTTCTCCATGTTGGTCAGGCTGGTCCTGAACAGGTGACCCACCCACATCAGCTTCCCAAAGTGCTGGGATTACAGGCGTGAGCCACCGTGCCCAGCCCTCCATGTGTATTTTATAAACGCATTTTCTTCTTTAAGAAGGCCTAAATGACACTAAAACCTTTGGGAATACACTTAGGTAAAAAAATTAAGACTCCCACTTGCCCAAATTTCATAAAATATTTATGAACACTTGAATAAAGATTGGAAAATAACTTGAAGTTAAAACAGTTTTGTTTTAAACTCTTTTCGTTATTGTTATCAAAAAAGTGTTTAACTTCTTTTCTAAAAAGTTGGCTCCTACAATGAAGTAAAACATACCAGGATGTTTTACCTCTCCCCTGAGTTCCCACTGAGATCCTAATTTCAAAAATAATGGGTTATTTTTTCAAATTCGTTTGATCTTTTTTGATAGTATCTTTATTTCTTATTATTGTCATTGGGTGGGTAGAGGTGTCCGATGTACGCTGAAAAAAAGACTACAAATTCCTTTCAGCACCTCTCATAAAGAGCAATATTCTATTTCCCCATCCTTTAAGTTACAAATTCTTGATACAGTAAAACTTGTCGATTTTATTAAATCTTGACCCTCAAGAACATGTCTTTTTTATGTTCCATGTTTCAAAATGGTAAGCAGACCAGGTTTCTGAGTGTTTCAAGGCCAAAGATACCAGCTAAGGTTACTTTTTATTCTTCGCGGGAAAATTACAGGTGGTTCATGCCTGTAATCCCAGCACTCTGGGAGGCTGAGGTGGGCAGATCGCTTGAGTCCAGGAGTTTGAGACCAGTTTGAGACCAGCATGGCAAAAGCTCGTCTCTACAGATAGATAGATAAATAAATAAATAAATAAATAAATAGCCTGGCTAATGGCACACACCTGTGGTCCCAGCTCCACAGAAGGCTGAGGTTGGAGGGTCACCGGAGCCCAACAGGTCGAGGCTGCAGTAAGCCATGAACATGCCACTGCACTCCAGCCCAGTCTACGTGACAGAGCAAGACACCGTCTCAAAAAAAAAAGCAAAATGGCAAAATGGTAAATAGAAAGTGTTTATGCTGCACAATAAATTCAATGGTTGTCTCACAGAAAAGCACTAATTTGAGTTGCAAGCTGAACTAGCCTAGCCGCTTTTTTCATAAGTATCATATTTGGAAAAAAAAAAAATCAAACTGTGATTATATAGACTTGGGTATAGAAAAGACATTTTCTCAAAAATAAACAAAGTAAGCCCGTGACTGCAAGGAAAACAACAAACAGGACTTACTGCCCATAATAAAATTTGAGCTTTCAAGTGAAAATTAGAATTTTAGAACATCTGTATCTGCCACCTTGATCTTGACACCTTTCCATAACTGAAATTTGTTGATAAAACTGCAACTGATACCAGCAAGTATAACTTTTTTATATTATATAATGAAACGGGAAATGTGATTTTTCCATTTTTCAAATTTTCCAAATGACCAATGTAATATAAACGAAGCTTTAGTTTAAAAAAAAATTCAGGCCGGGCGCGGTGGCTCAAGCCTGTAATCCCAGCACTTTGGGAGGCCGAGACGGGCGGATCACGAGGTTAGGAGATCGAGACCATCCTGGCTAACAGTGAAACCCTGTCTCTACTAAAAAAAAAAAATACAAAAAACTAGCCGGGCGAGGTGGCGGGCGCCTGTAGTCCCAGCTACTCGGGAGGCTGAGGCAGGAGAATGGCGCAAACCCGGGAGGCGGAGCTTGCAGTGAGCTGAGATCCGGCCACTGCACTCCAGCCTGGGTGACAAAGCGAGACTCTGTCTCAACAAAAAAAAAAAAAAAAAAAAAAAAAAAATTCAAAGACCAAGACAGACAAATAGAGTTTCCTGTAATAGAGAGTGAAATACTTAGTGATTTGGTTTCAGATTTCACAGTGATACAGGAGTTAAGAAGAAATTACTTAGGCTGATAGTGAGGGTATAGTCCTTGGTAAGGTTTTCCAGAAAAGCAGCCCCAAAATCATTTTCTTCTCTAACAAAGAGCAGCCTGTGAAATTGAGCTGCAGACATAAATAAGCTGTAAGCTTGCACAGGTGAATGCCAGCAGCTGTGCCCACTGGAATACACTACCTGGGACTAGGCATGTTCAAAATGGTGGCTCCATCTTCTCTTTTTGCCAGCCACAGGTACAGTAAGGAGCAGACAAGATGGCAAGAGCCAAGTGGAAAGTCCACTTGCACAGTAAGATTAGAGCGGGGCGACCAGCCTGCCCTTCGAACTGGTCAAACCAATCTGTGTGCCCTACGTAAATCAGACACCCCCTCCTCAAGCCTGCCTATAAAATCTGCTGTGGTCTGCTGCCTTGCCCCTTCTTTCAGATGCCTCTTTCTGGCAAGGAGCTGTTCTCCTCTCTCCTTTCTTCTGCCTATTAAACTTCTCATTCCTTAACCCACCCACATGTGTCCATGTCCTTAATTTTCTTGGTGCAAGATGACAAACCCCGTATATTTACCCCAGACAACGATGCTGCTTCAACAGTGCAACTAAACTTTAAGAAACCGCCACAAATTTTGATGCACTACCAAAGAAGGATACCACAATTATCTGAAAAAGCTATATCCCTCCCTTTCCCAGCTTACATATCTGTGTGAGGCCAGATTTTCTTCAAAAACATCAACTAAAACAGCAAATCCAAACAGACTGAATGCAGAAGCTGATGAAAATCTAGTATTCTGCTATTAAGCTGCACATTAAATATATGTGCAAAAATATAAAATAATGCCACTCTCCTCAATTTTTAAACATGCAATGGGGGATTTTTAAATACATAAATATTTAAAACATTTCTGAATTCTGATTTCTAACATGGCATATATTGATAGATAAAACCATATGAACAAAAGATTTTTGCAGACCTTAATAATAATTTATGACTGTAAACTGATCAGGAGACCAAAATGTTTCACAGGATATATGTACTGAGAATAAACTCTTACTTAATATCACCTACTAATAAATATCAGTACCAGAATACAAATCTGGATCAGGTTTGTCTCCAACTACTACTAGACCACTCTGCCACAATCTGAGATGAGATAATCATAAGAAGTACTCAAATCACCCACAAATCCTTAAACTATATTCACTATGCTGTTTAAGAAGAAAATAAAATAAAATATATGGAGTTCTATGATTAAGACCTAGGGTCTGGAGTCCAGCCTGCTTGGCTCTATCGCTTAACCTCTCTGTAACTCCATTTCCCTATCTACAAAATGAGGAAAATCATATTACCTACTTTATAGTATTGTTGTAATGATGAAACCATTAACTACAATAGAACTAGAACAGTTCTGGGCACATAGTAAGACTTGAAGCTATGATAATTGCTATGATAATAATAAGTGATGTACTTTTTCAATGTCATCACTAAGAGAAAAGGTGGCATCTCCAAAATAACTTCAGTTATTTGGTTAATTTACTTATGTTAAAAATTAGTTGTCTGTCAAGGAAAGATAAATAATGAACGACAGTTTTGAATATTTAAGAATACTCATGCATTCATTTACTAAGCAATCAGTTTTTGAGCTTAAGTATCATATAAGGTACAAATATTTAAAGATGAATATGGCATGGATTTTGTGCCAAAAGTAGCAAATGGATGTCAAGCAAACCTGAAATACAATTAATTATAAAGCTCCTTTTTACGCTTGTTAAGAACAAATGGCAAGTGGAATGCAGCATATACCACAGTCTAGGCATGTGTGTTTATGCATATTTACAGAATGTCTTTTCTTTATTTAAATCTCAACAATTCTGTGTTTTCTTAGCTAAATTTCCAAGAGAAAAAAATTAAAAAAGTGTAGCTTGACCTAAAATTATATTCTTACCAAGGTATGCTGAAATTTTCTACGTCAAAGTGGGGAAGGTATCAAAATTAAGTAAATTAATCTATTTGAAATGCCATGGCAAATAAGTAATTTAGAAACTGAAAATTTAAACAAACAACATGTTAGAATTCTTGCAGTGTTTTTCCTATCAGTCCCACATTTCTAGGAGACAAAACTGACTCAGTGTTCACAATCTGCTTAGAGGAAAATAAAAATAAAATAAAGCTTTACAGAGAAGTATAATTATATAGGAATGGACACACGAAGATTGATTATATTTTGCCATATTCTCTCTCCATTCCACTATTATCTTTAACCAGATCATTCACTTTACCTTTAAAATCTAGCAAAATTATTAATATAACCAGACTGAAAGTACTGGTTTATGTCAAAAAGACTCTATGATTAAAATTTGGGAGAAGAATTTACAGGACATGGCATATTTTAACTTAATGAATTTGAGTTTAGATGATGTTTAGCTCAAGTGCATTTCTCTTTAGGGATGCTATTAACTGTTTTTCCATCTTATTTGCTCTTTAATACAGAGAACTAAGGGTTCAGAAACAGTGTAACTTATAATAAAAGTAAAAAAAAAAAAAAAAAGACTGGCTTCAGGGTTAGACAGACCTCAAATTCTCCTAAGTCTATCAATGAATAATTTTGTGGGTCAGATTATGTTATATAAGCTAATCCCCAATTTCCTCACTGGATAAAATGAAGACAAAACCTACCTTATGGAACTGATGGACTAGCTAAATGAGGCAGTCTATAGTACACAAGGGCTTCTTGAAAGGTAATTGTTGTAGCTTTAAATGTAAAATGAGGCCTATTATTCTTAAATTTGGAGGTTTAAAAAAACTCATTTAGGTTATAACCAGTAAATTTCACATTTTTTTCCTTCTTCTCCAAAGACCATTTAACATTGTCACAAAAATACCATACAATTATCACCATTTGCTGTTTTAGACACACATGCATAGCCAATAGCAAGATGGTGTTGCATTTTAATCCAGCACTGTATAAAAAGCTTGAACAGTGCCTTCTTGCCCACGGTAAAACAAAAATTTTAGTCCCTTCAATGGCTCTATATTTACAAACTTTTAGCTAAAGGAACAAACATTTAAAAGCTGTTATTGTACCAAAAATAAAGTATTTGAAATTCCTACAGTAAATAAACTTTACGGTAAATGTAAAAACATAAGAACCACTCATTCTCTTTTAACTTCTCCTAGATAATGCACACTAGAGTCTCAAGAAATAGATACTTCGCTGTCAGGTGGCTACAAAGCTCTATCGTAAAAGTAAAACTATTTCAGGTGTAAGAAAGATCATTTTCATTTTCACAAGCAACAACAGCTGGGAAGAGTTCTGCTCCATTTTTAGATAATTCTTGTTAATGAAATCAAAGCATATTTCTTCCTTTCTGTCCTCCTTCCCCTACCAACACCAAGTCATAACTTAACCTAGACATTCTTGGAAAGACAGTAGTCGTCTTCCCTTTACTGATAGCAAGCCTACAGGTGAATCATCCTCCTTTTGGTCTCAAATTAGAAACTATAGGGAAAGGATCATTTTTTTTTCGTCATTTATATAAGTAATAAAGAGAGGGAGACACAAGCACTTTTGTCCTTTAAGATATGAATCAAACAAAACAGTATCTTTCTGACTGTCAAAGTCAAAATAGAGTAAGAAAATCCTCAGTTCACAAAATTTCTCATTTTCCGTCAATCTAAAATAATAAATGTAAGAAATTATTTGAGCTGCTGCTGTTGCTACTTTAAGTAGCAACATACCTCAACACTTTGGCCATGAACTCTTCGCAGTCTTACAAATCTGTATCTACAGAATAAAGACTCCTCAGACATGTCCTGGTACAGTGTGTGTTCCACCTAACAACCTCTGCTTACCTCAGATATTTGAAGCTGAACCTCTGAAGTACACATTGACTACCAGACTACCTACATCTCTAGGTTTCCTAGAATTTGCTCCTGTTTTGAGCATCAGAAGAAAAAAAATTCACACAGAGTGTACATTACTTGTGTGGCCTTGGGCAGAAAAACCATTAGTAAATTAGGATGTGATGCTGTATTCTTAGAATTAGTAAGACGAAAGAAGTATTATAACTGAAGATCTTACTCATCAAAATGTCATTAAAATCACTACCTTAATTTTATGTTAGGATGTTTTTTTTTTTTTGAGACAGAGTCTGGCTCTGTCGCCCAGGCTGGAGTGCAGTGGTGCAATCTGGGCTCGCCACAAACTCCACCTTCAGCCTCCCGAATAGCTGGGATTACAGGTGTGCACAAGCACACTTGGCTAATTTTTGTATTTTCAGTAGAGACAATGGGGTTTCACCATGTTGACCATGTGGTCTTGACCTCCTGGCCTCAAGTGATCCGCCCGCCTCGGCCACTGCATCCAGCCTGTTAGAATGATTTTATCATGTTAAAAAATGTGAAGAAATAAAAAACAAAATGATTGCTAAAATAATGTATATAATAGAAGGGTTAGAAGACAAAGTTAATACAATATCCAAAAAAAAAAAAAAAATGCAAAAGAACAAAGGTGATTAATCAACCAACAAACAAAACACCTTACTTGAAAAGGTTCTTCACAGTCTGGCTCCATAGTTTCCTCTCCTGCCAATACCCCTCATATAATCTACTGCTCTGATAATATAGGTCTGCATAGGGCTCCACACCAGGGTTTCTGAACCTCAGCAATGCAGACATTATAAACCCAATCGTTTTTTTGCTGTAGGAGGCTATGCTGTACACTGAAGGATGTTTAACAGCATCCCTGAACTCTACCCATTACCTGTCAGCAGCATCTTCCAGTCATGACAGTAAGAACTGACTCCAGACACTGCCAAGTTTCCCTTGGGAAGGGAGAGCATAAAAGAATCCTCAGTTGTGAACTGCTCTGTATCCCTGTAAACACTGCTCTCTCTACCTGAAATCATTTCCCCCACCTCTGCAGAACTCATTTTTCAAGCCCATTATCCATGCTATTGCCTCCACTGTGAGGTTTTCTTCTAGTCAAAGTTACTCATTCCTTCTTTACTATTCACCTTCTTCGTTTTCTTTTCTATGTTCTATTTTCCCCTCTAGATAGTGAGAACCTCTATCTGATTATTCTTTGTATTTTTATTAATTTAGATGTTCAACAAAGGTTGATTATTAAATGAATATGAGAATATGAGCCTCCATGAGATAACCCGCCCATTGCCAAGGGAAAACTGGTTCACTGAATCCCACATTGTCCTTCAGTTCTGTCTGTCTCTCTCATTTTTTTTTCTTTTTTTCTGTTTTGCTTTGCTTCTGGGAAACAAATTAAATGACATACTCAATTTTAGTAACCCAAGGTCCTTGGTATATCTAGTTCTGTGATATTTTTATTTGGTCTTTGTTTAGGTTTACATTTTAATCATTCATTATTTAACAAGTTTTGCCATCAGAAGTTGCTTCAAATTCTTTTTGAAATATAATTAGTGAAAACTTACAAACATAGAAATATAAAACCAAAATTTTATATCATGAAGATCTCATTTCATGAAAAAATTTCAAAAAAAGATTGTTCACTGTAGGATTCAGTGAACCAGTTTACTCTAATCAACATTTAAGAGTAATTTTCAACCCTGATCCTATGTTAACACAGCATCTCTGTAGTTATTTCAAGAGTTGTCATAAAATTTCCAAAGAAAAATCTGCCTTAATTTTGTGTGCATATACATTATGCATCTAGATGATATGTGTGTAAGCCTACACTTTTGGGAAGGAAAATAAATGAACTAGAACCCTGGAAACATTAAACAAACACCAACAACAAAACAATAGAATGTCACACTCCAAAAAGTCTGAAGGTCATTGACAAGGAGAGACCTCCTGAATATTCTGTGCTGAGGCTTATTTGCTGTCTAAGCAGCTTTTGCAGCCTGAGTTATCCACATTATTTCTCCAATCTTGGAATTGTTCTCTGTTGCCGTAGCTTTAAAAATAATCTTAGCAATGTCGATTTTTAAGTATTGGTCCTAAATTTCTATTGAAATTAATCATTTTAATTCTCAGTTTTCCTACAGATAATTCAGGGTAAAAAGATTAATTTAGTGCCACTGGTCAATTCTTAAGGCAAAGCAATTAATTAATCAAAAAAGTAGCATCCACCTATACTGGACTGGAGAAACTTCACAGAATAAATATGCAAATCCAATATCCTCAAGGCTGACAAGTTTCTATTATTAAACTGCTAACGTGTTTATTTCCCCCACAATAGCTGGATTTTTGTCATGAATACGCATTAAGCCCTGTAGTGATTAGCAGTGATGACTAGGTGACAGTGAGGACACTACTTGAGAATTTGCATTTGACAGATCATTGACATACAGTCACAGTTCTTTTTTTTTGTTTTTTCCCTTCACTTAAACAGGAATCATGCAATAGGAAATGAACCAGAGCTATTAAAGATTATTCAGGTTTAATAGCATGCATCCTTTTAGCTGGCATTAGAACAATACACAAGGTGGCAGAGTTAAACAGAGACATCAATTATATTCTCAGACCTGCTAATATTTTTGACAATATTTAAATAGCACATCCCTTCAGGGCATGGCTTTTTTGCCCTCTTAGTTACACACCTGTCAAGTGTTTAATTTGCCAAAGGGAAACAGTTTGATTTCTAAGGGCAGTCTTAATACTGAAGAAGCAAATTGAAAAAATTAAACATTATTGAATAGAAGTAATGAGAAGGATCTGAGGGAAAAAAATTGTAGGCTTAATTCAACATGGCATGTCAGCATCTGTCATTAATGCAACAATATGATCATGTTTTCCAATATGCTGCATATACCTCAAGCTTTTCAATTATTCAGTTCCTTTACTTCTTAAAAAACAGGAGGCTGATGGAGAGGGAGAATCAGAGGGTCGTATTTTCTAGTAATAGTAAAAAAGATGGAGATAGTAAATTGTACCTGTCATGCATATAAAATTATACATTTGAAAATAAGGAAGGTATGAAGTAATAAATATAAGCTAGCCATTGGTCAGATTTGTGTAGCCACTGGTTTAAAATAATAAATTTCATTCCTCAAATTCATTAATTATTAAATTATAAATATTAATAAATCAGCAGTTGGTAAACTACATAGAAAATGTAAATCTGACATGACAAAAGTCTAGAGTACTTATATTTAAATTTTAGAATAGAAAATAAGTTTTTAAATTTTTAGTCATAAAGAAAGAATCTGGTAAACAAATGGAATTGAATTAGTAAAGAATGGAGATTAAAAAAAAGAGTCACAGACACTGTAAAAAGTTATTAATGATTTTAAACAAAAGAAAATTCTTGGCATCTAGGCACCAACTTTCTACCAAAAAAAAAGGAAGAAGAAGATGTAAGACAGGCTCCAAAGAAAACTGACTTCTAGTTCTACTCTACTCTTATAATCAAGTCACTTAACCTCTCTAAGCCACTGTAATCTACAGGGTATAAACTAGGTGTTTTTCTTGGTCCCTTTCAGTATTAGTTTTTCACTGTACATGAACATGTGGCCAAGAAGCCCAAAGTCCAAAAACATGTAAGGCATGCCCCATAGAATTCTCAGACCTCACAATTTTTGTAGTCTTAAAATATACCAGTGTCTATCATTAACAAAATAATAAGATTATGCTGTAGTTAGTCTCAGTCTCAACAAATTTCCAAGTAGGTTTCATCTGAATCACGTGGGACCCAAATAGTCTTAGAGCCCATATCCTACCTCCATATGGAAATGGTAAAACAAGCTTAATAGGCAGGACTATTTGTCCCCTCCTTTAATGGGACACTGTATGCACAAATACTATACCTTTTATATAAAACTGTCTGCAAGGGAAATTTCAAGTTATCTCACTGGGCCAGTGGTATGTCCCAACACACTTGCTAGCACTCTTTTTGTTTCAACTTTTCTTCTCATTCTCATCATGTTTTCACATAACATAGTAAGAATAGAAGATATCTGTTCAACTTCTTTACACTCTCTGAAAAAGCAGATAATTTTCCACAACGTAATTATGCTTTTATTCAGGATATTGGTTTCTCCAAAAGCTTGCCAATCCATTCTGAAAACCAGTACTGAAAATCAATCTTGCCAGGTATGGTGGCTCACTCCTGTAATCCCAGCACCTTGGGAGGCTGAGGCAGGTAGATCATTTGAGGTCAGGAGTTCGAGACCGGCCTGGCCAACATGGTGAAACCTCCATCTCTACTAAAAATACAAAAATTAGCTGGATGTGATGGTGGGCACCTATAATCCCAGCTAGTCGGGAGGCTGAGGCAGGAGAATCTCTTGAACCAGGGAGATAGAGGCTGCAGTGATCCAAGATGGTGCCACTGCACTCCAGCCATGGTGACAGAATGAGACTCCGTCTCAAAAAAAAAATAAAACAAAATCAATCTTTTCAATAACTTGTAAAGGAGACAAACACAACTACATATAACAAAAACACCTTAAATTCATGATCACGACTTAAAACCATTAGATAGAAATTTACTATAGAAAAGTATTTGTGAAGATTCTTCTTGATTTACTTTTTTTGCTACAAAATATCTAGATTAAGAAGTTATATGATATTAAACAAATTCATTCTCTCTTATTACTTTTTGTTCTTTCGCATTAGCCACATTTTGGTTTTTTTTTTTTAACTGAAGCTGTTTCACTCAGTTATGAAACTAATCTTCAAGTTTCATTTTTAACCTTAAATGGCAGAATATTTGCTAGCAAGTCATCTATAACCGTTAAATTAATGCTAAAGACATCAGAATGAAAACCAACTTGGATTGAAGGCATAATTAGATTGATTTCAAACCTTGAAGATAACAAACATTTTTAAAATATTTTTAAAGCATAGAAATGGTGATTAAATTAAGTAAGTTCAAAGAACATCTGACTTCAGTTTTCATTCTGTCATTGTGAAATGTTTCAATTTTAATATAAATGCTAGGACTTTTTAATGCTCATACTTTTTACAGAACAAAAAAGCACTGTGTTACATTTAGAAGTTCTAATGTTTATCACCATCTGAGCTGTCATGGAAGCAATTGCTACTTACACTCTTTAAAGAAGTGAGAATTGCAATTCCTCTAACTGATGACAATGTAATTATTCCTTTTACTGTCAAAATAGAGGTGATTTCCCTTCCTCATACACATGATTACACATGCAAATCCAAGCTTATCTGAAATCTTGTAAGTATACTGAATGTCCGAATCTGAATGAACGATCACATGAACAATGAGCCTGAGTGATGATGGAAACCAAGTCTACAGCCAACCATCCTAAACATATTTTTATCATCCGTTTTTCCTGTAGAAACTCATTCTTCAGCATCCACACAGCTTTCAACACAATGTCATATCATCTACAATATACAGCAACAACCATTACAAAAATAACTAGGAGGAAAAAAGCCACATTGAATCTGAATGTCTCATTTGGAGGTTTAAATGACTTCATTAACTATTCATTAACACATAGAAAAATCAGCCTTTCAGAAAAACACCAGCCTTTCACAAGATCTATGCCATGTCGTGAACGCCTGCTTGGGTGAATGATGTCCTACCTGGTCTTTCAGCTGCTGTACAGAAGTCTGAAGGCTCAGAATCTGACTGAAGAGAGGGCTCTGCAGGACTGACTTCAGAAGGCTCAGTTTGTCTTCATTTGCTACATCCCCACGTTCTCGCAGCTTGGTTTGCAAGCGCTCTGCTGCCTGCAGGGCCCGATTTTTGTCTATACCAAAGAGCAGCATTTGTCAATAATAGGATTCAAAGGACACATGTCCAGCCTATGAGGACTCCATCTAGTAGAAATTCTAAAACTATTTCTATTGAGTGCATAAAATTGTCCCTTTTAAATTGAATAAAAAACTGCAGGCCAGACGCGGTGGCTCACCCCTGTAATCCCAGCACTTTGGGAGGCTGAGGCGGGCGGATCACTTGAGCTCAAGAGTTCGAGACCAGCCTGGCCAACATGATGAAACCCTGTCTCTACTAAAAATACAAGAAATTAGCCAGGCGTGGTGGTGCACTCCTATAATCCCAGCTACTCAGGGGGCTGAGGCAGGAGAATCACTTGAATCTGGGAGGTAGAGGTTGCAGTGGGCCGAGATCAGGCCACTGCACTCCAGCCAGGGAGACAGAGCGAGACTCCATCTCAAAACAACAACAACAAAAAGAACTGTAGAGAAAGTAGACATTTTTTAATGGAGTACAAAAACACAAAAAATACAAAACTGAGTACTTTTTTTTTTTTTTGAGACAGAGTCTCGCTCTGTCGCCCAGGCTGGGATCTCAGCTCACTGCAAGCTCCGCCTCCTGGGTTTACGCCATTCTCCTGCCTCAGCCTCCCGAGTAGCTGGGACTATAGGCACCCGCCACCTCGCCCGGCTAGATTTTTGTATTTTTTAGTAGAGACGGGGTTTCACCGTGTTAGCCAGGATGGTCTTGATCTCCTGACCTCATGATCCACCCGTCTCGGCCTCCCAAAGTGCTGGGATTACAGGCTTGAGCCACCGCGCCCGGCCCTGAGTACTTTTTAATACTTTAAATATCTTTCTCCAAAATTAAATAGCAAATAAAATAGCATATTATATTCGCTTCAAAGCTAATCAATTCAAATAATTACTGAACACCGTACAAATCAGGCACAAAGTTGCAAAAAGTAAATATATTCAGTAATTATGTCCTACTAGTCCTAGCGTCTTACAATCATACTTACGCCAGAGTTTCTACCACAAATAATAGTTAAAAACCTTTCCCTGAAACACAAACACATACACTTACACACTCTTATAAGTGAAGCCAAAACTTTTTTTTAATGGAGATTGTTCAGATGTATTACTTAGATTCATCATGGTAACAAGTATATCTATTTAAACATATTTCCCATATCCCAGTAATGATAAAAAGGGTGAATCGGCAGGGCACGGTGGCTCATGCCTGTAATCCCAGCAGTTTGGGAGGCTGAGGCAGGTGGATTACTTGAGCTCAGGAGTTTGAGACCAGCCTGTTCAATATGGTAAAACCTCATCTCTACTAAAAATACAAAAATTAGATGGGCATGGTGGCATATGCCTGTAATCCCAGCTACTCAGGAGGCTGAGGCAAGAAAATCCCTTGAACCCGGGAGGTGGAAGTTGCAGTGAGCCAAGATCATACCACTACACTCCAGCCTGGGCGACAGAGTGAGTGAGACTCCATCTCAAAAAAAAAAAAAAAAAAAAAATGGAATCATCACCACAGACACTTTCTATAGCACCAAATCTGAAATTGCAAAGAAATAGGGTGATTAAAACATGAATTGATGTTGATCATAAGTTCACACACACACACACAATATGAGTAAACAAACAATATTTACTCATATGCAGAATTTTAAAAACAAATAATGATAAAGATACACATGAGCATCTTATTCTGGGTTATATGTCCCATGGTATCTCAGAATACAAATCTAATATTAATTTCCACATCAATTATTTGGAAAGTGTACAACTCAGCACAAAACAAAATAAAGACTAGAAAACAATGGTTTAAATAATTCTGTATTTGCCCTTTCCTTTCCACTTTCCTATTAAGAACTTTCCCATGTGGACTAGGAGTCTTTACAGCATGTGCGTTTAGTATAAAATGGGAAGTGAAGGAAATGTACATACATACATTTTCATTACCAGCACAGTACCAGGAACAAAAGCCATCATAGAGATCCCCATGATCACAAAAACAGGTCCTTCTCTCGTTACTGCCACTGACTCTCACTCTATCCCTCAAAACCCACTGACGTCAAGGTATCTGCCATAATGATTAAGGTGCCAGAGTGAAATCCAAACACTTTCCATTTAGTCATACCCAAAGAGTTACCTGGAATAGGGTAAGGAACTAGAGTGTCAGATAATTGCATGTATTGTGCCATACCTGATATATCTAGCTATAAATGGTTCTACTAACTAGTTTCCTTAAAACTAAAGAGCAGTGGGAAAAACAAATTATTAACACATGAGTCTGGGAAATGTAGATATTTCGACCTAAATTATCTCATGTAGAAATTAAACTGCCTTAAAGCATAAGACTAAGTAACATTTTTCTCTTTATCAATTAATAGCAAGAGCTCAGCAGTACTTCACCTGCCACAAGTAATATCTTCTTTCAGTATTAAAAAAACTGCTAAAATTCCAAATGCTTTCCAGAAATAGATATTAACCAGAAATGGGCTCATAAATCAGAATTGGGCTTACATTAAGCTTTATTAAAATCTATAACTGGAAGAATATCTCATATGTTTTTAATTTTTGCTTATATGTAATGTGTTTTTTATAACACTTCAGATGAAATTGTCCAAATACAGAAACATATTACCTTAGTACAATGTTAGTAGGTAAACACTTTTTAAATCTAGATACTATAGACAGAATCCTGCTATGTTAAACACACCATATGTCAAAAATCCCAATGGGAGGAGTTACAATTCTTATAAAAGTAGGCAGAAAAGAATAAGTCTTACCAATGGCTTCTAACATTTTTTTCAAAGTTCAGTGTTCTTCTCTAAAATGATTAACAGCAATTAAAATGGAACTCTGCAAAAAAGAAATAAAATAGAATGGTTATGTTTTATCAGAACTTTATATTCTAAAGCTAAATACTCTAAAATTTTAAACACTCGATACAACTCAAATTCTTTTGACCATTAAAATCTTGTTGATACAACTTAAGATAGTTCTCTTTATAGACAATAAAGTAATCATTTTAGGACTTATTCAAAATAATCTTCTATGTATATATTTACCCATAATACTTGGATAAGGTAAAAGACATAAATTCTGTTTTAAATAAGGTGGCAGAAGTTTCAAACATATTTCCATAAGAAGTTCCACTTACAATACAGACCACTATAATCTTGTATTCACTTATAGATCTTTAAGTGTAGAATAAGAAGCTTACTTAACTCCACATAAGAAATTCTGTGGCAAAAAAACATAAAAAGTAGAAAATGTGATCCTGCCCTCAAAGGCTCACACCCCTAACTGAGGAGACAATGCATGCATACCTATTAGAAATGAACTGTGGGCTGGGCGTGGTGGTTCACACCTGTAATCCCAGCACTTGGGGAAGCCAAGGTGGGTGCGTCACTTGAGGTCAGGAGTTTGAGATCAGCCTGGCCAACATGGTGAAACCCCGTCTCTGTTAAAAATATAAAAATTAGCTGGGTGTGGTAGTGCACACCTGTAATCGCAGCTACTCAGGATGCTGAGGCAGAGGAATCACTTGAACCCAGGAAGCGGTGGTTGCGCTGAGCCGTGATCATGCCATGGCACTCCAGCCTGGGCCACAGAACAAGACTCCACCTCAAAAAAATAAAAAAAGAAAAGAAAAGAAAAAAAGAAATGAATGTGACACTCAAGCAGTACCTGAACTACTGGAAGATAATATATTAAATCATGGATGAAAAACTGAACAGAAGGGAGCACATAGTGTTAAATTTTTCAAAAGTTCTCAAAATACTCTCCTGACTATAATGTTCTGCTCTTTCCCATTCAAAGAAACCTTCTCAACTCCTTCAATCCACACATCTCATCTTCCTCTAAGAATACTTAACTAGATTCTTTTAAGTACTGGATACAGATCTGCAATGCTAACATCCACGTCACTAATCCATCTTGAGCCTTTGCTGCCAAACAAATCTGCACAACTATCCCCATAGTTCCATCTCTCTTTTGCCTCACAGAAAACCCTGAATCATGAAGAAGACAGTCAGTCAGTCATTCCTTCAATAGAAAAAAGAAATCTACCACCACACATTCTCATTTTTCATCTGGAAGATAAAATGGGATTTCTCTTAGAAAGAACAAGTTGCCTCCTGTTACCTCTTTCAGACAAAATTCATTTGGCTAAAAAGGAAGTGTGTGATGTAGATGAGCAGATCTACAAAACATCAATGCCTGCAATTAGCTCTGTGTGATAACAAAGAACAGTATGTATTGACTTGTCTTATCCCAATTTAGAATATACTATTTGAAACATCAACTCCATTTCAAATGTCAAATCGTTTAACTACTGGCACTTGTTTTAAAAAGTATCTTTGTGTCAAGAAAAGAGGATACTGGCTCTGACCTGGAATTGAAACCTAAATAGAAGTGTGGCCTTGAGCAAGGGACCTATCATTTCAACATCTGTTTCTTTTAAAACACACTTACTCATTGGGTATATTTTGAAAAATGAGATAAAGTATGCCAATTTCCAGCTCATAGCATAACTTGTAACTATGATACATTTATTCAGGATTAATGCCGAGTCAATATATTCCACATAGATAGGAATTCCAATGCCAAGCAATACATTATTTCATGAGGCCTAATATAGGGTAATATTAACAAATAAATTGGTGACTTTTTTACTCTTATTTACAAGAAGAATATAATATTCCTTCACAAAACAGCCTACTATTAGCCACCCCGCCTCAGAAACAATTAACTTCTGGTAATTAAAACACAAAAATAGGCCAGGCATGGTGGCTCATGCCTGTAATCCCAGCACTTTGGGAGGCTGAGAGGGGTGGATCACGAGGTCAGGAGATCGAGACCATCCTGGCCAACATGGTGAAACTCCGTCTCTACTAAAAATACAAAAATGAGCTGGGTGTGGTAGAACATGCCTATAATCCCAGCTACTCAGGAGTCTGAGACGGAGAATCACTTCAACCAGGGAGGCGGAGGTTGCAGTGAGCCAAGATCGTGCCACGGCATTCCAGCCTGGCAACAGAGCGAGACTCTGTCCCCTCCCAACTCCAGAAAAAAATAGGGCTGGGCATGGTGGCTCACGCCTGTAATCCCAGCAAATAACCTGAGCTCAGAAGTTCGAGACCAGCCTGGCCAACACGGTGAAACCCCGTCTCTACCAAAAATACAAAAATTAGCTGGGCGTGGTGCATGTGACTGTAGTCCCAGCTGCTCCAAGAGGCTGAACCAAGAGAATTGCCTGAATAAAGATACCCCAATATAAGGAAGCCCAGGGCTACAAAAGTATATTTAATCACCCAGGAAGAAGCATGATAGCAATAAAAAAGCATGGACTAGAGAGTCTGATGACCTGAATTTAAATTTCAACTAGCTATATGCCCTTGTTAAGTCACTTATCTTTTTCTGAATCTGAGTCTCTATTTATAAATGAATGATGTTTATAACGTTTTGAAAGGATAAAATTATACATGTTTTTGGTATGCACATGAAAAATTAATTCTAAAGATAGACAGTGTTCCTGACATACATGGGAGGTAGACCTCGGATTTAGAAGCTCACTGATTTATGGGAAGTCTGCAGAGAAAGTACAGCGTAGGCAGTTCCTAATTGAGAAAAACACTGTTGTCCAAAAGTTCATCTACAAGTCGGTTACAGTAAAATAGAATTACTTTTTCTTCCCCAAAAAATTACACAAAGGTTAAAAAAAAAACAAAAAATAGCTCCCAGATGAGAGAGCTCTACTCTTTCGTATTTCAATGATTTTTTAAAATTACAGTTTCAGAGTTTCTTTTCTAGGCTTGGATGTCCCTAAAATAAATGCATAGCTTTTTTTGAGATTTTTCAGGGGATTTCACCATTAGCAACCCCGACAAAAACATAAGAACTTTTAAAAACTTGTTCCTTTCTGTGCCTGATATACCTGTCCTGAGGATTCGGTTCTAATTATAAACAAATTCATTTATAATCACAAAATTTTTGAGATAGATTGAGTCTACTCCCTTCAAATTGCAGCCATGAATTCCTCTTGTCACCTTTTCACTACCCTACCATTTCCTTTCCCTTTTTGCCCATTTAAATACTATATGAAAACTTAAGGATACCTGAGTGATAACAGTGGGTCATGGCCAACTGGCATGACTTAAACAAGATCCAACATGTCAGAAGAATGGCAAGTTCTGAGGGATTTTCTTTTTTTTTTTTTTTTTTTTGTCTGGACAATTCATGCTAAGCAGTGACAATAAGGAATCAGAGAGGCAGAAAAGAGATGAGCTATGGATATGATAAGAAGGAGATCAGCACTAATGCTGAAACAGAAGCAGAAATGATAACAGCAAACACACAGCACCTACCACATGCTAGGTACTATTCGAATCATGCTTCCAATTAAGTCCTTTAATACTTACACAATTCACTCACTTTATAAACAAGGAAAATGAGGTACAGACAGGTTAAGTAACTCTTCTAAGTCCACACCACTACTAAGTGATAGAGCAAGGATCTTAACACAAGCCATCTAGCTCCAGAGTCCACAATTTAATTTCTACAATATGCTGCCTCTAGAAAGCAGGAAGATTCGACTTCCCTGTTTCCAAGTTCAAACAGACCATGCCCTACATAAAGTGAAACCAAAGGAAGAAATAGAGACCCAAAATGAATGAAGTCTGAAATGGAATAGACTGCTGTAGATAGTCAAATCAGCCAACTGTTCAGACAAGGTATGAAGAAGTCAGAAATACATATGTTAGAAACCAGCAGTGGGTCTATCAAAGAAAGATCAGGAATATTCACCATTTATGTAATGTTAATGTCCATACGTCTTTAAACAAATCACTTTTAAAATCCAAGATTTTAAGAAAAACCCTTAAGAAGCCTCTTTAAATTGATATTCAAAGTATATTCAAAAACACTGCTTTTACATTTCAAGGTACTAAATCCCTCAACACAAAGAGAATTAAGAATACACAGTATATTGTTGTAATTGTTCTATTTTATTATTAGTTGTTGTTAATCTCTTATTGAGCTTAATCTGTAAATTAAACTTTATCATAGGTATGTATTTATAAAAATAAAAAAAAAGCATACCTCAGAGATATTGTAGGATCAGTTCCAGACCACTGCAATAAAGTGAATCTCTCAATAAAAGGGGTCACACGAATTTTTTGGTTTCCCAGTGAGTACAAAAGTTATGTTTACACTACACTGTAGTCTATTAAATGTGCAACAGCATTATGTCTAGGAAAACATTCTATATACCTTTATTAAAAAATAGTTTACTGTCAAAAAATGCTAGTGATCATCTGAGACTTCAGTGAGTCATAGTCTTTGTGCTGGTGGAGAGTCTCGCCTTTGTACTGATGGCTGCTGACTGACGGGTGGTGGCTGCTGAAGGCTGGGGTCGCTGTGACAATTTCTGAAAATAAATCAACAACGAGCTTTGCCACATTGATTCTTCCTTTCATGAAAGATTTCTCTGTAGCATGGGATGCTGTTTGATAGCATTTTACCCACAATAGAACCTCTCAATTCCTGCTCCTACTTTATTAACGAAGATTATGTAATAGCCTCAATCCTTTTTTTCATTTCAACGATGTTCACATCTTCACCAGGCATACATTTCATCTCAAGAAACCACTTTCTTTACTCATCCATAAAAAGCAACTCCTCATTCATTCAAACTTTATCATGAGAGTACAGCAATTCAGTCACATCTTCAGACTCCATTTGAAATTCTAGTTCTCTTGCTATTTGTACCACATCTTCTGTGACTTCTTCCACTGAAGTCTTGAACCCTCAGCATTATTTCTAAGAGTTTTAGAATCAACTTCCTCCAAACTTCTGCTAATGTTGGTATTCTGACTTCCTCCCATGAATTACAAATATCTTAATGGCATCTAAATTGGTCAATCCTTTCCAGAAGGTTTTCCATTTACTTCGCCCTAATCTAGCAGAGGAATAATTAAGTACAGAAGCTATAACTTTACAAAATTTATTTTTTCAATAATAAGACTTGAAAGTCAAAATTACTCTGTGGTCCAGGGACTGCAGAATGGATGTTGTGTTAGCGACATGAAAACAACATTTATCTCTTTGTAAAACTCTATCAGAGCTCTTGGATAACCAGGTGCCTTGTCAATAAGCAGTAATGTATTTTAAAAGAACCTTTTTCTGAGCAGGAGGTCTCAACAGTGGGCTTAAAGCATTCAGTAAACCATGCTATAAACAGATGTGCTGTTATCCAGGCTTTCTTTTTCCATTCACAGAGAACACAGGCACAGCTGATTTGGCATAATTCTTAAGGGTCCAAAACTTTTTGAAATGGTAAATAAGCACTGGCTTCAATTTGACATCACCAGTTGCATTAGCTCCTAATGAGAGAGTCAGTCTCTTTAAAGCTTTGAAGCCAGACTACTCCTATTTAAGTCCCTGATAGCCTCTTCTTTCAATATAAAGCTGTTCCATCTACATTAACAATCTGTTGTTTAGGGCAGCCACCTTCATTAACGATCTTAGCTAGATCTTCTGGATAGCTTTCTGAAGCCTCTACATTAGCACTTGCTGCTTCACCTTGCACTTTTATGTCATACAGATGGCTCCTTTCATTAAGCCTCATGAACCAACCTCTGCTAGCTTCCAACTTTTTTTCTGCAGCTCCCTCACTTCTCTCAGCCTTCACAGAACTGAAGAGTGTTAGGGTTTTGCTCTGTATTAGGCTTTGGCTTAAGGGAATGTTGTGGCTGATTTGATTTTCTATCCAGACCATTACAACTTTCTCCATATCAACAATAAGGCTGTTTTGCTTTACATGTGGTCACTGGAGAAGCTCTTTTAATTTCCTTCAAGACCTTTTCCTTTGCATTCACAACTTGGCCATTTGGCACAACACACCTAGCTTTCAGTCTATCTCTACTTTCAACATGCCTTCTTCACTAATTATTTCTAGCTTTTCATTTAAAGTGAGAGGCATGCAACTCTTCCCTTCACTTGAACACTGAACAGCCTAATTTTAATACTGCTCTGTGTCAGGGAATAGAGAAGCCTCAGAGGAGGGAAAGAGAATGGGAATGGCCAGTTGATGGAGCAGTTGGAAAATGTGCAACATTTATTAAGTTCGTCATCTTAAATGTGCAGGGCTGCAGCACCCCAAAATAATTAAAATGGTAACATCAAAGATTACTGATCACAGATCACTGTAACAGATGTAAGAATAATAAAGGGCATGAAATATTGTAAGAATTAACAAAACGTGACACACACAAAGTAAGCGCATGCTGTTGGAAAAGAAAATGGCACCAATAGACTTGCTTGACACAGTGTTGCCATAAACCATCAATTTGTTTAAAAAAACTCAGTATCTGCAAAGCACAATAAGGCAAAATTCAATAGAATAACAGGTCTGTACATATGGGGTAAGGTACTATGTTTGGTTTCAGGCAACTACTGGGGGTCTTGGAATGTATCCTCCACATTCCAAGGGGTGAGACAACTGTATTCAAACCTGGCACAGAAAAATTACCAGTTTCCCTCTAGTTGCTGTTCAGGTATCCTGCTTGTGGCTATATCACTATTTGGTTATAAAAACTGAACCTAAAATCTGTTCCAACAGCCTTAGCTTTTAGAACCACAAGACATATCAGTAATAGCTCAATGAATTCAGTATCTGTTAGGCACCAGAGTGCTAGGCAAGTGCAGTTTATCCACGCTCCATCATGCGTGTGAGGACTCTGACCACCTTGCTCCCCATAATATCCTCCAGTGCCTGACACAGTATTCCAGATAACACAACAGAGAAAAGGAGAGGTCGGGGTCTTAATCAAGGTGACACAGCTAGTAAGTGGGAGAACTTGGAATTGAACCCTACTGTCCCTTATTTTAAAGCCCAAACTCTATCACACTACCCCCTATTTTCCGAACTATCTCGCAAAAATCACATGGTGAAAATATATTGTCGAATTTATAAAAAAGAAGATACAGAACAAGGTATGAAGTTGTTACACTTTGTACAGAATAGGACGGCAATTGTTTAGGTAAGTAAAAACTGATGTGTGCATGTTTATAAAAGCATAGACTATTCTGCAACTTTTTCAAAGACACTGATAGTGGGATATGGCAGGCTGAAGGACGCCGAGACAATCTTACTTTGCACTGCATTACTTTTGTGTTTTTCAAACTTTGTATCTTAATAGAGGGCTGCCAGATTTATCAAATAAAAACACAGGATGCTAATTAAATTTGAATTTCAAGTAAATGAATACTTTTTTAGTGTATGTCCCATGCCATACTTGGGACATATTTATACTAAAATCCAATCTTATTTATCTGAAATTCAAACTTAACTTGGGCATCTGCTATTTTATCTAACAATCCTACTATGTACATGCTAGCTTAGAGAAAAAAAAGACATATAAAATCATTTTACCTTTCACGCTTCCTGTAAAACTTTAACATCACGAGAGAGCTGCCTAATCCTCAATACATCTCAAAGATTTTACCTGTGACCATATGATTCTCCAGCAATTTGTTGATAACATTAGTGTCAGCAGGGGATAAAAATAAAACAGAATATTTGGTATTATTTAGAAGTAGGAACGGATTAACTGAGTAATCATTTTACTTTTCAACAAGTTGTAATGGTAACATGTAGGCACAGCTTTTACAAAGTAGAGAATCAACGTTTGAAACATAACACAAATCATTCTGCTCAATGCAGATTATATGGCAACTAACAAGTGAAAATATGTTTTATGCTAAAAATAACTCTATGTAGAGAAAATGCCCCAAATGCATACAATTTTCTAGTTATCTTAAACAATTCTGACTGAAAAAGGAATACAACATTAAAAGTGCTTGTTTCAATGGCTTGCAGCTTGTCAAAGTTGCTCAGCATCTGTTATTGCATTTACATTTACCATTTCTATCATTCATAGTTGCCGCAGCAGTACCTGAAGTTAGCAGACAAAAGCACAATTGTAGTAGTCAAATGCAAGTAGATTTTCATAAATTCAATTGTCCATAACAGCAATACTTACACTTTCAGTCATAATTCCTACTTTTGGGTAACATTACTGAACTATAGCTCTAAAAGTATAGAAATGTCACAGTACCCACCAACATCACGCAGTCATCCAACAGAAATCACTCAGCCTTTTCTTAGCATCTGTTCTTCTGAACTGCTCCCTCATTTTTATAGGCTTTGATCAAAAAAGCATTCATGAACACAATTTTTATTTTCAAGTTGACATTTATAAATCTTCCTAAATTTATTCAATGAAAATAAGATGTATTAATTCCACTTTGCCCACCAAAATGAAAGAAAATCAAGTATTAAAGAACCTTAACTTCACAACATACTTCAAATATTGATTAATATTCTTATTCTTTATTTATAAAAACTGCCATACAAATTACCTGAAATGGAAATGCAGTAGTCCCAGCTACTGGGGAGACTGAGGCAGGAGAATCACTTGAACCCAGTGCAGCCTCGGCCTCCTGGGTTCAAGTGATTCTCCTGCCTCAGTCTCCCAAGTAGCCTGAGATCGAGCCAGCACACTCCAGTCTGGGCAACAGAGCAAAAGTCTGCCTCAAAAAAGAAAAAGAAAAGAAAAGAAAATGCAGGGAAGGTCAAGAGATTAGAAAAGGACTCAAATTCTGTCATTTACTGATTCTGCAAACACACATGGGGCACTTACATGACTGGCATGTTGTCTAGTAGCAGAATTGGAGAAATGATGATACAATCTGGGAACTCACGTACAAGTGAATGAAAGGAAAAGAAATAAACAATTAAAATATAAGAACACAAAGGAGGGACACCCAAGCTGAACTGAGAAGTCAGGGAAACTTCCTGGAGTCACAGACTCCTGCACAGAGTCTTAAAGAATAGGTGGGGGAGAAGGTCTGATGAAAGAGCTCCCCACATAAACGCAAGAGTGCATGGTACCTTCTGAGCACTGCAAGTAGTTTCTTATGTAGTACCTGGATTGGGGCTGAGGAAAAACGAGAGACAGAGAAGATGAGGCTGGAGATGTGAGTAAATGCCAAATTATTCAGGGCCCTCCATACTACTCTTAAAAAGTTGACATTTGTTTTTTGTTTTGTTTGAAACGGAGTCTCGCTCTGTGGCCCAGGCTGGAGTACAGCGGCACAATCTCAGCTCACTGTAACCTCCGCCTCCCAGGTTCAAGCTATTCTCATGCCTCAGCCTCCCGAGTAGCTAAGATAAAAGGCCCCCGCCACCACACCCGGCCAATTTTTGTTGTTGTTGTTGTTGTAATTTACTTTATTAGAGACACAGTTTTGCCATGTTGGTCAGGCTGGTCTTAAACTCCTGACCTCAAGTGATCCACCCACCTCGGCCTCCCAAAGAGCTGGGATTATAGTTGTGGCCACTGCACCCAGCCATTAAAGAGTTTAGATTTAATTAGAAGTTTATTTTGGCAAAGTGATCTTTAGAAAGATCACTCTGGCAATGGTATGGAGGACATACAAAAATCAAGAGAAGCTAGGGATAAGGAAGTCAGGTAAGAGGCATTTTCAAAACTAGAGAAACAAAGGAAAATGGGAGATAGATTAAGATTAGTTAAGAGACATAAGTACTGTGACATGGTAATATGGAGGTAAGGAAGATGAGTTTAGGATAAATCCCACCTTTCCTGCTTTGGTTATTGATGGATGGTAATACTACAAGGAACATGTCAGTGTTGTGAGACTATTCTAGAAATGTCTGCCCTAATAGAGTTTGAATAGCTGAGTATAGTACCTTACGATGTTGCTATGGAATGAACTGTGTTGCCCAAAATTCCTATGTTGAAGCCCCAACCCCGATGTGATTGATTCTGGAAACAGGTCTTTTAGGGAACAGTTAACATTAAATGAGGACATAAGGGTGGAGTCCTGATCCAACAGAATTGGTGGTCTTCTAGAAAGAAGAAGAGAGGAAACCCTGTCTCACTGTCTACATGCAAGCACTGAGAAAAGGCCACATGAGGACACAAGAAGGTAGCCATCTGCAAGCCACAGACAAAACCCTCATCAGAAGCTGAACCCTGCCAGACCTTGATCTTAGACCTTTCAACCTCCAACACCATGAAAATAAATTTCTGTTGTTTACACCTCTCTAAATAATTTGTTATGGCAGCTCAAGCTGACTAATACAGAATTCAACCTTCCCACAGGCCCTCCTCCAAGGACTATGCTATCAGGTACTATGCTTCGCCCCCTTCTTCCAACCATAACCAAGGGAACCACGGCTAGGCTCCTTAATTCAAGGGAAGCCAATCTAAGTACTGACATGAAAAGCATGAATGGACTAGAGTGTCTCTTAAGAACTTAAGAAATATTGAGAGAATAAGCCAATTAATGGTAGAACAAGAGTTGAGAAGACAGAAGGCAGCTGAGTAAGAGATGAAGAAGCTAAAATGAGGTACACACAAGCCAGAGTTATGAGACAGCAAAAACAAGTCTGTTGATAGAGATAGAATACAACCGACATTAAGAGATACAAGCATTCCTTGGGAGATGCAGCACAGCCAATAAGAGGAAAATAGAGTAACTGGTCCCTACAGATGCACAATCACTGATCTCCATTTACAGTGAACTCCATTTTGCCAGAGGTATGTTGTATGAGGCTCTGTTTGCTCCATTTAAACACACCTATTCATTCAAACACAGTCTGCTTTGGTATGGTACCATATCATCATATCCAAAAAAAAAAGAAACTCCTCTCAAGTACCCTTGCTTACGAAATACCCTTGTTCCTTTATTTCATTTGGGCACTGTACTTCCAATAAAGATTTGAGGGAGTTAACTAGCAAGACAATTTTAGTAGGACCACTAAATAATTAATAATCCTACAGAAGAGAGTTACATCAGAAAAACAAAGTGCAGGGAAGCTCCTACACTTGGTGGGTGAATATAACACTATAAAGTTCTGTTTTGCTCAGAGCCTGAGAGAAGCCATTAGCTGCCACCGAATAAAACATAAATCCACTGTTAAAACAAAGGTAGCTGACGGAGTATGGTGGCTCATGCCTGTAATCCCAGCACTTTGAGAAGCCAAGGTGAGAGGATCACTTTTAGCCAGGAGCTCAAGACCAGCCTGGCCAACAAAGTGGGACCCTGTCTCTACAAAAAAAAAAAAAAAAAATTCTTAAAATTAGCCAGGCGTGGAGGCACATGCATGTAGTCTCAGCTACTTGGGAGGCTGAGGTGAGAAGATTATTTGAGCCCAGGAGATTGAGGCTATAGTGAGCTATCATTGTGCCACTAAACTCCAGCCTGGGCAACAGAACAAGACCCTGCCCCTAGAAAATGAAAATTAAAAATTAAAAAAAAGGAATGTGAGCTCTGACAAATTTTCATTATACAAATGAAATCTGAGTAACTGTGAACAATATTTACAAACGAAATCTGAGTAACTGTGAACAATATTTACAAACAGTAAAAATATTTCAGACCAAAAATCTCCATTCAGGCCAGGCATGGTGGCTGATGCCTGTAATCCCAGCTTTGGGAGGGCAAGATTGGTGGATCGCTTGAGCCTAGGAGTTTGAGACCAGCCTGGGCAACATCACAAAACCCCATCTCCACAAAAAATTTTAAAAAAATTAGCCAGGAGTGGTGGTATACACCTGTAGTCCCTGCTATTCAGGAGGCTGATGTGGGAGGATCACCTGAACCCAGGTGGTAGAGGCTGCAGTGACATGTGATCACACCACTGCACTCCAATCTGGGCCGACAGAGAAAGACCCTGTCTCAAAAAAAAAATTATAAAAATTAAAAAGAGTTCCACTCATAGGAGGATAGAAATGTTCTTTCTTCAAACTCTACTAGAAAAATTAAGCCAAGTATACATGTTAAAACCTTAAGGTACCACTAAAAAAACAGAAGTAGATTCTACATAATATACACACCAAAATGAAAGAAGATGAACTAAAAATACTTGAGCAATTTAAAAGAGGTTAGGAATGGGAAAACAAGGAAAAAGGAGAAACCACAGTAAACAAAAAACACAAAACAAGGGCAATGAAATAAATCCAGATATCCATATTCACAATAAACACAAATGGGTTAGACTCATTTTTTAAAGAACAGACTCGGAGTCCAAACCTCAACAATGAAATGGAGATTTACAGAATAAGTAGTTTATTTATATTTTAAAAATATAAAAAATAGTATATGGGCCACATAAAAATATGTATACACATACTTTCCTCATATTCAACAATGGATTAAAAGGACACATTCTAAAATGACAGTAGATGGGAGTAGACAGATGGAAGTAGTAGCCTCATATGTGGGGACTCAACGGGGGAATTTAGCTTTCTCTTTTTTTTTTTTTTTTTTTTAAGGAAACTGTATTTTTATAACGGTTTTAAATTATGCATGTAAAAAGCAGTTGGGTTGAAATATTTATGCATAAAATAATATAATATCCACAATTTGCTTCAAAAACTTCCAGGGAAGGGACAAGGGAAATGTCTGAGACAAGAGAAGAAACAAGACTGACCATGAACTAGTACTTGTTAAAACAGAATGATGGGTATATGAGGATTCACGACATGTATGTACATTTGAAATTTCTCATAATAACTATTACAAAAATAAGGCAGCCAATATGTGAAAATGTTAACAATATCCAGTTTTAGAGGCTAGGACTAGAGATGATTAGTGTAATATTTTTCAAATCCTCCTTATCCTTGTTTGGCAAAAAAAAAAAAAAAAAAAAAAATTTCACCTAAAACTATAATACTAAGTTATTTGGAAAAAAATAATGTTACCATTGGTAAATTCTCCCAGAACAATAATTTATTCAGCTAGACTACTTAATTCCAGCAAAACTAAAGGAAATATTATGAAAACATTTCTTCAAAATATAATATCTCATAAGGAATCATTTTCAGTTTTACTATTAAAAACAAAGCTTCATTCTCATTTTCTGATGCTATTCTGCTTCTAATTTTACCAAGCTGTTTGAGATACAGGCCTTAGAAGCAGATACTTATTGCCCTGGATTAGTCAACTTCTCATCAGAGAGCAGGAGGGCAGGAAGTGATGAACAACTATTGCTGTTCTACTTTTGAACATATGTTCAAAAACCCCACCTTTGTGAATTATAGGGGATCCCAAGAAAGTATAAAGATAAACCTGTTTCAGTTTAAATAAAACTTATTTATCTTCCATGAATATTCAAATGACAATATAATGAAGAGTCACACAATATATATAAGCTAACACTAAATTATGGAAAAAAGGCATGTTAATCCACAATTATATAAACATACACAAATCAAAATCACTACATTGACCAAGAATCCACATACTCTAAGAAAGTTTGGTGAAAATAGTATCATATCATATTTTCCTGTTAATTTTCTAATGGAGGGGATGAAGCCTACTGAAAATGAAAATAAATATAATATGGAAATTGAATATTTTCTTACAAGTATTCTTACATAACAAATGTATTTATACCAAAAAACATGTTCATTACATTTGCTTTGGCTTTTGAAAGTTAGTTTTATTTTTAAGATTGTTGGTCTGAGGCAAAATGCTCTTTCAAACAGTATATATGTTCTTAACTTATCTGCAGATTCTCTAAAACACATAGATACACAAGTTTTATAAAGAATATTAGCAGATTCATATCCGCTTCCATAATTATGTATTTATATTTTATGATACTTTGAGTTAAATACCCTTATTTACTGCTTACACTCATCGATAAAGCTGAAGTTGAAAGGGGCCTCAAAAAACACATGGGTCACAGAGAAGCTAAAGCTCACTGAGAGTTGATTACGTAACAAATCAGTGGTATGTCTAGGATCAGAACCCTGGACTGCTGGACTAACTCAACCGACCCTCTGGAAGGCTAATTTTCCTTTTCTAAAAATATTTAGACCAATCAATTCTGTTTATAGCCCATTGCATTATATTTATTTCCTTCCCCATTAACCTTCACCCATAATTTAAAAAAAAACAAAAAACAAAAAAAGAGTCCAGAATACACATTAGAGAACTATGGATTCTAACACTTTCTCTCCGAACACCCATTTTGCATACTTTTCATTCATAATGTTCTCTTCATGTATCTCTGTTGGACAGGGTACCCTCCCCTCAAACTGTTAACTCACAGCAAACATGGTGACTGAGGGGAAAGATTTAAGTTCTTCTCAGAATTAAGATTTGGCCTCTTCTGTTCTCTCACTCCTCAGTTAAACTCAAAGGAATTTAGGTTGTTGGGCAGAATGCCCCTGTTTGTATCACATTTTCAGTGTTAAGGGTCAAGACACAACATGCCAGGCATATTTCTTGCATAGAACCAGGCAGGGGGATTCTTCCAAGAGCTGCCCTCGCAGGTGAACACAACAATGTGTCAATGTCAAACTCCAGAGGCAGCTAGCTGCCCACAAAGCACTCACGGTAGCCACATTATTGTATTGGGGGAAACCTAAAACATGCAGAAGACTTAACTTTGTGCCATAGAATTCTTCAGTGCAGTTCCTACACTGGCAACAAATTCTCCAGGGAAATTCAGGCTCTTACCTCCTGCCCTTTTCCCTGCCTGGAATGAGGCAATTCAATGAGTCCAGGTTGACTGTGTCCTGGTGCTTGTAAAAAGCATTTGGGCTTTCACCTGTCATCCCAGCACTTTGGGACGCTAAGGCAGGCAGATCACCTGAGGTCGGGAGTTCAAGACAAGCCTGACCAATATGGAGAAACCCAGTCTCTACTAAAAATACAAAATTAGCCAGGCGTGGTGGCACATGCCTGTAACCCCAGCTACTGGGGAGGCTGAGGCAGGAGAACCACTTGAACCCAGGAGTCAGAGGTTGCTGTGAGCTGAGATTGCACCATTGCACTCCAGCCTGGGCAACAAGAGTGAAACTCCATCTCAAAAAGAAAAAACAAATTGAAAGCATTTGGTACTCAAAAGCGTACCCATGGGACCCAGAAATATAGTTGGCAGCAGGTCTCTGTTGTTAGAACCTATCAACTGCTGTCGGAGGTGATAGTACAAAAAAATGTCTGTCATTTCTCAGCTGCCCTCTCACGGACAGGATCTCCATTGAGTTTGTGAGATCTTGATGACACTGGGGCAGAACAATAGGTGGCTTGTCAGTTGTGACTGAGTGGCTCCTCAGGGGAAAGTGTTAAATGATGGAGACAATATTTCCAATACAGAGAAAACTGTGGAACTAGGAGGTAGGAGAGAAGACCATAATATTACAACCATGCGCTTCAACTTATCTCCCCATCCAACTTCACGTTCTACTATTCTCCCAAGATCATTTTCTAGGACTTTCCCAACTCTTAAAATAACTCTACTTCCACAATTTCTCTATTACTGTTCCAAATGGCTTCTCCTGGAATCTTTTCTACAAAAATTATGAAAAGCGCTGTATATTATATAAACTCCTTAGGTATCACTAGCTATAAGTACTATACATAATTAGATATTTTTATCCTTCCCCATCCATCAGCACCTCCTAAATTCAGTCAGTGGCTTTCATGACTTCCCTTTGCTGAACGTGGACAGGAACAAAGTTTACAAACTTTACTCAGGAAAGGGCAGGCTCAAATTTCTCATCAGAAGTCCTCTGGGAAGAAAACAGCATTTTGGAATAATATTTAATGTGGCTGTTTTTCTCTCCTATACTGTGCTCGTGGTAACTAGTGGTTTGACGCCTGTTGGTTCAGTTTCAACTCTGCACAGAGAAGTACAACAGATGCATGTACTGAGAAGGGCTTGTGAACAATCACATTCTCTCTCTCCCTCTCGGCCCATTCTTTGCAATACTTTTTGTGGAGTATTTAGCAATTCAGAACCCTTAAATTCAGCAGACAGAAGAAATCAACACTTTTTTTTTCAATTATCAATCTTAATTACTTGAAGATGTAAGAAAATTTTGTAAGCTTTTACTCTTTCCAAACATGTAACTTGTTAAGACCACATTTAATAGATTCAGTAGAGAGTCAAAGAAAATACTATAACTTTTCCAGGGTTCCCTAACTCAGACCTTTTATTAAGCCATCCCATTTTTCCAGCCATTATTAGGTGGGGTATTGAAAAGTCTACATAATGAAATGTCAATAATTATCTGAACAGTTTCATGCAAAAGTAATCTCATTCAGCTACTCGAAGATTTGGGGTCAGAGAAAGAAGGAAGTAGGATTTAAGGAGGACAAAGGCTTAAAAGCCTTAATCAGAGGGGATGTCTACCCTGACAAGAGTCCCTAAGTAACAAACTAACTTTCCATATCATTTCACTGATGTAAAAAGGCAACTTTCTTCCTCAGGAACATATCCACCACCAAATACTCCAAGAGGCAAAACTTTCCAAATATATATTCATCACTAGAATGTCTAAAATGTAGGCTTGGTTGCAATACACAATTTAAAGCAACAATCTGTTATTTGGGGTTCTTAAAAATGCTATTCAATAACAACTAATAATAAAATTGCATTTAAGAATTGATTGCTATTGCATCTGTTATAATAATGACTTTCCCAGAAAATAAAATAGGCTACATAGGTAATTTTTTAGGTAATGAAATTGGCATCAGTTTTAGTGTTTGAAATGAAACCATTTGTTTATAATACCTTCCATATATCCTATCCCTGTTTTCTTAAACAAAACCTATGTCCTTTACAAATATGTATTTCCTTCAATCCTACCAAGAGCTAGCTCCATACTTTATACCCTCATTTTCAGGTAAGAAAATTGAGGTTCAGAAAGATAGTGTTTTCTCCTACATTCATGAAGCTTTTAAGCAACAGAGCTGTCTTACCTATGCTGTAAAGTACACAGTTTTGTGATACTTTCTTTTCCATTGCTGAAAATTAGGTGTACTTTTTACACTACTGAGGATCCCAAGACACACCCCATAGTACTTCAAAGAAGTAGAAACAAATTTGAAAATTGCAAACTACAAAATTCAGCTTATTCAAAGTAATGACACTTAAAAGTATCAATTCATCTGAGAAAAGACATGGAGAAGAATGTGTTTGATGTATGGCAAGACACAAATAACAGGGGAGGAAAGGAAGAAGAAATAATTGAGGAAGCTGAAAGGGAGAAGGGATGGAAAGATGGAATGACACTGAGATGATGTGGAAAACTCTCAGAAAATTCCTTAGCATTCACCAGGCTAACAGAATATAGAGCAAAGTGGTGTTGACTGAGGTTACAGACGCCGAGGAAGAATTGTCATTTCTCCTACCAAAGTGAAATCTGATCTCAAAGGAAGAACTTCAGCTCCCTTTTCCTTCACTCACTAAGTAGCAAAACACAGAGTCATTAAGTCTGAGTCACTTCCCTTGTGACTCAGTTGTCAAAATCCTGTAAGATAAGGTATTCAGAAGTGTTTGGAAATGGGAAGAAGTATGGAAGTATTAGACATTTATTATTAGCAACAGTATTAGCATCAGAATGGCTAATCATGTTTCCTAATTTTAAAAAATAAACAGCAAAAAGAAAATTATATACATATATATAAATATAGATATTCAGATGATACTTATAACGCATCCCAAAAAAACCACACCAATTCATCAAGTATTAAGTGAGCACTTACATATTCCTACCCATGTGTATAGGAAGATTTAGCATGTGTATAGTAAGATTTAGCATGAAGGTACTTGCACAGGATTCTTCAATTCTCAAATAAATTTTTTTCATATCTAATTTTGTAGTTATGATTTTCTATTATTTTTAAGAGAACCACCCCAAATTCCATATACTTCAGGCCCCCATGTCTTTATCCACCTCTGTCACTGAAGCATATGACAAAAGAAGAATGAGGACAAGTATCTAACTTCTGAGTTCCCAATTTACTGGAAAACAGTAAGTAATTACGGGGCAACGTGATAGGTAAAGTTCTCAGTACAGAGGAATCCAATACTGCCAACATGAGTCAGAAAGAATTTGTAAGAGTTATGACAGATGAATCATCTTGAAGTATGAGCCGATCAGGAGAGTGCGGAGGAGAGCAGTAAAGGGAAAGGCATTTCTTATGAAGGGAAGGACATCTGCTAAGGCAACAAAACCATCAAGAACCCAGAGAACTTGATGACAGTGAGGCTGCAGCACTTGGGTCCAGAATGACAAGAGCTATGAAGGTAATGTTTCCATGGCCTCATTGGGGCTTTGCCCTGCGGGCATGCTGGACCATGCAGGGACACTGGGGAGGGAGTTTGGAGGGTACAGGGATTACTAAAATTTATTTTCTGATAAAACAATTCTGATAATAGTGTAAATATTTCATCAAAGAGGGAAAAGAACTAATGATAATACAACCAGATGTTAAGCTTTTAAAACAACCTAATCAAAAAAGAATGAGAGCCCAGATGAAGGCAATGGCAAGAAAACAGAGAAAAGATACAGACTCATTAATTACAGGCAATCAAAAGAACTCAGTGACCACTTGGTGACTGTTAGGGCCAGGAGGGGTGAATGAGTGACAGAAATAGAGGTTGACTCTCCCAATGATTTTAATCTGGGAAACTAGAACTGTCAGGACATCATTTAGCTGAAAGAACAAGAGCAGAAAGATAAATATATGGTTTTAGAGGAAAGAGAAATATGGTTATATTCTTTTTGGACATACTGAGCTTGAAATGCCTCTAGAAAACAGGAAATAATAGAATTTTAATTTCATGAAGGTAGGAAGTTTTGTGTTGCTGTTGTTTTCTTTTTCTCTTGGGGCTATATCCCCAGCACCATAAATAATGGTTGTGAGATAAATTAAAAATCATAGTGGAATCAATAACATTCCTGCAAGTTCCAAGATGGAACAGTGTACATATATAGATGAGCATATTATCTAAAAAAAAAAAAAAAATTGTCATGATCCTTTCTTATTCAGCTCCATACTAAACCAAAACAAATGTACCTTTGGTGTTTCTGTTAATTGAACATGCATACACACAAGAAAAAAATAAAATTTGTTCACAATAAAAAAAGTATTTTTCATAATCTGTACCAAATAATTCCTAGAGAGAACCCTGTAGTCCTCTGCCAGCAAAGAGGTGTTACTGTCTAAATCTGCTGATAAGCTTGTCGGTCACTGATAGTCTACACAGTTGAGAATATACTGAGAAAATTCAGCAAGAAATGACAATTTACATGTTGCTGGCAAGATTCCAGGTAGTTCAGATGAGGGAGAACTGCATAAAGGAATCCAAATTATTATGAACCTATCTGAACACGTACCTTAGCCATATAAGAAAAATAAGCATGGAGCAATTCGATCCCCTAATTACTAATTCACAGATAATGTAACAAGCTACACTATTTAGTTACCATACGTAATTCTATAGGATTCATTGGGGTTATCTTGATAAGTGATATTTTCTCCATGAAAGCATTTTAAAAAGGCTTATCTTTCAATTAATATGACTATTTGTTTCTTAATTAACTCATCTACTATTTAACTGCCTCCATTAACTACTTTTACTCTGGCACTCAAAGGACTAAATGTTAATATTAACAGCATAAACCAACTTTTACTTTTGTAATAATCTAGAGAGGACATCTGCTTTAAATGTAGTTTGATTTTGTTTGTCACTTCAACTAAGTGATCAGAAGGTACAGACAATATATAAACATTACAAATGACCCAAAAAAGGTTGAGTGGTTCCAGCCAACATAACAGGTTTTCATAACAGAATGAAGACATCTTGTTTCTTGATTTCATCTGACCTTATAGCTTAGCTGCATGAGGTAAAGTTGTGTTGACCAATACAGTAGCCAGGAACCACAATGAAACAAGCCACTACCCAGCACTTATACCTTGGCCAGTTCTAAAGGCAATATGATGTAAGGGTAAAAGACATAGCATATTTTGGAGAGCTTTTTTTTTTAAGAAAATAAAATATCTCGATAATGTTTATACTTATTATACGTTGAAATAATAATTTGAAGAAAGTGGGTTAAATAAAATATATTATTAAAATTAATTTCACTTACTTCTGCTTTTTTCTTTACTGTGGTTACAGACAACTTAAAATTACATGTGTGGCTCACATGATATTTCCACTGGCCAGAGCTGATCTAGAATGATGCAGATCATCCCCTCTCCGACTCTTGGTGTGTTTGATGATCTGAATTGCAACATATACAGAATGGCAATTATTTGAATAATTTCAGCACCAAACTACTCCTTTGTTATCCAATTCACTATATGACTATCATATAAATTTGTCACAGGAGTGACAGATAAAGCTATCAAAAATGATAAGAATTACAAAAAATATGCAAGTGGGTGAGGAATATTTAGCAAGCAGTCAAAATAAAGCATTGGGTTCAATACTGAAACTACTGTGCTGTGCTTAAACTCTTCATAAGGTAGGATACAAAAGTTTATGGAAAGCCTCAATAACCTCCTGACTTTTTACTTAATCATCTCCTATCTTTCAAAATTAAATATTTTTACATCTTTTTTACAATTACCAGTAGTATTTTTTAAACTACTGACTTACATATTTTGAAGCTCCAACATTTAAATAAGGGCATTTAAATTTTCTGTTATGTTTATCAAAATGAGGCATGAATTTAAGAAGACTGAGAAACACTGTCAAATACAAAAGTCAGACGCACACAGTTGAATCCAAAGGGGATCAGAATATGCCACTCCAAAATATGCTACTTTGGCATCAGGATTATTTTGAACTGAAGGCAAATAGGAAATGGAAGACAGGAGCACTCTCTGCCCTGGCCCTTTCTGCGTAAAAGTAGAACACAAAATTTCCTTTGTAAATGCGACATAAATGTCCATTTGTAAAGATGGTCATCTCTCCCTTACCAGTGAGAACAACTTTTATTATGAAAATGATGCAAAAACCCCAAATCTATCCTCTTCTTTGGGTCTCTTTTCTGTGTAGCCCCCATGCACGTAAAATTAAAAAGATCGATTAAATGTTAATCTGTGTTTTGTTAGTTTTAATTAACAGGCCTCACTTATAGAACCTCAGAGAGTAAAGTTTTTCCTCCCTCACAAAAGCAAGAATGAATATGCACCATAAGACAATGGACAAAGTGCAGGAGAGTTCTAAATGACTTAAAAACTCTTTAATGGTATATCCATGCAATGACTACTACTACTCAGCAATGATCAGTACTAAACTATGAATACAGGCAACATGGATGAATCCCAAAATAATTACATAGTGAAAGAAGTCAGACAAAAGAGAACATACTGTATGATTCCATTTATTTAAAGCTCTAGCGAATGCAAACTAGTCTATAGTGATATAAAGCAAATGAGTAGTTTACTTGGAGATGGGAGGGGTGGGTAGAGGAAAGGATTACCAAGGGGTATGAGGAAACTTTTGGGGGTGATGGATATGTTCACTATCTTGATTGTGGGGGATAGCTTCACAACAGCCAAAATTCAACAAATTGTATACTCTCAATATCTGCAGTTTATTGTCAATTATAACTTATACCACAATAAAACAGTTAAACAGTCCCTCCCACCTCCTTGAGAAAAGGATAGGGGCTGAACAGGTTGACTTTAGCATCCAACAGATGTTCACTGAACATCTTAATAAAGCTAGCTAGGGAGCAATAATCCAGGCCCCAGGGCCATTTCTTCTCATTTTCCTACCTCAGCCACAAAACAGAGCTAAAAATACTTTGTGACTTAGTCTAACCCAATATATAATCAATAGATTATATCAGAATGAAGAGCCATATCCAATGCTGTAAAACAGCATAGGATAACTACATTTCCTAGCCCAGAAAACTGAATGTGATGGGAAAGGGGAGGAAGGGTCAGACAACACTCCACTGAATCATACCGATGAGGCCCCTGTAGTCCCAAATTGGAATATGAGGCCAGGCGCAGTGGCTCACGCCTGTAATCCCAGCACTTTTGGAGGCTGAGGCGGGGAGATCACCTGACCTGAGGTCAGGAGTTCAAGCCCAGCCTGGCTAACATGGTGAAACCCCATTTCTACTAAAACAAAATAGAAAAGAAGATGAATGCTGTCCAGAAGAGGATTCAGGCCTGACTTATTAAAATGCAAAAACCTGGGAGACTTGTGGGGAGTGAGAAGCAGAGGAGGAAATACATAAGCTTTATGAAATTTATCTAGTAATGCCTTAGACAAAGCAGGACCTATTAAGGGGGCTGTTATGGTCTGAAAGTTTATGTTCCCCCCAAATTCATATGTTGACATCCTAACTCCCAAAGTAATGGTATTAGGGGGTGGGGCCTTTGGGAGGCAATTAGATCACAAGGGCAGAGTTCTAATGAGTGGGATTAGTGCCCTTATAAAATAGGTACCAGAGAACAGCCTTGCCCTTTCCACACCACATGAAGACACAGCAAGACAGCATCATCTACGAGGCCCTCGCCATTCACAGAACCTACCAGTGCCTTGATCTGGGACTTCCCAGCCTCCAGAACTATGAGAAATAAATTTTTGTTTATAATGGACTCACTGCTTGATATCTTGTTAGAGCACCCCAAATGAACTAAAACAGGGGCCTAGCAAGGTATAAGAGAAACTGGACATATCTTAAATATATCAGAGAGGAGTTTTTAACTTGTAGAATAATCATTAATCTTTATGACTCTATCATCATGGTTTTGTTAGGTTAGTGGTATCTCATGAACACAGAAGGATAGCTTCTCATGACCATTTTCTATGACAGTTCCCTGAAGCAAAGTATTCTATGGGGCCACCTGAGTACATAATATAAAGTTATTGTGAAATTAACAATATGACTATTAACGCTTAATTTTAAGCAGAGATCAAAATTTTTAAAAATACATTCTCCACTGGTGTCCTATATGCCATGTGGTAGTGAACTGTATCATACCTCTTCAAAAGACCTGAGACATCAGTTCAAACAAACGCTATTAGTATCAACTCAAATTATATGAATGTTTAATAATCTCAGATCAGATTATGCTTACTGAGAAAGACAGCAATTGGTGAAATCTATTGATCAACAGCTCTATCTATTCATTTGTTATAACAAAATAATGTAAGTATCTTCCTTTTCAAAATATGTGTTTTGGGGATTTTCTTGTGGGAGTGGTATATGGGTGATCCAATTACAGGCAAGTTTTCTGTCTTCTTTTCACTTGTACCTTCCATACCTTTTTAAATGTGCTATTTACTAAAATAAATAATTACCTTATGTATTTTTAAAAATAAGCAACAACAGTAAGTTTTTCCTTAAGTTTTGTGTTTTTCTCTTTTTTTTAATAAGTGTTTCATTTTTCACTTTCTCCTCATACACTTATTTATAACACCTCGGATCTGCAAGTGGTTTACAAGAAAATAACAATGAATGTTGCTTTTGCAGACACAAATAAAACTAAAAGGTGGATAAAGATAAGAATTCCCTAAACAAAACAAATTTAACCACTGCAGGCAGACAGGCCAGAAAAGAAAAAAAAAAGCAAGAATTTGTCTCTTTTTATCTTTTTTTTTTTTTTTTAAACTTAGTTGGCCAGATCTGGAAGAATGGTTCTAATGGTTTCGTTAACTCAACAAATACAACTGCAACACCTAAAAAACATAAAATAAAAATAAAAAGTTTTTCTTTTATGTAACATAAAATCCCTTTTATTAATCATATTTTCCCAAAAGGGGGAAACATTTCTGAAGGAAAAAAAGATTATGCCATATATTACCCCACAAAACATGTATAAGACAGTTTTTAGATCAATGGAATTTAAAGAATAAATTCTGTTGTTTTAATCAGACTCAAAAACCACTGAGATATTTACAACACAATGTTTCAGCTTTGCCAAATTTAGCGCTTTACTATTTTTAAGAACCATTAAAAGAAATATTTTAAGAAAACAAATGCTTTTATAAAACACTTCAAAAGAAAATTAATGCCCTGTCCACAAAAAGGAAGGTCATAGAGGCACAATTTCCCAATGAACACCCAGAGAAAGAAAATAAGTGGCCTCAGGCCAAAGATAAAATACCTTTGTCCTCAAATAGCAGTTTCACTTTCTTGCTAAACATCAGATTACCCCAGTAATGATCAGACTATGCACTAGCCTCCAATATGATCTCACTGCCTCAGGGTCTCACTAGCTTACAGACTAGGTCTCTTTGAGAACCTTGTTATGGGCTAAATTATGTCTCCTAAAAATCCACAGGATATCCTAATTCCCTGTACCTCAGAATGTAACTGTACTTGGACATAAAGGTTAAATGAGGACACTAGGGGTGGGCTCTAACACAATATGACTGGTTCCCTTATAAAAAGAAATTAGGCCATAGACATACACAGAGGGAGAGTATGTGAAGAAACAGGGAGAACTCAGCCATCTACAAGCCAAAGAGAGAGGCTTGGTAGAAACCAATCCCACCAACACTTTGATTTTAGCCTTCCGGCCCCCACAACTGTGAGGAAATAAATTCCCGTGGTTTCAGCCGCCCTCCCACTCTGCGGTATTTTGTCAAGGCAGCCCTATCAAACTAATACAGATTTTGGTACCAGGAAATGGGGTGCTGCTGTAACAAACACCAAAAATGTGGAAGTGGCTTTGGAACTGGGTAACAGGTAATGGCTACAAACGTTTTAGGGTGCATGGTAGAAAAAGACCAGATTGCACTGAAGAGGTTGTTAGAAATATAGACACTAAACGTGTTTCTGGTAAAGTCTCAGAAGGAAATGTGAAACGGGTTACTGGAAAGTGGAAACTTCAAGAGATAAAATTCAGCCTATACTTCATTGCTCTCCATTAATTGCTCTTCCCCATCCAAACTTTTCCCCTGGGCACAAACCCTCTATCGCACTCCAGAAATATACAAATTGAATACGCTCTTCAGTACCCACTGCCCACTCACATCCAAGCCTCTTCCATACACCATGTCAATTTTCAAGGCAAAACCACTGACTTAAGCTCACTTCATACCAAAAATCTTTCATTTCCACCCTCTTATCTCAAGACCAAAGCCCCCTCTGTGTGTTATTTACTAACCACAATGATAAGAGCAAGTAATCCCTATACTTAACTACTTTCCTAGAATCCCTGTAACATTTTTTATGTGTAAAACCTTTCTATAATTTCTCCCATTAGATTATTGCAACTAAGACCCTACGCTACTGGAGCAGAATCGTATTTATTCTGTGTTCTCCTCAATGCCTAACCCAATACAACAGTCTTCCTAATCCACCTATTACTACCTATTACATGAATACCTCGGATCTTCTCTGGAAACATATCACAGGAAGGCAATGGATTCCTCACCACTGGTTTCCTTTATTGAGAAGTAGTTATTTATCTCCTTAGTCTTATTATCCCACATGGAATCCCACTAAAATTATTTAATCACAATATATCAATGTTACCATGCTAAATATCATTTCCGAACTGTACTTATATAAATGTTCCCCTTTGTATGACACTAATTTACAAGAAAAAAATGAAACTTTTATTGTTATAAATATGGAGTTGATAATGTATGTAACAATATCAAATGAAATCCTACTTCAAGCCAAATAACTATTTTTAAAAGTACATGTAACTGTTTCGGACATATATCATCATTTATAGGCACCATCAAGCAGTCCTAAATTCACCAGGAAGTTGTCTGCTCCTTCACTTTAAAGTGTAGGATCTTTCTCTGGCAGATGTGCTATTCGCTCTACCATATTTGGGGACATTCTGGTCCAACTTTGCCTCAAAATATTTCATGAAATTCAGAGTACCTTGTATGTTTCCAAATATACAAAATGTAGCCAACCTGCAACTCAACCTGAGAGACAAGACTATGTCGGATCTGGGATGTAATCTGGAGAAAATAATCTGCCTCTAACTCAGGATAGCTACGTTCCGGGCAATTCATTGTTCTTCTCCAGCTTTTAAATCCCTTAATCTCAATTCTAGACAATGGATTCACTTCATCATTTGTCAAGCAAAATCTCTCCATCCTAGCAGTTAAAAACTAAAAGTGGCCAACTAGGCCTAAATCCATGAAAGTTACATTTCAAGGATTTCCAAGAATCTCTCTCAATAGCTTCAACTTGTAGAAATAAACTAAACTCTGAGAACAGCTTCCATTCCTCACAGTTAGGTGCATTTAAATGCATCTGAAAAGGAAAGATGTCTTTAAGGGCCAACCAGAGCAATGTCTAGGTGATAGAACTTTGAAACACACTAAAAACTGACTAATGATCCCTCCCTTTCCAAGCCACAACCATCAGGCCCAGTCAATAAAAAGAAGTGTGGTAAAGAGACAAAGAAAACCAGAACTAGAGAAGGTACGTGAAAAGAATAAACACAGAAAGGAACAAAGGGAAAAAAAGAAACATATGTAAGAAATAAGGTACACCATAATCTATTAGTAATACGTTGAGAATAATCTTCCTAAGTTTGTTCGTTTTGGCAAACGAGATAGGAAAGAGGAATGGAGAGTCAAAGGGTACCCAAAACTAGTTTTGCCTACGTTGCACATAAGGGCACAGGTGCATCCATCCAAAGCGCGGTATTGTATTAGAAGATCAGGTCAAAGAACTTCAAGTTTTGCTAGGTTTTTATTTATGTTTTTTATTTACTTATTTATTTATTGAGTCAGAGTCGTCTCGCTCTGTCGCCCAGGCTGGAGTGCAGTGGCATGATCTCGGCTCAATGCAACCGCCGCCTCCTGGGTGCAAGCGATTCTCCTGCCCCAGCCTCGCTAGTAGCTGGGACTACAGACGCGTGCCATCACGCCCCACTAATATTTGTATTTTTAGTAGAGACAGGGTTTCATCATGTTGGCCAGGATGGTCTTGAACTCCCGACCTCAAGTGATCCACCCACCTCGGTCTCCCAAAGTGCTGGGATTACAGGCGTGAGCCACTGCGCCTGGCCAAGTTTTGCTAGGTTTTTTAAACACTATTGTTTGCCGAGAAATTCCATCAAGTGCTAAGGCATACATTATACAAATCTAGATGGTTCCAACATTACAAGATGTTCACTGTAATCACTCACACCCAAATTCAACATGTAAAACTCCCAAGCCCGAAGCCATCACCTCCTCCTCGTTAGTTTTCAGATAAGGTGTTATTCTATAAAAGGTAACCTAAACCAGGAATTTCTAGGGAAACACGAAGGGGATGTTTACATCAAACTATCTACAAGGCAGGTCAAGGCAGTCTGGTCACTTATCAGATTCCTTCTCTATGACATCAAAAGAACATGGAGAAGTTTTCCTTCTAGGCTGGTGAAGTCATAGTCCTCTTATCTATCTGGTGATACCTACCAAACACTAGCCTCCAACCACAGCCCCCACTGCACAAAGACAGTGCCCATTGCCGGGGTCTTCCCAAGCAGAGCACCTCAACAGCGCCACCGCGGAGGAGAGGTCCCCGGGGACCCCCACTCGCCCCCAGTGACTGCGCAGTGGCCTCCACCTCCCGCCGGCGCCTGGCCACTTCTCCTCCCCCGCAGTCTCCGCTTGGATTTCCATGTGACTGCAGGGAAGAATAGCCCGGCCTTTGTGCCTCTGCAAAGAATGCAAGCAAAAATGTACACCATCACCACCCGACAAACGCGCTACTCCGCAAGGCACAAAGCGTCTCCCAAACATCGCTTCCCTAGGAACATCCGGCATCCTGGGGCTGCCAAATCACAGACAAAGGCGCCCATCAGAGCGGGGGGGTGAGGACATTAAGGGAGAGACAAGATCAACATGCTCCCACCAACGGGAGCTGCGGTTAAAAGGGCATGGGCGCCAGGGGTGGGGGACGGGGAACCGGTACCAATTAGCGGCTTGCCTTGGGGTCCCCAAGGCTAAGGCGAGAACGCAAGACCGGGAGCATTGCTGCCCACTCTCTACCGCACCCCGCGCAGCCCGGCACCGCGTAACGGCGGACAGGGCATTCGGGCGCGGCCCCGGCAGCGGAGAGCAACAGGCTCCCGCGCCCCGGAGGCCTGGTCTGCGCTCCGGACCCCCAGGCTAACACCCCACCCCCCGCCCCCCAACACCAAGACTGTGCCCCTCTGGGTCAAGGAAAAGGAAGAACTTTTAAACCTCTTAGAGTCAGCGAGAGCAAAAGAAAGGGGTAGGGGTGGCTGAAAGGTCTAGGATTATCCATCGCGGGGGTGGGAGGAGTGGAGACTTGCGAGTAGCAAAGGAAACTTCTAGACCCCATCCTTTTAAAAAGCCACAGCAGCGGCATCCGCGAAGCGCCTGGCCGCGCGGGGTGGGGCAAGCGCACCGCCCCACAGCCCGCCGCCACCCCCACCCCCGCGCGCCGAGCCCCGGGCGCCCGCGCACCTTCCCCGCCGGCGCGCGCGCAGGGCGCGGGGGCGCGCCTCGGCCTCCGGGCCTGGGCTCACGCGCCGCTTACCCGGCTCGTGGCGGCCGCCCAGGCCCGGGACGCGAGGGGGCAGAGGGCTAGGGAGCAGGGGTCGCCGGGGCCTCTGGATGCCTCGCTTCGCCCACGCTCGCTGTCTTCTGAAGTAACGGCCCGGCGAGGAGCTTCGGGATCAAAGCGCACACTCACGCGTGACTGAGAAACTTAATCCCGCGGCGGCCCGACGCCAGCCTCGCGCTCCGCCGCGCCCCCTCCCCCAGCGCGCGCCGCACTTGCGCCGACCGGGGCTGCCGCGGAGGCGGCGGCGGGGCCCAGGCTGCTGGGGCTGCCGTGACGCCTGCGACCGGCGGGGCGGCGGGCGCGCCTCGGCCAATCAGGGGACGCGGCCGAGCGGGCCGGTGCGGGATTTTAAACTCGCTCCTGGGCCGCTAGGCCTGGGGTGTGGGTAGTGGACTTATGAGGTGGTCAGATAAAATACAGACTGGCCTGTTAAATGGGAATCTCAAAAAAGGAATAATTTTAGTACAAGTATATCCCTTGCAATATTTGGGACGTACTTATACTAAAAAGTTCTTCATTGTTTATCAGAAATTCAAATTTAATGGCAGTCTTGAGTTTTTATTTGCCGATTTTGTCAACCTGCGGAAACTGATAGCCTGTTTCTGGTTCCTCAGATTTTTCTTATGTGCACTGCCCTGAGGATGCTTTCTGCATGGGTAGCTTACTAAGTGTCATAGGATGCTGATGAGAAGCGCTTTAATCAGAAAGCGGGGCGGGGGGGGGTGGGGTGGGCAGTCGTCTCACTTTCTAAGAAACCTTTCGCACATCAGGGTGCATTCTTAGTCTGATGATCCAATTTAAAAGCAAAAACAGTAAACATGGAAAAGTTATTAGAGTTGCATGGCCCCAGGAAGAACAGATATTCATTTTTTATTTTGTGCCACTTAAGATTTTCTTTCTGTTATCCTGAATTTGGAAGTCCCACGAAATTTTTTCTGCATAAGAAACTCTTTTTCAAAACATCTCTCTAATATTATAGGACCAAAGGATACTCAGAAGTCCAATTTAGAACATTTAATAGAATTTCTTTTATTATTCTGAATAAAAATACTCTTTTCCCGTATTCCTTGGCCTTTCAAACACAGTCACAGCTGTTGACCTCTCTCTTCCTAGAGCCCTCCCCACCCCACCCCTCCTGTAATTCCATGCAATCACACTCTTGGTTTTGCTCCTTCCTCTTAGTCAAGGGCGGAGGTATGGGCTCTGAAGCTTGTACAATTGGGGGTCTGCTTTAACAAAAAACAAAACAAAACAAAACTTTCTTTTGAAAAATCCAAAAATAAACGTCCCTGTAAACACATTGCTAGGGTTGCTCCCAGGCAAGAGAAGGACCCAGAATGTTAAACTACTTCAGTTTCCAGGTAGATCTGCCCCTGTCACTAGGCCACTCTTCAGTCTTCTTTGCCACCTCTCCCCCAACCTTTAGATGCTGGAGTTTCTTAAAAATCAGTTACGGGCCCTCTTTTCCTTTTAACTCTTACCTCTAAATACGTTTTCACTTCTAGCTTATCATCTAGTAGCTATGGAATCTTTCTTACATTCATACCTTCAGATTTATCCATATATTCAAGTGTTTATTCGACTTCCCTCTTTGCTTGTCTCAAACCTAGATTGCAAAAAAAGAAAAAAATGCAACCATGATACTTCTGCTCAAGCCTGGTCATCTTCCACAGTTCAGTGTCCCAGTGAATGGAACTACCATAGATACATGATTCCCACAAACTAGGATAAACCCATTGTGATGCATTCTTATTGTACCCTATGCTTTTGCTTCATAATATTTATCCTATTTTGTAAATATGCATTTAATTTTGTAATTATGCAATGTCTCTTCCCACTTCAACCATAAACCCCATGAGAACAGGGGCTAAGTCACCATTTTATCCTCAGAGCCTAGTAAAAACTTCACACTTGGTTGGCACTCATATGAAATAGGATGAATATACAACTGCAAGAATGAACAATTTGTCCATATAACTTTTGTGTTCTTGTCATAGAGTCATCTCAAGGCATCCCATTTGGAAAGAATTTTCTTATTGCTTAGAAATTCCAAAGGGCTCCTCCTCTTTGAATAGCACTTCTACTTGTCAGTTTTCAAATCTGGTCATTCTCAAATACAAAGGAAGTATGTGCATGAAATGTTAGCTGCTGGGATAGTGTAGGAGGAAAAGAATTTCTTAACTAGCTACTGAAGGAATTCCGTGAGTCCTAATATTTTAAATGGCATTTTTTTATATTGAACCATAGGGAAAGAGCCCATAAAACTGAATTAGAGGAAAGTTTTAGAAATTTAACTCTCTGATTTATTGTGGATAAATGAGATTAAAACAAAGGATTTTACCTTGGTTTAGAAGGTGCTATTGTTCTAGTCTCCTTTAGCCAAGCAAAATCCATGTGACCTCTTTAAACAACAGTGTATCAGAGGATAAAAAAAATATTGTTTAGATTAGTCCTTGCATAAAATTATCCAGCGTTTGGGGATAATTCCACCCAGAAGTTTCTCCTTTTGAAGTAAACCTGCAGAGCTATTGCTCTATTCTCTGTAACTTGTTCTAATCCAGAAAACCTAAGATTTTCTAGAAATCCACCAGGGATATTGCACTAAAAAAAATACCTAAAATAGAAGTTAAAAACATTAAATTAGTTGAAATAAAATCTTGCAGAGAAAGACAAAGTGTAAAGCAGATAGACTCTGTGGGATGGGTTGAAACTTACCCCGTAAGTAAATGGATTAATAATGCTTTCTATTTCATGTCAATATAGCCTCTGGGGTCATTCCACCTGTATCCTCAGTGAGGCATTCTCCACAATAATTTGTTTTTCTCAAATTTGAGTTATATTCAGAGGACTTTTATAAGGGAAAAAGTCCTGGAAACTTCTGAGATTGGTTTAAATGATTGGTTTATTATTTATTGTTCATCATAATTGAACAAGTACAAATATAAACTATGTATATGATATTGTTTTACATTTGTGGCTTCTCTACAACTCTAAAACTAGTGAAAGGCCCAGGTTGTCTACTCAAAACCTTCAACAGCTGCTGAAAAGACAGATCCTGGAAATTGAAGTTTTGATCCATCACAATAACAGAGGATTCTTTTAGTTGCCTGCTGAGCACACAGTCTTCATTCTGCTTTTTAACAGCAGATAGCCAAGGCGTGGGTGAGACCCCCATGCTGGGAGATGTTACTCCAGAACTGCAGGGTTAGAACTCTGTATGAACTAAATCTTTTCCCAAGGACTAAGTGATTTGGGGTAATCCTAATAGTGGGATGATGGGCTATTTCCATCACCTTTAGCCAGCAGTGACTCTTAGTAATAATGCAGCATTTAAATGCAAACTAGATGGCATGCTTGCCAGTCCCTCTACCTAAGGGATATCTAATACATAACAACTGTGCAGTTTTAGTTTATTATAGTTTGTAGATTTTTTTGTGTTGTCTATTGGCTGACTGACTTTATGGTTTCAATTTGCCTCAAATGTCTCAATTAAAAGAAGAGTTCAGATAAATTTTTTTTTCAGTTTGTTCAATGTTAAAAAACATTTTAAATCCTTAATTTTTTCTCTCTATTGAAAACAAGTCAAGGTTGAAAAAAGAAGATAAAGAAGAAAGAGAAGAATGTTAGGATAATGGATATGTATGTGTCTAGGAGAAAGCCATTAGGGGGGAGAGAATGACTAAGAGAGAATCCCAGGAATGAGAAAAATGTAAAAATTATTTCTCTTTTGAGAACATACAGAGTAATCTGTCTCTCTTCATATAACAAACTGTTTATAGAGAGATAAAGGCTCTGAAATCTCCAGTGTGTCTGATTAGGCCTCATCTCTCTAAGCATGAAAGAAAGGGCATTGGGAGGTCATGACCTTCTGACCTTGAATTCATCTGCATTTGTACCCACAAAATTCTAACTCTATAAGGAAATTCCAGGAGAAAGCATTGGGACCAGGTTAATTTTAGGGAGAAACACATCCAAACTGTTCCAGAATCTGCGCCTCAAGTTTATGCCAGCTAGAATGACATTTTGAAATATCTTAAAAAATACCTTCCCTGTTATGCATACTCTGAGGGCATAAGTGAGTTATCCAAAAAAAAAAAAAAATCAAGAAAAACCAACAATAACAATAGTGAAAAGAATTTGTTCAAGTTGCATAGTATCTTTTAGGTAATACTCCCCCTTCATGATGGCAGAAAGAATAGAGGGGAAAAATTAAGCTTTGAAAACACCAGTGAGTCACTGGATCACATGTTACCTGAAGCCCACTCCATCTCTTGTCTTTCCACTTGTATGAGCCAATAAATTTTCTTTAGTTCTTAAACTAGTTTGAATTGAGTCTTCTGTTGTTTGTAACTGAAAGCATTCAAACTGATGAAATACACATATTAAGCCATTCACAGTGAGCTAGACAGGTATTTTGAAGTTTCAAGGAACACACTGAGATTACCTCAGTTAGCTGGAGCTTATTAAAGGATAACTAGAAATATAAGGAAAACGTGAGTTTCCATTAGTGAACAGCCAGGTCTCACAGAGAAATGTGACATCTTTCTGGTCACAACACAAACACGCAGAAACGAAAGGTCATTTCAGAGGATGCAGCTCTAGAGATGAGATTTTCTTACAGTCTGTGTGATTCTACCATAATTATAATCCAGTGTACCTCTGTCCCTATGTATCTAGCTTTTCTTCTTCCTCTAATGTTTGTTTATATTGGGTCCTTAAAAGTCTGGTGATCATCGATGGTCTGTTTATATTTAATAATGAGGCAGTGAGCAGTGTGGGGCTCTGTGCACACCTCAAGGCTTTGTTGACTTGTACTTCACTTCTGAGAAAGCATTACACTCAGGGGCTCCTCCATTCCAGAATAAGGAAGTCTTTACTCCGTAGCCATTTGATGTTTTTAGAGAGAACATTTCTGGATGTTTGCCTGAGAAATAGATGCCTGGCTGCCAGGAGTTACGTATAGAAGCTATGTGTGCATGTGTGTGTGTCTAGAGTGTGCATGTGGGTGTTTATGTGTGTGTATCTGTGCATGCGTGTGGTGGTGGTAATGTCGGTTGTTCCAATACCCAGATTTTGCTCCTAACATTTTACTTCCACTCTCCGTTGTACCTAGGATTTCAATGTTACCAGCCTCTCTGAAGTTTTAGTGGATAGAATAGCTCCCTCCTCTGCTGTAGTATCATAGTCCTAGGACACTGCTTCTCTAAATGCAAAGGGTCGGGTGATTTGTTTTTTAATTTCCAATGTGTCGCTGACCAATGCACTAAAAATAAATTACTGGAAAAGTGATGACTTGCTTGGATGTTGTGTCAGTGTTCAATTGCTATAAAGATTTTTAAAGGTTAAGTTTTAATTTTCGTGTGTGTGGACCAGGCTCAGACCACACTTTGGGGAGGATTACTCCAGGTGTAATGCATACAGAAATAATGCATCACACGGACGCTTGTTAAAAATGCAGAATTTCGGCATCACCTCGACCTACTGAATCCGAATCTTCATTTTAAGCAGACCCCCAGGTGATTTATATGCACTTTAAAGTTTTTAGGGAGTTTCCACTCCATCTGTTTTTTATCTTCCAGGAATGTGCTGCTGTATCTCTACCTAGAAAGCCTTTGCTTCAGAGCTTTAGACAGCTAACATCTTCTCCTCATTCAAGTCACTGGTCAGATGTCACCTCTGTAAAGAAGACTTCTTTGGCTCACCAGTAAGTTAGTAGCCCTTTCTCACCTCACATTGCACTGTATTATTATCTCTGCATCATTTATCACTATTTAAAACTGTTGCAGTCTCCCTCCTGTCTCCTACCACCATCCAGCTAGAATGTAAGCTCAATGAGAGCAGAGATCTTGTCTGTCTCGTGTCCTGTCCTTTCCCCTGTGCCAGCACTGTGCCTGGCAGGTAATAGGTGCCCCATGCTGCCTCCGCTCTGTTTCTGCATTCCTCAGGAATTCTGCTCACTCTGAGCTTCTGCTGCCTAACTGCTTCTGTGTATTGCTTTCTCTGTATGTCTCTGAGTCTGTAAAAGAAAGCCCAACTCAAACTGGCTTATAAAATTAAAAAGATGTGGGCCGGGTGCGGTGGCTCAAGCCTGTAATCCCAGCACTTTGGGAGGCCGAGATGGGCGGATCACGAGGTCAGGAGATTGAGACCATCCTGGCTAACACGGTGAAACCCCGTCTCTACTAAAAAAATACAAAAAACTAGCCGGGCGAGGTGGCGGGCGCCTGTAGTCTCAGCTACTGGGGAGGCTGAGGCAGGAGAATGGCGTAAACCTGGGAGGCGGAGCTTGCAGTGAGCTGAGATCTAGCCACTGTGCTCCAGCCTGGGTGACAGAGCAAGACTCCGTCTCAAAAAAAAAAAGATGTTGGTATATGTCACAGGAAAGGTACAGAGTAAATGCAGTGATTAGGTATAGTTTACTGAGGGTGCAGGACCCAGCTCTGATTCTTCTGAAATAATCAGAAAGAACTTCTGATTCTTTATGTGTCAGCTTTGGCCAAGCTGATAACTAGATAACCATCTCAGTTCCAGCTCTCAAATGCACAGAGAGTGATGTCCAGAGACCACACAATGCAATCCCTCTCTTTTTAAAGAGTAACTCGGCCAAAAACCTCCAGCAGTATTCCTCCAGCATTCCTTAGGCTGAATTGGATCATAGGCCTGTTCTAAACATATATGCACGTGGTATAATTACAAACAATAAAACGCGCAGATCTGAAGTGCACAATTCAATAAGTTTTGACAATTGCATACGCTCCCCCATAGACAGTAACCAAACCATGATGTAGAATAGTCCCATCACCCCAGAAAGTGTCCTTGTGTCCTTTCCAATCAACCAGGAGTAGTAACAGTGCCTTGCCATGCCATGTTGAAATCTGAAGCAAAAGGAACAACCAGCAATACTGATCCTGTCTTTATTTAAGATGTTGATGTTTTATTCATTGTGGATTTTTTACATTTTTTTAAATATGACATTAAAATGCAATTCCTCTTGATTCCTGGGGTTGTTCAGTATTCCCTCCTTTAATTTTGTGCCCAGGAAGAGGCCTCATCCATCTCACTTGCCTCTCCCTAGTTCTAGCCCCACAGCTTTTAATTCTCTCCATATGATCTCTTTGTGTGGTCTTCTCCATATGGTGGCCTTCCTCATGAAAGCCAAACTTCTTTCATGGCAGCTGAAGGCTCCCGAGCAAATGGCCAAAAGAAGCCACCAGGCCAGCTGCATGCCTTTTCTAATCTTGCCTTGGATATCACACAATGTCGCTTCTGCTGTAGTTCATTTATTGAGGCAGTCACAAAGGCCCACCAGGCACACACAAAAAGGACGTAGACCCTATCTCTTGATAGAGAAGTGTCAAAGAACTTGCAGATGTATTTTAAAACCACCATGAACCCTACTGCTTTTATAGCCATTTGGGGGGTTTAGTGAATAGCCCTCATTTTTGAGGGTTAAATATCCCTGTATAAATTTTTGGAAAAAAAAAATGTATCTTGCATTTAATTTAAAGCAGCTCCTCTTTGCCTTCAGGTTTAGTTGATTGTTGGTTTTATTCACCCTGACTTCTCTCAATTTACTCACTGCTGTTTCTAACTCTTCTAAGTTTAGGATAAGGAGCTGGGGATGAGATGAAAAGGAGTAAAAATATCTTTTTACTTGGCTGAGTGTTGAAAACTGTCTTCTATGGCAGATCTCCAAAGGCTGGCACTTTCTCTTATGGGGAGATTTAGTGAATTGTTTGGAGACCTTCTCCACTCTGGCTTCTTCGACCTCTGCCTTTTATGGGGATGATGTAACATTCCTGATGACCTCATAAGACTCCCATTCAAATCCTGATTTCCTGGTACACCCCACACAGAGTCTTCCTGATAGAGTCCACTCATCCAAGTCGGCAGTTTTTCTGGGAAGTCCTTTCAAAATGGTGCTAGTCTAGACACACTACCTTCCAAGTTACCTATAGGTGTCACAGAAAAACTCAGCGACTCAGCCTTACCCAAATCTACAGATTTTTCTTGGACTTGCCATCTTAGGCAATTCTTGGAAGCTTCCCTCATGCATACCTTTCTAGGATAGAGTCAGGTGATAAACTCTGTGCTCTCCAAACTCTAGGGGATCCAGATCAACTTTCTCTGAAGACTTTCTGCCATGCTGTGTTTCAATAGCTGCACTCAAAATTTCCTTTCTCCACAGTGAAAACAGAAAAAAATAATTGGTGAAATTGGCTATAGTTTCTTTACTGCCTTTCTCCTCCAACTTGATCTGCTTCTGACTTACTTTTCCGCGTATCTTTTTGCTGCTTTTTGCATCTTGCATTTAGTGCTTTTCTTCTAGGTCCAACATTTCTGCAAGTAGTTTGTGAACTTAGCAACCCACTAACCTTGACCCAACCACCAAAAACACACTTTTTCAACTGCTCTAAGGTCATCTTTACCCAAATAACTTTTACACTAGTTTGCCTGACTTGATATAGTTTGGATACAACAAATATTCTCACATAGTTTCTTCTTCTTGATGTTTACTCTTCTCTTGGATTCCAAGTAATTATTCTCTCTTACTTATTTCCTCCCAATCTTCTTTCTGCATTTAAAATTTGTTTTAAAATGTTTTATTATTCTCCACTTTGGTATTACTGTTATTTTTAGAACCTTCTGAGAAAGAAAAAAATATTTCTTATCAAAATGGTTGTACCTTGAAATCTTGACATTTTGATTGTAGCCACTTTATCAAAGCAAAATTTTTAATTTATACCTTTTGTCATTGCTCAGATTCCCTAGGAAACATGAAGTTTACTGGACAATAGCCTTGGAGTCAACAACTGGGTGAGGGGATTGTGAAGGTAGGATTGGGCAAAGAGAGGCATCAAATGTTATAGTATGAGGCAAAGGCTTCAGTAGATCCTTTGTGGTACTCTGGAACTAACAGGACCCTTTCGAGTTATCCCACCTTGATGAAAAGGGTTGGCCTTTGATAGGCCTACAGAAATTGCCTAATTTATTAAAAATTATTCCCAAAGATTGTTTCAACATTACCATCCTTATTTACATCTTTGTGGACTTTGCTTAAACTGCATTTCCTAATTCTGTAGTTGATTTTCAAGAGTTTTTCAATTCAAATGTAATTATGTTGAGTGGATTTGTTACAGGTGGTAAGACAGGCATGAGCGGGGCAGGAGACGCCTCTTCCTCCATCCACTAGGAGTGTTGGGTGATGGTTCAGCAATTATTTCATTGCCTCTGTAAGTGTGATACATTGGCAACAGGGAGAAGCTGTTTCCTCATGGTCCACACCTGTTACACTAGAGCGTTCATTGATTGCAGATGCCAGGTGGAAGCAACTTCCCAGGTGTACGCATTAAGAGACAAAATAGCAGAATAATGACTTTCCAGGAATACTCCAGCAGGAAAGGGAAGAAAGCCTCAGAGGGGCATGCATACAACTTCCTAAACACACTGTGCATGCTCACTTCCCAAGGGTAAGGAGGGCACTGCACATGCAGGCAGCCCGCCCTAAGGAAAGAATCATGTGAAACAATCCTATCAAGTCCTAGGATAAGGGTTAAACATCACATTTAATCTTCAGGTGCCCGCTTGAGTCTCTTCCAAGTATACTTTCCTTTCTTTCCTGTTTTAAAACCTTTTCAAATACTCTTCCTGCTCTGAAGATTTGAATACACGTGCTCTAAAATTTGCCTTGGTCTGTTTTTCTGCCGTATGCCCCTCAGTTTAATTCTTTCTTCTGAGGAGGCAAGAATTGGTTCTTGCAGATCTGTACAAATTCAACAGTGGTAACTCAGATACCTTCCACCAGTAACAGGTTCTGCCAACTTTCCCTCCTTTCTATGCACAATGCACTAGGGCAAATCCCATCAGAACATTGGTTAAATGTTGCAATCTTGAGTACAGCAAGATTAGCGTACAGTCAACTCATAGAGGTGTTTTCAAGTGGAAGGAGACAAAAGGATGACTGATTCAAGGCTAGGAAAACAAAAAGATCAAGTCCAAAGGTACAAAGAGGGTAATCAACAGGAAAGGTAGTTGGATGTCAGGAGCAAGACAGAAACTGGAGTGGGGAAGAAACTAGGGCAGAGGAAGAGTAGGACACAAACAATGCTATTGCTACAAATAGCACCCAGTGACCACAGTTTGCCTGTATTGGTCATTTAGCCTTGAATATTTGATGAATGAACTTGCTAGCATGGCATAAAAGTATATAAAAAAGAGGAAACATTTTCATACTTGGGGTTATTTCAAGAGAAAAAGTATAAGCCAAATAGGAAATCAGACCAATATTCATTCTGTGTAAAACAGGCCACAATTATAGAATCTAAGAAAGCAAGCCCTGGACTTAAAAAGCCTTAGTTTGATGCTGGAGTCAGGACTTACTCTCTCTTGGGCAAATTGCTTAACTTTCCTAAACTTGTTTCCCATCTGCAATGACAATGACATTATCTCATAGAATTGTGAAGAGTCAGAGAACTAACCCTTGTAAACTGTAAACACAATACCTGGTATGTAATAAGTGCCCATCAGTAGCTTGATATGATGATGGTAATGCTAATGGTGATAATGCTAATGGTGATGATGATGAAGAAGACAGGGTGATTATTATTATTATTATTACTATTTTTGAGACAGGATCTTGCTCTGTCACCTCAGCTGGAGTGGAGTGATAGAATTATGGCTCATTGTAACCTAGACCTCCGAAGCTCAAGTAATCCCCACAGAGTAGCCTCCGGAGGCTCAGCATCCAGAGTAGCTGGGACTACCTGCATGCACCACAACACCTGGTTATTTTTTTATTTATTTATTTTTTTGTAGAGACAGGGTCTCACTATGTTGCCTAGGCTGGTTTCAAACTCCTGGGCTCAAGCAGTCCTCCTGCCTCAGCCTCCCAAAGTACCAGAATTACAGGCATGAGGCACCACACTGGGCCTAGAGTAATTTGAATGGCACCTGTAACATACTCCTGTCCCCAATTGTCTACCTTATTGTCCTGTAAATGCTAATCATTTTCTTCTGGATTTAGGTTGTAAAAATGTTAATGGACCTTGTAATGCAGAATTCTCATAAGCAAAACATTTTTATTATAGCAGGAAATTTGCTTCCAGATCCATTCCTATATGACAACTAGGATAATGATAAAGATAAAAATCCAGGCACAATGCCTGAGTACCTACAGCCTAAGAAGTTTAATTAACTGAACCAAAATCTCAAAGTTACAAAGTGTTAAGGTAGGAGTTTGAACCCCTCCAGTCTGACCTTACAGCAGTGGTTTGAAGTCCTCATTGTGAATCAGAATGCCATGAATGATTTTTTAAATCATTCATCTAAATACGGATTCCCAATTCCACCTCAGATCTCTCCTTCTGTTTTATTAAGTAATTTCCCCCAAATGATTCTAATGTGTAGCAGTGCTAAGATGTACTGGAGGAACCCAGAAAGAAAAATAAAGGGTGAATTATAGCCAGTTTTAATTTGAAAATTTTTTAAAAATATGTACTCCAACATCTGTCTTACTTAGGAGACCTAGCATGGCTGCTACATTCTGGCAAAATTCCGTTCTAGAAACAATAGGAAAACATGGAATTGGAAGTCAATAACAATGGTAGAGGGGGCAGTGGTCCCTGCTACTCCAGAGGCTGAGTCAAGAGGATTGCTTGAGCCCAAGAGTTTGAGGCTAGTCTGAACGACATAAGGAGACCTCGTCTCAGAACAAACAAAAACGGCAGCAAAGACATGATATACCACTGGTGTGTGGGAATTGAATTGCAGAAGCCTGGAGTAAATTAGCTACAGACCAACGTGGAAGATTTTTTGTTTGTTTGTAAATCTGCAAAGGAGAAGAAAAACATCATAATAAATACTCATGTACCTATCATCCTGATTTATCAACTGTTTGTACCTTGCCACACCCATTCCATCCCCCGCAATATGGGCACATACACTTTACTTCTGCCAAATCATCTACAAGTAACTATAGACGTCATGAAACTATATTCTTAAATACCTGTGTAAGAACAGTCTCTTACACAACAACATCCTCATTGCCACACCTAAAAAAATCAGTTCTCAGACTCCTGGGCTCAAGTAGTTCTCCTGCCTTGGCCTTAAGTATTAATTTGATGTCAGTATCCAAAAGATAGTCACAATCAAATATAGTAACCATATTAAAAGTGTCATTTTTAGCTGTGTTTTAAAATTCCAGCATCCAAACAGGATTTGCATTGCATTTGATTGTTTTGTCTTTGTAGTGTATCCACATGACCACCACCACCAATCCTACTCCCTGATTTCTCTCAGCTTTTCATTAAATTGAATCCTTTGAGAAATCCAGGCCAATTGTCTGTGGAACATCCCATATTCCAGATTTATCAGATTTTTTCTCATGATTAGACTGAAGTCAATGTCTCTGGTAGGAATATTATAAATGATGTATATTTTCAACTACATTATATAAGGAGGGAATACCATCAGGCTCTCCCATTATTGACAGTTCCACGCTTGACCACTTGGGTAATGGAGTAACCCCAAATATCTGCATTGCAAATGCATATTCTCCTCTTGATAATGATTGATAAATCTATGATATGATAATTGGAGCCATGTGAACAACCTATTTCCCAACAAACTTCAATCCATTAGTTTAGTTATTCTTGACTGAATAAACTATTAAATTGTAGGTACTCCATTAAATTAAAAATTGTGATTTTTGTAATTATGTTATTTGTGTGCTAGCTAGTGCTTTTTTTTTATTATTATACTTTAAGTTCTAGGGTACATGTGCACAACGTGCAGGTTCGTTACATATGTATACATGTGCCATGTTGGTGTGCTGCACCCCTTAACTCGTCATTTACATTAGGTATATCTCCTAATGCTATCCCTCCCCCCTGTCCCCTCCCCACAATAGGACCTGGTGTGTGATGATCCCCTTCCTGTGTCCAAGTGATCTCATTGTTCAATTCCCACCTATGAGTGAGAACATACGGTATTTGGTTTTCTGTTCTTGCGATAGTTTGCTGAGAATGATGGTTTCCAGCTGCATCCATGTCCCTACAAAGGACATGAACTCATCCCTTTTTATGGCTGCATAGTATTCCATGGTGTATATGTGCCATGTTTTCTTAATCCAGTCTGTCACTGATGGACATTGGGGTTGATTCCAAGTCTTTGCTATTGTGAATAGAGCCACAATAAACATATGTATGCATGTGTCTTTATAGCAGCATGACTTATAATCCTTTGGGTATATCCCCAGTAATGGGGTGGCTGGGTCAAATGGTATTTCTAGTTCTAGATCCTTGAGAAATTGCCACACTGTTTTCCACAATGGTTGAGCTAGTTTACAGTCCCATCAACAGTGTAAAAGTGTTCCTATTTCTCCACATCCTCTCCAGCACCTGTTGTTTCCTGATTTTTTAATGATTGCCATTCTAACTGGTGTGAGATGGTATCTCATTGTGGTTTTGATTTGCATTTCTCTGATGGTGAGTGATGATGAGCATTTTTTCATGTGTCTGTCTTCTTTTGAGAAGTGTCTGTTCATACCCTTTGCCCACTTTTTGATGGGGTTGTTTTTTTCTTGTAAATTTGATTGAGTTCTTTATAGGTTCTGGATGTTAGCCCTTTGTCAGATGAGTAGATTGCAAAAATGTTCTCCCATTCTGTAGGTTGCCTGTTCAATCTGATGGTTTCTTTTGCTGTGCAGAAGCTCTTTAGTTTAATTATATCCCATTTGTCAATTTTAGCTTTTGTTGCCATTGTTTTTGGTGTTTTAGACATGAAGTCCTTGACCATGCCTATGTCCTGAATGGTATTACCTAGGTTTTCTTCTAGGGTTTTTATGGTTTTTGGTGTAACATTTAAGTCTGTAATCCATCTTGAATTAATTTTCATATAAGGAGTAAGGAAAGGATCCAGTTTCAGTTTTGTACTTATGGCTAGCCAATTTTCCCAGCACCATTTATTAAATAGGGAATGCTTTCCTCATTTCTTGTTTTTGTCAGGTTTGTCAAAGATCAGATGGCTGTAGGTGTGTGGTATTATTTCTGAGGGCTCTGTTCTGTTCCATTCGTCTATATCTCTGTTTTGGTACCAGTACCATGCTTTTTTGGTTACTATAGCCTTGTAGTATAGTTTGAAGTCAGGTAGCATGATGCCTCCAGCTTTGTTCTTTTGGCTTAGGATTGTCTTGGCAATGTGAGCTCTTTTTTGGTTCCATATGAACTTTAAAGCAGTTTTTTCCAATTCTGTGAAGAAACTCATTGGTAGCTTAATGGGGATGGCATTGAATCTATAAATTACCTTGGGCAGTATGGCCATTTTCACAATATTGATTCTTCCTATCCATGAGCATGGTATGTTCTTCCATTTGCTTGTGTCCTCTGCTTTCACTGAGCAGTGGTTTGTAGTTCTCCTTGAAGAGGTCCTTTACATGCCTTGTAAGTTGGATTCCTAGGTATTTTATTCTCTTTGAAGCAATTGTGAATGGGAGTTCATTCATGATTTGGCTCTCTGTTTGTCTGTTACTGGTGTATAAGAATGCTTGTGATTTTTGCACATTGATTTTGTATCCTGAGACTTTGCTGAAGTTGCTTATCAGCTTAAGGAGATTTTGGGCTGAGACAATGGGGTTTTCTAAATATACAATCATGTCATCTACAAACAGGGACAATTTGACTTCTTCTTTTCCTAACTGAATACCCTTTATTTCTTTCTCTTGCCTGATTGCCCTAGCCAGAGCTTCCAACACTATGTTGAATAGGAGTGGTGAGAGAGGGCATCCCTGTCTTGTGCCAGTTTTCAAAGGGAATTTTTCCAGTTTTTGCCCATTCAGTATGATATTGGCTGTGGGTTTGTCATAAATAGCTCTTATTATTTTGAGATGCGTTCCATCAATACCGAATTGATTGAGAGTTTTTAGCATGAAGGGCTGTTGAATTTTGTCAAAAGCCTTTTCTGTATCTATTGAGATAATCATGTGGTTTTTGTCTTTGGTTCTGTTTACATGCTGGATTATGTTTATTGATTTGCGAATGTTGAACCAGCCTTGCATCCCAGGGATGAAGCCCACTTGATCATGGTGGATAAGCTTTTTGATATGCTGCTGGATTCAGTTTGCCAGTATTTTATTGACGATTTTTGCATTGATGTTCATCAGGGATATTGGTCTAAAATTCTCTTTTTTGTTGTATCTCTGTCAGGCTTTGGTATCAGGATGATGCTGGCCTCATAAAATGAGTTAGGGAGGATTCCCTCTTTTTCTATTGATTGGAATAGTTTCAGAAGGAATGGTACCAACTCCTCCTTGTACCTCTGGTAGAATTCGGCTGTGAATCCATCTGGTCCTGGGATTTTTTTGGTTGGTAGGCTATTAATTTTTGCCTCAATTTCAGAGCCTGCTATTGGTCTATTCAGGGATTCAACTTCTTCCTGGTTTAGTCTTGGGAGAGTGTAAGTGTCCAGGAAATTATCCATTTCTTCTAGGTTTTTTAGTTTTTTTGGCATAGAGGTGTTTATAGTATTCTCTGATGGTAGTTTCTATTTCTGTGGGGTCGGTGGTGATATCCCCTTTATCATTGTTTATTGCATCTATTTGATTTGTCTCTCTTTTCTTGTTTATTAGTCTTGTTAGCAGTCTATCAATTTTGTTGATCTTTTCAAAAGAGCAGCTCCTGGATTCATTGATTTTTTGAAGGGTTTTTTGTGTCTCTATCTCCTTCATTTCTGCTCTGATCTTAGTTATTTCCTGCCTTCTGCTAGCTTTTGAATGTGTTTGCTCTTGCTTCTCTAGTTCTTTTAATTGTGATGTTAGGGTGTCAATTTTAGATCTTTCCTGCTTTCTTTTGTGGGCATTTAGTGCTATAAATTTCCCTCTACATGCTTTAAATGTGTCCCAGAGATTCTGGTATGTTGTATCTTTGTTTTCATTGGTTTCAAGGAACATCTTCATTTCTGCTTTCATTTCGTTATGTACCCAGTAGTCATTCAGGAGCAGGTTGTTCAGTTTCCATGTAGTTGAGCGGTTTTGATTGAGTTTCTTAGTCCTGAGTTCTAGTTTGATTGCGGTGTGGTCTGAGAGACAGTTTGTTATAATTTCTGTTCTTTTACATTTGCTGAGGAGTGCTTTACTTCCAACTATGTGGTCAATTTTGGAATAAGTGCAATGTGGTGCTGAGAAGAATGTATATTCTGTTGATTTGGGGTGGAGAGTTCTGTAGATGTCTATTAGGTCCACTGGGTGCAGAGTTGAGTTCAATTCCTGGATATCCTTGTTAACTTTCTGTCTTGTTGATCTGTCTAATGTGGACAGTGGGATGTTAAAGTCTCCCATTATTATTGTATGGGAGTCTAAGTCTCTTTGTAAGTCTCTGAGGACTTGCTTTATGAATCTGGATGCTCCTGTATTGGGTGCATATATATTTAGGATAGTTAACTCTTCCTATTGAATTGATCCCTTTACCATTATGTAATGGCCTTCTTTCTCTCTTTTGATCTTTGATGGTTTAAAGTCTGTTTTATCAGAGACTAGGATTGCAACCCCTGCTTTTTTTTTTTGTTTTCCATTTGCTTGGTAGATCTTCCTCCATCCCTTTATTTTGAGCCTATGTGTGTCTCTGCATGTGAGATGGGTCTCCTGAATACAGCAAACTGATGGGTCTTGACTCTTTATCCAGTTTGCCAGTCTGTGTCTTTTAATTGGAGCGTTTAGTCCATTTACATTTAAGGTTAATATTGTTATGTGTGAACTTGATCCCGTCATTATGATATTAGCTGGTTATTTTGCCCTCTAGTTGATGCTGTTTCTTCCTAGCATTGATGGACTTTACATTTTGACATGTTTTTGCAATGGCTGGTACCAATTGTTCCTTTCCATGTTTAATGCTTGCTTCAGGATCTCTTGTAGGGCAGACCTGGTGGTGACAAAATCTCTAAGCATTTGCTTGTCTGTAAAGGATTTTATTTCTCCTTCACTTATGAAACTTAGTTTGGCTGGATATGAAATTCTGGGTTGAAAACTCTTTCCTTTAAGAATGTTGAATATTGGCCCCCACTCTCTTCTGGCTTGGAGAGTTTCTGCCAAGAGATCTGCTGTTAGTCTGATGGGCTTCCCTTTGTGGGTAACCCGACCTTTCTCTCTGGCTGCCCTTAACATTTTTTCCTTCATTTCAACTTTGGTGAATCTGGCAATTATGTGTCTTGGAGTTGCTCTTCTCGAGGAGTATCTTTGTGGCATTCTCTATATTTCCTGAATTTGAATGTTGGCCTGCCTTACTAGGTTGGGGAAGTTCTCCTGGATGATATCCTGCAGAGTGTTTCCCAACTTGGTTCCATTTTCCCCATCACTTTCAGGCACACCAATCAGACGTAGATTTGGTCTTTTCACATAATCCCATATTTCTGGGAGGCTTTATTCATTTTTTTTCACTCTTTTTTCTTTACACTTCTCTTCTCACTTCATTTCATTCATTTGATCTTCAATCACTGATACTCTTTCTTCCAGTTGATCGAGTTGGTTACTGAAGCTTGTGCATTTGTCACGTAGTTCTCATGTTATGGTTTTCATCTCTATCAGTTCTTTTAAGGTCTTCTCTGCATTGATTATTCTAGTAATCCTTTCATTCATTCTTTTTTCAAGGTTTTTAGTTTCTTTGTGCTGGTTGCGTAGTTCCTCCTTTAGCTCTGAGAAGTTTGATCGACTGAAGTCTTCTCTCAGCTCATCAAAGTCATTCTCCATCCAACTTTCTTCCGTTGCTGGCGATGAGCTGCTTTCCTTTGGAGGGGGAGATGCGCTCTGATTTTTTGAATTTCCAGCTTTTCTGCCCTGCTTTTTCCCCATCTTTGTGGTTTTATCTGCCTTTGGTCTTTGATTATGGTGACGTACTGATGGGGTTTTGATGTGGGTGTCCTTGCTGTTTGTTTGTTTTCCTTCTAAGAGTCAGGACCCTCAGCTGTAGGTCTGCTGGAGTTTGTTTGAGGTCCACTCCAGACCCTGTTTGCCTGGGTATCAGCAGCAGAGGCTGCAGAAGATAGAATATTGCTGAATAGTGAGTGTTGCTGTCTGATTCTTGCTCTGGAGGCTTCGTCTCAGATCTGCCGTGTGAGGTGTGAGGTATTGGTCTGGGGGATGGCTCCTAGTTAGGCTACTCAGGGGTCAGGCACCCACTTGAGCAGGCAGTCTGTCCGTTCTCAGATCTCAGCCTCCATGCTGGGAGACCCACTGCTCTCTTTAAAGATATCAGACAGGGGCATTTACCTCTGCTGAGGTTTCTGCTGCTTTTTGTTTAGCTATGCCCTGTCCCCAAAGGAGTCTACAGAGGCATGCCGGCCTCCTTGAGCTGTGGTGGGCTCCACCCAATTCGAGCTTCTGGGTGGCTTTGTTTACCTACTTAAGCCTCAGCAATGGTGGATGCCCCTCCCCCCCGCCTCACTGCAGCCTTGCAGTTAGATCTCAGACTGCTGTGCTAGGAATGAGGGAGGGTGCGTGGGCGTGGGACCCTCTGGGCCAGGTGTGGGATATAATCTCCTGATGTGCCGTTTGCTAAGACCCTTGGTAAAGTGCAGTATTAGGGTGGGAGTTACCCAATTTTCCCGGTGTTGTGTGTCTCAATTTCCTTTGGCTAGGAAAAGGAATTCCCTTCCCCCTTGTGCTTCCCAGGTGAGGTGATGCTTCGCTCTGCTTCAGCTCTCGCTGGTCAGGCTGCACCCGTGGACCAGTGCCAACTGTTTGACACACCCCAGTGAGATGAACCCGGTACCTCAGTTGAAAATGCAGAAATCACCCATCTTCTATGTTGCTCATGCTGGGAGCTGGAGGCTGGAGCTGTTCCTATTCGGCCATCTTGGGTGCACCCCTCTTGGTTTTTTTGTAAAGATGAGTTTTTCCTTTTTTCTCCTTGTGCACTCTCACTTACATTTTTATATGTATATATATAGTGCTATAATATCAATTATATTATTTATTCTATAGAATTTTATGTTAATATGCATTATATAATATTTATTTACAACTAAATGTTGGTATCCATTACTGTCATTATTCTTTTTTTGGTTGTCAAGTTGTCTCAAATTTGTCCAATGATAATCCCTTGAAGATGTTGACTGCATCTTTTTGAGATGATACAATTAATCTTGAGCCCTTTTTATTTCCTGAAATAAGATATTCCAGGCTTATCTTTTACTTTCTTTTTCTTTCTTTTCTTTTCTTTTTTTAAAGACAGGGTCTTGCCCTTTTGTTAAGGCTGGAGTCCAGTAGTGTGATATCGGCTTACTGCAACCTCCACCTCCCAGGCTCAATGATTCCTTCCACCTCAGCCTCCCAAGTAGCTGAGACTACAGGTGTATGCCACCACGCCCACATTATTTTTCCAATTTTTGTAGAGATGGAATTTTGCCATGTTGCCCAGGTTGGTCTCAAAATCTTGGGTTCAAGCAATATGCCTACCTCATCCTCCCAAAGTGCTGGAATTACAGGCATGAGCCACCATGCCTGGCCTTATCTTTTACTTTCTTTGTCCTAGTTCTGGAATTGGCCATTTCTCCAAAGGGGCCTGTTTTCTTTTATGGGGGAATGGTATCTAGAAACAGTCTAGGTATTAGGTGTGCAGGAGAATTGTCTCTCAACAATGTGTTTTAGGGACAATCGCTGTCTGCTTGCCACTTCATTGCAGAAATTGGCAGCAAAGCTCAGCCTGCCAAGGACTACTGGTAATATTTCAGCAGCACAAAGAGTTGATGAAAGCAGATAAGAATGGTCCAGGCTCCCTCAAGCATTCATGTCTAATCCTTTTCCCTCTCCAAAGCCTCCGGACTGGTGGATTATAACCTAGCAAGACTGTTTCTGTCAGTGTTGTTTATCCCTAAGGGGTTAAGTGTTGAATCTTGATGAGGGTTTTGGTTGGTAGAGGGATCACAAAGCCTATTGAGAAACAGACTCTGTGGTACCTAAGGCACTCTGCCTTGGGGATCATGCCCTTCCCTCTTTTAAAATTTACTGACAATGATTAGAATATGGTCTTCTCCTTTATTTTTATCAGTAGAGATATCAGTCAATTGATGCGTCAAGGGAATATAAACTCACAGGGCAAAATAACTAGACAAAGGAGAAAGAAATACCTATTAAAACAACAACAACAACAACATTAAAAAGACAACAAATGATCTCTGAATGTATTTAAGAAGATAAAGGAACATATTTGCAATACGTGACAAAGATAAGACATTAGAAAAAATGTAAATATTAGGTATAAAGTATACATTGATATAAAAAGAATAGATGGAATGAATTTTAGGATGAATATAATTGGAGAACAGATTAGTGAGATGAAAGATCAAATTAATAAACTGTCCTGGAAACTGGCAGGAAGGAATAAAGCAATATAAGTTCCAGATCAGCCTGGGTGAGACACTGTCTCTACAAAAAAAAAAAAAAATTAATTTGGAAAAAAAAAAAAAGAGTGGATTAAAGGGATAGAAGACTTACACAGGAAGGGCATTATAAATAGGTAATTGTAATGAATGTTCATTGGGTTTACACTAAATACAAGGCACTGTGCTAAACTCTGCATAGGTTACTGAATCTCAATTAAGAGGCTGTTGTAGTAAATCAGGTGAGACATGATTGGAACCTGAAGTTTGAAGGTAAAGAAAAGGGGATTTATCTGAGACACATTGGAAATGTGACATTTGTAGAATTTGTGTTATTGATGTTGGGGAATGTGGGCAAGGATAATAGTGGAAGTGAGAGTTAAGGGAAGGTGAAAAGAGGATAATGTGTATGTTTCTGGTTTGGGAGATAAAGATGATGTTACAGACATTCAGGAAAAGGTTGAAGGAGAGAGATTTGGGAGAAATTAATGAATTAAATTTTGAATATGGGCCAGGTGTGGTGGCTCACACCTGTAATCCCAGCACTTTGGAAAGCTGAGGCAGGTGGATCACTTGAGGTCAGGAGTTCAACACCAGCCTGCCCAACATGGTGAAACCCTATTTCTACTAAAAATACAAAAAAATTAGCCAGGCATGGTGGTGCGCAGCTGTAATCCCAGCTACTCAGGAGGCTGAGACACGAGAATCGCTTGAACCTGGGATACGGAGTTTGCAGTGAGCTGAGATCAGGCCATTGTACTCCAGCCTGCATGGCAGAGAGAGACTCCGTCTCAAAATAATAATAATAATAATAATAATAATAATAAGGTGAGTTTGAGGTTTCTGTGAGACATTCAAATAACGTTGGCTTGTAGCTGGCAGAATCATATGATAGAGAGTGTTGACAAGCTAAGGGCAGGAAAGACGTACTGATCTTAGAAAATATATTTTGGCCTCAGTGGGGGTTTTGTGAATCAGTGTGAAACTCCATTGTAATAAAAAGGTTTTCCTATTGCTTAGGGTGTCCATCTTCTTATCACTTCATCAGTATAGAAACTGAAGAAATAGTCAATGTTGGAAAAGAGGTTGGTATGTTAAATGGCTCATGTTATGTATAGACTTAGTGCCCTGGTTGAAAAATTCTATATGCTGTAATCACACTGGTGAAATACATTAGAAAGTTGGGGGGTGGGTATTATATAAATTAACTTTCCTATACAACAGTGATAATAATTAGCATTTAACAATACCCAAACCACTTCTTATTTTAGTTTACAAGACAGACCCAAAAACTTGTTGCTATTTGATTTAAAGATTAGGCAACAGATTTTGTGTAGATAGCTGAAGTTTAAATATCTTTGTTACTAAATAACTCTTTGGTTTGGGGAAGTTTTTTGTGTTTGTTTTTAGTTTTTCTTTGAGAGGGATGAGAGTAGAGGCTAGTTTGTTTTCAGCCAGAGTTTAGAGAATATAATGGCCTTAATAATCTAGACATTATTATTGATCCATATTGCTCCAATTATAACCACAATTTTTAACTTTACTAGTTAATTATATAGAGAGAAACATACCAGTTTGTTTTTCCATTTGCCTGTGTTCTCTGGGATGCATTTCTTACCTATCTCTGCAAATACCATTTTTTAGGTTCCTTGGCCAACTGGCTTTCAGTGAGGTTCCACCAATGGATGGGTAGAAAAAAGAGTGAAACCAGTTTTTGCCCTCTTTCTTTTAACTTTGAACAGCCTTTGCAGTATCTTGTCTCCTTCATGACTCTTGCTCCCGATAAATAGACCTCCTTGACCCTGCTTTTGAGCTCTGGTAAACCTACTTTAACCTTTGTCACTTCCTCCCTGGGAGCACTAGCGGCTTCCTGCAGTAGCTGTATCTGGGAGGTCTCACCATTCCTTCTTTGATTTCCCTGTTTTTCTAATACCTTTGTAGCTAGTTCCTCATACTAAACTCCTTCTGTTAAATTAGCTGACACAGGCTCTGTTTTTCTGCCCAGACCCTTATATACCCACTCACTTGTGTCCCCTTGCACACAATGAGAATCATATGGAATTCTAAGGTTCCTTTCAGCTCTTGTATTGTAGACTGCTTCCTGCTACTTTCTCTATGATCTTATACCTATTCATTCATGCATTCAACAAACATTTACTGCACTGCTCCCAAGGGCTAGCCAGCATATAACAGTGAAAAAACCAGTCTTGCTCTCGTAGAGCTTGTATCCTACTGTGTGGTAGAAAAAGCAACTGTCTCAGTCTGACTAGGACTGAGGGGACTCTCTGGACACAGGATTTTCGGTACTAAAACCAGGAAAGTCCCAGGCATATTGGGATGAGTTGGTCATTTGTGTGTTGGAAGATAGATAAAGAGCAACAATTATAAGAAGATGTCAGATGGTAATAAGTGCAATGAAGAAAAATAAAGCAGGATAAGAAGAAAAGGAGGCTCTGCACATGGTGAGGTTTCTTTTTTGATAGTCTGGTCTGGAAGACCTTTTGGATGAAGTAACTTTTAGCAAAGGCCTGAATGAAGAAACGAAATAAATATTGCAGATATCCCGACTGGGAGGCCAAGGCTCTGAAGCAAAGATGTATTTGATATGTGTGTCAGTCACGGTTTCAGTGAAACAGACAACATCATAAAAAGTAGGCAGGGACCTCGTGATCCACTGCCTTGGCCTCCCAAAGTGCTGGGATTACAAGCATGAGCCACCACGCCCAGCAATCATGATGAAACCCTCTCTCTACTAAAAATACAAAAATTAGCTGGGCGTGGTGGCGCGTGCTGTCGCCTGTAGTCCCAGCTAGTCAGGAGGCTGAGACAGGAGAATCACTTGAACCTGGGAGGCAGAGGTTACAGTGAGTGGAGATCGCACCACTGCACTCCATCCTTGTGACAGAGCTAGACTCCATCTAAAAAAAAAAAAAAAAAAAAGGTAGGCAATGAGTAGGGGTACTTTGAAGATAGTATGGTACATTTGGGTTAGTAACTGTGGGTTTTTTTTGCAACCCTTAGTTCTGAAGGGGCAAGAGAAGGGAGAAGTTTCCAGATCTTGCAGACAGAGAGACATGTAGAATGAGATGCCTGGCAGCAGCCGAGGACTTCAGTGGAGGCACACAAACTCAGACCTCATGTACCTTCTCTCAGTGTTCCTGTCCATCCTTTCCATTACTGCAGGGAGGGAGGTGAAGGGGAGAAAGCAGAATAGAGAAAGAACAGATGAAAATAAGCAATAAGATAGTGTTATTGAGGAAAAAGACAGGGCAAGAAGTAGGAGAAATTTCCTTGTTGTGGAAGTTTCAAGGAACATCTGTTCCGTGGAACACATGTATTAGTCCATTCTCACACTGCTATAAAGAACTACCTGAGACTGGGTAACTTATGAAGAAAAGAGGTTTAATTGACTCACAGTTCCACAGGTTGTACAGAAAGCATATCCAGGAAGACCTCAGGAAACTTACAACAATGGAAGGGCGAAGGGGAAGCAAGCATGTCTTCACATGGTGGCAGGAGAGAAAGCAAAAGGGTAAGTGCCACACACTTTTAGGCCGTCAGATCTTGTGAGAACTCAGTATCATGAGACTAAAAGGTGGGAAATCCACCCTCATGATCCAGTCACCTCCCACCAGGTCCCTCTCCCAACACTGGGAATTACAATTTGATATGAGATTTGAGTGGGGACACAGAGCCAAACCATATCAGATGGTTAATGGTCATTTTGAATTACTTGCCTTATTGTGATGTAGTCTTTTTCTCCACCTTCTCCCCAACAACAAATCTCTGGTGCACCTATAGTCACAGATGTTGTGTGTATGTGCACATATGCACACTGTGAATGGGGATGGTTTTCACAGATGAACCATCATGATGTGGAAGAGTGACCAGCACGTGCAAAATAAGCAGAGATTTAAAGACAGGGGTGACCGAAATCAAATTCCACCAAAGAAATTGCAGACCTCCTCAGGAGGGCTTTTAACGTTGACATGCTATGAAATTGAGGATTTGAGATAATCCTATATAAATCATAAAGAATCAGCAGATCCCAGTAAATATCCTTAATCTTTTAACAACTCTAGTAGTAGTCATTATTACCTACTATCATGGATAAAGAAACTGTTTTGAAGAAATGAAACTACTTAGTTCACATAGATTCAAACTGAGTAATGTATTTCTTTCTTTGTTGAGTAGCTGGTTTTCTTTTTTTCCTCCTCAGTTTTATTGAACCGAGCAAATGATTTTCCAACAGTGAGAATAATCTAGATAGGTTTCTTTAAGAGAATGTATAATTATAAAATGGGAAATGAAAGCTTTATGGTTTCCCAGAGGATACTTTCTAATTTTTGATCTCTAACATTGACTATTTCTTGGGTTAATATGTTATCATGTTTGGAAAACTCAGTATTCTGCAAATTAGAGATATTTCCTTGAGTTATTTCATTGAATTGAATAATTATATTTGGTACTTAATGGTTAATTTAATATTATTAGTCCTGAAGTGACATCTACAAAATCTACAAAGCATGTACTCTTTCTTTCTTTTTCTTTCTTTCTCTCTTTCTTTTCTTTTCTTTTCTCTCTCTTTTCTTTTCCTTCCTTCCTTCCTTCCTTCCTTCCTTCCTTCCTTCCTTCCTTCCTTCCTTCCTTCCTTCCTTCCTTCCTTCCTTCCTTCCTTCCTTCCTTCCTTCCTTCCTTCCTTCCTTCCTTCCTTCCTTCTTTCTTTCTTTCTTTCTTTCTTTCTTTCTTTCTTTCTTTCTTTCTTTCTTTCTTTCTTTCTTTCTTTCTTTCTTTCTTTCTTTCTTTCTTTTTCTTTGTCTCTCTCTCCTTCTCTTCTCTTTTTCTGTTTTCTCCTTCTGCTTCTTCCCTCCCTCCTTCCCTCCTTCCTTCCTTCTCTCTATCACTCTCTCTCAACGGAGTTTCACTCTTGCTGCCCATGCTGGAGTGCAATGGTGCAATCTTGGCTCACTGCAACCTCCGCCTCCCAGGTTCAAGTGATTCTCCTGCCTCAGCCTCCTGAGTAACTGGGATTACAGGCACCCACCACCACGCCCTGCTAATTTTTGTATTTTTAGTAGAGATGGGGTTTCGCCATGTTGGCTAGGCTGGTCTCTAATTCCTGACCACAGGTGATCCACCTGCTTTAGCCTCCCAAAGTGCTGGGATTAAAGGTGTGAGCCACCACACCTTGCCCACTTTTTATTTTTCAATGCCCTAATCTATTTCACATCAAATGGTTCTGCAGAAATTTCAGGTGAAAGGCAAATTGAATTTGCATCTATGGTTCTTCCAAGTTAAGCTTCTTAAAGTTGTAGCAGACTATCAAGGGACTTTATTCCTCATTTTAAAGAGGCCTACAAAGATGCCTAAATATGAGCTAGGTTTAAAGTCAAAAATACTTTCTCCTAGATCTTCTATGTATGTCTGTTAGTGCACATCAGTAGAACTGTCACAAATATACTAAAGCAATGTAACCACATGTGAGTCCCAACATATAGTGCAAATATTAATCCAACCCTTTTGCTGTGACACCACTGTGTCACACTGATAGTGACACCACTGATATAGGAACTGTGATGGAATAAGCTGTCTGATACTTCACCAGCATGTGAGTATATGCTGACACACAAACAATACTATCAAATTCAATGGCTCTTAGAACTCACCTACTTATGTAAGACCACAGCCTTTCCCACTATTTTGGGTTGTCCCCAGCCTAGTTGTGAGCCATTTGTGTTCAGGTACGTAATTGTGTGTGATCTTCTTTCAGAACTTCTTGTCAGTGGTCATGGGTACCTCCTGCTGATGGTGCTCTATGTGAGAATGCTACTCTGCTGGACATAGATATTCTCTGCTGTGACCACCTGAACCTTTAGGGCACCTTGAGTGGTTGCACTGTGTAAGCAGAAAGAATGACCTTCATCCTAGGTCTTCCTGCCAGTACTACTTATTGCGCTTGGTCTAAAAGGGAGTTTCCCAATGGAAGATACACTGCATATAATGATAAATTTATTCCCTCATGGCTTTGGGTTCTGGGAATGACCTGTGGGCAGCAAGAGCCCCTAAGATAGTTTCCATAGTCATTAATAGTTTCATCTATTTCCTCTAGAGCATTCAATTTTTTTTTTTCTTAAGACAGTTTTGCTCTGTTGCCAAGAGTGGAATACAGTGGCATGATCTCGGCTCACTGCAACCTCCGCCTCCCAGGTTTAAGTGATTCTCCTGCCTCAGCCTCCTGAGTAGCTGGGTCTATAGGTGCACACTACCATGCCTGGCTAATTTTTGTATTTTTGTTAGACATGGGGTTTCACTATGTTGATCAGGCTGGTCTTGAACTCCTGACCTCAGGTGATGTGCGCACCTCGACCTCCCAAAGTACTGGGATTACAGGTATGATCCATCGTACCCTGTCTCTCCAGAATATTCAAATATTATTCCTTTCTGTGTGGTAATTGTATGAAGTATACTGGGGACTGCTGGATAAGAAAATCTTTGAAGAACTTAGATCCTTGAGGTTCTTCTAATCTGTTTTATGGAGACACTAATTAGTGAGACTGCATATGTGAGGAGATGCCATCCCAGTTTTTCCATGATACTCATCTCTTATCTGTTCGTTTCAAAGACATCATTAAAACAATCCCTTCCCACAAAATAAAGGAAAAATGAACATAAAAAATACTTCTTCTTGCACCAAATCAAAGACTTCATGAATCAAAGGTTCTTTAGGAAATAAGTATCTTCCCATACTATAAATATCCAAGTTCTAAATGCAACCTAGCTAGAATGCTAGACTATATTAAAGTATATTATTGTAATGCTTTAAAATACATTGGATTATTTAAAGCTTCATTAAAATAAAAAGTATTATATATAACATAGAAATACCAGAAAATACAGTAAGCTGGTGTGATATAGTCTATGACATTTATATTCAATTTCGTTCTTTTCTTCTTCCTTGGTGACAGGACCCTGAATTTGTTCAGGGTGGTAATGTGTGTTGGCAGAGGCAATATACCAAGAGCCTTGAGCATACCTTCAGGATCTTGCTAGGTATGTCAAGAATGCAAGGTCTCAGCTGCTCTTGATCCAGGCCTTTTTTCAGGGTTGTTTTCATAGCATGCAACCTTGAGGGATGAAGTATTGCTTTCAGAACCAAAAGCATGTTTGCTTACTGCTTGCTATAAAATGTTGGGTTTCCCCAAACTCAGTGCTCTTCTGTAACATACTTCATTGCATGTGCAGGCTTTCATCTGGGCCCATGATATCATTCCTGTGGGATTTGGGGGCCAAGGCAACCTACACAAACATGCTGGAGCTCATTTGGCTTACTGTGCCATGATAGGTAAAGATCCAAGTGTCTCTTGTCTTCAGTCAGCATCCATATAACGTTAACTTAGTAGCTTGTAAGTTAGGTAAAATCAAACTCCAGACTCAGCTTGTAGGAAATTATATTATAGCTATATGTGAGTATGTAAGTTCTGGCCAAGGACGGTAAGAAGTTACTCGATGGAACCTGTGTGAAGACTTCTTAAAAGGGAAGGGGTGGCTGGGCTGTACTTTCTCTTTTGTCCCATTTATTCTCCTTTCTTATGTTGTTGGAATAAAAGTAAGATTGACTTATCTCTAGTAGCCATTATGGACTATGTGATGATTTTGAAGATGAAATCCTACATCAAGATGGTAGAATAGAAATACAGAAGAAGCTTCCATGTAGTTGAGCGGTTTTGATTGAGTTTCTTAGTCCTGAGTTCTAGTTTGATTGCACTGTGGTCTGAGAGACAGTTTGTTATAATTTCTGTTCTTGTACATTTGCTGAGGAATGCTTTACTTCCAATTATGTGGTCAATTTTGGAATAAGTGCTCTGTGGTGCTGAGAAGAATGTATATTCTGTTGATTTGGGGTGGAGAGTTCTATAGATGTCTATTAGGTCTGCTTGCTGCAGAGATGAGTTCAATTCCTGGATATCCTTGTTAACTTTCTGTCTCGTTGATCTGTCTAATGCTGACAGTGGAGTGTTGAAGTCTCCCATTATTACTGTATGGGAGTCTAAGTCTCTTTGTAAGTCTCTAAGGACTTGCTTTATGAATCTGGGTGCTCCTGTATTGGGTGCATATATATTTAGGATAGTTAGCTCTTCCTGTTGAATTGATCCCTTTACCATTATGTAATGGCCTTCTTTGTCTCTTTTGATCTTTGATGGTTTAAAGTCTGTTTTATCAGAGACTAGTATTGCAACCCCTGCTTTTTTTTGTTCTCCATTTGCTTGGTAGATCTTCCTCCATCCCTTTATTTTGATCCTATGTATGTCTCTGCGTGTGAGATGGGTCTCCTGAATACAGCAGACTGATGGGTCTTGACTCTTTATCCAGTTTGCCAATCTGTGTCTTTTAATTGGAGCATTTAGTCCATTTACATTTAAGGTTAAGATTGTTATGTGTGAACTTGATTCTGCCATTATGATATTAACTGGTTATTTTGCTCATTAGTTGATGCAGTTTCTTCCTAGCCTAAATGGTCTTTACATTTTGGCATGTTTTTGCAATGGCTGGTACCGGTTGTTCCTTTCCATGTTTAGTGCTTCCTTCAGGGTCTCTTGTAAGGCAGGCCTAGTGGTGACAAAATCTCTAAGCATTTGCTTATCTGTAAAGGATTTTATTTCTCCTTCACTTATGAAACTTAGTTTGGCTGGATATGAAATTCTGGGTTTAAAATTCTTTTCTTTAAGAATGTTGAATATTGGCCCCCACTCTCTTCTGGCTTGGAGAGTTTCTGCCAAGAGATCTGCTGTTAGTCTGATGGGCTTCCCTTTGTGGGTAACCCGACCTTTCTCTCTGGCTGCCCTTAAGATTTTTTCCTTCATTTCAACTTTGGTGAATGTGGCAATTATGTGTCTTGGAGTTGCTCTTCTCGAGGAGTATCTTTGTGGCGTTCTCTGTATTTCCTGGATTTGAATGTTGGCCTGCCCTACTAGGTTGGGGAAGTTCTCCTGGATGATATCCTGCAGAGTGTTTTCCAACTTGGTTCCATTTTCCGCCTCACTTTCAGGCACCCCAATCAGACGTAGATTTGGTCTTTTTACATAATCCCATACTTCTTGCAGGCTTTGTTCATTTCTTTTTCTTCTTTTTTCTTTTGGTTTCTCTTCTCGCTTCATTTCGTTCATTTGATCCTCAATCACTGATACTCTTTCTTCCAGTTGATCGAGTTGGTTACTAAAGCTTGTGCATTTGTCACGTATTTCTCGTGTCATGGTTTTCATCTCTTTCATTTCGTTTATGACCTTCTCTGCATTAATTACTCTAGCCATCAATTCTTCCACTTTTTTCAAGATTTTTAGTTTCTTTGCGCTGGGTATGTAATTCCTCCTTTAGCTCTGAGAAGTTTGATGGACTGAAGCCTTCTTCTCTCATCTCGTCAAAGTCATTCTCCGTCAAGCTTTGCTCCATTGCTGGCCATGAGCTGCGCTCCTTTGCTGGGGGAGATGTGCTCTTATTTTTTGAATTTCCAGCTTTTCTGCCCTGCTTTTCCCCCATCTTTGTGGTTTTATCTGCCGCTGGTCTTTGATGATGATGGTGACGTGCTGATGGGGTTTTGGTGTAGGTGTCCTTCCTGTTTGATAGTTTTCCTTCTAACAGTCGGGACCCTCAGCTGTAGGTCTGTTGGAGATTGCTTGAGGTTTAGGACATAGGCATGGGCAAAGACTTCATGTCTAAAACACCAAAAGCAACGGCAACAAAAGCCAAAATTGACAAATGGGATCTAATTAAACTAAAGAGCTTCTGCACAGCAAAAGAAACTACCATCAGAGTGAGCAGGCAACCTACAGAATGGGAGAAAACTTTTGCAATCTACTCATCTGACAAAGGGCTAATATCCAGAAGCTACAAAGAACTCAAACAAATTTACAAGAAAAAACAAACAGCCCCATCAAAAAGTGGGCAAAGGATGTGAACAGACATTTCTCAAAAGAAGACATTCATACAGCCAACAGACACATGAAAAAATGCTCATCATCACTGGCCATCAGAGAAATGCAAATCAAAACCACAATGAGATACCATCTCACACCAGTTAGAATGGCAATCATTAAAAAGTCAGGAAACAACAGGTGCTGGAGAGGATGTGGAGAAATAGGAACACTTTTACACTGTTGGTGGAATTGTAAACTAGTTCAACCATTATGGAAAACAGTATGGCGATTCCTCAAGGATCTAGAACTAGATGTACCATATGACCCAGCCATCCCATTACTGGGTATATACCCAAAGGTTTATAAATCATGCTGCTATAAAGACACATGCACACATATGTTTATTGCGGCACTATTCACAATAGCAAAGACTTGGAATCAACCCAAATGTCCATCAGTGACAGACTGGATTAAGAAAACATGGCACATATACACCATGGAATACTATGCAGCCATCAAAAAGGATGAGTTTATGTCCTTTGTAGGGACATGGATGCAGCTGGAAACCATCATTCTTAGCAAACTATCACAAGAACAGAAAACCAAACACCGCATGTTCTCACTCATAGGTGGGAACTGAACAATGAGATCACTTGGACTCAGGAAGGGGAACATCACACACCGGGGCCTATCGTGGGGAGGGAGGGGGGAGGGATTGCATTGGGAGTTATACCTGATGTAAATGACGAGTTGATGGGTGCTGACGAGTTGATGGGTGCAGCACAGCAACATGGCACAAGTATACATATGTAACAAACCTGCACATTATGCACATGTACCCTAGGACTTAAAGTATAATAATAATGAAGAAAAAAAAAGAAAAAAGAAAAAAAAGTGCTAAAAAAAAAAAAAAAAAAGAAATACAGAAGAAGCTTAAGTCCCTGCTGAACTTTGTGGAGTTTTAATACTGTTTTGGCCTACTTCTTGCCTGCCTCTATGTAATTATTTTTGGCGAGAGAATAAACTGTTATGTCTTTATATTTTTAATTTTTTAAAATTTTTTATATTTAGACAGAGTCTCGCTCTGTCACTCAGGTGGAGTGTGGTGGTGAGAACATGGCTCACTGCATCCTCAACCCTCCTGGGTTCAAGCGATCTTCCCACCTCAACCTCCTTAGTAGCTGGAACCTTGACCTCCAGGGCTCAAGTGATCCTCTCACCTTGGCCTCCCAAGTAGCTGGGACTACAGGTGCAAGTCACCATGCCTGGCCAATTTTTGTATTTTTTGTAGAGACAGGTTTTTGCTATGTTCCCCAGGGTGGTCAAATAATTTTTATATAGTATGAATACCTATTAAACAGAATATCACTAGATTGATTCATTTATTTTAGAGACAGAGTCTTACTCTTTTGCACAGGCTGGAGTACAGTGGTATGATCATAGCTCATTGCAGCCTTGACCTCCTGGGCTCAGGCAATCCTCCCACCTCAGCCTCTTGAACAGCTAGTACTGCAAGTGTGCATCACCACGCCTGGCTATTTTAAAAAATTTTCTGTAGAGACAGGGTCTTGCTATGTTTCCTAGTCTGTTTTTTAATTCCTGGGCTCAAGTAATCCTCCAGCCTATGTCTCCCAAAGTGCTCAGATTACAGGCATAAGCCACTGTGCCTGGCCTGATATTAGTAGTTTTAAATGTTTCCAAAGTATTAGTAATTTATAAGAAGTACCCTATGGAACCTTCTGAAAAACTGATTGATATATTTGAGGCTCAGAGGGTCTGTTGGTCAGGCCTCTGTACCCTTCTCCCACCAACCTTCACTAGAGAAGGCTTATTTTTTTAAAAAATATGCTTTGTATTAATTGGTCTTCTGGTTAAGATTTCATTTGAGGAAGGGCCCCACCTCTGTAAGAAAGTTTGAAAACTACTGTGTTAGAGAAATAGTTTATGAAACACCATCTATGTTATTATGTGAACTTAAAATTAGGAAACTTAATCTTAAGTTTATTACTTGGAATTCATTTGCTATCTTTGTAATTGTATTTGCAAGAATGGAAAATTAGTTTTAGTTGTGATGAAATGCATTTTGGCAGTACCAGAACATGGCTTTTCTGTTTGTAAGTAATTTTAAAAGGTTATATTCTTCCCTGAGTACCCATTTGTGAATACCTATTATTACTATTCTACTTTATGTAGTAGTATCTTGGGAAGAATATGCCCCTTAATGTAGAACCAGGGATTACAATATTATTTTTTAAGATTTTTAAAACAACTACTAAAAGGATGATGCAATTACAGCTCATTAAAATGCTTTTACTGTTGTGCAAAAATTATAACAACTGCTTTAGCTTTTACCATAGTAAACACAGAAAAACTTCTGATAAAATACATAGAGAGTGAAACAAACATGATTTTTTAGATGCTAACTATCTGAAGTAAAATCTGATTTGGTTCTATTTTATTCTTAAGTAGTCATATATGTATATTTCCTTTGAATTCAGATCTAATAACATGTATAATAATAATGATAGTTGTTAAGCAGTACATATGCTAATTAGTGTTGAGTTTAAACTCCAAGTTTAAACACCAAGGTGTTTTCTGGGTAATAGATGTTTTTCAAAATTATAATAATGTAAAAGTTGGTCTACTAAAATCCTTCAGTAGCAATAATGCTATTTCTTATGTAGATAGCCAGAAAAAAATGCTTCAATGAACCATTCACTATGGTTTCATTTCCTTCCAGTAAAGGAAGATTATGTAGCACAGGGATCCAGAATCAACAACCAATTGAGGCTGAATAGCGGTTTGAGTAGGGATCTATTCAAAATGTTTAACAATTAGGGAGGGATAGGCACTAGGGAGAGGAGGGAGATGAGATTCCTCTTTATGGAAGGAGTGGCAAAGTCACATGGCATTAAGTCATGTGATATGGGAGGAAAGTCTGTGACCATCTTTGGAAACAATCTACTACACTCCCTTTTTGTCTGTTTGTCCCTATTGGTTTACATCGCAGAATTAGAAGTCTCTCATGGGTTGGCTAGGAGGAGGAGGCAAATCATTTTGTTTTCTTTTAGAAATATTAAGCTCTCCTAAGATTCCACGTGAGCTGCATTAAGATGCACTAGAAAGATCCAAGAAAACTCAAGCCACAGTCCTTAGAGTCATGAAAGATCAAGAGGCCACAGTGTAAACGTGTGACTGTGTTCTAGTAACTTAAATAAGGTGTTAGAATGGGTGGCGTGCTGGAAAACTCCTAATGTGACTCCTGTGACTTTTATGTCATTTCTCAAATGTCACCTATATTGTACCCAAGATAAAAGATCCTCCTACTTCTCTAGTGAAGACATTCCAATTACTGAATAAATTATGATCAGTAAGACATCCAATTGCAAAATGAATATTCCAAACTCTCTTCCTTTTTTATAAGCAAACATATTTAGTAAATATGATGAAAGAAAAGATTCCATTGGTAAAATCAACAGAAAGTGTAAAAACAAAACTAGAAATAAAATTTGTTAAAACAGAACATACAAGATTATTACTCAATTAACATACAAAAAGAAAACTTGAGTAAATAGAAAGCTATGCTTTGTTGTTAAATAAGACTTGGCATCATATCAGTTCCCTTACATTAATTTAGAATTTAGATGTATGCCAGGCGCGGTGGCTCACGCCTGTAATGCTGTCACTTTGGGAGGCTGAGGCGGGTAGATCATGAGGTCAGGAGTTTAAGAGCAGCTTGACCAACATGGTGAAACCCTGTCTCTACTAAAAGTATAAAAATTAGCCAGACATGATGGCACACACCTGTAATCCCAGCTACTTAGTAGGCTGAGGCAGGAGAATCACTTGAACCCGGGAGGAAGAGGTTGCAGTGAGCTGAGATCGCGCCATTGCACTCCAGCCTGTGCAAAAGAGCAAGACTCTGTCTCAGAAAAACAGAACAAAACAAAACAGAGTTTAGATGTAATTCTAATAAAGATTTCCATAGAAATATTTAAAGGAGAATTTGAGTCACTAACTATAATGCATATATAGAAGGATAACTATTTAGTGCTTCTAATTAAAGATAGTTGAATAAAACATGCATATCTCCCTTTACTCCTTACTTCACTCCTTGCTAAAATGAGAGTAAATGAATATGGTCATATTTTCAAAAGGCATAAATAAGGGTAAAAATATTGGGAGAGGAGACTACAATAACAACATTCTGAAAATTAGAGATGGAAAGCTGCAAAACCACTTGATTTGTGTGGGGCTTGGAAATTGGTAGCACCAGGAAATCCTAGAAATGGGAGTAAGAGTAGTGCAAAAACAGTAGAATTGACTGAAAGTATGTGTGTGTGTGTGTGTGTGTGTGTGTGTGTGTGTGTATATATATATATAGTTTGTTTGTTTGTTTGTTTTTTGACAGAGTCTTGCTCTGTCACCTAGGCTGGAGTGCAGTGGCACCATCTTGGCTCGCTGCAACCTCTGCCTCCTGGGTTCAAGCAATTCTCCTGCCTCAGCCTCCCAAGTAGCTGGGGTTACAGGCTCATGCCACCATGCCTCGGCCGCCCAAAGTACTGGGATTATAGGCATTAGCCACTGCGCCCAGCCTGAATGCAAGTATATTTAAGCAGAAGTAGGCTCCAAGACTCCATAACCCATTCCACACAGCTAGATTGTGAACTCTTTCCTAACACAGCAGAACACTGGCGGGGAGGTGGGGGGGGGGGGCGCGGTTATTCTTTGTGGAGGGTGATACCAAACGTCTTTGGCCTGTAGAATATTGTGCACAATTGGGGGCCAGGATACTGTACTGAAAACAGGGACATTAAAGTGTAGACTGGATAATTAGTTGTTAATATCCAACAGTCTTCTCCTTAATTCAGTTCCCAGAGCATGACCTATTCTCTTAAGCATTGTAAGACCTATTTTTATCTTAAACCTACCTATTCTCTGACCTGTTCTTTTAAGCATACTATTAGAAAATTATTTATTGAAGAATCTAGTCAATCCAAGGTAAAATTCCTAAAGAGATTGCTATTAGATATTCCCCCAAACCAAAACCAAAACCAGCAAAAAAAGAAGAAAAAGTGATTGCAGGTGAGGTTCCTCAGGAAATAAACTCTGAAACAGAGATTAGCTTGCAGGAAGTTAATTAGAGAGCACTCATGGGAACCACACTCAGGGAAGGAAGGAAAGGAAAGGAAAGAAGCAGGATTGGGGAGAGGTAATTGGGCTGTGGTCACACCTCAAGCTGATCCCATGGGGAGTTCTGAAGTAGTAATGGTTTTTCAAAGTTGTCCTGCAGTATGACAAGCATGGTGGGCTTTTATACCTTCATGCTGACCAGTCACTGGATGCAGGTTGCCCCCAAGAAAAGAGTACGACTTCGGTGAGGAAGTTTTCTTTAGTTGAGAGCAATTTCCAGAGCTGCCAAACAGCTAAGGACAGTCAGTGGCAGCACTCCTAGCAGCTGGTGAAATAAGTTCTTCAGTTCTGAAGGGGGAACTGGGTAACACTTGCCAGATCATCTCACAGTGAATCCCACACTTGTCCATGTGCATAAGTTTCCCATTGGCTATCTAGTGTCTGTATCAGGCAGGAAAGGTTATGCTGCTGTGAAAAATGCAATGTTATGGCTCAGTCAGTTTCAGTCTGAGACTAAGACTTCTTGGAAATAGCCTCTGTATGGAACATTGCTGACTTTTTGCATGTAGGAAGAGCACATGTTATACCATGTACTGATTCTTAAAGCTTTTGCTCAAATGTGACAAGTATCACTTCCGTTAACATTTCATTGGTTAAAGCATGCCACATGGCTAAGCCTAAGGTCCCGAAGTGAGGCTATATCATACCCCCTACATCAGTTAATATATTACCACAGAGCTTAGTGAGTCAACACAATATGTATTGATGTGTTGTTTTTCATATTTTTAAAGGTTGGCTGGGATCAGCATGGTGATTCTTCTGCTCCTGTGGCATCAGCCAGAGTCAGTGAGGTGGCTGTATTCAACTGAGAGCTCAGCCAAGGCTAAAATATCCAATATATGACCTTCTTCCACATATGACAGCTGCTATCAGCTGTTGTTTAGTTAAATATTAAGTTGAAATATTTCAGAAAATAAAGCACAATAGGAAAAATAGTGGAGAAAAGATAAGAAAATAAGAGGATCAGTCTGAGAAGTCCAAATTTTCAATAGTCAGAGATGCAAAGATAGAGGACAAAGAAAACCAAGAAAGATAAATTACTGTGTAAATAATGTTAGGAAATTTCCCCGTAATAAAGGTCATAAGTCTTCAGATTACAAAGTCACCCTGATAGCAAAATGGGTGAAAGTAGATCTAAACCAAGTCACATAATTATGAAATTTCAAACATTTGGGATAAAAGATAGGGGCCTATATGCTACTAAAGAGAAAACATGATTTCATTTAAAAGATCACGAATCACAATTTCATTGGACTTAGCAATAGAAATACTGGGAGTTAGAATACAAAGGAGATTTGTTTTCAAATTCCAAGAGAATAAGATTTCCAATTTATAGCTCTAAACTCAATGAGCTACCTATCACAACTAAGGGTATGTAACAATATTTTTCAGGTGTGCAGAGTCTCAAAATATTATCTTTCATTTACCAAAATAAGGGAATAAATCAAGAAAGCACAATGCGTGCAAGCCAGGAAGCAAGAGATTGATTAGAAAAGAGAGAAAAAGGAATACTGCAAGATAATAACTGCCTTTGAGGGCAAACAGGACAGATGAAAAAAGATGAAATTCATTGAGGACTTAATATATTTGAACAAACTGAGAGAAAATTAACACTTCTAAGAGAGAGTTGACATTTGAGTTAAAATAAGTAATTATATGGTTCATATTTAAATGACATTTACATAACTGTAAAAATATAACCTTGAATATTGAACTATATTGAAAAGTATAGGTGAGGAAATGTGGAAGGGGAGCAGTTTAGAAAGGGATGCATGGAATAAGAATTAGTGAAAAACTAAACCCTCATCTCCTGTAGTGGGAGGTAAATAGGTAAGTCCTATAACTGAAATATTAAGAATTGAAACTACTCATTTTATTTAGAAACAGAAAATATATCTGTATTTGTTCATTCTCATGCTGCTAATAAAGACATACTCAAGACTGGGTAATTTATAAAGGAAAGAGGTTTAATTGGCTCACAGTTCCATATGACTGGGGAGGTCTCACAATCATGACAGAAGGCAAAGGAAGAGCAAGGCATGTTTTACATGGTGGCAGGCAAGAGGGCGTGTGTAGGGGAACTGCCCTTTATAACACCATTAGATCTCATGAGACTTATTCACTGTCACAAGAATGGCATGGGTAAAACCTGTCCCCTTGATTTAGTTACCTTCCACTGGGTCCCTCCCATGACATGGGATTATGGGAACTACAATTCAAGATGAGATTTGGGTGGGGACACAGCCAAAGCATACCAATATCCCAATAGAAACATCTAAAAGAATAGACTCTTCAATTCTGTGAATTAATAAATTCTCTTTTTTTGCTAAAGTCAATTTGAGTTGATTTTTCTGTTTTTGTTGCTGTTGTTGTTGTGGTTTATTTTGTTTTGGTTTTTGTTTCTACACTAAAAGAATCTTGTCCAATACATATACACATATTCTCAGATCCCACTACAGAATTTTCAGAAATACTTTGAAAAACTTCCCATGTGATTTTGATGCATAGTCTGGTTTGCACATCACTACTCAGAAGGACTATGATGTTAGCAATAAGCTGTATTCCTTCAGTAAGGAGTCTAATGAACTCATCTTTCAAATTCTGATAGAGATGATAGCTCATGTTCCAGCACACCTCTTCACTTTTTTTCTTATCTTCAGCTTAGGAGGCAAGATTTTATCTCATATATTCAAGTATGAAATAGTGATGATAGGAGGAGAAAGAAATACATTGCTTTCTGAAGGGGGAAAAAAAAACCCAAAACGAAAAACAAAGGACTTGAAGAAATTAGGAATTTTGTTATCTGATAAACCCATAAATTTCCTCATGTGCTTTGAACTTCCTGACTCCCTCTGATCCTTGCCTCTGTGCCCCAAACCTGGAAAAATGTTTTAGTACTTTATTCTTTATAAATAAAGCTGAGCAAGGGTAGTGCCTTCATTCTATTAAGAATCTATTTCTTCTGCCAGGAGATATTTTACCAGTTGAACTGAATCTGTAAATTCACTTAATAAAATGGCCAACTGGACATTCTTTATTACTATTTCACCTGATGAACAAATATCTCTCCATTCCAATCCATTCTGTAGAAAGCAGAATTCTCTTAATATCTACTCTATCAGTGTTACTGACATAAAATTGGGATTGAAATGCTTAAATAATAAAACCACCAAGTAGTTGCAGACAGGGAAGAAAGTCCCAGTTATCAATTGCTGCATAACAAACCATTCAAATTTTAATGGCTTAAACAATGGCCACTTTTTAATATCTCATGATTTTGTAGGTCAGAAATTTGTGCTGGTCTGGGTGATTATTCTGTTCCTTGTGGCATGAACATAAATCACTCTGAGGAACTGAGCTAAGGAGTAGACCAGTCTGGAGGGTCCAAGGTGGCTTCGCTTGCATGTCTGTTGCCTGTTAGAGGATAGCTGGAAGGCTGGGCTCAGCTAGGACTGCTGACCACAGCCTCTATACATGGCATCTCTAGGATGATGGTCTCAGGGTAGTTGGAGGCCAGGGCTTCTGGAAGAAATGTTCCAAGAGATCTGGGCTGAAAATTTAAAGCCCTGATCTTAGGCACAGAAGATCCAGAATATCTCTTTTGTTACATTCTATTGGCCAAGGAAGTCATTAATTCAAGGGGAGGGGAATTAGACTCATTGCTTCTTAATGAAAAGATCAGCAAAAAATGTGTGGCCTCTTTTAACCTACCACAGGAAGTATCACTACACTCACATTTCTGGGAACTGGAAAATCCCTTACTACCTACCATCAATCTAGAAATTATTCTTCCTACAAAAATGTAGAAGAGTTCAGGCAGTGGCTCACGCCTGTGATCCCAACACTTTGTGAGGCCTAAGGGGTTGGATCACTTGAGCACAGGAGTTTGGGACCAGCCTGGGCAACATGGAAAGACCTGAGCTCTACAAAAAAAAAAAGAAGAAAATTTACCCAAGTGTGGTAGTGCACAACTGTCATCCCAGCTACTCAGAAGGCTGAGGTAGCCTGAGAGCTTGAGGTTGCATTGAGCCATGATAGTGCCACTGCACTCCAGCCTAGGCAACAGAGTAAGACACCCCAAAAGGTAGACAAATAGTATGCCACTCAGATCCTTAGAAGACGGAACAATAAGGAAGACATGAGCAAGATACAGAGACCCATAATTGAGGCAACTTCAATGATTAGAAAACAAAGCCTTTATTGGTAATAAGAATCTGATGTAGTGATTTAGCAGAGCATATCAGAGGAGGCAAAACCTCTGTACCAATATAACTGAAAAATACTTTACATTTAAAATAAGTAATTTGCAGATGTAATCAATAGTAAGAATTTTCTGGTAGTCAATAGTAAAAATTTTCTGAAAATAGTGCTACATTTTATATGTGAAAAACTTCTCAGTTCATTTGGTGAAATACAAGAACAACAAGAAACCAACAAAACTAGAACCTGGACAATGAAAAAAGAGAATTACGGATCTGGCAGGAATTAAGTGCATCCTTTTAGCCAAAGATGACTATGTGATTTGGGTGGTTTCTTAGCATGGAGGATTAAGCTTTTACTGTAAAAATCCTATTATATTTATTTTCATAGCCTGTTTATATTCACCATCTAGCTGAAAATATTTTTATCTTCTCAGGCATTATTTCTGACTCAGTAAATATTTGTTGATTGGCTAATTAAATACATGATGCAGGTATAAATAAAATAATAATAAGGAATGCATAGTTGAGAGTAATACCACTATCCCCTATGACGACATAAGATTCTCAGACACTTCACAATCTGTGTGATAGTTGAAAACAATATAATGAATTAGAATAGAAAAAGCTAGAACCTCTGTTTCTGCATACCTAATAAACAACTTTAAAGATGCCCAGTATTTTAAGATAATGGATTTTGACCTGAAGTTATTTCAAGTGACAGCAAATTTCTTTAAAATGGTATGCTTATATTTTGTTTCTAATTTAGAGATAATTACTCCAAGGGTGATGTGAAATGTGTATAGAAGTATACAGAAATAGTACAGATTTCTTTTTTTTTTTTTTAAGTGTGTACTTCAAGGCTATATTTGTAGTTTCTAAACTATTGATCCATCCAGCGTTTTCTTGTCACACATGTGCATCAATGGAAAAAAAAAAAAATCAATGTCATCCCCATCAAAGGAATGGCTCCTTTCCTAAAATTCTTTGAAAATATGTGTTTTACAATCCTTACACCTCAACAAAAGTGGCAATGGAGTAAATACCCTGGTTTATGTTGTTCTCACAATTAAATGGATATCCACAAACTACCTGTCATAAAAGCCCTCTCTTTTCTTCCCAGTGCTTTTTCATTGTTTTCTTGTTTTCCCTGGGACATTCGGGACAGTACCACTTGCCGTTTGGTTTATGACTGAGTCCCATGCTCACTGGACTTAAAATCATAAACCAAAGGGAAGTGGAGGCCACTCCCTGGGGCACTCATGGTTATTACAGCCGCTCTTTTCTCTGTAGACTGACCAGCACGCTGGTTGTCTCCTTGGGGTCCATGGCGGGGTTCTCTGCTTTAGCCTTGGAGTGGTTCTTTTTCTTCAAGGTCTTTGCTTTCTTGCCTTGGCCGTTCCTGTGGTGATCTCGTCGTGGTCGTGATCATTGGATGCATCCTCTCGATTCTCATCGTTGCACTGTCACGGAGAATTCTTGTTATCCGGTGTTTCTCCCTGCATGATTATCGTTGTTCCCCGCATTGTGGTGGGCTCTGCAGCTAGCAGGGACCCTGATCTCTGGTTGCGCCCCAGGGAGCTCGGGGAGACCACCCACCTGTCTGGTCCTGCTTTCCACCAGCTCCATTATAGGGACTCATTCTGGATCTTCTCACCACCCAGCTCCTGGCTCCGAGTCAGGGCTCTCTGCATGCGCGGCAACACTCTCCTTTTCTGGGTACCCTCCTTCTGTCTCACGTTATTATGAGAGATTTATGTGATAAGTAATATAGCCATCCAACTCCTTCAGGATTTTCTGCAGGGCCAGCCCAGGCTTGTCGGGCTCACGCTGTCCTGGGGACATTACCTTCCAAAAAAGTCTCCAAGCCTGGGGCCCTGAGCGTGGGCACAATCCCTACGGTCACTCACACTTCCCTGGCCATCTTTTTTATTATAAAAGAAAAAAATTATAGTCTTGCTACTGACACTGAAAACTTTGATGGTAAAGATAGGCATGTTAGAAAATTTGGTCTCCCAGATTAGCAGGCGCCTCTTGAAGGAATTATGTTTCAGGAATAAGAAGGAAAAGATTACGGCTTGTAATAGTCAGTGGAAGAGCAGAGCAAGTTATCAAGTGTGATATAAATAATTCAGGACATATAGATTTTAAAAAAGAGAGTTTCCTGAGAAATGATGGATAACTTTATGTAACTTGAAATTGGGAGATAATACTCATAGTTTAGCTTCATGAAATGTAATGATAAATTTGCTCTGCACTGTTAAAAATATTAGTTGTATGGCCTGGGATATGATACAAACTGGAGCCAGGCCAGGCATAATTACTATGAATGCTTTTTATTTGTGTGGGATTGTAATTATGCAAATTAAAATTTAGCTTTAGTTGCTCTTGCCTCAGTGCTGAATGGATTGTAAGCATAGCTCTCATGGAAACTGGAATTATGCTTTCAGTGCACATTGCACCTGTACATCAGGAAAAGGCATGGAATAAAAACTGTAGACATAAAATATGGCTTTGGTGAGTCTGTACTTTATTGAATTGATGCTGTGGCTTCATGTAAAGATGGAAATCTCTTTGTTCCATAGAAGACTCCTCTGAATTTCCTTCTTAAATATAAATATATATGTATAAATATAAAATATATTATACATATATATTTATGAATATAAAATTAATTTTTGCATACTGGAGGAAATCCAGAAATTGCACAACAGTAATATAAGACACCTGTAATTTCACTACTTGGAGATAGCTACCATTTACATCTACTTGCTTTACCTTCCAATGTCTTTTATGTATTTGTGTATATATAATCAATATTTCAGAAGTCTATATAGCATAGTGTTTGAAAGGGCAGTTGGCTCTCCATATCTGTGGGTTCCACATATGTAGAGTCAATCAACTACAGATCAAAAATATTTTTAAAAAGTACGATAGAAATAATACAACAATAAAAAATAATACAAACAAAGCCCCAACACAGTTTAACAACTATTTACCTAGTATTTATATTGTATCAAGTATTATAAGTAATCTTGAAATGACTTAAAGTGTACAAGGGGACATGCATAGGTTTTATGCAAATACTCTGCCATTTTATATAAGAGACTGGAGCATCCACGGACTCTGGTATCAGTGAGGATCCTAGAACTGATCCCCCATGGATACTGAGGGATGACTTTACATACTTTGGAGCCAAATTGCTTGGATTAAATTTTGGCTTCATCAGCTCTTATCTATATGATTTCTCAGTTTCCTCATTTGTAACATAGTGATCATAATTACCTAGGGTTTTTTGGGACATTCAATGATGTAATTCTCATTAGAGCACCCAAGGAAGGGTTCCTTCTCCTCCACACATCCAAAGTTTCTTGAAGAGGGCCTGACTGTGGCTCATTCTATGGAAAAGAACTTGCTGTGATGACACACTGGCAGAACTTGCCAGAAATCTGACCTGTAGAGTGCCAGGGAGATCTTTCATGAGGAAGTGTTTCATAGGAGGCTCTGCTACACAACTGCTTGTCAGGGAAGGACAGATGCCAAGGGAAGCTGCTGTTGGCACTGTATTTCGGAAGTATTGTATTGTATTGTATTGTATCCTGGAGAAGCCACAGAAACAGGAAGTAAAACCCTTTCCTTCCACTGTGTCTCTCCAGCATCCTCCACTGACAAAGCTTAGCACTGAATCAGATGGTAAAGGAAAAACATCTAAAGAGCCTAGTTCAGTTTTCACAGAACAGGCAAAAAGGATGAATTTGGAACTGAGAGAAAATAAATTGATAATTGGTAGTTATTTTAAAACACTTAGAACAATGCCTGACATATAGTCAGTGCTCAAGAACTATTAGCTTAGACTATTTCAGTCACATATGCACACAGATGTGCAAAACTTGGATTGCCTCTACTGAATACACATTTTGTACCGTGAATTTTTTAGCTTAACATCGTATTATGATTGTTTACATTAAAATTTCTTGGAATCCTAATTTTATGCCTATACAATGATCTATAATGAAGAAATATAATTTATTTAGCTGTTACAGTATTGTATATATTATGGATTGTTTCTAATTTCAGTCTGATAAGTAAAACTGAGTGAATATTCATGTTTTCAATGCATTTAAAAGAGTTTTTTTTATTTTATAAAAATAATTTTAGAGATAGGTTCTCACCATGTTGCTCAGGCTGGTCTTGAACTTCTGGGCTCAGGCAATCCTCCCTCCTCACCCTCCCAATGTGCTGGGATTATAGGCATGAGCCACAATGCCCAGCCTCAATGCATGTTAAATAATTTTTTTTATGATTAGCCTCCTAAGGAGATATTCAAAGAATGAACATTCTTAAAATTTTTATGTCTTGTCAAATTTCTTTTCAGAAATATATTTCCAATTCACATTTTCTCTTAAAATTTGCATCTGACACAATAGATTTAATATTACATAATTTTAAACTTTGACTCTTTGACATGAGACAAATAGTCTTATGTTTGTCTTAATTTGCAGTGTGACTACTAACAAGGTTTCACATGTCATTTTATACTATTTACTATCATAGTATTAGAGATTTGTTTTACTATTTTGAAAACATATGAAGCATAACAATCCCTAGGCTACTAGATTTTTTACAAAACGATTTTTCCCCCTAATTTAGCATTTGACATTTATTTGACAATTTGGCATTTGACAATTTTTTTTAAGTATAGGCTTTACATTTATAACTCAAAAATATAATCCTCATGGTTTTTCCATATCTTTTGTGGTGAAATACTTCGACTCCCATAAGATTGTTTACCCATTTAGTTATAGTTTTTTTCTGGTTTATTATTTTATTTGTTAGAGATTTAATTCTAAGCATGTGAAATTAGGTTTGGTGAATACCTAACATTGTATTTTTTTCAAAATAGATTAATTAGGTCACAGAACATGTATTAAGCAATTTAAGAAGATTGACATTATATCAAGTATCTTTTCTGACTACAATGGTATCAAAATAAAAATGAATAACAGAAGTAATTTTGAAACAGTCACAAAAACATGGAATTAAACAACATACACTTGAATGGCCAATAGGTCAAAGAAGAACTTAAAAGATAAATTCAAAAATAAGTTGGGACAAACAAAACTGGAAACACAACAGATCAAAACTTGTGGTGTGCAACCAAAGCAGTTCTGAAAGAGAAGTTTGTAGCAATCTACATCTACATCAAAAAAGAAGAAAGACCTCAAACAAACAAGCTAATGTTATACCTCGAGGAACCAGAGAAAGAAAAACAAACTAAGCTGATATTTAATAGAAGGAAGGAAATAATTAAGATCAGAGCAGAAATAAATAGAGACTAGAAAAACAATAGGAAAGATTAATAAGGTGTTTTTTGTGAATATGAAATTGAAAAAAAATTAGCTATACTAAGGAAAAAAAGAGAAGTATCCAATAAATAAAATCAGAAATGAAAAAAACATTACAACTAATACTGCAGGCCAGGTGTGGTGGCTCATGCCTGTAATCCCAGCACTTTGGGAGGCCGAGGTGGGCAGATGACTTGAGTCCAAGAGTTCAAGATGAGCCTGGGCAATATGATGAAACCCTGTCTCTACAAAAAAATACAAAAATTAGTCAGGTGTGGTGGTGTGTGTCATTACTCTCAGCTACTTGGGAGGCTGAGGCAGGAGGATTGCTTGAGACTAGGGAAGTTGAGGCTGCAGTGAGCCGTGATAGTGCTACTACACTCCAGCCTGGGCAGCAGAGCAACACCCTGTCTCAAATAAATAGATAGATAGATGAAACTGATACTACAGAAATACAAAGGAGATTAAGAAACTGTTATGAACAACTATATGCCTACAAATTGGGTAACCTAGAAGTGGTGGATAAATTCCTAGAGACATAAAACCTACCCAGAGTGAATCATGAAGAAACAGAAAATCTGAACAGACCAATGATAAGTAAGCAGATCAAATCAATATTTTAAAATCTCCAATCAAAGAAAAGACCAGGGTTTGATGCCTTCACTTCTGAATTCTACCAAACGTTTAAAGAAATATTAATGTGAGTCCTTCTCAAACCATTTCAACAAATCGAGGAAGAGGGAACACTTCCTAACTTATTTTATGAGGATAGCATTATGCTGATATCAAAGCCAAACAGGCACAACACAAGAAAAGAAAATCCAGGCCAATATCCCCAATGAGCATAGATGCAAAAACACTCAACAAAGTACTAGCAAACTGAACTCAACAGTACATTAAAAGGATTATTCATCATAATCAAGCAAAATTTATCCCTGGGATGAAGGAGGGTTCAGCACACACAAATCAATAATTGTGAAACAAGACATTAACAGAATGAAGGAAAAAAAAACCGTTTATCTCAAGAGATGTAGAAAAAGCTTTTGACAAAATTAAAAATCCTCCCATGATAAAAGCTCTTACCAAATTAGACATACAAGGAATGTTCCTCGACAGAATAAAGGCCATATGTGGCAAGCTTAGAACTAATATCACGCTCAATAATGAAAATTGAAAGTCTTTCTTATAAGATTAGGAACAAGACAAGGATGCCCACTCTCGCCTTTTCTATTCTACGTACTACTGGAAGTCCTAGCCAGAGCAGTTAGGCAGGAGAAAGAAATAAAAGGCATCCAAACTGGAAAGGAGGAAGTTAAATTGTCTTTATTTGCAGATGACATGATCTTATATATACAAAAATTTAAAGACTACCTAAACTTCAAACTCACAAACAAATTCAGTAAAGTTGCAGGACATAAAACCAATATACAAAAAAATTGGTAAGGTTTCTATATACTATCAATGAATTATTTGAAAAGCCAAGAAAATCGTCCCATTTACAATAGCCACAAAAACATGCTTAAAGTAAATTTAACCAAGGAAGTACAAGATCTGTATCCTGAAAACTACAAAACATTGATGAAGGAAATTGAAGAAGACACAAATAAATGGAAAAATACCCTGTGTTCACGGATTAGAATAAGTAATATTGTTAAAATGTCCATGCTACTCAAAGTGATCTACAGATTCAATGCAATCGTATCAAAACCTCAATGACATTTTTTACAAAAATGGAGAAAAAAACGTAAAATTAGCTCTTGGCATTTCTGTGGAAAATCAATGGATCGTGAATATGTGGATTTATTTCTGAGCTCTCTACTCGGTTCCGTTGGTCCATGTGTCTGTTATTAGGCCAGTGGCATGCTGTTTTCATTAAAGCTTTGTAGTACATTTTGAAATCAAGTAGTGTGAATCCTCCGGCTTTGTTCTTTTTGCTCAAGACTGCTTTGGCAATTAGTACTTCTTGATTGCAAGAAATCTGAGAAATACAGAGAAACATAAAGAAAAAAAATTAGCATCATTCAAAACTGATGATCAGAGAAAGCATGTTAACATTTGGTGTGTCTCCCCCTATTTCCCTGCGCATGCATAAGAAAAGAAACAATTTTTGGAAATAAGTATTATATAGTTTGGCATTTTTTTCTGTTAAATACATACACATATGGAGTATTTTTATACTATATAATATTTTAAAACATATTGTTCTTAGAGTTTGTGTGGCGTTTTAGCATATGACTTTTCCATAATTTAATTCTACATATTGAACATTTATATGTTTTTTTAGTATTTATTTATTTATCTAATTTTATTTTGAGATGGATTCTCACTCTGTCGCCCAGGTTGGAGTGCAGTGGCACAATCTCAGCTCACTGCAACCTCCCCGTCCTGGGTTCAAGCGATTTTCCTGCTTCAGCCTCCCGAATAGTTGGGATTACAGGTGTGTGCCACCATGCCTGGCTAATTGTTATATTTTTAGTAGAGACAGGGTTTCACCATGTTGCCCAGGCTGATCTGGAACTCCTGATCTCAGGTGATCCACCTGCCTCAGCCTTCCAAAGTGCTAAGATTACAGAGGTGAGCCACTGTGCCTGGCCAATATTGTTCACTTTAAAAAGCTATTATAATGGTATGAATACTTGTCTAGATCATTATGCAGTCTAATTAACTTCTTCTTTTTTCTTTTTTTTTCTTTTTTTCTTTTCTTTCTTTCTTTCTTTTTTTTTTTTCTGAGACAGAGTGTTGCTCTGTGGCCCAGGCTGGAGTGCAGTGGCGCGATGTCGGCTCACTGCAAGCTCCACCTCCCGGGTTCAAGCCATTCTCCTGCCTCAGCCTCCCGAGCAGCTGGGACTACAGGCACCCGCCACCACGGCCGGCTAATTTTTTGTATTTTTTTTTTAGTAGAGATGGGGTTTTACCGTGTTGGCCGGGATGGTCTTGATCTGAACTCGTGATCTGCCCGTCTCGGCCTCCCAAAGTGCTGGGATTACAGGCGTGAGCCACCGCGCCTGGCCAGTCTAATTAACTTCTAAAGGTAAATTACTAAAAATCAAATTGCTAGGCCAAAGGGTATGAACATATTTAAAGTTCTTATCCATAATGCCAGATTGTATCACATTAAGTTTGTATCAATTAATGCCCTCAGCAACAGTGTTAATGTCTTTTTCACCACATCTTGCTCTGTACTGGATGTTTAAGACAAAACAGGGGCTGGGGGGAATCCTTCCAATTTAACTGATAAGAAATATATTTGACAATTAAAATATTATTTTGTTAAGTTCCTGAATTGAATAGGCATGTACAACCTCAATAATCTTTAGGGGAAAAAAATCTTAGCTTTGTGTTCTTTTGCCAGCTTTCTTTTAAAATAGCTTTTAAAAAATTTCTATTATTTAAAAAATAGTATGAAGAACTTAACTGAGCTTAGGTTAAGCCTAAAATCAATTTGGGAAGAAATGACATCTTGATGATATTTCATCTTTTCACAAAGGAGCATGTTACCCTTTGCTATTTATTGAAAATTTATATTACTTAGTAAATGTTTTCTTTAGCTAGTCCCTGTATATTTTTAAGGATTATTCCTATGTTTTTTACGATTTTGGTATTTTAATGAATTGGGACATTTAATGATTTTTGCTGCCATTGAGACTAACATCCTTTTTCCCTTTGAATCATCTAAATTGTAATTTCAAGATTAGGGAGAAACAGTATAATGTAATTAAAAGCTCGGATCCTGTAGCCAGGCTTTCCCATCTGTACCTGAATTCACCTCTTACCACCTGACTTGGGCAAGCTGGCCATGCTGGATACTTCCCTTTCTCCCCTCCAGAGTCCTCTCCCTGCTCTGCATCCTGCTCTGTGTCCCTAAGGTTCCCCTCGCTGGGGCTTCCTTACCTTCTGGCTTCCAGTTAGGTTCAGCCAATGAGGGCATTGGCAGGAAATCAGAGTGGGAGGAAAGTGAGGGAAAAGTACTTGTTTCCAAGATTTCCTCCCTGCTTAATTGGTGCCAGAGGCTGTGTCCTGCCAAAGGCTACAGCTCTTATCAGAAGGCCTCTCTGCATAGCTACCCTTCCGGCCACATTTCCCTGCTGTTGCTAACCTAGGGTGCTACAAGATCCTCTGGGTCTTTTCTAACACATGGCCCATGCCTGGGTAATGTCCCCATTATCCAGCTTGAGTGTGTCATCTGGTTCCCACCAGGATCTTGACTAAAAGCAAATAGCACACAGGAATAGAAAAATGACATATCCTTGTCATTTTTCTCGTATCATTGGGAATGACTCTTGGCTGCCATTATGATTATAATTTTGGCAATCAATGTAAGATAGGAATTCTACAGTATGTTCAGGAAGTATCATTCTTGTTGTGATTTTTTTGAGTTTTATAAGGAAAGATTGTTGAATTTTATCCTCTGAATTTTCATATATATAAGTTGTTTTTAAATTGGACTTATTAATATGTTACTTTAAATTTTGAAGTTTTCTATCAATAAACCATTCTTTCATTCATCCCTGGAATAATCCAAATGAAATTTACTTTGCTAATATTTTATTTCAGATTTCTAAAAATCATCTCAACTGAATGCTAGATATGTTGAGGCCATCTAAAACAACAGACTTAGGAAAATTAATATCCTTAAACTGACCTTTGTTTAAACATGCATTACTTTGAATAACTGGAAATTTTAATAGCCTTTTTTTTACCCCAAATTCCTTTTTGTGCTGTTTCCTATAGTTTGTAGTCCAGAAGCAATTGGCTTATGCAAGTGTTAAGAAGGCATATTTGAGGAAGGTGGTGTGGGAGTGGAGGAGACAGACCACAGCATAATGTCTAGGAATTGTGAGTAAACCAGAGTGAAGGGAGTGTAAAATAACTGTTTTCCTCCTCCCTTTTTTTCTGTATTAAAAAAAACCACTCTGTTTTTTCTATCATGTTTTCTATTGGGTTTAGAACTTAGGACTTAAGTTTATAGCACTTGGTAATTCCAATATTTTATACATGTTATACCATGCAATACCATTTTATTTCAATCATGGAATTTTAATTTTGGTTCCCATGAGTTAATTCCATCACAGCGGGATCCTGAGCACAATATCCCCTAGAGATAAAAATAATCGTATTTAATATTTTTATGAGTGATTACACATTTGGTGTCAAGCACTTGAAACACTGAAATCATAACATATAATTGCTGAACCATTGGCATAAAGAAACTGACGCTATTTTGTTCTGTCCCCAAAGAGTCTGGCATTGAAACAGAAGTAAGACTACAAAGGTTGTATTGGAACATTTAAATGAGATTCTGCTTGATTTCATGTGACTTAATCTAAGGACAGAATCTGCAAATATGAAACTTTACAGGCCGGGCATGGTGGCTCATGCCTTGTAATCCCAGCACTTTGGGAGGCCAAGGTGGGTGGATCACTTGAGGCCAGGAGTTTTGAGGCCAGCCAGACCAACATGGTGAAGTACATGTTATCTACTAAAAATACAAAAAAAAAAAAAAAAAATAGCCAGGCTTAGTGGCACGTGCCTGTAGTCTCAGCTACTCAGGAGGCGGAGGCAGGAGAATCGCTTGAACCCCGGAGGCAGAGGTTGCAGTGAGCAGAGATTCCGCCACTGCCCTTCAGCTTCAGTGACAGAGCAAGACTCTGTCAAAAAAAAGAAAGAAAGAAAGAAAGAAAGAAAAAGAAAGAGAGAGAGAGAGAGAGAGAGGGAGAGAGAGAGAGAGAAAGGAAGGAAGGAAGGAGGAAGGAAGGAAGGAAGGAAGGAAGGAAGGAAGGAAGGAAGGAAGGAAGGAAGGAAGGAAGTTTACATTTTCACCCACAATTTTGTCAGGCAGTATCTAGTAATGACAAAATGTTTCTATTTGTAATCAAAGAGTTACAAATAACAAAGAAGAATTAGAATTTGTTTGGAGAAGAGGCAGGTTGCTAAATTGCATAGTGGAGAGTTTCCTTTTTGATGTGTTTTCTTATTTATCATCCTTTGTCACTTCCCACTCCCTAGCTAAGGATATTCCCTTACTCTGAACCCACTGGCGTGTGAGAATTCCATTCCCACAATAAACTTGCTTTATGGGCTCTCTTTTCTAGTATTCTTTTGTGGTTTAGAACTGCAAAATCAAGTGTGAGAACATACAATATCTAGTAAAAGCCAGCATTACTGAATGAACTCATTAAAGCCAAGGGGGAATTGCAACCTCCAAAAATTAAAACATCCAAACATCTGTTAAAACTCAATCTGTGTTTCTTCTTTGAGAAAAATAATAAATCTGATCAACTCTCGGTATAACATCTGAAAAGAATAAACAAAGAAGCTAGATAAGTAAAATTAATTTGGCAGATGGTTCAATAAGTTAGGAACTGAGACAATTCTTGAAAAGTTTCTGTAATTTCTTTTGAAAAGTAAATGTAAAGCAGGAAAATTCCCAAGCAACAATAAAATGAAACTGAGGAATTACATTTACTAACAGTATAAGAGATAGAAAATGAATAAAAACAACTGAATTATGTGTGAAGAAAGGAAAGTCAACTGGCATGTATTTTATCAGCACATATTTTATCAGAAAAGTTAAAAGTTGTTTTAAATTTTATTTAAAATTGTCTACTTAAGCTTTATTTCTTATGAAGTACTTTTTCCTTCTCTAAGAAGAGGTCTTACCCTGACTTGATCATTACACATTGTATGCATCTAACATGTATGCCATAAATATGTAGAACTATAAACTATAATGTATCAAAAAATAGGCCTTATGAAATTGTTTTTCATTCTTCCCTCTTTTCTTTTTGTATGCTTTTGCAATTGGCTTTGTCTCACAATGGCAAAATAAAATGTTTGTAGTATTTGTGAAAAAGTCAAGTTTCTATAGAATATGTGTCATATACTTGCAAAAGGCGTCACATATTTCAGTGTTGCTGTAAGTATTACAGTTAGGCCAGGTGCAGTGCCTCACGCTTATAATCCTAGCACTTCAGGAAGCCAAGGCAGAAGGATTGCTTGAGCGCAGGAGATCGAGACCATCCTGGGCACCATAGTGAGAACTCATCTCTATAAAAAATTACCCAGGCGTGGTGGCACATACCTGTAGTCCTAGCTACTTGGGTGGCTGAGGTGGCAGAATCACTTAAATCCAGCAGGTGGGAGAGTCAGTGAGCCATTATCATGCCACTGCATGCCAGCCTGGGTGACAGAGCAAGACCTTGTCTCAAAAAGAAAAAAATAGTGCTTTTATTGTCTAAGAATAGACAAATTCTCAACTCTCCTATTATAATTATTTGTCCTTGTTCTCTCTATAGCCTCCAAATTAAGGTGTGATTTCTGTCCCTTGCCCTAGAAATTCTTAATATCTTCATGTGTTAGCAAATTTAAAAAATAATAAGAAAAAATTCATTATCAGTTTACATGCTTTATGTTAGGGAATATAGTTTTATTACTGAAGCCACTGTTTCCTTCAGTTACCTCAGTGTAGGTGTCAAATGATATCAAATACACCTACATGGCTGGGCTCCACAAACTGGGATCCTGAAACGTCAGCTCCACACCCATCCCATCCTCATCACTGTACTTTCACCTCAAGCAGAACACTCAAGGGAGAAGAGATGCTCACAAAATTCTCCTTGATCTTTGATTTTGTTCTCCGTATCAGATGTTGCAAATAATACTGTTTCAAGCCATCTGGTTTTTGAGCTCCCAGGTATAGATGTATCAAGTATGTCTGGTATTTTTGTGGAAACCATCTGGAAACGTAAATACAAAGGCCTGCTTCAACGTATGAGAGACAGCTCTCCGTGTGGACACCTCCACCCCATTCACTTTTACACAAATGCTATTTCCGTGTCTGCTGCCCTTTCAGATGCAAGTTCCAATGTCATCTACGCTGCTGTCTTTTAGGCATCGAGACTCTGAGCTGGGATTGAGATTGAACTCCTAGGATTATTTCCGTGTTCCCTCACTCACATCTTCTCTTCCACGGGTCCCCTTTTGCCATCTTTGTCTCTTTTTGCTCCTCCCTCCTCTGTCATCCCAGCTCCAGTTGCCCCCAGCTTCCTTCTAGACAATTTCACTTCCTTGTCAAGGTTTTCCCTGACCTTGTTTTAGTTTGGGAAAGCAAGTAATAGAGATGATGCTGTCTTTAGATACATGGTATTTCCATGTGTAGCATTTTAAAAGGTGATATTCTATGTAATCATTTTTTTGTGTGTGTGAGATGGAGTCTTGCTCTGTTGCCCAGGCTGGAGTGCACTGCCGGGATCTTGGCTCACTGCAAGCTCCGCCTCCTGCATTCACACCATTCTCCTGCCTCAGCCTCCCCAGTAGCTGGGACTACAGGCGCCCATCACCACTCCTGGCTATTTTTTTTTTTGTATTTTTAGTGGAGACAGGGTTTCACCGTGTTAGCCAGGATGGTCTGGATCTCCTGACCTCGTGATCTGCCCGTCTCGGCCTCCCAAAGTGCTGGGATTACAGGCGTGAGTCACCGCGCCGGGCCAATCATTTCTTTAAAAATTTAATTTTTTTAAAAAAGTCAAAAGTTTGTTTACATGAACATGGTAAAAACCAAAACGGTGCAAAAAGGTTATAAAATTAAAAGTGCGTTTTCCTCTCACCTTTGGTTCCTATTCATGTGATTGTTCATCTCAGAGGAAACTCCTGCTCTTGGTCCTATGTACCTTTCTAGAAATAGGTAAGAAGATACGCATATTTAAACAAGTGTTTATGATCATTTTGCATAAATGCTAACATGCTTTATACGCTCTTTTTTATCTTGCTTTTTGGTTGATGAAATAATCAATTTCCCCTTTATCTTTCTGTGTATTTTTTCTTCTATTTTTAAAATTTATTTTTTCAATTTTTTTGTTCATTTTTCTATTCCTTTCATAGGTATGGATACCTTTCTGTTTATTATCTTTTTGTATTGGTTAGAAATTCCAGTATAATATGGAATAGCACTGGGAACATTTTCACTTTTCCTGATTTACAGTGTCTGCTTTATTAAGTATGATGTTTACCATACTTTAAAAATAATATCCCTATTAGATTGAGGAAGTCTATTCTTAGGTTGCTGCGAATTTTTACTGTGAATAAAATATGTAAAAAGTGTAAAACTTTATGATGATATTTTAAATCAATGGAGATAATTATGTGATAATTTTCTCATTTCAAGGCATACCTCAGAGATATTGTAGACTCTGTTCCAGATTCAATAAAGTGAATCATACAATTTTTTTTTGTTTCCCAGCGCATATGCAAGCTATGTTTATACTATACCATAGTCCATTAATTTTACAATAGAATTATGTCTAAGTAAACAATGAACATACTTATTAAAGTGTATTTAATTGCTTAAAATATTAACAATCATCTGAACCTTCAGTGAGTCATCATCTTTTTGCTGACGGTGGGTCTTGCCTCTATGTTGATTGCTGCTGACTGATCAGGGTGGTAGTTGCTGAAGGTTGGGATGGCTGTGTGGATTTTTGCAAAGAAGACAACAATGAAGTTTGCTTGCATCAATTGACTCTTGCTTTCACAAAAGACTTCTCTGTAGCATGCAATGCCCTTTGATAGAATTTAATCCACAGTATAACTTCTTTCAAAACTGGAATCAATTCTCTCAAATCCTGCTGATATTTTATCAATTAAGTTTATATAATATGCCAAGTCCTTTGCTTTCACTTCAACAATGCTCATAGCATCTTCACCAGGAGTAGATTCCATCTCAAGAAATCATTTTCTTTGCTCATCCATGGGAAGCAACTCCTCATCAATTCAACATTCATCTTGAGATTGCAGCAATTCAGGCATATCTTCAGACTCCACTTCTAATTCTAGTCCTTTTGCTACTTCCACCGTGTCTGGAGTTGCTTCCTTTACTGAAGTCTTGAACCTGTCAAAATCATCATGAGAGTTGGAATCAACTTCTTCCAAACTCCTGTTATGTTGGTATTTTGGCTTCCACACATGAAATACAATTGTTCTTAATGGTGTCTAGATTGGTGAATCCTTTTCAGAGATATTCCATTTTTATCTATGGCACCTATAGCCTTATGAAATGTATTTTTTATATAATGATACTGGAAAGTCAAAATTACTCCTTGATCCATGGGCTGCAGAAAGAATGTTGTATTAGCAGGCATGACAACAACATTCATCTCCTTATACATCTCTATCAGACCTCTTTGGTAACCAGGTGCATTGTCAGTGAGTAGTAATATTTTCAAATTTTGAAAGAAATCTTTTTTTTTTTCTAAGGAGTAAATCTCAAGAGTGGGTTAAATGATTCAGGAAACTACGCTGTAAATAAAGGTGTTGTCATCCAGGCTTTCTTGTTCCATTTATAGAGAATAAGGGCAGGGTAGATTGAATATGATTCTTAAGGATCCTAGGATTCTCAAAATCCTTTGTGTGTGTGAGATGGAGTCTTGCTCTGTCGCCCAGGCTGGAGTGCAGTGCCGGGATCTTGGCTCACTGCAAGCTCTGCCTCCCGCATTCACACCATTCTCCTGCCTCAGCCTCCCCAGTAGCTGGGACTACAGGCACCCATCACCACTCCTGGCTATTTTTTTTGTATTTTTAGTGGAGACAGGGTTTCACCGTGTTAGCCAGGATGGTCTGGATCTACTGATCTCGTGATCCGCCCATGATCTCGTGATTCTCAAAATCCTAGGATCCTTAAGAATTAGCATTGGCTTCAATTTAGAGTCACCAGATATATTAGTCCCTAATAAGAGAGTCAACCTGTTCTTCGAAGCTTTGAAACCAGGCATTGACTTCTCCTCTGTGGCTATGAAAGTCCTTGATGGCTTCTTATTTCAACATAAAGCTGTTTCATCTACATTAAAAATCTGTTGTTTAGTGCAGCCGCATTTATTAATGATCTTGGCTGGGTCTTCTGGATAACTTGCCGAAGCCTCTACATTAGTACTTGCTGCTTCACCTTTCACTTTTATGTTACACAGATGGCTTCTTTCCTTAAACCTCATGTACCAGCCTCTGCTAGCTTCTAAGGGATCTGCCTGCCTTTTTTTCCTGCAGCTTCCTTACCTCTTTCAACCTTCATAGAATTGAAGAGTTAGAGTCTTGCTCTGAATTAGGCTTTGGCTTAACAGAATGTTATGGCTGTTGTGATCCTCTATCCAGAACACTGAAACTCTTTCCGTATCAGCTATAAGGCTATTTTGTTTTCTTATCATTTGTCATTTGTGTGTTCACTGGAGCACTGGAGTAGCACTTTTTTTCTTTTTCTTTCTTTCTTTCTTTTTTTTTGAAATGGAGTTTCACTCTTGTTGCCCAGGCTGGAGTGCAACAGTGTGATCTCCTGGGTTCAAGTGATTCTCCTGCCTCAGCCTCCCAAGTAGCTGGGACTACAGGCATGTGCCACCACACCCAGCTAATTTTGTATTTTTAGTAGAGACAGGGTTTCACCATGTTGATCAGGCTGCTCTTGAATTCCTGACCTCAGGTAATCCACCCACCTTGGCCTCCCAAAGTGCTGAGATTACAGGTGTGAGCCACCATGCCCAACTGGAATAGCACTTTTAATCTCAGCTCACTGCAACCTCTGCCTCCTGGACTCAGGTGATCCTCTTACCTCAGCCTCCCGTTTAGATGGGACTACAGGTTCATGCCACCACACCCAGCTAGTTTTTTGTATTTTTAGTAGAGGCAGTGTTTTGCCATGTTGCCCAGGCGGGTCTCAAACTCCTAGGCTCAAGGGATCTGCCTGCCTCAACTCCCACAGTGCTGGGATTATACCTGTGAGCCAGCGCACCTGGACTAATTTCTTTCAAGAACTTTTCCTTTGCATTCAGAACTTGGCTGTTTGGTACATAAGGCCTAGCCTTCCGCCTATCTATGCTTTTGACATACCTTCCTCTCTAAGCTTAATCATTTATAGCTTTTGATTTAAAGTGAAAGACATTCAAATCTTCCTTTCACATAAATATGTAGAGGCCATTCTAGGATTATGGAATGGCCTAATTTCAATATTGTTATGTCTGAGAGAATAGGGAGGCCAGAGGAAGGGGAAAGAAATGGGGAACTGCCAATCAGTGGAAGGGGAGAGGAAAGGGGGAACTGCCAATCAGTGGAGCAGTCCAAACGCAGACACACCATTTATTTATGCAGTTTGCCCTCTTATATGGGCATGGTTCATGGCATCCCCAAACAATTAACAATAGTAACCTCAAAGATCACTGACCACACATCACTATAACACATATGATATTAATAAAAGTTTGAAACATTGTGAGAATTACCAAAATGTGATACAGAGACATGAAGTGAGCATATGCTTTTGAAAAAATGGCCCCAATAGACTTGGATTGACACAGGGTTGCCACAAACCTTTAGTTTGTAGCAAAATACTATTATCTGTCAAGTGCCATAAAGCTAAACACAATAAAGTTAGGTATTCCTATTCACCATTAATATAGCTATATTGTAAATCGTATCTGTTGATTTTCTAATATTATCTTTGCTTGCTGAAATAGACCCTACTTGATGATGATATATTACCATTATTATGTGAATACACTACTGAATCCTATTTACTATTCTATTGGTGTTTTTACATCTGTATTTATAAGTGAAGTTAGCTTATAATTTTATTTTATAATGGTTGTCTGTTTTATATACTAGTCCTATAAAAGGAATTAGGTAGCTTTTATGCATTTTTTCCTTCTTTCTTTAAATTTTTTAAAATTCTGAGACAGTTTCCATAAAATAGTGAGTTTATTAGTCCATTCTCACACTGCTATAAAGATACTACCCGAGACTGGGTAACTTATAAAGGAAAGTAGTTTAATCGACTCACATTTCTGCATGTCTGGGGAGTACTCAGGAAACTTACAATCATGGCAAAAGGCAAAGGAGTAGCAAAGGCACTTCTTACATGCTGGCAGGCAATAGAAAGAATGAACAAGTGAAGAGGGAAGAGCCCCTTATAAAACCATCAGATCTCATGAGAACTCACTCACCATCATGAGGACAGCATGGGAAAAACCGCCACCATGATCCACTCACCTCCCAGCAGGTCTCTCCCTTGACCCATGGAGATTACAGTACAAGATAAGATTTGGGTGGGGACACAAAGCCAAACCGTATCAGTGAGTATCATGCCCTGATACTTGGTAGGAGTGAGAGAATTTGACTGTTATTACATTGATTATTTGTTATTGTTATTGAGGTTTCCTAAATTTCTTTCTTCTTTTTTTTTAGGTTTTGGCAACTTCCTTTAATATTTTCAAAAAGTAAAGCAATATATTTATTATATATTTTTATATTTTATTAATTACACCTAGCATGCAACAAATGAACTCTTATTTTACATACATTTCTTACAATTGTACCACAATTGTACTTAGCCCCTAACAGAATAAAAGTAGTGTGGCTATAGAAGTAGGCAAACCAGCAGGAGGAAATGTGTCCAAAACTCCTAGTAAATGAGAAAATAGGGAAACTTTTTTTTTTTTTGAATTTTGTATATTTTTATTGCATTTAAAATTGCTATTCTGTAATATCGGGAAATCAAGTGGCTTATCACGTATATCATGTACTTATTTCTTAAGTCAACATAATTTGTTTTAAAAAACACTTTCCATGATTTTTGCAAGTATATTGACATAAAATTGTTCATTGTACTGTAGTTGCACACTATGAAAATTTTTTGTTTTTGCAAACATTTTTTTTGGTTAACTTTACTAATTTTTTTGTTGCATTGGCTTTTATTAATAAATTACTCTAATATATATTTACTTGTATATTCATTATTAGTTAATTAATCTTTGCTCTGTTCCTTATAGCACCTTTCTTATATTTTCCATAGTTTTCCTTTCTAGTTCTTATCAGGGTTTTTTCTATTTTTTTATATAGTTTTTAATTTCCATTTTAACATATATGTGATTTGTGGATGAGATTTATAGTTTCTAAACAGTATGTTTGACATTTAAAAATTATTTATCATTTAATTGCAATAATGACCACATGCTTTTTTCTACCCAGCTTCTCCATTAATATTTTTCACTTTGTATTTTACTGCCCCCATAATATTTTATTTTATAGTAAATAATTATCTTTTTCATGTATTTTCTCTATTATTTTAGAGCTTTAATTTTGTGATTTTTACATCTATTTCAAAATTCAAAATGTACAAGAGGGTCTATGGTAAATTTCTCTATCATTCTTTTAGCTCTCAGTTCCCTTCTCCTCTGGAAGTCCCAATCTTGTCAATTTCTTGAATAGAAGGAGGTAGTTAAGCAAGAAAATATGTTCCAATAAAACTCTCAAACACATGTCAATATGAGCAGAGAAAGACTCTATGTGCAGTTAATAATGACTAACTTGCAGGGATGTCAAGATTAACTGAGACATTAAAGCACTTATGGTCACTGGGGCATGATAAATGCTCAGCCAATTGGAAAACTACAAACATACTTGTGTTTATTATTTATTAATGCCATTTGAGGCTGGATAGTAACTAAGAATACAGACTTATGGAAATTCATTTATTTAATTAATAAAACAAATAGATATTACAATAAAATAAATAAAAAATAAGACACTCCCAGATTAGAGTCACTCTGTTGCCATTTTTTAACTGTGTGATGTTGGACAAGTCATTTTAACCTCTAGAATGTTCAGATTTACCTCCTTATAATACAGGCCTCATAATCATACTTAACTATTAGAATATTGTCAATTAAATGAAATAATGGATATAAACAATGTATACATCTAAATCATAGTATTGTCTGGAATATAATAAGCACTCAATATGTATATTATTATTATCTTATTGTGGTAGTAATTAAGGAAATAATTTTAAAATTGTATTTCTTTGGGAGGGCCAGTAATTGATTCAGTTTAGACTGGAAAGATAGGTTGGATGTAGACAAGAAATTTTAAAAATTGACAGGAATGTGACTCTCCTAGCCTTAGGCCATAGGAATATTTATATTCAATTAGTTTCTTGGGTGTTATTACACTTTAAAAATGTAAAATATGTTTGTGTCCATTTTACAGAAAAAGAAAATAGAGCTGCCTAAATAATAGATGGTCAATCTATGGGTTCCTAGGGTACCTCAGAGATCAAGGGAATCACAGCCATGTTACTACATACTGCCTTATTTAACTTTCTCTTTCTCCTCAACACCAGCTCCAGGCAAGACCACAGATTTAAGTTAAGCATATAACGGATGGGAGAAGGCAAGAGTAGGTGGGGAAGACTGATCTGGGTAGGAGGTAGGCTGATTGCCAGATTCCCCAGGATGATACGGAAAGCTTTTTATTATAATTTAGTAAAAAGTCTTACTCCAAAAATGTTCCCGTAAATAAATACAAATGTTGGTTCTTGTTGAAAAATGCAAATCAGATGGTTTCAATGCTTTAAACCTTACTTGGAATACCTTAAATAACAAGTACAAACATGTACGTGTGTACATATATACATTTAAATGTATACCAAATTAGGCACATAGAAAATGTATTAGAAAATCTATTATAATAGACCCCCCCAGCATCCTGACATCATGCCGAAATGCAAATCAAATAATGCAATCCTGGAAGCGCTGCAGGAACTTTCATCACCACAGCAAGTATTCATTAGACCTTTCTTTAGGTTGTATTTAAACAATCGCAGCCAAAGGCAGACAGAAATAAACATCTGGTCTGTCTGGCTGTATCATTCCTATTCCAAAATATTAATCTTCTACTTAGAGGACATCAAAACAAACTTGGACAGATTAAATATGCCAGTATCTGATCCAAAGTCTGACTGTTCTATATGAAGTAGAACTGATCTGATGTTTTTTTTCTCGACTGCTGAAGCACATATTACAAGGCTTTCTTAGAACTAGGATGTTGGGGTAAACTATAGGGACCTGGTGGTTGAGTTGAACTAAGATTGTCCCTTCCTCATAAAACATCTGTAGAACATTTGGATATTACTTGATTGGCATAGATGATAAACATATATAATTTACTTTATTAAAGCTTTCCTGACAAAATCAAAATATTTTCTGAGCTATGATGGCCAATTCGTTTCTAAATAATGAATTCCTGGGAAACAAAGACTGTATTCTTAGACTATTGGCTGGTCTATCAAATTGCAAACTTCCCCAAATACAATGTAGATTGAGGACAGATTTCATATTTGAATTATAAATCATCATTGAATATTTTTATGGATAAGTAAAGAGAATGTCAATAGTAACAATAACTATAATGATTATCATTATTATGTGCCCTGTAATTTACACATATCTTATTATAAAAAATACATATATATTATAAAAATACATTATAAAATATAATAAGCCCCTCAAGTAGTTTCATCATTAAGTGACTTGGAGCGGGTTGGAGAGTTAAGTAGTGGCTAAGATGGGACTTAATAGCAGGTCCCATGTTCTGCCTTAAAAAAATTCTGGGTATGGTGGCTTATACCTATAATCCCAGCATTGTGGGAGGCCAAGGCAGGAGGCTCATGTGAGGCCAGGAGTTTGAGACTATCCTGGGCAATATAGTGAAACCCTGTCTCTACAAAAAATAAAAAACAATTACCTGGGTGTGGTGGTGCACATTTGTAGTCCCAGCTACTCAGGGGCTGAGGTGAGATGATTGCTTGAACTCAGGAGTTTGAGGCTGTAGTGAGCTATGATTGGGCCACTGCACTCCAGCCAGAGCAAAACCCTTTCTGAAAAAAAAAAATGAATAAATAGAAGAGGAAGAAGGAGGAGAAGGAGAAGTAGAAGTGGTGGTGGTGGAGGAGGAGGAGGACCTCTTTTTCTGATAGGGAAATGATGATTTATATTTTAAAATTAAACGAAGTACTTAATAAAATGGCATGTTATGACCCATAGACAACTTTTGAAAGCTGAGAATGAGGTGCAAATAACTTCAAATCTACTAAATAGTTTATGTAATTCTTTCACAATTTGACTTTGGTTCAGAGTGTTCCAGTGAAGCACCTGAATAACTTCGTAGAAACTCTCATTGCCACAAATGGAAAAAATAGTCCTGCATATTTTAATAGTTATTATGTAAGTGAAAGATTACATGATTAATTTATAAATAAACACTATTCATTTACGAGTAGATGAACTATGAATAGATAAACCACACTGTGCTTGGTGTAGGTGGTAGGGATGGATAAGGTAACTTGTCTGCCCTCAAAGACTGCATTCTAGTAAAATGAAGTAGGACTGAAGATGCTCACTTATGCCCAGGAGCTAGGTATATATGGATGGAGGATGCACTTAGAGATCTTATGATGCCTTTGGCACTGGAGTCTGTAAAAGTTTTCGTGAATGCTAAAGCTGGATTTAACATTTACTAGGTTAACAGTAGAAGCAGCAACATGCCAGGGCTGCCAACAGGCAGGTAACTAACACTGGAGGAAGTTCATGATCTCAAAAAGCACCTCTGGATATAAACTTGATGAAAGATAATGACAAGAGGAGAAGAGAGCTATACGAGTTCAGGGACAAATCAAAGGACAGAAATCAAACCCATGGTGGAGCTGTTGGCAATTCTAATCTCTCAGTGGGCACAGAAAAAAATCAGATGTTGGAGGTTCTGGGACAAAGACTCAGAAATTAGATGGGTGGTGGTATGCTATGTTAGGTGCACTTGTGGTCTCCTATCAGGAACATGGATTTATTGTGTTATTATAATATATGATACATATTGTAATTATTGTCATTCAAAGGAAACTGGAGCCAAGAAATCACCATGGAGATGTCTCCAGACTGTTTGCAGATAGTGCAAACTCAGCTGACCAACTTAGCTACAAATCATGCCCCCTTCTCTCACCAGGCATCCTGAGGGCCAGAGGCACTCAACATACACAGGAGACACTAGCCTAGTCATTTTCAACCCTAACTTCACCTAAGTGTCACCTGGGGGAACTTTAGACACATACCAATATAAAGGTCTATTCCCCAGAGATTCTGAGTTTGGGATGGGGCCTAGGCATTGGCAGTTTTATAAAAATAAATAAATTTTATTTTTTTAGAGCAGTTTTAGGTTCATAGCCAGATTGAGTGGAAGAAACAGAGCATTCCCATATATCCCCTGTCCCCACACATGCATAGCCTTCCCCTCTGTCAACATCCTGCACCCATGGTACATTTGTTATAATCAATAAACCTACATTGACATACCATTATCACTTGAGGTCCATAGTTTATATGAGGGCTCACTCTTGGTGATGTATATTCTATGGGTTTGGACAAATGTGTAATAACATAAATTCACTATCATAGTATTGTACCAATTGGCAGTACTTATTTATTTATTTATTTGAGATGGAGTTTTGCTCTTGTCCCCCAGGCTGGAGTGCAGTGGCATGATCTCGGTTCGCTGCAACCTCTGCCTCCCGGGTTCAAGTGATTCTCCTGTCTCAGCCTCCTGAGTAGCTAGGATTACAGGCGTGTGCTACCACGCCAGGCTAATTTTGGTATTTTTGGTAGAGACTGGGTTTCACCATGTTGATCAGGCTGGTCTCGAACTCCTGACCTCAAGTGATCTGCCTGCCTTGGCCTCCCAAAGTGCGACGATTACAGGTGTGAGCCACTGCACCTGGCCAGATTGGCAGTTTTCAAAAAGGCTCCCTTGGTGAACCACTGCACCAGCAGCAAGGAGCCACAGAGCCATGGTATCCAGAAGTTGCTCTACGATACTGCCCATAAAATTACCCCGGATCCCTCACCCCCCAGGAACTTTCATATTTAGACAAAAGCAAAAGAATATTTCTGAAACTCTGCTGATGAGTAGAGGAAACACTAACTTGCTACAAAGATGTCACTGTTTGTGGGCAGGAATGGGGGCAACCTACAGAGGCTGAAATGTTCCCAACAGCCTCAGGGCCAGAACTTGGCTGGAAATAACGTATTAATAACACACTTCCATTTTGTGTCATAATGGAAGGAGAGGATGCTTGGGACTCAAGACAGATTTGGTTTAGAATCCTAAGTTTGTCAAGACTATTACCTTGAACAAAGCATCTGAATTCTCCATTTCTCAAAATCTGAAGCTCAGATTTTTTTTTTTTTTTTTGTGACAGGGTCTCGCTCTGTTGCCCAGGCTGGAGTGCAGTGGGGCTATCTATCTTGGCTCACTGCAAGCTCCACCTCCTGAGTTCAGGCTATTCTCCTGCCTCAGCCTCCTGAGTAGCTGGGACTATAGGCATGTGCCACCACACCAGGCTAATTTTTGTATTTTTAGTAGAGATGAGATTTCACCGTGTTAGTCAGGATGGTCTCGACCTCCTGACCTCGTGATCTACCCGCCTCAGCTTCCCAATGCAGAGATTACAGGTATGAGCCACTGTGCCCAGCTCAGATTCTTTACCTGAGAAATAGAGATGGTAGTAGCTAACTTGAAGGGTCATTATAAGAATCAAAGTCCTTATATCCAGCCTAGCATATTCCCAGCATTTTATGGGTGATATATAAATGGACTCTATTGTAATAATTAGTAGTAATAACAAAAGAAGAGTATGTAAAGAGTTTTTTTTAGTGGTGTAATATAGACCAAAAAATAGTGAGAATTCAAAGGTAGAGAAAGCCCTGGTAATAGAGTGGGCAGGAAAGGCTTCTTAGGATTTTTAACAATGTATATAACTTTGTATGGAGAAATGAGGGCGAGAAGGACACGACTGACTCGTGTGTTTGGAGAAGACATGAAATGGAGAGATGTGCCACGTCTAGCTGGCTTTAAATAAGGTCAGAGAGAAGGAAGTTGGGTCATATTTGAATAGGGCAGTCTTGAGCATTAACAAAAGGAGTTTGCAACATGAGCAAGGACACTGAGAAAAGACCATATTATCAACAGGGAATATACAGATCATATCCAGGGGGCCCTCAGGTGACGGTAGAGGTGACCATCTCATAGATCTGCAATTCATGCAAAAGGCTTCTATCCCCTTTATTTTCTCCCCAATTTGTTAGAAATACCATCTCTCACAGGCATCTTGGAGAAGAAGAGACATCTGGTTTTGCACAAGAGTAAATTAAATGATTTGTGAAAATCTGTTATCAACAAAAAGTACATTTCTTCATCATACTCAACAAAGATAACAAAAATGACTTCATGACAAATCCTTATTCTCTAAAAGAAAATGTTACTTGTATGTATATTTATGTTACCAAAAAGCTACTGAAATAAGTTAGCTGATGAAAAGAAAGAATTTTGTGTGACTAGTGAATTAAAGAGCTGAGAATAAAAATACGAACCTAGGATACTATTATTTTTAAATATCTTTTAGAATTAGGTGTGCTTCATTACCAGTAGGTGTCACTGCAGGCATTAAACACAGTCTGTTTCTAGGGAAATTTGTCCCATAAATGTTGGTGTAATTTAATTGGTATAACATAGTTATGATAGGCATATAAAGGATATTTATTCTGAAAAGCAATATATTTTATCATGGTCATGAACTTGTAAAAACATTGGCTTAAGGAAGCTAAAGTGTATGCTTTAAATGGGCTTACTTAATACAATATACAGCATAAGTAATAGTCTCTTATGAGGTTTTAAATATATACAGTGGGTTTTCCTGGATAAGATAAGGTTTGCTTTTTAGAGTTATTCCGTAGAATCTGATTTACAGGACTAATTTAATGAGAATTCATAGATTCAATTGCTACCTTCTAAATCTTCGCAAAATTGACGTTTTTTCCTTATATGCTACATTCTTGTAAGTTTTGTTAGAGAAGGGAAGGAAATTAAGAACTTTAACTGGAATTACAGTAGATACCCTCTTTTGAGTTTCTCTGGCCTTTTAAACATACAGTATCTAGTATCAGGAAGTTAAATTCACTAAGCTCTTTTAGAGAAACATAATTTAGTGGCATCCTAGCATCTTATACAGAGAAATATTGGCCATTAAAAAATAGTGATCTTGGTTCCCTTTCTGCTGTGGTTTTAGAATTGATTCATTTGTGCAATCCTGCTGGCATTGCTGAGCTGAACTTTTGAACAGAGTATTCTCAATAGAAACGCTTGCACTTTAAAATTGATTTGCCTGTTGCAGGTGTTGGTGGTTCTTATTTATGCATAATTTAAGGGCTAGGTGTGTGGAAGTGCCCCTAGCGACTCTTTCATTGGTTCCATTTTACAAATTGAAACTGATAGTGGTGGTTGTGGCACTTTTCAAGGGTGACTTGAGGGCAATCTAATTTACCTAGCTGTTCAAAGGCGAACTCAATATTTTCAATCGTAAATTAAAAATCTACTCCAGTTTTCAAATCAGAAACAGCATAAATTACATATCTGCAGGCCATAAGTGTTCTCTGCCCTGGCTTAACTCCATTGATTTTACCAGGATAGACGTTTCTAGACATTCTGTGTTTTAACATGTCCCTGTAACATCTAAAGTATTTTAGGAACACCATATTGCTTTCTTTTCTATGTATACCAACAGGAATTTTGTGAGCCCTTGGCATTTGCCTCTCTGTGTAGACCCATCTATGAGAATCTTTTCAACCTGTTAGATTCCTGGGCTAGCATAATTTGAACAGGATTTCTCTGAAAGACATAATATTATGCACTAAAAATCTACATCACTGGAAAATACTTAGCACTATCAAATATGTGTACCTTCTTAACATATAACAATATGTTGTGTTAATTATAACATATAGACACTGCTCTCTAAGAAGCCTACAATTTAAACCTACATTATAGATCTTACAATGGAGGTACAACTGATGGACAAAAATGCATGTCAACCAACTGCATGACACACACATCATTGTATTCATAGTGTTTAGAGTAGCACTCATATGTAAAGTTTGAAGCACAGTCATTGTCAAGTCCCGTCTTCCAGATATCCTAAAACTTACACCTGTATTAAATTGGACTTCATAAATTAATATACTTCAATCACATAATTGTGGCAACTAATACTACTCTTTTTACTTTAATTCATTTTGTTGGAATGCCTTTGGCTTTTATTGAGAGACAGCGTTGGAAATAGTTTTTTAGAAATTTAATGTGTTGAAAGTAAGGATGTTGTTAAGAATAATGATTATGTTTCATGGCGCTTCAGCTTTTGGTCTTCACATCAATACTGGCTTGCTTCTCCTGAGCTCTTTATAATTATTTTTATTTAGTTTTATATACACTGAGATGTTTAATAACCAGATTTCTCTCTTCCCCCACATCCCCAAACTTTGGCTCTTAAGAAAGTATAGAACCCAAACTACGGTCCTACAGCAAGTAATGGTTTTTATGGTTTACATTTTTATAATAACCTCATTACTAAGAAACCATGGTTTGTTTTCATCTTTCTCACTCACTTTTACTCCCATATTGCTTTGTGTTATGTATTTTTTTAGGCTCTAGGACTTTGGAGGACAATGTGAGGAGAAGTATAAAGTAAAATACAACCAAAATAAATAGAACAGAATTTCAGGAAAGACCTATATTATACTTAAAATTCACATAGCTAACCGTATCCAAACACCTCTAGTTTACAGTAAAGGTATGAGAAGGAAAAATAAACAACACTGAGATGCCACCACAATACTTACATTTTTATTCTGTGTAACATACTAAGAATTGAGTTTGTTGGTCTTCTGGGGTGGTGACACTCATATAGTAATTATATTTTTCTAGGTAATTTGAAAGACATGGTCTTAGGAACTTTTTGATTTGAAGCAAGAGAGTCTGTTCAACTAGAAAAGAAGCTCTTTAAGGTGAGAAATAATAATCCATCGCTGGTGTTCCAGAATAGACATAGATATCTTAAATTATTATGAGGCCAATGAACAAAAATAAATGATGAATGTGATGGGAATTCAGAGCACCTTTGTTTTCTGATTTTGGTTTTATTATTTACTTATTTTGACAGTCTCACTCTTGTTGCCCAGGCCGGAGTGCAGTGGCGCAATCTCAGCTCACTGCAACGTCTGCCTCCTGGGTTCAAGCAACTTTCCCACCTCAGCCTCCTGAGTAGCTGGGACTACAGGCACATGCCACCATGCCTGGCTAATTTTTGTATTTTTTGGTAGAGATGGAGTTTCGCCATGTTGGCCAAGCTGGTCTTGAACTCCTGACCTCAAGTAATCCACCCACCTCAGCCTCCCAAAGTGCTGGTGTGAGCCACCTCATGGGGCCAGCATCTTTGAATTATAAAACAAAGAATATTGAGCCAGAAAGGAGTTACCTTTCTAGGCTCAGAATATGTCTTGTGGGTGGATGGGGAGAAGCAGCTGAATAGACGAGATGAAGGTTGGTTTGGGTGGAGGAGAATGACTAGACAGAGTTCAACTAGGGAAGAATGACTCATTGAGGTCTTTTTCAGCATTATGGTTTTGCTATTTGATTTTGGACTCAGAGTATTTTGGCAAAATGTACTAAAGCTGAGACAGGATATTAGTCTTCATTTACAGAGCACTTGGATAGTTTTGGAAATGGAAACATATTGTGAACATAGAAATAAAATATATATTTTAGTGATTGAATGAGTAGTAACAATGACGGGGTAGGTAAGTGCTCTTAAAATTGAATCCTCATTCAATATTTATTGCTCCATTGACACACTGGATGACTGAATGATAGAAGGATTCCAAATAAGGACTTATATATTTTTTTCAAGTCTTAATAATTTCATATGATCAGTTTTTATTCTTTTTATTTCATAAATTCACTGAAATCTTTTCAACCCAGCCTGCATAGACTTCTTTTTAAAAGATAAAACTTTTTAAAACAAGCACTTAACAAAAACCTCACATTAAATTCTAAAACTGTAAGTAAAAGATTATTACATGTGCAAATTTGGGGATTTCTTCTGAAGTAATATGTTCCCACTTCTTTAACTTCATAGATGTAGTACTGTCCAAAATGGATGGTAGCACAAAGTACAAATTTGTCATTTTGTCATTTAGACTTAGTTATCAAATGGATATAGAAGAAACATATTATTTTAGTTGGTAGGCTAAAATATGTTATTTTAAATTTGAATTTTGGCTTGAAATATGTTTATCCCTTTAACATATGGATGGGTTAAGTCATTACAAGAAATACTAGCAATCATTTGATTTGGAAGCCATGCATTTTCCAAATGACAAACCTCAATTTTCTGTTTAGTTGCTTTCATAAATGAGAAAGCAGAGTCCAGTCTATTGAAGTGACTGAGGTACAATTATTCACTAAATCACTGGCAAAATGAAGCTTCCATTCATCTCATCACAATTTCATTTCACTATGTGATAGTTATATTTTTATATACTCATGTATCTACAACCTGATCCATGAAAATTAACCATTAGCTGTAATCGAGTACTAAATCTGGAATTAGATATATTTGATTTTAAATTTTGTTCTTCCACTTACTAGATGTGTAATCTTGAGAAAATTACTGTATTTCTCTGGATCTCAGTTATCTTTTCATAAGGTCATTATGAGAAGCAAATGAGAAAAGTTATGGGAAATGCCTGGCAACTTTAAATGTTAAAGAAATGGTAATTCTTTTCCTCCTACTTTCTTAAGGAAAACTGCCACAGTGAACTTTATCATTTTTAATTGAGACTTGTCATTTTGTAAGATTACACTGATGCAAGTAGAGTGTCAGGAGTCAAACCTAGCTGGCTATTTTATCATTTTCCATATTGTATGTAGATTAAGCACTATATGTTGAGAGATACACATCAACTTGGAATCTAAAAACTCTCAAAACTATTTTAATTTACTTCAAAATCTAAAGTTTCCAAAGTTCAAAATGTATAATTAAAAACTTAATTATAAGTTTATTTTATTGCTCTCTAATCATTTTCATCTGGCTCTAGTTCTTCTATCTAGACTGTAATGTCAGAGAAAGGGAGAAAACAATATGTTTTCTCTAACATCTTTCAAAGAGAGCTCTGAATTTTTGGACTTATGGTTATACCTATATTCTCAATAAATACCTAATGGCTGATAATATAAAAATGTAATTATTAAACCCATAATATTAAAAGAATAGCATTCAAGCTGACAGTGTTATTTTTATTTATTATTATTTATTATTTAATTATTATTTTTTGAGATGAAATTTTGCTCTTGTCACCCAAGGTGCAGTGCAATGGTGCGATCTTGGCTCACTGCAACCTCTGCCTCCTGGGTTCAAGCGATTCTCCTGCCGCAGCCTCCCAAGTAGTTGGGATTACAGGTACCCACCACCATGTCCTGCTAATTTTTGTATTTTTATTAGAAACAGAGTTTTGCCATATTGGCTAGGTTGGTCTTGAACTCCTGACCTCAGGTGGTCCACCAGCCTTGGCCTCCCAGAGTGCTGGGATTATAGGCGTGAGCCACGGCACCTGACCCTGACAGTGTTTTTAGACAAACAGTTTGTATTTCCCTAGACTATTTGATTCAGTTTGGAATTTTAAGGAACATGACTATATATGACTTCCATAAGCTTTACATTACTTAGTCTCTAAGGGTATTTAAGTAAACAGGATTAGGTATGATTTGATTTGTGTGGCACAGAGGACAAGAATAATTCCTTGATTTTTGGTTTTGTTGTTTTCATGGTCTTAAGAATTCACAAAATCATTAGAAGGGAAAATACAGTAGATTCATAGCAATACACTATATTTTAACAAAATAAAGATGCCACAAACTTCATGCCAAGGGAAAGCAATGATATTTCTAGACCCATTAATCTTAAAGCTCTCCTATTAATTCCAAGTCCAAGGAACGTAGCTAATACATTTTCCATTGATAGGCACTCTAAATCACTTTCATATGTATGCTACGGTGATGAACATTTGTCCTTGGAAATTGGGAGAGCTTTAGTGGTAAATAAGAAAAGGCTTCATGTTTTTCTTTTTGGAGACAAACCAGTGACTCTGAGAACTTAGGTTAGTGCCTTTTTCTCTCTTGCCACACCCCAAAGACTTAGCCAATTGATTATTAAAAATTAAAAGTAACATAACTATATCTATCTTATAGCCAATACAGTTAAAATGAACAAAATTAAATAAAAATTACATTACTTCTTGGGGCCCTAATCATTCCCCTACTCCCTTTCTCTTTTTTCCACCACTGGACCGTGCTATCTTCACTCCACTGTCAGCTCTAAAATGTTGAAACTAGATGATCTCTAGGCTACCTTCCAGGCCTGATATTCTCTGAGTTTGTTCACCTATACATAATTTTTCAAATGTTTTGTTAAAAGCTTGTTGCGTCAATGTAGAATGAATATGCAGATGTTTGGCATCAGATGGCCAAACATCTGGATATTTAAGCTATTTTTTTTAGTTTTCAAAGGTGTTTAATTTTTTGAAGATACTGTCTGCATCTGAACTTCTGATTTAATTCCAGAAAGGTGGAATGTTAGTGCTAACTGATCTCTAAGGAATACAGTTTACCCAAGCCACACAGGATTAACAACTTAGAAAAAATGTCAGCCACTTTTCATTATCTTTTAATAGCAAATATCTGACACTGGTACTGAAGGTTAAATACTATTATTCGTTTTTTAATTTCTGCACATCTGCTCTCTTCGCTTTCTTACTCATCATTGCCACAACACAGCTATTGAATGGGAATCTGGCTTTTATTAACAAAATTAGAGAACCTTGTGTGGTAATAAAGAGGTAGCCCACCTCACACTTAACAGTAGTTGTAAGGCTCAAATACCTTAAAGGCTTTTTCCTTTATGTTGAAGTTCTTTTTCTGGTATACATAAACAGGCCTGCATACCAAAAACATGTAGTCACTGACTACATTCACTAGATGAGAATTGGGCCTACAGCCATACCACCAACAGACTAAACACTTGCCAGGGCTCACAAAGAAGAGTCAGGCCAGCTTTTCTCTGGATAAATTAACTCTGAAACATCAAGTCAAGAAAGTAACAGGATGCAAGAATAAATACATTTTAGAGAGCTGAAGACTCTAATATATAATCAGATTCTAGGGTCCTTGTCCGAAGGGGTGCCACAGTGGCCATGGTTTTGCTAAGCTATTTTTTGCAGACTAATTCATGTAACCTCTTTCAACAGGGACATCTTTAATTTGTGCTTTGTGACTCTCCATGCAGGTTGCTCTTAAGAACCTTTCTTACATTTTAGAAATTGGAATTTGTGTTTGCTTAACTAGTCTACCAATGTTTCATCTCTTCTTCCTTCTATAATATTTATTTTATCCCTTACCCTAAACCATGCTATTACCCCCAAATATCTCATGATACTCCTTCTAGACAAACTTTGACATCAATACATCCAGCTCTAAAACTCTCCCCGAGGCTCAGTTTCTTACTTATAGTTAGTTGGACCTCATTTCTTCGGTTATTAATGCAAGATCCCCAATCCAAAATTATCCAGAAGTGAATAAACATGATACTTACAAATTTTAGATTATTCCTAAAAATAGTATGTAAAAAAAATTACATTCAGATGTGAGTTGTCAATATTACTTAGGACTTCAGAGTTTTCACAAATTTAGCTGCATTAAACCTAACTGAAAGAACCACTTAGCTCTATTCATCAGCCATCCTTTTCCTGCCATTTTCACCACCATTGCCCCATGTTTGCACTTCTTTCCCAGAAGGCAGCAACAGCCTTATTTATTTATTTATTTATTTATTTATTTATTTATTTATTTTTGAAATGGAGTCTCGCTCTGTTGCCCAGGCTGGAGTGCAATGGTGCAGTCTTGGCTCACTGCAACCTCCGCCTCCAGGTTCAAGTGGATTCTCCTGCCTCTGCCTCCTGAATAGCTGGGGTTACAGGTGAGTGCCACCATATTCGGATAATTTTTGTATTTTCAGTAGAAATGGGGTTTCACCGTGTTGGTCAGTCTGGTCTCGAACTCTAGACCTCAAGTGATCTGCCTGCCTCGGCCTCCCAAAGTGCTGGGATTACAGGTGTGAGCCACCATGCCTGGCCATAGCCTTTTGATTGTCTATCTCCAATGTTTCCTTTCCATTTCTCCCTGAATGCTGCTGCCAGGTGAGCCATTGGAAGATACAAATGTGGGCTGGGCACACTGGCTCACGCCTGTAATCCCAGTACTTTGGGAGGATGAGGTGGGTGGATCACAAAGTCAAGAGATCAGGACCATCCTGGCCAACATGGTGAAAGCCCATCTCTACTAAAAATACAAAAATTAGCTGGGTGTGTTGGCGTGTGTGCAGCTACTCGGGAGGCTGAGGCAGGAGAATCGCTTGAACCACCTGGGAGGTGGAGGTGGCAGTGAGCCAAGATTGCCCCACTGCACTCCAGCCTGGTGACAGAGCGAGACTCCATATCGAAATAAATACATAAATAATAAAAAATATGATGCAAATGTGGCCATTGTCACTACTTTCAATGACTCCCAGTTGCTTTTTGATGGTGGCACTGATACTTAGTCTAACATTAAGTCCCTCTGCCTATTTCACCTAAAGACTTTTCTATGCCACATTCCAGTAAAATTGGATAATTTAATGTTTTCTAAATATACTCTATGCTTTTATGCCTCTTGGTTAACAATTTCCTCTGCCTGCAATGCCATTTCTGAAACAGTTCTCTGAGATTTGAACCCAAGTCTTCAAATTCTGATCCAGTGCCCCTTCAACAATAAATTCTATCACTCTGCAAACAATTCATGCACACAAATTAATGTATTTGCTAGGAATCCTGGTGTGGCACACAGAATAATAGTCTCACAATGATGTCCAAGTCCTAATCCCTGGAAACTGTGACTATGTTGCCTTATATCGCAAAAGGGACTTCACAGATGTGATTAAGACTAAGGCCTTTGAGATGGAGAGATTATGTTGGATTACCTGAGTGGGCCCAGTCTAATTACATGGGTACTAAAAAGTGAAGGATTTTTTTTCCAGCTGCAAATCTGATAAGATGACAGAAAAGGGTCAGAGAGATGTGACATTGCTGGCTTAAAGAGAGAGGAAGGCTTCCAGGATGAATGTGACTTCTAAACGCCTGAATAGCAAGAAAGTAGATTCCTCCCCAGAGCCTCTAGGAGGAAATAAAGCCCAGCTGACCCCTTGATTTTAGTTCAGTGATATCTTTGTCAGACTTCTGACCTACACCAATGTAAGATAATAAATTTGTGTTGGCCAAGAAGCTAAATCGTTATAGCAGCAATAGAAAACTAGTATGCCTGGGTTGAAATTCCGGAGTTTACTAAAATGAGTATAAATCAAAGAAATTGGAACGTAAGATTCTTAAAGCTCCCTTCCAGTGACAAAATTGCTCTCCTAGGCTATCCTATCTTGTTCCTTCAGAGACCAAGATACTGTTTTAATTAATATAACAAATGAATGTATACTAATGTGCTAACCAGTTCTATCCCACAAAAACAAAATTTTTGTGGGGGTAGGGGAATGAAGATAAGTTAGTAAAGGGGTACAAATATGCAATTAGAAATGTCAGGCATGGTGGGACAGATGAAGTATAGATTATGTAAGTTATAGTCCCTGCTTTTCTAGCACGCTTGCTATTATACTGCTTGTCAAGGAGAACAGACATTTAGGAAATAATTATAAATTAAATGAGCACTAAAAGGACAAGTGTGCAAATAGGGCCTTAATTAAAAATCAGAGAAGAGTTTTGGAAGATATACTGTTTATGATGAAAGCCAAAGCATGAAGCAAAAAAAAAAAAAAATAGAGTTTTCTTTAGTGAACATTCTTCTCCAAGAATATTTCCCCTAAAATATTTCTTCCTCTCTGAGGGCTGATTTCTTTAATGAATTAGCATGCCAACTGCATCACTTAAGATGGTTCAAAGAGAAGTAACAAAATAAATCTAAGCAAATGTAACTTTTATTCTCTTAAGAAAAAGTTTAACGGTAAGAGTCTTAGGATTGATGATTATAATCATTTAATAAAGTTGCCAAAGATCTAGAATGTTTTTATCCTTCTCAACCATCCTCAGCAGGTTGGCCCTTCTGTTCTAATCTGTAAGGTCATGAGATTTCTGTTTGAACTTAGGACTCATGATCTGCTTCCAAAGCTAGGAAAGAAATAGGGAGTTGTTTGCTTAACAGTTATCTCCGTTTTTACTAGGAAAATTTAATGAACATTCCCAGAAGCAGCTCATTCTCTACCCTAACCCTAAGAGTATTTCCCCTTCTATGGAAGGTTATGGCCAGAGTGTTTATAGTTTATATGATACTGATAAAAATGCAACCTGGTGGTATGTCACTATAATGCAGCAGAGAATTGCTGTATAGAGTAGTAGGTAGACCCTCTAGGACCAACATGATCTCTCTCCTAGTGTCATCTTATAAAGGGCTTCAGCCTACAGTGTCTTGGCTCCCAAAAACTGTTAGGTTCTCATCCTATGTGGATTGCACTGAGCATTGAAATTCAGGCAGGCTCCAGAAAGCTGCATGTACTCATTCTCTTTCATACTTATCTGGTACATATCATTTGTACCACTTGTTTGTTGATTCAGTAGTAAGCCAAAGTGAAAGCCACCTTGAACCAAGTCCAAATCATTCTTCTCACCAACCTTTTAACCTGGATCAATCCTTTGTCATCTGGCCTTGTCTTATTAGCCAGAAATCATATGGCTACCCCTCACTGCAAAGAGATTGGGAAAATGGGTATCTGATATTTTCACTCTATTGTACATCTATATGGAAACTGACTGTTGATTAGGTAACCTACAGCCTATGAGACCCTATAAATGCTTTTAGAAACCAATTAAGAAACATGTTCCAAAGGAAAGACCACCTTACTGATATGATGAATAAACCTTCATGTTTTTCATGAAAGTGATTTAAAATAAGTTTATTTAATTACATGAGTGTAAATTATATATACCACTTAATGTTACCTAGGTAAATTCTAGATCAAGTTATTTCCAACTTATTTCTTTTGCTAAGCCTGCTATAGGTAACTAAGACTTGGATAAACATTTATAACTTTATTTATTTTGGATTAAGTCTCACTGTGTTGGCCAGGCTGGACTGCAGTGGCTTGATCTTGGCTCACTGCAACCTCTGCCTCCTGGGCTCAAGCAATCCTCCTGCCTCAGCCTCCCAGGTAGTTGGGACTAAAGGTGTGCACCGCCACACCTGGCTAATTTTTTATATTTTTGATAGAGACAGGGTTTCACTGTCTCACTATGTTGCTCAGACTGATCTTGAACTCCTGGGCTCAAGTGATTGGCTTGTCTTGGTCTCCCAAAGTGTTGGGATTACAGGCTTGACCCACTGTGCCTGGTCTATTACTCTTTTATATCAAGGACAATGGATTACCAGTTTAATATATTTGACATTGAGACAAAATCTTAAATATCAGCCGAAGAATTAGGTGGCTGTGGCAGACACTACAGCAGAATAGTGTGGTCAATTTTGTTGCATTTGTGTGGTAAGGGTTACTATTGCCCACAGAGCTTCTGTGTATGTTTCTGGGATCTTGTATGCTCAATATTAATGAAGTCCATAGATGCGATGGGGTTCAGAACATACTACTCCAAAATATTTTAAGGTGAAGGAATTTTACAAAACACAGAAGCAGGAGGGGCACTCTCACCTTCTTCCACCCCGTCTCCCCTGAAGCAGGTCATAAAACCTAAGAAGATTTTCTGGCCTTCACCTGAAGCAGATCGTAAGACCTCATGTGAGAGGTACATTCCCTCTAAACATAGGGAAGGTGCATCCTTCTTTCTGAAGACATGGGGACACAGAATCTGAAGAAACAGACCTTGCTAAGTTCCACCCAGTTTATTACCATTAGATCATACCCACTTTGCTCAATCCTGTTTCTCCACTTCTTCATCAAACCCAGCATTAAGATACACAAATGTGGCTGGGCACAGTGGCTCACACCTGTAATTGCAGCACTTTGGGAGGCCAAGGCAAGCAGATCATGAGGTCATGAGATCGAGACCATCCTGGCTAACACAGTGAAACCCTGTCTCCACTAAAAATACAAAAAATTAGCTGGGCATGGTGGCAGAAGCCTGTAGTCCCAGCTGCTCGGGAGGCTGAGGCAGGAGAATGGCATGAACCCGGGAGGCAGAGGTTGCAGTGAGGCGAGATCGCACCACTGCACTCCAGCCTGGGTGACAGAGTGAGACTCCATCTCAATAAAAATAAAAATAAAATAAAAAACAAAACAAAAAACCACACAAATTTAACGGATTCTTTAGGTCTCCATTTCCTTATGAAGGCTCCTTTGTCACATAACCCTTAAACAGATTGGCGTGTTTTTCTCTTGTTAATCTGCCTTTTGTTATACGGGTCTCAGCCATGAACCTAGGATGAGTGAAGAAGATGTATTTTTCCTTCCCTGCAGGTACATTGCCAATTATGGGTTAATTCCAGTCCAGAGTAAGAGACAAAATAGTCCTGTATATAGTCCTGTATAATTTTAGCTAGAATAATTAGTAAGCAGGTCTTAGTTCTTTTTCGAGATTTTTCCATGAGGACAGAAATGTTGTCAATTTTATTGTTGTATCTCTCACAAGGCCTGGGTTCAAATCTTTTCCCTACTCTTCAGGATTGATACGACTTTTAGCAAGTTATGTGATCTCAGTTTCTTCATTGGTCCAGGAAGGTTTGTATGAATAACTGCCTTGAGGGCTGTGCATGTGTGTGTGCACGTGTAAATAGAATGTGCAAATTTATGTAAAGAACTTAGTGTAGTGTCACTCAGTCCAATAAATGCGAGTTGTTATTAGTAACTGGATATGTTGCTTAATTGGAAATTAAGGCTTACTTTTTCCACTAGCTACCTGTGTGTTCTTGGTTAAGGCATTCAACTTTCTCGGCCTCATTTTCCATGTGTTAAAGGAGGGAGGTATGTTAGAGTCTATAAGTTGGCTTGTGGCTTTGAAGTTCAGTGATTCCCGGCTATGCCTATCACTTATCCCTGAGCATGCTGCAGTGGTTTGGGGAAAGAAAAAAAGCCCAAAACCCACCAAGGGAAAAACAATGTAGTCAGGCAATGTGGAAACTTCACCATGTAGTTTCTTAACCAAATTCCTATTGTTTATTCTGTTACCATGGGATGAAGACAAAATGCTGATAGTAACGGATAGAATGTCTAACACGTCGAAGGACCCTTTTAAGAAAGAGAACTTTTTCTCCGTTATGTCACATGGAGAAACGAATCCTTCCACGGTGTTTTGTAAATGAGCTCTTGGCTATTGCTGGATTGTAAGTTCCCAAGTTTAAGTTTTACCGTTTATTGGCATCCAACAGAGAAGCAGAGTACTTTTATTTGGAAATACATTTGGAAAGGATTCCAGAGAGCCCAGGCAGCATTAATTGTACTCTCTAGTTCGGAGATTTTCACCTTTTCTGTGCGCTGTAACTAGCTGGCACTCTTCCAACTATAATTTAGACTTACCATGAACTGTAGTTTTTTTTTTTTTCTTTTTTAAATGTGCGCTGTGATTTTTTTCCTAACCAATAACTTCTTTTACTGTCGTTCTAAATTTTAATTTTGCATAAGCTTTTCTTATTTTCAAGCACTCTCCAACCTCTATATGTTTATTCTTAGGGAAAAAGTACATTTATCCATGGTTTTTAGTGATATTTAAACACTGTGGATATTTGGTGAATTTGGGTTCACTCAACGAAACCTTTATTAATCCTATTATAAGCTTCCATCAGGATTGTCTGCTACCCCAACTGCTTTATTTAAATTACAATAGGAAATGCCTCTGAACTGTTAAGCACCCCAATTTATGCTCTTCTAATCAAACAACTGCAGGCCACAGTGACTCTCATAGGGAACTGATTAAGCAAAATCAGGGTTCATTTGGCAGAAGTTTTATTTTCAAGAAGACAAGAGAGTAGGCAAATCTATGTGCAACCTTATCTTACAGCTATCTATGTATTATGACCAAATGATCTATGTTGTAATCAACCAGGTATTTGCACAAACATCATTTGTATGAACCAGTAATCAGCCAGATGTATTTTGTGGTCTTCAGATTCAATTTATTAAATGGACAATTATTTTGTTGTTGTTGCGATAAAGTCATTCTCCTCCAGGAACAAAGATGAGTAAGAGTGATATTGACCTAGAAGATCAGATCTGAGTTCAAATTCTTATTCTGTTTATATGCGCTAATGATAGTGAAAAACGTCTGGTTATTTTAAAAAGAAAAACAAACTAATAAAGGACTCCACCTTGGAAGAGTAAGAGAAGAAATGCATGTAGTTATCAAACACAGCAAAGTTAAAAGAAAGGCTATATTTTGGTGGGCATGGGGTAATTAGTGTTTACTCCAGATATAGCCAGTTAGGACTGAAAACTGAGTCAAGAACAAGCATTTTTAATGGACTCTCTTCTCTAGTCAAGATTGGCTCAGGAACTAGGGAGGTCGTGACTGACGTAAAAGACTTCAGAGACTTCAATATCTGCCACTGAAGTCTTTGTCCCACTGGCATAGTGAAAGCAAGAGTGGGAAAGTGGTAAGGCTGAGAGTATAAAGAGGAATAATCTGTTCCATGTGACCTCTTGAAGATTTATGGGAAGGGAGCAGATTATTCCTATACCAAGCTTATCTGTGACTTCCCCATTGCTTTCTTCTTACATTTTGTGGTTTATTTTTTCACATTTAAATATTCAATTTATTAAACATTTACACTTGGTATAACACATCCTCTATGGATTCAACTGATTTTTGGACCCAGTTGTTTCGATATTATTTTTTGCATGATATGTATTTTCTCAGCTGGATTGAGGTGCTCCCCTTTTATATTCTAAATTCTTTTATGTATTTGAATTTATTTCAAATTCAAATTCTGGATTCACTATCCCATTGTTGAATCATGTGCTATTTAATCACTGAGACTATAAAATATATATGTTTTCAATCTGGTATTGCTAGTCCCTTGCCTATCCCCACCATTTCCTACTCTTGAAAGGCAATTTTTTTAAATTATTTTTTATCTTTTTCCCTAGAGCTGATCAGATAATAGACTGATTCATACTCATCATCTCTCCCCTACATTAACATTAACCTACAACATAGCTACCTTAAAAATTGAGAATTTCTACAGCGTGCCTTACCAAATGACAGATATGGCAAGAGGCAAATCTGCTATGAAAACAATAAAAACAACAACAACAAGAAAAACACAAAAAAACACATAAAAGCCCCAAGCAGCTCTACAATTGAGGGAAGTATTTCCAGAGACATAGAATCTGAATTCCAGAAAGTTTTTCTACCAGAAGTGCCCTATCATTCCTCAGCACAGATTCAGGAGGAGAACTATCATAGGTAGAAATAAAATAAAAGGGGAAAGAATTTTCATGCTTTGGAGTATGTTAATAATTACATTTAAATTGTAAAACTTTGAAGCTACTTTTTCATGCACACTTTTTTGCCAGTACAGAATATAAAGTAGTTTTTTATGATAGGTTAAGTTTATCTGCAAACTTATTAGTATATGTAAAGTATTTTTTCAATTGTTTCCAATTTTTAACATAACAGTTATAGTTTTTAAAAAATATTTTTAATAAAAAATAACCTTTAGTCAAAATTAGAAAAAACATCGGAGTTTACAATTTTAAAAAAGATTTTGGTAAATCTGTTTGTTAAATAAGCTACCACCATTTTATATTGACAAATCTAGATTTTTTGTTTTGCTAAAGGCAAGGTACAGTTATAAGATCATAGCTGCAGCAAATGTTCTTTTCTATTTATTGTAGGCTTTTTTTGGCACTTCTAGAAAGAAAAGAAACAAATGGATCAAGCAATAATGCAAGAGAGATCAAAGCAATTCCTTCTGTCAACAGTAGCAATTCATGCAAATCTCTAAACACCAAAGGCTTTCTATAGCTAAAGAAAAGACCACAAGAGAGGATCATTGTGAAAATCACATCCCACAAAGTGCCATCAGTTTCCAAATTTTATGTTAAAAGTATATAAGTAGATTCTGCTTAAAGACAACCAATCTTGGTGTAGAAGAAGGGAAATGGAATTCAGATTTATTGAGCACAAACTGTGGTATTTTACATGCGTGATAGCAAAACTTTATACAGTGTACTTCTCAAGGGTACGGTGGGTTAAGCATGGGTACCTGAGCTGGGTTGCCTAGGGTCTGAATTCCCACTTGGCTACTTACTAACCATGTAGCTTGGTGCAGGTTATTTAAACTGTCTTTGCTATCACTTTCATCATTATAAATAGTAAAATAGGGTTATTATAAATATAAAATGGGTGAATTTCTACAATGCATTTGTAGCAGTGCCTGGCATATAGTTCGAATTAAATGTTATCATTTCCACTTTACTGATCGGTAAACAGAAGGTCAAATATAAAGACAATTGCCTTAGTTTATATACATATTAAGTGGTAGAGCTGAACTTTTAGTACTGATCTGTCTGAAGCCCTAGTTAGTGATGTCCTCTACACCTTTGCTATTCAAAGTGTGGTCACTGAACCAGCAGCCTCAGCCTTACCTGGAAACATGTCAGAAATGCAAAATCTTGAGCCCACTCCAGACCCAGAGACTCAGAATCTACATTTGAACAAGATTCCCTGATGATTCCTATGCACAGGGCTGCAGAACACACCACTGCCTAATCAAACCTCTACCAAGTGAAAGGATGGAGATTCATTTGAATGTAATCTATTGCTTTAGAGACCTCATGCATCCCAGGTGGGACTGGTCTTCAGTACTCTTCTGCCCTTCTTTGTCAAGTATATTACCTAGAGGTTAACTCTGAGGGCTGGCTGTGAGTTTGTCTCTAGTGTGGACCAATAAATACTATTCTTTCTCACTCTGTCTATTTTTTATTCCTATATGTTTGTTGTTGTTGTTGTTGTTTTGAGACAGAATCTCACACTGCCATCTGGACTGGAGTGCAGTGGTGTGATCACGGTTCACTGTAACCACTGCCTCCCAGGTTCAAGCAGTCCTTCTGCCTCAGCCTCCCAAGTAGCTGGGATTACAGGTGCCTGCCACCATGCCTGGCAATTTTTTTTTTTGTATTTTTGGTAGAGATGGGGCTTCCCTACATTGGCTAGGCTGGTCTTGAGCTCCTGACCTTGTGATCCACCTGCCTCTGCCTCCCAAAGTGCTGGGATTACATGTGTAAGCTACCATGCCCGGCCCCTATACGTCTTTCTTAAAGGGTTGAATTGGGGCTGCCCAAAGATGGTTGTGCCCATGGTTCTGAGTAAAATTCTACTGAAGCATGTTTAATAAAGGAAATGCTAACAAAGAATGTCAGAACCAGTATACTGATTTAGCAGTAGCCTATGAAAATAGATTATGAAGTTAGATAAAATTGGGTCCAAATCCTAATTCTTTCACTTAAAATTTTTCATTAAACAGTTCATTTAACCTCTCTGAAGCTTTGTTTCCTTGTTTTTAAAAATTGTGGTATTAATAGGTACATTTTTGGGTTGAAAGGATCAAAGAAAACAGAGGTATGAGAAAGCACCTGGTGCATAGTAAGTACTCACTAAACGTAAAACAAACATGAGCAAACCCTGACCGACGACAGGAAGTTTCCTATCACTGTTAAGGAAACTTTTGCAGAAGAACCATTACAGTTAAAGGAATGTCAGACAATCTCCGCTCCTCATGGAATGCAATGAGTTACAAACTGTACTTAAAAGAATATCTTTATACTTAAAGATTAGGCAATTGCTTTTATGTGAAACAAGCCCCAGGAGGGCTCTATTTCTTAGAATCATCAGTTTCATTTTAGTCTGCGCAGACATTTCATAGGAGAATTGCCATTAGGGAATTGAAAAAAATATTTTCCCTTTCATCATGTGATTTTTTTTTTTAAAGAGTTGCTTCCATCTTATGAGGAATGTTAGTTTTATATCTGAACTCAAATTTTTACATGGGAACAAAGCCCTAATTTTATTACTACAAAATGAAAAGCAATAAGGAGGAATTTGCTTTCAGTTACTATTTAGAGAGCATACTCCTTCCATAAAGGAAGGTGCACCCGCACAGCAATAAAGGCAGAGAGCAGCGTTGGTAAACCTCCCTCAGTTCCGGTTCTCAGGACCACAGTGAGCAATGCACAATAGAAATGCCTTTCAAGTTGTTGCAGCTGCTCTGCTCTATGGAGCACCCACTGAGTTAAAGGACAGACACTCCACATACATGGGAAATCCTCAGGGTCCAAAGCCTAATTAATTTCCTGAAATCTATCAAAAATGGTAGAATCATGTGTATAAAGTACACGTCAATTTTGGAATTTAAAAACAGCTTAAAAGTAAATTGAAAAAAAAAAAGTAAATTGCACACACTTTATTTTGTTCTTTTCCTGTGTTCACACACTCCCTAAAGATTCAACTTAAATGCAACCTAAACATTTTTGCCTCCCAGTTTGGCTTCAGTGACTTCACAGTTTTGTGTAGTTTGGCGCCCTTGAAGTTGGGCTTCATTGTGATTTGTTGTTATGTAGGTTGTCATGTAGGCATACCATTTCTGCACATGTTCTCTTGATTTCTTTCTCTCTTCTAAAAGAGAGAACAATGTTTAATGAGAATAAAAAATAAATAGAAAAGGATCTTGCACAGTTTGGGGGCAACTTTTTGATTTTCTGCTAAAATAGTTTTACAGAGACTTGGCAGACTATACAAATATGAGATTAGATTTCATTTTCAAGTCTTTCTTTCTTCTTAATTGAAGCATCCAAATATAAAAATGTCTAGGCATGGACATCATCTCTATAATGTCTGTCCAATTTAGAATATATGTATATTTTTTCTGGGAGACGCTGGGGGAGATAATGCTCCTAGAATTTCCTTCCCTTTGGAAACCCTAGTAGAGGACCACATTTATCACTAGGAGTTAAGAAAGATCTAGTCAGAGATGCTGCTGCTGATTGCTCCCTGTTTCATCCTGTAAAAGAACAGGGCTAATTCACCTCAATATGCTAGAAATATGTGAAAAGCTCTGAGATATTTGCATTTTATCTCTAAATTCCATTCAGATAAACTTAATTTGCTTTCTTTATCACTGCATGATAATTTTCATGACTTTTTTTTTCCTTTGGGTTTTATAACTATTCTCAGTCTAGCCCTTGACTGCTGGGACTTGCTAGTATGATTTAACCTCAGTAACCCTTTGGAATATGGCTTCCAGTACTTGTCCTTCATCTCTGTGTCCCCACTAGTACGTCATATTTATCATAATGTGGCTTACTGAATTAAAATGAGTCCGGTGGAGAGAAGAGAGTGTGAAGCATTCACTTACCTTGGAGGAATAAACCTCTCATATTGTCTCACAGTATGAGAATCCATATGCTGTGGGTAATTCTGAGACTTCAGCAATTTCTTGGTTCCCAGGACTTCCATTGAAATATATTTATCAGCAATTTACTTTTAGTAAGAATTGGGATTTAAAAAAATTATTATGAGTACATAATAGCTGTATATATTTATGAGATACATGTGATGTCTTGATACAGGCATACAATGTGTAATGATCAAATCAGGGTAATCAAAGCATTTATCACCTCAAGCATTTATCATTTCTTTGTGTTAGGAACATCCCAATTCTACTCATTTAGTTATTTTAAAATATACAATAAATTATTGTTACTTGTAGTTACCCTATTGTGTTACCAAATACTACATCTTATTTAGTCTATCTAACTGTATTTTTATACCCATTAACCATCCTCTCTTTTTCTCCCCCTTCCCACTACCCTTTCCATCCTCTGGTAACCATCATTCTACTCTCTATTTCCATAAGTTCAATTTTTTAAAATTTTAGCTTCCACAAATAAGTGAGAATATGTGAAATTTGTCTTTCTTTGCTTGGCTTATTTCACTTAACATAATGTTCTGGTTCCATCCATGCTATTGCAGATGACAAGATTTCATTCTTTCTTATGGCAGAAGAATAGAGAATTGTAATGCTTTCTTGAGTTCCCTCCTTTGTACAAAACTGGCAAGGAACATTCCAATAACTGTCATGAAAGCTGTGAATCTTTCCTTTGCTCTGGGATTTGTGCTGGCTCATGGGGAGCTGGTAGGTAGTGGAGATCCCTTGAGTTTTAGAATGCAGAATTAGAAATCTATTCCATTGTGTAAGTCCAAAGCATTCAGAGTGATGTAGGAGTTCCATGATGCCTCCTAAAGTTATCAAGTTTTCTGATTTTCTCTGTAACATAAAATGTTGTCTTCTTTGAATATTCTTGAGATGTCCTGGCTACATTTTGGCATGAAAACTCATATCTTATCAATTCTAATGCATCTGTATTTTCGTATTTTAACCTCTCTGAAATTGGAAAGTGTCTGATTGGTACAGTACAGTTTGATTGTCAGTATTTTCTTGTTCTTAATAGTACATCAAATCAGTGTTCCAGTTTACAATCAAAGTCATCTTAGATTCAAAAAGTTATAATACACTTTTGTAAGAGCACCTTCAAAGAGCTCTTACTTTGCAAATCTGGAATTCAATAGGAAGCACAGTCCTGGCAGGCTGTCTCTGTATTCTGTTCTCCAAAAAAAAAAAAAAAGGTGAGAAAGAAGTAAAATGATCTTAAAATAAACCAATTAAGGAAAAACACAAATATTTCAAAAAGATAACATTTCAATTTATTTTCATTTATGATGAGCTGTTGGTCTGAGAGCTCTTTTTTCTTTTAAGCTTACTTCGAGTGTCTGTAATAAATGAGGTCTCCATTTGCAAATACTAAGCCATGGTAGTAGAAAAGCTGCTGAAGTATCATTAATCTTCACTTCCAAGAAACAACACCTCCCGAATTGGATTCATGCATTTGATGTGATCAATTATTGCAATAGTGAAAGTGTCTGAAATTCTGAATCAGCTGTGCCGTGACTTAGTTATACTAGACTCATGATATCATTAAACAAGTCATTGTTCCAAAGATAGCTTATACACTAGATTATCTTCAAATGTTCACAGAGATCTTAGCATAGCTCTCTATTGTTTGCTAGGGTCCCTCCATATTTAATATTTGTTAATATCTGTGTTTGGTTTTGAGTAAACTTGGGAAAGAAGGATGTAAGACTTTAGATGTTTATTGAGCATAACCATCCTGAATCCTTCATGGCTACTGACCAAGCCGTAATGGAAAATGGGAACCATGAAATAAAAATCTCATCAACACAGCAAAATCCGTTCTTCTCTCTCTATATAAACCTCATGTGTTGGCTTTGGCAGCAGTTTGAACTTTGTCATTCCAATAAAGTTCCTGAAATTCACTGGATATCACTTCTTTTACAGGAAAACATCTGCAAGTGTATTTATCTGGTTATAAACAAAAATATTTCTTATTTTTTCAAGTCATCTATCAGAAGTATTTATTTATATTTGCAATGTACATTATTGGCCCATCACAAAAATCTGTAAACACATGCACGTAATTAAAACATCCTTTATATGTTTAAAAATATACCAACTAGAGAAGCATCTGTAGTGCTGTCTATCTCAGACCATTTTCATTATACTGTTGAATCTTACTTGGTTGGAGAGAGAACTGCGTTTAAACTGTCTTTGGGGAAATTTAGTTAAAACTTTCCACTCCAACTTCATTCAGCAGACTTTGCAGTTTAAATCTTTGAACACATACACAATGCACACATACACACTTAACGTATATATATTTAAGATGAAACATATATTTACACATATATTTAAGATGAAGCTTTTTCACATTTCTAACATTAAAATTAGATTCATCTTACAATCAATGGCAAGACATAGTTGAATTGGCAGTGTTTTTTTTTTTAATTTGAGGTTAAAATAATGTGGAGTCTTAAAACTAATGCTATCTCACATGAAATACAGGACGTGATGATAACTACCATTTATTGCTAATGTAGTCTCAGGCACTGTTTGAAGCACCTTGCATACCTTATTTAATATTTACAACTACCCTACAAAGTAAATATTGTTAGGTAATTTTTACAGATGACGAAAGTAAAGCCTGGATAATTTGAGTATACTTTCCCATGCCGCTAATTTTAAATGTTAGGTTTTGAATGCAGGTATGCATGGTGCCAGAGCTTGATCTGTTAAGAGTTGCTTAATAATACAGAGAATCAATGTAAAAAACACCAACTTACATTCATTTTTGCCTAAAAGCCTGCATTTGGAAAGTGTTGTAATTTCAGTATGGTACCCTCACCATGACTGTAGAGTTAGGTTAATGAGATCATCATTAGATGATGAAACTCATCTAAATTTTGGTAAAGCATCAGCACGTTCAGACATAATAATTTGTCTTTCTTCAGTTTACATTTGCTGTGGATTTTCTTCACACCAGGCACAGAGATGAGCAAATGTTCAAGGATGGCAATGAGGAAAAGGGATCCAATTTAAGAGAAACAAAGGAACAGGCCCTGGGTCAAGAGTAAGGATGAACAGATTTGGATTCTATTGGAGGGACCTGCTGTCACTGTCTTGCTGTGAGATGTGAGCAAGTTGTTTTCTCTTCCCATGACTAGGTTTCTGCATAATGCTCTCTAGAGTACCTCTCATGATTGTGAGAAAAAAGTGAAATTAAGTAAGATAAAGTAGTTTGCAAAGCACGAATGATACTAAATATATTTGGTATTATTCATTTCTGGTGGATTTGTTGTAGGTGTAACCATTGACCAAAGATCCTTTCTTGCAGACCTTGAGCCTCACAGTAGAAGACGTGTCAGGGGAAAGCAGAATTATGTTCTGGGAACCTCAGATAAAACATTTTTTTTCTCCTCTTTATTTCCTTTTCAGCAGCATCAATTGAATTAATATGACTTCTATATATAGGCACAAATGTTCAGTTATCTCTCTGTGAATAAAACATAACTTGATCTCCAGCTTCACCACTTAATTGTGCCACCTTGAGCCTGCTACATAACCTCTCTAAGCCTTAATGTTATTATTTGAAAATGGGAATAGCACTTTCCATATAAGATTCTTTTGAGAACTGAATTCCATAAAGTGCTTAGGATAGGGCCTAGGACACAATAAAGGTTTAATGAATATTGGCTATTTATTATTTCCTAATGAGCTGCAACCATCCATCACTTTTTACATCCCACTACCGAGTCCATATGAAATTTTGTTATGGAAGATGTGAAAATACTATTCTGGACACCATGGATGCTATAGAAAATAATTAAATACTGTCTTGAAGAAATTACATGTGGTTTAATTTCTGCCAACTTAATTATTTTGCCCATTTAATTCATCCAATTTGACAAATTATAAAAAGCAATGAGCTAGCATTTTCATTTTTTATAATGTATAAGCTGTCATTATATTTTAATCTATAAGAATAAACTTGGTCTAAGTAATTATTCTGGACTAACCCCAAACACTATTCCTTTTTCTAGATGAGTCATCATGTTTACACCAGCAATTTGTCCTTGCAACACTGGTTAGATGCTCAATATCATTTCTTCCATTCCTGACATGAAGGCAGCTGTTTCTGAGCCATTTGGAAACCTCCATTTTATTTACATGCCATGTAGTGTATTCCCATGTCTGCTATTTTGCTGCCCATCCCCAAATTCCTTCCAAATGTTTTCTAAAAATGTATCTCAAATACTGTAACTTGGCTTCTTTTTCTCCTACTTACATTCTGTACTGTACCATCTTCATCTTTAGGAGGCAGTTAAGATAAAAGATTCTGGATCCAGACCCCCTGAATTCAACCCCTAATAGGCTTTATGACCTTAGGCAAGGTACTTCTTGTTAGTACTTCAGTTTCCTCATCCGTAAATCAGGGTGCTTAAAGGTAGCAACTACTGTAGAGAGTAGTTGGAATGGTTAGAGTTAACGTGGAAAATGTTTAGAGTAGTGGTTGGCACATAGTCTATGTACATAAATGATTGCCATCATGATGACTATTTTTTTTATAATCTCATTTTCAATTGTTGTGCTATTAAATTTATTCATAATGTTACCATTCTAATAAATTAGATGATATGAAGTAAAACCAAACAGCAGAGGGAACAAGTATAGAACACAGATCCAGAGAAACAATGAAAAAAACTATGATGAAATTGGAAAATTATGGAAGGTTAGATAGGACAATAATTCCAATAGATAAAAATAAAAAGTCTCAAAAATCTGAGAAGAGGTAGCTAGAAAGATGTAATAAGATGTGTTAAAAAAAAGATAGCTAGAAAACTATCAGTGACCAGCATGGTGATGGAAATCTTCCTAAAGTGATATAGGAGGAGGGATTTCAAAGTACCAAGGACGAGCTGAATGTAGGGGGAGGTGGCAGCAGAAATATGGAACAAAAAGGAATGGGAGTGGCAACTTTATGAGAATATTGCAGATGAGTATGGGCTGGAAACAGAGGAAGAAGGGTACATAGAGAGGGACAGATCAACCCTGGAAAAGTGAGAAAGAGCTAAAGCCAAGTTTCTCAGGAGATTATCAATAGAGAATAGCATGAAGCAAAGGACAGGCTACTGGACAGGAAGTCAAGACACCAAGCGTCTCTGTTCTACCTCTCCCAAGAACCACCGCCATGACCTTAGGCCAGTGTCTTAATATTAGTAAGCTAGATAATCTCTAAGGTCCTAAAGTCCTTTTCATCCCTAAATTCTGATAATAATAAATGTGAGATGACGGTTGGGTAGGTAAAAGTTATATATGCCAGATAATTTTTGATCTTAGGAAAATAAAAGTCAAGGACATTTCTACATGGCAATGAAAAGACATGAATCCCTATCACCCACAGGGCCATGGATGAATCACACATACTGAGTGATAGAAGCCAGACACAAGATCTTTATACAATATGATTCTGTTCACATGAGGTTCAAAAACAGGCAAAACTGGTCTTTAGTGTTACAAGTCAGAATTGTTACCTTTTGGAGATGGTATTGACACGAGGGAACATTTTGATGTGCTAAAATGTTCTTTATCTTGATTTACATGGGGATTACACAGGTGTGCCCATAGGTCAAAACAATGGAGCTGTACACTTTAGAAGAGTTGTACACTTCATTGTTGTAAGTTGTATCTCAGCTCAAAAGAAAAATAAGTGAAGATTCCAATTTTTTAAGTGAAAAATGTCTGCTTGAGATGAAAAGTAGGATGAGTAATTGAAGGCCTTAAAGCAAGACAATTTTCTTCCTATCAATGAGATAGGAAAAAATAAGTTATCTCATAGGAGGTACATAGATAGTTTAACTGCCTTATATGGCAAATAATTGCTATTATTGAACTACCTGTCATTTGTATTTAATTTTACACATATATTCCTTATGCACTCATGATATGTAACAGTATATACATTAGATCAATGACTGTCAAAATACTCCGCTAAGTGTCTCAATACTTCATGGAAGATGCTAAGGGTCGCCATGGGATAGTGGGGTGACCTAGCTCCCTGATTTCCTCTGCCCCTGAATTGGACAGTGCAGCTCTAATCTGTTTTATAAACCGTGGTTTGGTGATAATAGTTAATACATAAACAGGAATTCACCGTTAAAAAATATTTGAAAATGTGATAGGAATATATACATAGGATGCAGAGTATCTATGATCCAGAACTTTATCAGAAAATTCAAAATATATTTAGGCTTCTCTTCATAATTTATTTCAAATGAAAGATTCGATGCTTCCCAGTGGGCATTGCAAGCCTGAGTGGGTGTAGTCTCTGTCCTCAAGTCATTTAAAAGCCATGACCAAAAGCCTCTCAAGTTGAGCCACAGTATTTCTGATCTTCCAAAATTAAAGATTCTGCGTGGAAGAAGAGTTGCACTTTTTCTGTTTTGTCTATCAGTTCTGACTCCTTGTTCCCCTGGAAAGGAAAAATCTTGTGTTTACTCTTCTTGCTGCCAAGAGAATATCTGCCTTTTTGTTGAGTTTTTAGAACTGGGGTGCATGTAAAGAGAACTGGAGGGCCAATGAGATTTTGTGAGTGTTTTATGGAGTGTGTGTCATACACTAGTTCCTTATTTATACAGTTGGGTTGGGGGGAGGAAGGAGGTGCCTATGATGATCACTGTTATTATTATAATTCTAACCACGTATCCCACCAACTGGAGTTTCCTGTTTTCACCACCTTTGACAGCCACCTCTGCCTTCCCACCCAGCAGGTTCATTCTTCCCTCCATCTGTTCAATTGACATTTATGACACTCATCAGGCATTTGTTTTCATACCTCTCCAAATTTAAATATTGTTCATTCTTTTTGTGCTTATTCAGAATGCACATCCATCATCAGCACAGTAAATGCTAGACTTTATCCTCAGTAAGGCTTCTTTTCCAGGGACCTAGTGGATATTTAAAAGCTCCCAATCATGAATATTGGCAAAGTCTTTCATTGTAGTGTGTGTGTGTGTGTATGTGTGTGTGTGTGTGTGATAAAGAGAGACAGTCCGATTGTATTTTAATGTACTATCTACCTTGATTAATAAAGCTGTCCACATCTTATATTTCTTCTTCCTCGTATACCTTGGTGTCTTTATGTACACAAACTCCCCCCAATAAATAAATAAATAAATAAATAAATAAATAAATAATAGGTATTCTAAAATAGTTTCAATATCTTATTTTCCATTAAAAAATTCCAATGTGGGCCGTTTATGCTGATGTAGCCCCTCCTTGACAACCTTATTATTTTAACTGTCTCTATATTTTATCCTTTGCTCATAGATTTGATACTGGCTAACCAAAATTAGGAAGAAAAATATCTACTTTGCACTTTTGTACCATGAATTATTTTTCACAAGATGAACATGTTTTTAATCTGTGAGAATATAATTTATGTTCTAACGAGCAAGGAGTTTTAGAGGATCAGATTAGTGAAGCATTGAGAAGCTGGAACAGCACGCCACATTCCTGAACTTCCCACACAAATGTTTCCATGCACTTTAGTCTGTTCCAAAACCTCAGCTTTCCTATAACCACACGAGAAGCCTCCTGCCACTATACTTTCATGATAAGCTTTAGATATATTTATTTTACTGTCTCACCTTCTGCATAAAAAGGATTTAAAAGGACAGAAGGGGCTTTTAAAATTTATTATCTTTCAAAGAATTTATGTTCGTGGTTTTCAGCTCTAGAAACCTTTGTTTCGAACAAAACATTACCCAAGTGTAGAAGAAAAATAAGTGTTCAGGTGCTCCGGGTGAATTAGGATGGGGACCTGCAGTCCTGAGAGTAGGGCTGGTTCCCACCTGATGGAGGCCCTGGAGGGATTCTTCAGAGCAGTGTGAAGTCTACCGATTTGCAGGCATGGTTCTCAATTCTGGCTTCCCTTTAGAGCCATCTGAGGAGCTTTTTAAAAATGCCACACCCAGACTGGGCGTGGTGGCTTACGCCTATAATCCCAGCACTTTGGGAGGCTGAGGTGGGTGGATCATTTGAGGTCAGGAATTTGAGATCAACCTGACCAACATGGTGAAACCCCGTCTCTAACCAACAACAACAACAACAACAAAACAACAACAACAACAACAACACACACACACACACACACACACACACATATATATATATATTTGCTCCAGGTGTGGTGGTGGTGCGCCTGTATTTCTAGCTACTTGGGAGGCTGAGGAGGGAGAATTACTTGAACCTGGGAGGTGAAACCTGCAAGTGAGCAGAGATCACACCACTGCACTCCAGCCTGGGCAACAGAGTGAAACCCTGTTTAAAAAAAAAAAAAAGACCCCACCCTGGAGACTGTGATCTAATTGATAAGTGTGAAGGGCCCAGACAATTGTTTTTGTTCAGGATCTCAGATGTTCAGTGTGCAGCCATAGTTAAGAGCTGCTTTAGAGCTATGCTTCTCAAATTTAAGTCTGCATCAGAATCACCTGGGAGCTTATTAAAATACTGTTTGCTGGACCCGGCTCTCTAAGTGTCTGATTCTGTAGATCTGGAGTGTGGCCCAAGCATCTACATTTCTAACAAGATCCCAGGTGATGCTGATGCTGCCGGTCCAGAGAGTACATTTACAGAACCACTGCTTTGGAGAAATGGCGAAATTGGCCAGGATTATATATCACATCTGCTAAAATCTGAAAAGAAATCAACTTCCACTGAGTTTATTCTTTTCTACCCTTTTTGACTGGAAAAATATAATTATTTTGTCTAGAAGTGCTATTACGGAAGTAATCAGTTATTTTGGGCAGGCATTTGGGGTCTTAGGTTGTGGTTTCCTCTCTGTATTAACCCTCCATCCCAAAACCTGCCACAGTGTTTTCCTGGATGACCAATTACACTGGAACCAATTTTTCAAATTATAAGAACATTGAGACAGTATGTTGAAGAGAGTCTTATTTTAAAATGAAGAAATGAACAAACACAATAGAGTCTGCAATGTGTGACTTATGAGTCCATGGGCTATGATGGATAACCGAGAGCAAATGAAAGCCTGCATTAGCCTTTGAGGAAATTTACTTTATTTTTGAGATGGAATCTCACTCTGTCGCCCAGGCTGGAGTGCAGTGGCGCAATCTCAGCTCACTGCAACCTCCGCCTCCCAGGTTCAAGCAATTCTCCTGCCTCAGCCTCCCGAGTAACTGGGATTACAGGCACAGGCTACCATGCCTGGCTAATTTTTGTATTTTTAGTAGAGACGGGGTTTCATCATGTTGGCCAGGCTGGTCTCAAACTCTTGACCTCAAGTGATTCACCTGCCTCAGCCTCCCAAAGTGCTGGGATTACAGGCCTGAGCCACGGTGCCCGGCTGCCTTTGAGGAAATTAATTAAAGTATCACTCAGCTCTCCTGCTGCCTTCACATCTCTTTCTATACACTTTTACTACCTTCTCAACAGAGATCTATGGAGAGGAGCAGAAAATATTTAGTTCATGACAATCATTGGGCCAACCAGATTTAGAAAAAAGAGTTCATATTTATGAAAGGATAAACAAAGTTTGGGACTCAAGTAGACTTCCTACTAGAATATCTGCTTGGAAGCATGGTGTAGACTCAGTCACTTAGAATCACATAGCATGTGAGATCAAGCTGAGCATATATAAGGTACTTCCTTGAACTGGGAGGATGGAGGCTGGGGGATGAGTGGGTCGCAGAGTCTAGGTACTTATTTCTTGTGATAATCATAGGTGTTACAAGGCATATGTCAGTGGAATGGTCCACCAAATGCACTCCCTCATTGCCTACCTACAGTGAGTGCACCAATAGAGGCAAGAGTTTGGAGAAGGGCTGATAGTCATGGGAAGGATTGTTGTTGACTGTTGTGGATTAAATTGTGTCCCTTCAAAATTCATATGTTGACATCCTAAGCCCAGGTATCTCAGAATATGACCTTATTTGGAAATAGGGCTGTCGTAGATGTAATTAGTTAAGATGAGATCATTAGTGTGGACCCTAATCCAATTTGACTGGAGTCCTTATAGAAAGGGGATACTGGAACACTAAAAGCCATGCACACAGGAAGAATGCCATGTGAAGATGAAGGCAGAGATTCGGCCGATGTTTCCACAAACCAAGGAGCCAATCCTGCTGACACCTGCATCTCAAACTTCTAGTCTACAGTACTGTGAGACGATACATTTCTGTTCAAGCCACCCAGTTTGTGGTACTTTGCTATGGCAGCCCTGGCAAACTAAAATACTGACCTTGATTGGCATGTTAGACAACTGTGCTGTGGTGGAAGCCCCATAAATACCACTCCCTGGGAACTCAAGCATGTGTCTTATGAGGGAGCCAACATTGGCTAAGGCACAGAAGACCAGGCACGACCATCCAGATACATGACAACCAACAGGTCAGGTCCATGGGAGCAGCCAGGAGAGAAACAAGCCAGTAATAAATACTTGTCCCCTTCCTGCTCCCTGCTTCCTCAATCAAGGATGCTGGGTCTCCAAGAGGGAGCAGGAAATAGCTGTTGGAGTCAGAACACATCACCTGTTTCCCACTCTAGGTATTTAGAGTTGCAGTTCAAGGCTGTTGGGAGCAAGGATGGTGGGGACATAAGGCATGAATTTACATTACTTGAGATGAAAATTTTAAACAAGATTGAATTTTAATTGTTCAAAGAGACCAGAATATAACAGAATTTACTCAAGGTATGGCTAAGGGATGGGAAAGGGAAATTTCAAAAAGCCTTAAAAAATTGTGGCCAAAGAAAAAATTAAAGTGTTTCACGATTATATTTATTCCCCTGAGAGTTATGCTTATTGGAACTGGGCAAAAACTAGTTTAAAAATTATTATTATTATTATTATTATTATTACCATACAAAGCTAATATTTTACACTTAAAAGTATTTTCTGGGCTAAGTGATTTGCATACATTATATTAATTAATCAATTCCTACAGAATCCCAGAGAGATATGGGATGAACTGTTATTATTACAGGTTAAGAAACTGAGTCCCATAGAGGGTAACTTGTGTTAAAGCCACTCAGCTAGCAAGGGTTAAGAGCCAAGATTTCAACCAACAAATGTCTGAGGAGACCCAGGAGGGCCTGAGCTCCCCATGGTGTTACACTGCCTCTAGATACTTTGTTTCTGAACCTCATTGCTTCTACCTTCCAGCCACAAGTGGGTTTTTCTCTGGAGCTTTCTGGGAAGCTCTCACACAGAGAAATAGTGCAGCAACTGCCTGTGACATACATCTAAGAGATATGACTACTACAAACAAAAACACCCTCAAATATTGAGATGAATTTCAGTCTCCCTCAGAATTTCTGAAAACAAGTGCTCAATTTACCATTTCATCTGGAAACAAAATCATAATCCCAGTTCTAAGGACTGGGCAACAACCCACCCTGATTCCAATTAATATGGCCTTAGTCATGACTCAACACTTCATAAAACCAAGCTAGGTTGATGTGAAAAATAAAATTGCCACCCAAGTTAAGAAAAATAAGCAGAATATAAAATTGTGTATACACCACAGTTCCAATTCAATTCCAGTAGAGAGAAATAATTTAAAATATTAACCATGATTATTTCTTGCTGATAATATAGTAACTTATATTTTCTATTTTATTTTTCTGAATGTTCCTTTTCTTTCCCAATGAGCATGTATTTCTCTGCAGAAAACTCTACTGCTACAAGGTGTTTGTAGCCACTACCAAATGCTTCAGCATAACAAAACATTTATCTTCCTAAATTTTAGGAAAACATTTCCTAGTCTCATCACTATTACTGTAACACATTCTGCCTTAAAAGTTACATTTCTGCCTTTCCACATCATTTAAAACATGTTGTATCTCCTTTGCCGCTGTTTTTATTAGTGTGGTCATATAGTATCCCATGATTGAAAGTGGGGAAGGAGACATTGTGGCTTTCTTTTCATTTTTGGTGAATGAGCAAAAACAAGATTGATGATTTTTCCATGTGTGTAAGGTATCTTTCATCTTGTAATTGGTTTTGAAATATTCTCAAGTTCCACTCCAAACTCCACCCTGTGTGCCGAGATTTATGAGAAAAGGAATTATCTGAAAGCTCTAAATAGACAAAATTACCAAGCAAAAGGACTTTGCTGACCATCTAGTCCAATTTTTTTATTTTACAAATGAGAGAATAAGTGCCAGAATGACTCGTCCACAGTCATTCACCCAGCAAGCATCAGAACCCAGACTAAAACTCCAGACCAATCATGCATATGAATGAGGCTTGTATAGATACTTTAGCAGATAATAGTCATGGTAATCAAATGACTTTGATCAGCTAATATCAAGGGTGTTTCTAAGGGAAAAATTAAGTTTTCTAGGAAAATGTCTTGAAAATCTGCTTGGGATTGAGGTTGAAGCCTTGAGTTGACAATGGTTAGAAGAAGAGTGAGCTTCTCTGTTAGATGTAAGACAAGAATGAGCTGTAGGGTGGGAGCTGGAGCCCATTAGGCTAAAATGGCCAAGGAGATTTTAAGATCAGGGATGTTTAATATTTAATTTTATGCTATTCCAACAGTGGAACAACAATAAGCTATAGTGTGAAAAACCAAGGTTTACTACACTCAGGAAATCACAGGCAGGAAGTATTCACCACTGATTAATTATAGAAATATTAGGGAGGGAATTGAGTTTCCTGTGGAGTAAATAAAGGAAGTTTGATACATTCATCTCTACATTTTTGGGTATGAGTTGTCCCCGGTTGACCTATGAGATCTAGTAGTATTCTAGCTAACAGCTATTGTACAGCCTTTCATGTGTTAGATAATGTCATAACAACTTTTCATATATTTCTTGTAATATCTAGAACATCTTTACAAACAAGTTATTATTATTACCCCTTATTTCTAGAATACAACACACAGGCTTAGAGAAGTAAATAGTTAGATCCAAATGTTGCCTCCTCCACTTGCCACCTTGGTGATCTCAAGCAGATCATTTAGTCTCTGAGTATCTGTTTTCTCAACTCTGAAATGGGGATAATAATTATGTTCAGATTGAATGCTGAAAGTACTATGCAAATCACCTAGCACAGTGTCTTCATTAGGGAAGGTGCTCACTAAACGGATTGGTAAATGGAAATTAGGACAACATAAACATATATTTGAAAACGTTTCCTAAAGGTTGAATGAGGCATAGTTAAGGGAAGTATGACATAATATTAATTCTCATTCTGTCTTCAAACATGACTGATGAAGATGTATACTGAATGATATGGTTTGGCTGTGTCCCCACCCAAATCTCATCTTGAATTGTAAATCCCACAATTCCCAATGTCGTGGGAGGAACCCAGTGGGAGGTGATTGAATTATGGGGGTGGGTTTTTCCTGTGCTGTTCTCATGATAGTGAACGAGTCTCAGGAGATCTGATGGTTTTAAAAACAGGAGTTTCCCTGCACAAGCTCTTTTTGCCTGCCACCATCCATGTAAGACATAATTTGCTCCTTGCCTTTCACCTTCTGCCATGATCATGAGGCCTCCCCAGCTATGTGGAACTGTAAGTCCAACAAACCTCTTTTATTTTGTAAATTGCCCAGTCTCAGTTATGTCTTTATCAGCAGTGTGAACGTGGACTATTACAGTAAATGGGTACCAGTAGAGTGGGACACTGCTGAAAAGATACCCAAAAATGTGGAAGCAACTTTGGAACTGTGTAACAGGTAGAGATTGGAACAGTTTGGAGGGCTCAGAAGAAAAGAGAAAACGTGGGAAAGTTTGAAACTTCCTAGAGACTTGTTGAATGACTTTGACCAAAATACTGATAGCAATATGGACAATAAAGTCCAGGATGAGGTGGTCTCAGATGGAAATGAGGAACTTGGGAACTGGAGCAAAGGTGACTCTTGTTATGTTTTAGCCAAGAGATTGGTAGCATTTTGCCCCTGCCCTAGAGATTTGTAGAACTTTGAACTTGAGAGATATGATTTAGGGTATCTAGTGGAAGAAATTTCAAAGTAGCAAAGCATTCAAGAGGTGACTTGGGTGCTGTTAAAGGCATTCAGTTTTATAAGGGAAGCAGAGCATAAAAGTTTGGAAAATTTGCAGCCTGAAAATGTGATAGAAAAGAAAATCCCATTTTCTGAGGAGAAATTCAAGTTGGCTGCAGAAATTTGCATAAGTAATGAGAAGCCAAATATTAATATTCAAGAAAATGGGGAAAATGTCCCTAGGGTATATCAGAGGTCTTCACGATAGCCCCTCACATCACAGGCCCAGGGGTCTAGGAGAAAGAAGTGGTTTCATGGGCAGGGCCCAGTGTCCCCATGCTGTGTGCAGCCTAGGACTTGGTGCCCTGTGTCCCAGCCACTCCAGCTGTTGCTGAAAGGTGCCAACGTAGAGCTCAGGCCATGGCTTCAGAGGGTGCAAGCCCCAAGCCTTGGCAGCTTCCATGTAGTGTTAAGCCTGCAAGTGCACAGGAGTCAAGAATCAGGGTTTGGGAACCTTCGCCTAGATTTCAGAGGATGTATGGAAACACCTGGATGTCCAGGCAGAAGTTTGCTGAAGGGGCGGGTCCCTCATGGAGAACTTCTGCTAGGGCATTGCAAAAGGTAAATGTGGGGTCACAGCCCCACACAGAGTCCCTACTAAGGTACCACCTAGTGAAATTGTGAGAAGAGGGCCATCATCCTCAGACCCCAGAATGGTAGATCCACCGACAGCTTGCACCATGTGCCTGAAAAAGCCACCAACACTCGATGCCAGCCCATGAAAGAAGCCAGGAGCGAGGATATACCCTGCAAAGCCACACAGGTGGAGCTGCCTAATACCATGGGAACCCACCTCTTGCATCAGCATGACCCAGATGTGAGACATGGAGTCAAAGGAGATCATTTTGGAGCTTTAAGATTTGAATGCCCTGCTGGGTTTCAGACTTTCATGGGGACTTTAGCCCCTTTATTTTGGACAATTTCTCCCATTGGGAATTGTATTTACCCAATACCTGTGCCTTCATTGTATGTAGGAAGTAACTAACTTGCTTTTGATTTTACAGGCTCATAGCCAGAAGAGACTTGCCTTGTCTCAGATAAGACTTTGGACTGTGGACATTGAGTTAATGCTGAAATGAATTAAGACTTTGGGGGGACTATTGGGAAGGCATGATTTGTTTTGAAATGTGAAAACATGAGATTTAGGAGGGAGAGGGGCAGAATGATATGGTTTGGCTGTGTCCCCACCCAAATCTCATCTTGAATTGTAACTCCCACCATTCCTACATGTTGTGGGAGGGACCCAGTGGAATCTGATTGAATTATGGGGGTGGGTCTTTCCAGCTCTGTTCTTGTGATAGTGAATGAGTCTCAGGAGATCTGATGGTTTTAAAAGCAGGAGTTTCCCTGCACAAGCTCTCTTTGCCTGCTGCCATCCATGTAAGACATGACTTGTTCCTCCTTGCCTTTCACCTTTTGCCATGATTGTGAGGCCTCCCCAACTACTTGGAACTGTAAGTCCAATAAATCTCTTTATTTTGTAAATTGCGTAGTCTCAGGTATGTCTTTATCAGAAGTGTGAAAATTGACTAATACACTGAAGTAGCCTATTATGAAGAAGAAAACTTTGATTCTATTCTAAAAATTTAATAAAGATTGGAATTATGAAAGGCTTGACTATATTTTCTCTTCCTCTCTTGCTCCTCTTAGTTTCACTCTTCTTCCTTAAATTTTTTTTATATTAGACACTATTCTTAAATAAAATGAATATTATCTCACAACTCAAAGCAGCTCCACTGGCCTGTTGCCCTTACAGTGGGATGTGAGGTTCATATTCTTTTTTGTAATTTTATTTTTGAGACAGAGTTGCCAGGCTGGAATGCAGTGATATGATCTCGGCTCACTACAGTCTCCGCCTCCTAGGTTCAAGTGATTCTCCTGCCTCAGCCTCCTGGGTAGCTAGGATTACAGGTGACTGCCACCATGCCTGGCTACTTTTTCAATTTTTAGTAGAAATGAGGATTTGTCATGTTGGCCATGCTGGTTTTCAACTCCTGCCCTCAGGTGATCTGATTGCCTCCACCTCCCAAAGTATGGGATTACAGGCATAAGCCATTGTGCCCAGCCAGTTTCATATTCTTTATAGCTAGTAAACTCTCTGAAAGAAGGAAATTTGTTTTGTTCACTGATCTCTCACAAAGGTCTAGGACAGTTGCTCAACTTACAGGAGGCATTTTAAAAACATTTATGAAATGATTGAAAAAATTTTAAAAATTCAATGTATAGATTCTTTTTACAATATTATGCTATGTAATTGTACTACTGGGAACTCCTCCATAGAGTCAGAGGCAGGGAGCAGATATTGCTTGCTCAAGCTCTGGTTCCAAACACAGGTAGTGAACACCACTGTCTCTAAGATATTACTGGTCAATTATAGCCTCTATTTTTTGAATAAGGAAACTGAGATGCAGCAAAAATGTTCTAAAACTGAGTGCAGATGACTTTACATCATTAGTGGTTTTCTGACCGGTTGACCACAAGCCTCCCTGTTTGACTATTTCAAAACTGCTGGAACTATCAGACATTCAATAGCCTGACTACTTTATCTGTACATGGGAAAGACCCAAACCATAGGCACAGAATGCCGACTTATCTCTTCTTCCTTCCCTATTCCACTTCCCTTCAATAGGTTAATTGTTTTTGTTGTTATTGTTGCTTTTGTTTTTGTCTTTAGTGAACCAAACTGTTAATTCTCCCCAGAGACTAATTTGATGTCATACTTTCTAAATTAGAAAAGTTTGCTGAAGAATCTCTCTAATGTCTCTGTACAGGCTAATTGTAGCACGCTGCCAACAAGAATTTGAATTCACTGTAATTTGCTGGAAATGTTTGAGAACTTGGCATTCCCAACATCTCTGCTCTGTGCTGTGTTAAAATTTAAAAAGGTCTCTCTGCTGCTTTTTCATTCCCTGACACTGGACCCCAGACCTTGAACTCTGACTTTTCCATTGTTACTGCTCACTTAGGAGAAAGAAATTATGGCCCCAGGATGGCTTCCTCAGAGGATCATCCTGATAACTAAAACTCCAATGTGCCTTTTTTAGTCCCTTGTGGGTTTTAGTAAAAGTAATCTGGGAAAGTCTTAGAGTGCCTTGAAATCTCCGCATAAGTATGGAGAAGTCCTTGTGACAAAAAACATCTAATGCCATTATTAATAGGCACAACAGAAAGATTGGAGTGAGATTTTAGTGACATAGTCAAGCAAATCCTCAGACTTTCCTATAGCCCCAGTTAGAACCACATTGAATTAGATCACTAGAGTCAACTGATCAACTCATAAGTGATCAATGGGGAAGAGATAGAGAAAACAATATCCCCAAGACTGATATTTTGTGGAGATTAACAAGAATATCTACAATGTTTGTGTATAAACATTTGTGAGATTAATAATAAATTTTAGACACTATACACATATAGATATAATTACGAGGATATGTAGACAAGAAATAAAGCATACAAATTTATAAGTCATATGGCCTTCAAAACTATTCCTTTTTTTTCCTCTCCTCTGTTTTTCATCAATCCATTGAGGTCACACAGCTGTGATTCAGGCCTTGGTGACAGAGATGAATCAGAGATGGCACAAGGGTCTGGAATTATTGGCCAGCCTTACAACAAATTGTTCATCCATTAACCAGAAATGATGCATTGCTCTGATTCTGTTATGGTGGCCCCCAAATGTCAGCTAGGATATTTTGGAATTATTCCTATTACTTAGGCAGAGCCTATCTTATTTCTGCTTCTTCACATAATACTGAAAAAAATGAGTAATAGGAAAATTATCCTTAGTTCTTTGAGTCTTCTTCAAAATGCCAGAGTGCTACCATGTTTTCTAGTTTACTTAGAGTCTCAAATGAAATGCTTTTCTTGGTTCAGGTTGAACAGATAAGATCTGATATACCTGAGTAAAATGAATAATGTTGATTATATAAATTATTATTTTCCTGCACTCCAATTTTAGACTTAGGTTTCTCAGTGGACTGTGTGCTAGGTAACTCAAATGATGTCTACCAAGCTAGCCTCAGATTAAGTTAATTTTAATTAACTTTCACTTAAAAATTATTGGTTAAGAACTTGGTTAAGAATCTTACTGGTCTAGATTCCATTTGTAGTTTAATCACTTATTTGTTATGTGTTTTTAGACAAGTTTTTAAACTTTGAAGTCTCAATGTCCTCACTTGAAGAAAGTGGAGAATATTTACCTCTTAGGTTGGTTGAGGTAATTTTTTTTATTTATAAGAAATAAATGAGATAATGCGTACCAAATACTTAGCACAGTCCACAAGCTAAATGGCAGCTGGTTTAACATCATGATGTTAGGGACATATGGTTTGGTTTAACAAATAAGGCTTACAGCGAGAATAAGGAAATTACTGAGAATAAAGTAAGTGCTCCATATTTGAGGTCTAGAGAAGCATCTTTTGCAGAGATCCACTACCTCTCTACATGAAATGAGATGGCTGCTAGGAGAAGCCATCTCATTTCAAAATGGAGCAGGGGGGATTAGGAGGGCTGATAAAGGGGAGAATATCCTCAGTTTTATGTAAGTGCAGTGCTGGTAAGCAAAAGCTACTCCTTATTCTGACTTTCTTGTGGGAGAGAGGACAGGAATACTTCCTCTTGTTGAAGCCAAATGGGAAAAAACTCAAGATTTGGAGAGGCTGCAGTATCATACCCCACTGGTCTTCTGTCTAGCTACTTAGATTGCTTACCTGCTCTTGCCTTCTGACACAGATGAAATAGTACTGGAGAGAGATAATGAGGTTTCCAGAGTGTGGAAGAAGGATTCCTTAGGAGCCACACACCACACCCTGAGTGGGAGGGGGAGCTCATGGGTCAAATGAGAGTAAGGGGTCAGCGATGCCAGAGAGACCATAGGAAGGACTGGGTTCCCCTGGAGAAGTGGGAGAGTTTTCCAAGGGACTGACAATGTTTGAAAACCAAGGAACTGACAATGTTTGAAAATAAGATGCTTTGAATAGAATCTGAGAGTGAAGCTCTAAAATAAACTGCTGAATCTTAAGAACAAAATAAGGCTGTTTGAGTGCAATAAAAATAGAAGTCAAGACTAAGAAAATTGCTCACAACCATGCAGTTGCATGGAAATTAAATAACATGCTCCTGAATGACTTTTAGGTAAATAATGAGATTAGGGCAAAAGTAAAAAAAAAAAAGAATTCTTTGAAACTAATGAGAACAAAGATACGACATACCAGAATCTCTGGGACACAGCTATGGCAGTGTTAAAAGGGAAATTCATAGCACTAAATGCCCATATCAAAAAGTTAGAAAGATCTCAAGTTAACAACTTAACATCAAAACAGAAAGAATTAGAGAAGCAAAAACAAATCAACCCCAAAGCTAGTAGAAGACAAGAAATAACCAAAATAAGAGCTGAACTGAAGGATATCAAGACACAAAAAACCATTCAAGAAATCAACAAGTCCAGGAGTAGGTTTTTTGAAAAAATTAATAAGATAGGTAGGCTGCTAGCAAGACTAATAAAGAAAAGAGAGAAGATCCAAATAAACACAATCAGAAATGACAAAGAGAATGTTACCACTGACCTCACAAAAATAAAAACAACCATCAGATACTACTACTAACACTGCTCTGCACACAAACTAGAAAACCTAGAAGAGATGGATAAATTCCTGGACACATAAAACATCTTAAGAATGAACAAGGAACAAATTGAATCCCAAACACACTAATAATGAGCTCCGAAATTGAGTCAGTAATAAATAGCCTACCAGCCAAAAAAAGCCAAGGACCTGATGGATTCACAGCCAAATTCTACCAGATGTACAAAGAAGAGTTGGGAGCATTTCTACTGAAACTATTCCCAAACATTGAGGAGGAGAGATTCCCACTCAACGTATTCTATGAGGCCAGCAGCATCCTGAGACCAAAACCTGGCAGAGACACAACAAAAAAGGAAATTTCAGGCCAATATCCTTGATGAACATTGATGCAAATCTCCTCAAGGAAATACTAGCAAACTGAATCAAGCAGCACGTCAAAAAGTGAATCCACCACAATCAAGTAGGCTTCATCCCTGGGATGCAAGGTTGGTTCAACATATGCAAATCAATAAATTTGATTCATCATGTAAACAGAACTAAAGACAAAAATCACATGATTATGTCAATAAATGCAGTACAGACTTTTGATATAATTCAACACCCCTTCATGTTAAAAACTCTCAATAAACTAGGTGTTGAAGAAACATAGTTCAAAATAACATGAGCCATCTATGACAAACCCACAGCCATCATTATACTCAATGGGCAAAAGCTGGAAGCATTCCCCTTGAAAACCAGCAAAAGACAAGGATGCCATCTCACATTACTTCTGTTCAATATAGTATTGGAAGTCCTAGCCAGAGCAATCAGGAAAGAGAAATAAATAAACGGCATCCAAATAATAAGAGGGGAAGTCAAATGATCTCTTTTTGCTGAAACATGATTCTATATCTAGAAAGCCCATAGTCTTGACCCAAAACCTCCTTCAGCTGATAAACAACTTCAGCAAAGTCTCAGGATACAAAATCAGTGTGCAAAAATTACAGCCAGGCCAAGACCCAAATCAGGAAGGCAATCTGATTCACAATTGCCACACACACATAAAATAAAATACCTAGGAATGCAGCCAGGGTGAAAGATCTCTATAAATGAGAATGATAAAATACTGATCAAAGAAATCAGAGAATACACAAACAAATTGAAAAATATCCCATGCTCATGGAAAGAATCAATATCATTAAAATGTCTATACTGCCCAAAGCAATTTACAAATTCAGCGCTATTCCTATTAAAATACCAATGACATTCTTCACAGAACTAGAAAAAAAACATTTTAATATTCATATGGGAACCAAAAAAGAGCCCAAATTGCCAAGGCAATCCTGAGCAAAAAGAACAAAGCTGGAGATACCACTCTACCTGATTTTAAACTATACTACAGTGCTGCGATAACCAAAACAGCATGGTACAGGCACAAAAACAGGCACATAAACCAAAGGAACAGAAGAAAGAGCCCAGAAATAAAGCTGCACACCTACAATCATGTGATCTTTGACAAAACTGACAAAAACAAGCAATGGGGAGAAGACACCCTATTTAATAAATGGTGCTGGGATAACTGGCTAGCCATACGCAGAAGATTGAATTTGGAACCCTTCCTTATACCATATACAAACATCAACTCAAGATGGATTGAAGCCTTAAATGTAAAACCCAACACTATAAAATCCCTGGAAGACAACATAAGCAATACCATCCTGGACATAGGAATGGACAAAGATTTCATGACAAAGACACCAAAAGCAATCATAACAAAAACAACAATTGACAAGTGGGATCTAATTAAACTTAACAGCTTCTGCACAGTAAAAAAAGCTATCAACAGAGTGAACAGACAACCTATGGAATGGGAGAAAATATTTGCAAACTATGACAAAGGTTTAATATCCAGCATCTGTAAGAAACTTAAATTTACAAGAGAAAAACAAACAACCCCATTAAAAAGTGGGCAAAGGACGTGAACAGACACTTCTCAAAAGAAGACATACATGTGGGCCAACAGCATATTAAAAATGTTCAACATCAATGATTATTAGAAAAATGCAAATCAAAGTCACAATGAGATACCATCTCATACCAGTCAGAATGGGTATTATTAAAAAGTCAAAAAATAACAGATGCTGGCAAGGTTGCCCACAAAAGGAAACACTTGTACACTGTTGGTAGAAGTGTAAATTAGTTCAATCTTTCTGGAAAGCAGTATGGCAATTCCTCAAAGAGCTAAAAGCAGAACTACCATTTGACCCAGCAATCCCACTACTGGGTATATACCCAAAATATATAAATTGTTCTACCATAAAGACACATGCATGTGAATATTCATTGCAGTACTATTCACAATAGCAAAGATACGGAATGATGTAAATGCCCGTAAATGACAGATTGGATAAAGAAAATGTGGCACATATACGCTCTAGAATACTATGCAGCCATAAAAAGAATGAGATCATGTCTTTGTGGGAACATGGATGGGGCTGGAGGCTATTATCTTTAGCAAACTAATGCAGGAACAGAAAAGCAAATACTGCATGTTCTCACTTATAAGTGGGAGCCAAATGATAAGAACTTAAGAACACAAAGAAGGAAACAACAGACAGTGGAGTCTACTTGAGGGTAGAGGAGGGGAGAAAGGAGGGGAGAAGAAAAGATAACTACTGGGTACTGGGCTTAATACCTGGGTGATGAAATAATCTGTACAGCAAACCCCCATGACATGAGTTTACCTATGTAACAAACTTTACATGTACCCCCAAACATAAAAGTTTTTAAAAAGGCTGTTTTAATAACTCTCCATGAGGTTGGATAGATTTATTAATAGAACTCCCTGCTCAGGGGAAAAGGGGAGCTTGCTAAATTGTATTTATGCCATCTTGGAGCCCAGAAACAGAATGTGAAATACTTTTATCTTTTTGAGTCTTAAATAAGATCTGTCTATAAATGTGGTATCTCTCCTCTAATTTTATGACATTTAATTATTTTACTTCACGGAATTTCTATAGGTTTAGACCATCTCAACCTTATATTTTCATTACCGTTTCCCTAAGAGCCTTTTTAGATTGATTTAGATTTCCCTCCCCCCATGAAATCTTAATATCCAGTTCTACTGTGTATCTCTTTATGTGCTCAACATATATTTGTACTTTATACATAACAATAGCAAGATTCTTTTAACCTCAAGAATCAGTTTTTATCCCTTTGGGAGCAATATTGCCCCTGTAGAGACTGCATGGATTTGAGTGACAGAGAGAAGCCCCTAACTAAGTTGAGCCTTAGTTCCCTCATCTCTAAAATTAAGAATTCAGCTCAGTTCAATCAATATTTCTTATGCTCTAGGCATTGTTCTAGGGCCTATAGCTGCAAGGGTGAAGGAGACATGGATGCTATTCTTACTGAGATGATTGCTGTGTGTTCTGCGCAGAGCATTTTCAGTATGTAATATGTTCCATAGCAAGGTTTATGATGGATATAGTAGTTTTTCTTGAATGGTGTCTTTAGGATACTGTGAAAATTTTTTTTTCTAGTTTTTAAAATTTTATTCTAAAATAAAATTAAAAATATTTTTACTGAAAAAAGAGATTTTTCAAAATGTTAGAGTTGAGAAGACCCTGGAGATTATCTCATTCAAACATCCTGGGCCCTCAGACACATACGGAAGAGTTGTTGCTGCTGGCTACTGAACTGGCCATAACTATTTGTCTGGTGCTGTCACTTCAGTCCCAACTCTGTTGCCAACAGGCTAAGTGACCTTGGTCAAATTATTGACCATTTCTAGGTCTCCATATCCTCACTTGTGAAATTTAGAAGATGAACTGGAGGAATTTCCAAAGCTTCTTTCATTATGAAAATTTTAAGATTCTCAGATTTTTTTCTTATGTGTACAATAAGGTGTGCTAGTATTCAAAAACAGTGTAAAATTAATGTAGCATATTATTTAATAGAAGCATATACCTTCCCTTAGGGATGAAAGCTGAAAATAAGCCAGACTGTATGTTAGATAGCAAGACTGATTCTTTATTTAGTTTTTCATGTATTTTCCTAAATCTCACCCAGACTGGAGTGTAGTGGTGTGATCTCACTCACCGCAACCTCTGCCTACCAGGCTCAAGCAATTCTCCTGCCTCAGCCTCACAAGTAGCTGGGATTACAGACACACGCCATTATCGCCTGGCTAATTTTTATATTTTTAGTAAAGATGGGGTTTCACCATGTTGGCCAGACTGGTCTCGGACTCCTGAACTTAAATGATTCACCCACCTCAGCCTCCCAAAGTGCTGAGATTGCAGGCGTGAGCCCCCACGCCCAGCTTCCTTCAGACTTTTTTATTGCTTTCTTTTTCTACCTTCAAAAAGCACAAGTGAAACCCTGCCTGAATTGATTTCTTTACTGTGTTTGAAATTGATTTTGGGTATATGGCCAAACATTTTAATTCTTAGTTCAATGATCAGCAATTTTCATTATTTACTAACATTACATTGAATTGCCAGTATGAGAAAATTATTATTGGCAATAACCTGTTCTGCTCCCTTCTGGATCTCATTTACCTCTGTGGTATTCCTGAACATCTTCTTTTTGTCTTTAGGACTCAGGCCAAGACTGGCTAATTCTTTGTCATGATTTAGCACTGAATCATTTTGATTATTCTCTGATGTGTGTTCTCAGACATAGAATGTCCTCCTATAGCATTCTATGCAAAACTGCGCATAGCGGCATTCCCTAGTGAAATTTCATCAGTACTTTATGTGATGCCAAAATAACATCAAATACCATAAAATATGGTTTATAATAATCTTACTTGCTTTTCTTTCTCAGCTGTCAAAGATTATACAGATGGTTTGGTGAAAAGTCCATATTTACTCCCACAGAGTTCCCTTCACATTTCTACTTGATAATAATTTTTAACGTTCATTCCTAATCTTTTTTTTTATTATAAAACAGCTTAATTTTGAGAAGTGGGATAGAAACAATTTTCTCCAGATGAGAGGATGGTAATCCTTTCCTGGGATTGTGTATGTGGGTTGGGGAATGGTGGGAAGAGAAGATTCGTCACAGCCCACATGTTCTGTGTGGACATAATTCTGATTTAAAACACTATGGGTAAAGGATGAGAGATTGACAGCATCATCAAGGCAAAACTGGTGTCCTAGGACAGTGCTATCCAACAGAACTTCCTATGATGATGGAAATGTTCTATCTGAACTATGTAATATAGTGTCTATTGAGCACTTGAAATGTGGCTTTTGTGACTAAGGAAATGAGTTTTTAATATTATTTAATCTGTACCAATTTAAAATGAAATAGCTGCATGTGGCTGGTGGCTACCGTATTCTTATCACAACCCCAGGAAGCAATGTGACTAGATGCAGGGCCCAGAGACCTGTTTAAAGTTGAACTTATATCTCTGTTCCACTATTGCATAACTGTGTTCCAAGGGAATAGTTTATCTCATCTCAATAACACACAATCATCACACCTGCATCTTAGGGCCATTGTGGTGAGCAAAAGAAACAACCTATGCAAAACATTGGACACAGTGACTGTTACACAATACAAGTTATACCTATTACGTATTATTTTAATAACTTTTTAAGAGATGTGATTTGGACTGTTGTATCAAGAAGTTGAAATTATGTATCCAGAACTGAAGGTTGAATTTCTCCTTCTTATCCCTTCTCAGGAACAATATCAGCTCCAGAAAAAAATTGAGAAAGTAAAAAAGTCCTTCCTGAGAGAACTTTGTAAATCAGGGACCTAACCTTCCTAAAGTTAGTATTTACTTCCTCTCAACATTCTTTGGTTCTTTTCAACATGTGTCTGTCTTCCTATTTCATTTTGTGTCATTGTTAAAAATCCAAGAATGTAAAAGCTCTTCATACAACACTTAGTTGGCAGTGATCAGGTTATTTCTGGTTTTCACTTCATGTTCCCTTCCAGGTATTTGTGGAAAGGGATCGTCGTCTGTGGAAAGGCCGTCAAATGTCAGGTTGCCGAGCAGCAATCACTTTTGCAAGCTATTTGGAAATAACTTGTGTTTGAACTTCTTGATTGGTGCCATCAATCCCTTTCCTCCACAACAAGGGACTAAAGCAAGCCGTGTTTAGATTTCTTAATAGGGATGGTCTTAGAACGATACGAAAATTAGGAAAGAAAAATTTACTTTCTTATTGACCAACACAAGTCACTTACTTTCATATGATGGTTTCAAATATGCACCTTAAAATTAAATTACATAACCTTGCCTTTGGAAGCACCACCAGAATTTAAGGTGCATTTAAGTAATAGTGGATTGTTACTAGATGCCAGTGGAAGTGCTTCTAGCTTCTATGTCAATGGAAAGTAAATTCATAATCAGTGATATGACCATCAGTACCTCATGTTGACCCAATATGCATTATTTTTTCCTCTTAAGAGTCAGAATAATAAGAAACAGATTTTGACTTTTATGCTTCCTTTTTGTTTTTCATTTCTGTATGCTGTCAACATAAATGAAAAAGGATGTTGGAACTTTTCTCCACCTTTCCCCTGGAATTAAAGCTGACTTCTTAATTTTGCATCCTGCTCAAAATTGTACAGGGCCAAATGTTTACTACAATCCTGCCTCTCTCCTTTAAGGAGCACATGAATGTATATATCCTAACACTTTATTTGAGGCTGAGTGCCCCCTCGTAGCCAGGTGTGCATTTGTTAAATCTAAACTCATAAGCAAGGGTGTCAGAGTATCATGAGCTACAAAAAATAAAATAAAATAAAACCTGTAACGTCTGGCTGAACATGCCGTCCTTCTGCAGAAGATAATTTATTTGTTTTCTTTCTCTTGCTGAACTGCCACGCTCTGCCTTTTGACCTTTTTTTTTTTTACTGGAATATGAGTGGTTCATACCATTCTCTATTTTCCTAATGATTCTCACTGATAGTGATAAAATGTGACCCCAATATAAATTAATTAAAGATTTTCATTAAACCTCAATCCTGGAACATTTAAATAGACTGCCTCAATTGTTTTCGTTTTAATTTGTGAAACACAAGTGTTCCTGAATCATGATTCCTAATATTTTCCTAGGAATGAGACTACATTAAAATCTTAATTAGTCCCTTAAGCTTTACAGACATTATTTTATTTTTATGTCTGATGCCAGTTTAGCACAAAGTACTTTTGCAGTAATTTTCCTTTGGTATTCTATTTTTTTATCTTTGAGGTTAGGCTTTGAGGTTTGTGGAGAACATGTACGGGGAGGGCAACTGTTACATCAATCATATTTAATCAGAACCTCTTTTCAGAGTTACTTGCATGGTGAAACTGAAAAAAATCTAAACTGAAGTAAAAATTATTATTTGAAATCCTTTTTAAAAACTATACCAAAAAAGTACTTTATTTATTGATGCAAGAATGCTATTCACTTTGCTACTACTACATGTTGAGTTTTCAATCAGAAAGTGGAGTGTTATCATTAGGCAATATAGACTAACATTTTAATTTCAAAATCATTAAAATACAAGGCAGAAAGGAGGTCTTTGTGTTGTAAGTATGATTTTTTTTTTTTGTCTGATTCAAGACAATTAAAATTAGTCCTATCTTCCTGAGGCTGTCCCAATGGGATATATATATATATATATGTTTGACTCTATTAATACACTATATTGATCTACAATTCATCTAATTGGTGAGAGGATGTTAATGGATTCCATTAGTCCATTTTCTAATTTCCACATGTTCTAAGGACCATAAATCTTTACTTCATCTACTTGTAAGGAAGACGCAGTTCCAATAGAACTGGCTAAAAACAGGAAAAAGGAAATTTCTAGGAAAATTCATTAGTACAAGTAGGATCCATTCAAATATTCCTAAAATCTCTCCTTTAGAGATGTCAATTCCATTAAAAAAAACACCTGCTGATAATAGCATATTACAAATGCAAATTTGTGCAAAATCTGTTCTGGGATATTAGCGGTTATTCAGTTGGTCCTGAATCCTCAATCCCAACTGACCTGCACCATTTTTGCTTGTGATTGTTACAGTGATTTTAAGAAGTGTTGTCTAGGAGAGATACTCTATGCAGCTAAGACAAGGAGGTCTACTCATGAGGGTTACTATAAGCAAGAGAGAAAATGCTTGTTAAATGACGAGCACAGTGCCTGGAACACACAGTAAGTACAGTGTCTATGATTATTACGAGGGCCACTTTATCATCTTTAGTAGTTTAGACAATAGTGACGGGAGTTGTAAACAAGTGCTTGCTGTCATCCTTCTTTGAGAGTATTCTCTCAGGTATTTATCTTATACCTATAACAACAGTAGAAAACCAGACATAATCTTAAAGAACCCCAGAGCAGAGCTGATCGAATTGTTGGCTAACAGTGCTAAACCCATCCACGCCAAATAAAACCATCTGGGAATTTGCAGTATTAAAGCATTAGACTTAAGAGTCTTGGATGGCAGGGAGAGATGACCCAGACAAGGCCCTTATGATGCTGAGAAGAAATCTGATGACCAAGGAAGAAAAGAACCTTGCTGAAGATTCCAAAGCTATTGAGTTTAACAAGCCATGAATATAACTGAGATTTTCACGTCATACAGCCCTGTACTCTTTCCAATATTTCACAATGTTTCCACCTTAGTAAACGCTGATTTGGGAACCACATTCCTTTGTTTGGCTTTACTGAATATTTGTTGAGTGCCTGCCATGTGCAAAATGCTATGCTTAGTGTTGTGGAAGGTGTGAAGATAAACAAGAGTTTGGCCTTCAAAGAAACTTACATTTACATATATATATGTTCCTTATATGTAAATTTACATCACATATAACACCTGAGGTTCCAGATGGTCCAATCTCTATGTGGTGTAACATATAAAAAACAGCAGTATCTACTGGCTCTTTGAAGAAAACTTCAATCTTGAACATTCCTTAAAGGAGTTTTATACAGTATACATATCTATTAGAAATATTTCCTCTTTTAAAATTTCTTATTTATAGATGGCACTAAATCTTTTCATCTTTCTCTCATCCACACAGCCTCCTCATTACCATGGTCCTACTTCATCACCATCTTCTCTGTTGTATTTTTTTAATGAAAAAAAAAAGGAAAAAGAAGAAAGAAAAAGAAAGCAAGAAAGAGAGAAAAAAGGAAGGAAGACAGGAAGTAGGGCAGTGGGGTAGAGGCCAGGCACAGGGGTTTATGCCTGTAATCTTAGCACTTTGGGTAGCTGAGGTTGGAGGATCACTTGAGATCACGAGTTCGAGACCATCCTGGCCAACACAACAAGACTCCATTTCTACCAAAATAAATAAATAAATACATAAATGCACAAACATTAGCTATTTGTGATGGCACACTCTTGTAGATCCAGCTATTTGGGAGGCTGAGTTGAGGGGATCGCTTGAGTCAGGAGTCAGAGGTTACAGTGCACTACCACTGCACTAAGCCTGGGCAACAGAGGAAGACCTCGTCTCTTAAAAGAGACAGAGAGAGAGAGAGAGAGAGAGAGCGCTTTGTATCGACTGCTTTCTTTTGGGGGGGAAGAGTGGTAAATGTTAGCTTTCTGTCTTCTTGAATTCTTTCTAGAGTCCTGGTAAAATTTTTCTTTCTACATTTTAAAAAACAAGTAATATCTAACAAGGTGATTATTGATGGCCACAAGATTCATGGCTGAGTTTCAATTGCCTCTCACACCCTACTTTCTAAAGCTTTTTTATTATCAAAGTAGAGAGAGGAACCTATGAGAATCACTAGAACTGCTAATGTATTCTTCGCGTTAAAATAAAGAACACAATATTCTATTAACAGGTTGCACAAAAATTTATTTTACATGAAAAAACTGATTTATTTGAGAAGTTATTGATATGCCTGCTTGGATTAGAAGCTACAACTTTAAAGGAGCCAGATGCGAATTATCAATCATCTGTTTTGTATGAGATGACAGGAAGACTTGGTGATTCTGGAGGGCAGAAATGTAGAAAGTGGGGGTTTGGGGTTACTGAAAGGATGTGATCAGAGTCTCTTTCATGATTCATAAATTCTTGGATCACTTTTGTTTCCTTTCAGCTCATCCCACATTTCTTTATCAATAAAATAAATCATCCCATGCCTTATAAATGCTAGACTTTAAGCAAGAAACAGTGATTTCTCACCCCAAAAGATCCACTGGCTTTAATATATGAGCTAAATGTCAATTTGGCATCTGTCATTTGCAGTAAAGACTTAGGAATTTTAACTTTTCTTTTAATCTTCCAAATTAGCAAGGTGACCAAGGGTCTCATTCTGTTTTATTTCTGCTGGATATGTTTGCTGATTCCTCTTGTCTGCAATCTATTTTAAAAGTTATCTAGGTGTTAACATGTCATTGCACGGTTTTCTCCCAAATTTTCCAATCTTTTTATGGGTGGTGTTTCAGTTTTTTCAGGTAGTATTTTCAAGCTCAACTTCTGGATGTTTCTTACCAGTGGTTTCATGACACCTGCTATCATTAATCTTCCACACCACAGTTTTGTCACAAGGAGTTTCATGCTGCCTGCTAAGACTCTGCAGAAAGGGTTTGAGGGTCTTCTATTATGAATGTTTATTGACATGTCAGCCTGCTCTGTGAACCCTCCCACGGGAGGCATTTTATCATTTCCCTCCTCTCTATACCTATCGCAGTATTCAATAAATGTTTATTTTCTTGAATTGCTGAAGGCTTTTGAAACTGATGTTATGAAACATACTGAGACATTAGAGCTAAACTACCCAGTGTATTCAAGTCACATAGAACTAAAAGGATGAGCTATCACTACTTTTTAAGTTACTCTAGGATTTATTTTAAACAATCAAAGATTGAACATATTTTATATGTCAGGTGCTTTACATACATTAACTTGTTTAATCTCATCAAACTATATGAAAGTAAGTACTATTATTATTATTTTATGGATGCTGAAGCTGAGGCTCAAGGAAGCGTAACTTGCCAGATGTTAGAGAAGTAATATGTAGCAAACGAGAGTTCAAATGTTGTCTTTTCAGACTTAATCATCTTTCCTGCATGTCACGAGACCCCTGGCTATCTTTGTAAGAGGCAAACATTACTATAGTTAATGGAGGTGAACCCTAAGGAAAACATTAGTTACATTGTTTTCCCTAATTTCCAACGAAATTGAGAATTTCTTAATTATGCTATTTTTTGTTTAATTATAAAGATTATGAAAATAAGATAATCTGAAGAGTAATATCAGGTAAATGTGGAACTTGTAGATGTACAAATATTATTGAAGTTTTTGGAGTCTGAACATATGTTGGACATTTAATAGACACAAATTCAGATGTGTTGTGCTGTTGGCTAGAAATGGTACAGAAGCAGCTTCATCTACCAAATTCTATCCCTTACCTTAACTCCTACCTTCACAGACATAGAAAACGGAGTTTATTCTATAGAGAGGTATATATATATATCAACAATTCTTATTCTACGATAGCTTGCAGATTTGTTGGATTCCAAATCTTGAATTCAAATGGTATTGAACTGTGTATGTTCCATGTTAATATTTAATTGTGACTTTTTACATAAATTGTTTAAACTTAAAACAAATCCCTCCCAAAAGTGCCCCATTCTGGGAGATTAGTCTTATATAATCATGTAATCACATTTTTAAATTTCCATGTTTTATAAATTAGAAGTGGGACTCCCAGTCGTGTGTTGGTATTTGGGGATAATATAGCCAGACGATTCTGCTAGGCATCACATTTTACTGAAAGAACAAAGGATATTTATCCCATTTATTATTATTTGATAATAAAAATATTTAGGCCAAGTAAATATCTTCTTATCATTCAGGATAACATCAAGGGCATAGGTTCTGAATTTTATATCTTGATATATTGTAAAATTTACTTCATTTTGTTGTTGTTGTTGTTCTGCCTTTGTCTCCCCCCCTGTTGTCTTTGAGGTGTGGAGTTGGTGTTACATCCAGAGATTAATACTAGATATGATTGAACCTATCTGAGTGGCTGCATATAAAAGTTATTCTGATAAAGGCATTCTCTTATAAGTTCCTCTGATAAAAGTTAAAAACTTTTTTTTTTTTTTTTAACTTTAAGTTCTGGGATACATCTGCAGAACGTGCAGGTTTGTTACATAGGTACACATGTGCCAAGGTGGTTTCCTGCACCTATAAATTCGTCATCTAGGTTTTAAGCCCCACATGCATTAGGTATTTGTCCTAATGCTCTTCCTCGCCTTGCCCCCAACCCCCCGACAGGCCCCAGTGTGTGATGTTCCCCTCCCTGTGTCCATGTTTTCTTGCTTTCAACTCCCACTTATGAGTGAGAACATCTGGTGTGTGTTTGGTTTTCTGTTCCTGTGTTAGTTTGCTGAGAATGGTTTCCAGCTTCATCTATGTCCCTGCAAAGGACATTAACTCATCCTTTTTTATGGCTTCATAGTATTCCATGGTGTATGTGTGTCACATTTTCTTTATCCAGTCCATTATTGGTGGGCATTTGGATTGGTTCCAAGTCTTTACTATTGTAAATAGTGCTGCAATAAACATATGTGTGCATGTGTCTTTATAGTAGAACGATTTATAATCCTTTGGGTATATACCCAGTAATGGGAGTTGCTGAGTCAAATTGTATTTCTGGTTCTAGATCCTTGAGGAGTCGCCACACTGTCTTCCACAGTGGTTGAACTAATTTACGCTCCCACCAACATTGTAAAAGCGTTATTGAGTCATTTCTTCTTCCCAAAGCTATGCTTCATTGGTGAAATAGTGATTCTCTATTTCATCTCCATCACTTGGAGAGTAGAAAGAATAATCTTTTATTATTATTATTTTAAAACAAATATCTCCACTGCTTTGTTATAGCCTACATATACATTCTCTTAAAATTTCTCATAGGTTTTACTTCCATAAAATGATCAGTGTCTGTCCCATTCAAACATTTTCAAAACTGGTTAGTGGTGATAAACTCATTTTCAGAGGGACAGTGGTGACTGAAATGGATATGAAAACATTATCAACTTCTGCCACCTAAATGATGATATGGTCATATTCTTGGAGTCATTCTGCATTTTCACATAGAACTTTATTTTCAATATTTCAAAATAAGTTGTCCTGCTATATTTCAAAAATTGAAGATGCCATCAATACTAAAATGTAATATCATTTTGTGACAATGAGAGAAAAAATGCTGCCAAAAAAGCTCAGGAACACCATCAATTATACGACATCTTCTTATTTTAGAGACATTAAAATGTGAAAATCTTTGCTTCTTAGAACTGATGAATGCAATATTTATTTTTATTATTAATTATCCCAAATGACAGCAAAACTCAAAGCATATCACTTTTATTTGTTGGATCAAGCTTAATTTGATTCATATTTAGTACATAAGATGAGTGATTAAAGTAGGAGGTATCAAAACTTAACCAATTCACTTAATATGGATGAAACTCCGCTGTGAATGAAAGAATGAAGAGAAATATAAGCGTCTGTCAGAACCTCCAGAATGTTTAGCACACTATTTTAACATTGGATAAATGTGTTTTGCACTATGGAAAAATGCAGTGATATGGATCTGGAAATCCTTACAGCTATGAAGCATTACTAATTACAATAAAATGTAACACAGTCTTGTAAATTTAAAAAGTGAAATCCAAAGCAATAACTGTTTTATGAGCTATACTTTTATTCTATGGATAGGCTAGATAACACATTTGTGAACATTTAGTTTCTGCACTAGCATGACAATTTTATCTTATTCTATTCAATAGCTGTTGTCTTTCTAAAAACATATTTATAAGCATACCCAACCTCTGAATGCATAAATTATTTAGTGGGAGAAAATTAAGAACTTTCAAAACAACATAAACTTTTTGAGGTCACCAAGGTACTATTAAGTAAATTATTGCCCCACAGTTCTAAATGGTACCTAGTAGCCAGGAAGAGTTTAATGCACCTTTCAAAGTGCCTAATTTACTCTCAGGGAGGAACAGAATATATAGTGGACAGGGTCTGGATGATGAATTACACATCGAGATGCATTTTCCCAAGTGAATTGGGCTCAGTGTTGTCTGAATAAAATTAATGCCTCACATTTATTTCAAACTTGTGAAGGCAAAGGTCTACAAATAGTTTCAGAAGTCTAAAAAAGACCATTCCATTTACCTAAATGCAGTAAAGGGCAAGGCAAACTCAGTTACATAAAATTGGATTGTTGGAGATAAAATGTTGGCCAAGGCAACTGAATGAAAAGAATCCTGTGTGTAATTTGGAAGGGTCACGGAACAAGCAAAACTGAGAATGAAATCTCATTTGAAAGATAGCTAAACTTTCTGTAATTCTTGGGTGTTCCAGAAAGGACTTACTTGCAAGAATTTAACCTGTTCAACCTTGTAGAATCTATCACATCTGACATCTGCCAGGATCACAACTGAAGGTGGTATGTCTCCAGGCCATCAATGCTGTTGTGTGTATTTGCTGAAAATTTTGTTTCTTTTCTTTTCTTTTTTTCTCTCTCTCCTTCCTTCCTTCCTGCCTTCCTTCCTTCCTTCCTTCCTTCCCTCCCTCCCTCCCTCCTTTCCTTCCTTCCTTCCTTCCCTCCTTCCCTCCCTCCCTCCCTCCTTTCTTTCCTTCCTTCCTTCTTTCCTTCCTTCCTTCTTTCCTTCCTTCCTTCCTTCCTTCCTTTCTTCCTTCCTTCCCTCCTTCCCTCCCTCCCTCCCTCCTTTCCTTCCTTCTTTCCTTCTTTCCTTCCTTCCTTCCTTCCTCCCTCCCTTCCTTCCTTCCTTCCTTCCTTCCTTCCTTCCTTCCTTCCTTCCTTCCTTCCTTCCTTCCCTCCTTCCCTCCCTCCCTCCTTCCTTCTTTCCTTCTTTCCTTCCTTCCTTCCTTTCTTCCTTCCCTCCTTCCCTCCCTCCCTCCTTCCTTCTTTCCTTCTTTCCTTCCTTCCTTCCTTCCTTCCTTCCTTCCTTCCCTCCTTCCTTCCTTCCTTCCTTCCTTCCTTCCTTCCTTCCTTCCTTCCTTCCTTCCTTCCCTCCCTCCTTCCCTCCCTCCCTCCCTCCCTCCCTCCCTCCCTCCCTCCCTCCTTCCTTCCTTCCTTCCTTCCTTCCTTCCTTCCTTCCTTCCTTCCTTCCTTCCTTCCTTCCTTCCTTCTTCTTTCTTTCTTTCTTTCTTTCTTTCTTTCTTTCTTTCTTTCTTTCTTTCTTTCTTTCTTTCTTTCTTTCTTTTTCTTTCTTTCTTTCTTTCTTTCTTTCTTTCTTTCTTTCTTTCTTTCTTTCTTTCAAGTCTCGCTCTGTTGCCCAGGCTGGAGTGCAATGGTGCAATCTTGGCTCACCTCAACCTCCACTTCCCGGGTTCCAGAGATTCTCCTGCCTTAGCGTCCTGAGTAGCTGGGATTGTAGGCATGTGCCACCATGCCTGGCTAATTTTGTATTTTTAGTAAAGACAGGATTTCTCCATGTTGATTAGTCTGGTCTCGACCTCCTGACCTCAGGTCCACCTCGACCTCCCAAAGTACTGGGATTACAGGCATGAGCCACCGTGCCCGGCTGAATAATTTCTATTGCAAATAAATGATAGAGTATTTTTGCCTTTTGAAAATTTTCCTTTGTTAGTCTTACAGTTTCAGAGAGAGTACATGAACGTCTGGTAACTTACTTATTATTGCTTTTCCTTTGGGGAATGATAAAAGATTCTGGAGTTATTTTTGAATCCTAGGGCTCTGAACTCATTTGATCCTTACTTCCAAACAGCCTTAAGCAACTGAAACTTAAAAGCACACTGACTTTGTATTATCACAGTTTCACTTTCACAGATGTCTGGCTATTCAATTCATTTAGTATCATATTTAAGACTACTATAACTAAACATAACGCTCTTGGACTGTAAGACCATTGAGGACAGATTCTATAACAAAGTAGATTGTGTTACTATTCACCAAATATTCGGGTTTCTCTCCCCGTGGTGCCCTCCCCCATAAGAGATTATGTGTCCCCTTTTGGCTGAATTTAGGAATAGTCATGGGAGGAAGTGACATGTAAGTAGTTCTGTGCAGAAGCTTTGAGATTAGTGCTTGATTCACCATTTCTCTTTTCTCTCAATATTCTGTCAATATACCATGTCAAGGCTCCTCAATCGAACTGGGTGTCCTAGTGAAGATGATGATGGAGTAGATCCAGCGTTGACCTGTGAGAGACCTATAGCATAAATGAGGAATAACATTTGTTGTTAATGAGTGAGATTTTGTTGTCCTTTGTTACTACAATATAATCTATCTGACTTACTCGTGCAAGTGCATAAGACCTGGCATTTTGTAGGTATTCAGTAAGTATCTGTTGAATGAATCAATTTTTATACTTTTGTAGCAAATCATTGTGCACACCACCTGAAACTTGGTTTTGATATATCATAATTGCCTGTGGGTAAAAATAAGCACGACAAAACATGATTTCCCTCTAGCTCTGACTCTACCTTCAGAAATAGTCCCTCTCCTTTGAGAACTTTGGGAACATTCTTTTGTGCTTCATCTCATATTTTTTCTTCTCTCCAGCTTCATTGGGAATGTGCCATTTTTTCTGTCAGTGGCAAACTGGCATATATGTCACTAGTTGTTACCTCAAGGCACTGCTGTTGATGATTTTAGACAAAGACAGCATCAAAGATGAACTTGACTAATGTTGAGGATACCAGTGTCAGCATCTACTGGGCAGAATGCTTTGCCGTGCTGCTTTTCTTCTCAAGAACCAAACTTTTTAACAAAACAATTCTTTTGGGGTTGATTTTTAAAAATTTTACTAGATTTCCATACTTAGAGTCAGTCATGAGTTCCTAGTTGCCGAGCTAGAAGATAATCAGAATGACAGGCATCATGCCTTATCCAGAGTCTGCTCCAGTTCCGCTTCATGTCTTTGAACCACATTTGTAGTATAATAGCTAAAACCCACTGAGGGAGTACTTATATCCCAGCCACTGTTTAAAGAGCTGTACATATTTATTCTGTTGAATAAATCAGCCATGTGATGAAAAAACTGAGAAACAGACAGGTTAAGAGACTCTGCCGTGGTCACACAAAAAGGTCATCCAGGCTGTCTTCTTTAGAAACCAGTCTATATTATACTTCTTAACTATATTTTGACTTTTTTAAAAATTTACTTTAAGTTCTGTGAATGTGCAGGTTTGTTACCTAGGTATACATGTGCCATGGTGGTTTGTTGCACGTATCAACTCATCATCTAAGTTTTAAGCCCTGCGTGCATTAGGCATTTGTCCTAAAGTTTACCCTCCCTTGTTCCCCAACCCCCAACAGGCCCTGGTGTGTGATATTTCCCTCTCTATTTCAACTCTTAAAAAAAAAATTCCTTTTGGCAGTTCCTTAGACATTCACATAAGCAGAACCCTAGTGGCCACATTCCATTTGCTTTCCATTTATGCCCAGTCAAGGTGCATTTCTATAGGATACGACCCAGTGTCTGCTCTCATGTTGTTGACAAACATTAAGATGATAATAATAATCTCAGATGTCATCTTGTCATTTTATCATGGCACATTCAGTATACTATTCAAAATCCATGAAATATTTGGAAGCACTGAAATTGCATTTATTATAAAATATGATATATTTAAAACGTTTTAGCTAGGACATATTCTCAATTCTTTGTTTTAAAATGGGATATGGGACTTTTATTTTTATTTTTCTTACAAATTGGTTTTTTTCAACAGAATGAGAAGACAGTTTTGTCAGTCTGTGTGATTTCCCATGTTGGATTGTGTAGAAAACAGATCTAAGTTGAAATCATGATTTGGCCTTGACAATATAAAATCCCTATCAGAAGTAAAATGCTAACTAATTATTACCCAACCACCAGTGACCTACTATATTGTAATTTAAATAACCTCATTTGTTTATAATGAAGATGGGAAATGTGAGAGAATATAATTCTTTCTGAATGATTACAATTCAAAATTATACATGTATTGTATTTACAACCACTAAAGGTACCTGTACATATTCTAATACACAAAAACTAGAATGGAATGAATCCCAATCATGATGGCTAGGTTAAAGTTGTGAGATTTGGAGCCAATTAAAAATTATGTTTTCAAAGTATTTGTTATTTTTAATAATAAAAGTAAAAAACAACATGAAAATAGAACTTAATATTTAAAAAATAAGTTTCAACAAATTTAGCAATTATATCTAATAATACATTTAATTTCTGAAATTCTACCCTTAGTTATATTTATTAACAATTGGATTGTTGACATCTAATATCTTCCAACTATATTGTTCTCTGTTCTCTTCCTAAGAAATTCAGAGGAGTGAAGTGAGGTGCGTGGAATGGTTTATAGAAATAAGATAAGCAGAGATCTTATCCTGGCTCCTTTGGAATATATAAGGTAATAAAACTCCATACAGTTGTTTTTACTGGCAAATATTCAAATACCAGCCTTTGAGTTAGAGCTTCACTGGTCACAAGTTGGCAAGGTAAGCTTCTGTGCAATGTCTGTGAATAAGAGTCCCTAAACTGACTAAACCGACTAGGGAAATTGCCAGGCTGTATTTGAATGTTATTAGTAATGCTTTAAAGTGCTAGCAACAAAGATCCTAATTAGGTTTCCTTAATTCTACCCAAGGTAGTTCATGAACACAAAGGTCAAGTTCAAAACCAGAGGCTTTTGTATCTGGGAGGGTTGAGAAACGGGCAGCAGCACATGTGCAGCCACTTTTTTCCTTTATCCAAGGTAGACAAGAATCAACTACTTAGCGTTTTCATGATATTCCCACATTGGGTTTCAAACCTTTTTCATGAACGCTGTAAGCAGTTCATATCAATTGCTTGGAGTTATCACATGGAATGAAACTATTTGACATTCCACACTTAACCCACTGGCTTTTCAGATGAGAAAAGAGACTCATGGAAGAAGGTAGGAAACTAATTCTAAGCGTGTTCTGTTTTCAAAGTACTCTGACAGGTATTTGGCATGTGTTCCTTCAAAAAATATCATTAACATTCCCATTGGACAGATGATGAAACCGAGTCTCAGAGACGCTAAGCAATATGCACAAGCTTATAGTCCTCACTAGCTACAGATGCACAATTGCCATATGATTCTCTTAACCCTATCTAGAAAATTAATGTTTTGCTCTACCACCAAACTATAAGGTAATGTTATTCTTTCTGTGAAGAAATTAATGTATGATGTTAAAAGAATCCTTCTTGGGTCAATGACAGCCACTCATCTCCCTGTGAACCAGAGAAACAGACTCATAAATAATAAAACACTATGCATAGCAGCCACCTGGCACCTAAATATTAATAGTGTATATGTGAAACACTTTTATATAACCATACTAAAGGCATTAAATAAATGTCAGGGCTTGAAAAATTACCACTTTGGGTCACTGCTGGCCACTAAATTCTACAGTCTGACTATTAAAGCAGTGATTTTTTTTTTTAAGACATTTGCTTTTCTGGGCTTTTCTTTCCAGGAAAAAAAATGTATCTTTCTGAACCATAAGGAGAGCAGTTTGAAGCTTAAAATTTGCAAACATCATTACTATTTATGAAGTTTGAGCCATAGTTACTCCTAACAATTTCCACTCCTTTTCTCCGCACTCAGTGTTTGCAATCTCTCCGCAACCTGGGCAACTCAGACTGGCAAATTCTCCACAGTGCAGAGCAGAACCAGGACCCTCTGCGTGCATAGAGGACAGGCTTTTACCATCAGCGATGAAGTATTTGTTCCTTTCTCCAGCTCCTTCTGGGAAAATGGGCTTCCCAAGAGGGAAGCTTTCTGATTAGGAAAGTTTTTCAGATTCCCTTTTCCTAGATAAATCATATTGTGAATTATTTTGTTGAATTCCTTTCCATTTGTTTTCTATTTAGTTCTTGTTTCATTCCCTGTAGTTCTCATACATCCCTCTGAATAGTAAATTCTAATCTGTTTTCAAAATAAACATGCAATCAAAGAAAGAAATATTAGGAGGAAGGACAGAAAGGAAAGAATCCAGCTAATCTTTATTATATATTTAAAGCTTATTTAGGAGCTAAATCTTCCTCCACAGCTCTACCCTCACATCAATATATTATCTGACTTCTGTAAAAACAAAGGCAAACAGATACCATTTTTTTTCTAGTTAATTTTAATCAAAATGCAGAACATGTCATCTACATACCCCTGGACCTCGGCCGATTTCCAGAACTCTAGATCTGTTTCCAGAAACTTCTGCTGCTTTGTCAGTACAATTTCTGCTAGACTGACCTTATGATCTCCAGCATCATTTTCTAGTCATTCTTTTCCAAGCAAAGCCATAAGGATGGGAAGAAAATTCTCTGGAATGTGACAAAACTGGCACAATGAGAACCTTATAAGGTTTGTGCTGGCAGCAACACAAAAATCACACTGGCTAGGAGAATTAACCATACCATGTGTAGTTTCATGGTAGGTACTTAGAGTACTCAGTAATTAATGTCCATGGTATAACCAAAAGCATATCATAATTTTATCCATGTTCTAATGGGAGATATATTGCTTTAAATATAATTGTATGTAATAGCCTAATTTTCTAGGCCACTTTTTGAGCTCTTCTACATTTTAGGACTAGAAAAATAGTGCCAGCATCTGACAAATATGAAAAATCATGTTTACAATGGATTTTAACATATTTTATTTCCTTAAAATAATATTTATCCTGAAAAGTATTCATTAGTGCCGTGTATATTTTCTGTAAGAAGAAAATAAAAATACCCCTATTCTGATTGCTAAGATAAAACCACTGATAACATTTTAGCTATTTCCTTCTAGCATTTTTCTGCACATTTAGTTACATATCAATAATCACATAATTAGAGAATACTGCACAATTTGCTTCATCCTTTTTCACTTATGTGATAATAGCTATTTCCCTATATCCTATTTGATGTTAAAATAATGAATCTCTTTGAGGAGAAAAGAAGTTAGTTTTTGGGAGACACCATTAAGTAGTTGCCTCATTACTAATTATTTTTAAATTAATGATAATTATTTATAATTATAATTTGTGCACTTTTTGTTCTGTATATTACACTTCAATAAAAAGCTTATTAAACACAAAATCTCAAATTAATTAAAACGTGATTCACCATAACTGCATAACATTCTATCATACATCTCAACAATGATTAATTAGGCCATTCTGCCATCCTTAGACATTTAGTTTGTTTTCAGTGTCTAATACAAATAACACTGCTGTAAATACATTGGTATTAAATATTCATCTGTATCACATTCACTTAGGGTAGAGTTGTAGCATTATTTGCCTCTTTCTTGAGAAGAAATGCATTATAAAGAAGGAGAACGATTAATGTAAATACATTTTCTGCAATGTATTTATTGATAGGGTAAACTGGTAGAACTCTTAAATTCCTATAGTTATAGCCTGAAAGAGAAGGTGGGACTGCAAAATCCTGAGTTGGACCCCACATGTGAACCAAGTTTCACCTGTATGTGAAACTTGTACACATAGGGGAGATATTCTTCATCCTAGCAAACTGAACAATTGTCTGTTCAATTCAATTGGGTAAACCATTTTTGAGCACCAAGTACATGGCAGGACTCTCCTAGACACTAGAGACAGAGATGCAAAAGGTACAGCTCTGTACTTGTTTAGAAATAAGAGTTGATCCCAGAGGAAGAGTCTCAAACTAGTGTAGACATGAATGTTCCTCCTCATTTCCCAATCCCTTTATCTGTATATTGGGATAATAATACTTAACCTTAGTGGCTTGTGGTGAGAATTAAGTCAAACAGCATTTACAGAGCACTAGCCAGCTGTGCTATTCAAAATATTTAACAATCCATATAAACTGGCATCAATCAATTGGAAGAAATGCTGGTTTAGACGAAATGGAGGCAGGTGGTAAAGAATTGCTCTCCGACCTGATGCTTTCTGGCCTAGTACTTTGTGCCCTTGTGTAACATAGGTACTGATAATCATTAGTTTTTCTGTCTTTATTCCTTTTGATTTCCTCAGGTAAAATAAAATATCCCAAAACTCATATTTGCTTTTGAATGAAATTATTTTGCATTCACAATATTTGGAGAAGCAACCTCAGAGATATGGTTTGTGATCTAACACTCTTTCTTTGATTTTTACCCAATAGGAGTCACTGGGCCTCTTCAACTGTTCTTCCATTTATTTCCTTTGTGTCCAACTCCTATTTTTTTCTACTGCCAACAGTCACAGCAGCTTGTTAGGAGAAAAATTACATCATATATTTACTCCTAAAAATATTGGCAGTGAATATAGGAACCATGTGGGAGGTGGGGATGGGATATGGGCCTAGTCATATAAATATAGTAAATGAAAAATAAAAAAACCCAAAACCCTATTTTCTGGGAGTAAGCTTTAGGTTTTTGATTACCATTTAAACTGTTAAATTTTACCTAATTTACTAAAGTAAAAATAAATAAAAAGGATTATTACAGAAGTTGAATAACAACTACAAGTATAAAACACACATCAATTACTGTAGATTTTTTTTAGGTGATTATGGTTAAGTAACTACAGTTCAATAACAACAACTTGGAAATATGTTAACATTTGCTCTTCAAATTGAGAAGATAAATACTTTACACTACAGGAATGAACCATCTGAGCTGCTCAAATCTCATATCGCCTTTGAGTTCCAGTAAGATTCCCACATCTTGCTGCCATCTGAAAAATTTCTTTTTGGAAACATAGGAAATGTGGAGTCAGGAATGGAAATATTAGGTGGTGCAATAAGGAATGAGAGTTTTCTGTAAGTTCATGTCAAAGATGTCATTCAAATGCCCACTGCATAATATGGCTTTTATTGTACTCAACATGCTGCTTTGCCTCTGGTAAGTGCTTAATACACATTGAGGGAATGAGCAGGGACAGAATGAATGCTTTGCAGACACCATAGGTAAAGTGATATCTTTGGAAAGAATATTTGCTCTGGAACCTGAATGTCCATCAAAGGTGCACTTGTTGACTAATGTTGAGGATACCAGTGTCAGCACCTACTGGGTATGATGAAACTGAGTCAGAGAAGCTAAGCAATATGCACAAGCTTACAGTCCTTATTACATAAATATAGGGCAGAACCCTTTGCCTTGCTGCCTTCTGTTCTCATAAGCCAACATTTTTAACAAAATGATTCTCTTGGGTTTGGTTTTTAAAAATATTTTACTAGATTTTCATCATTAGAGTCAGTCATGGGTTCCTGGTTGCTGAGCTATAAGATAATCAGAATGACAGGCATGTGGTGTCTATGAAGCATTCATTCAACACAGGTTGAAGATCTCCAATTCTATTGGTTACTATCCAAATGAATATGGGAAAATAATTTAAACTTTGATCCTCAGAGTCCTCATATGTAGCGTGAGAAAAATAATATATTTGGAGAATTGCTATAAAGTTTAGAAACAATGTGTATATAGTGACTGGTCAGAGTAGAGTCATAAGTAATAATAACTATCATTTATTTGCTGTTTATAAGTAACATAAAAGTCTAGGAACTATGAAGTTGTGGGACTTTAAAAACACAACAACAAACAAACCTCTCCTTATGGTATCCTCAACACAAATGTAAATGAGCAAATTCAACAGTTGTGACATAAGAGAGGTAAAATTAGGAAAATATCTCCAAATAAACATTTTTCAAATGAAGGCTTTACTTCTCTTTGAAGTTTGTGTCGAGTAATGTTGATTTCCACAGTATTTCAATTTTTAGTATAAATAGCAATGCTTTGATCTTGGTAGGAGGCATCCTCTGTGAGTTCTTGTACAATATGCAGGTGAATACCAATCTAAATATTTCACATTTCATCTACCTTCTCATGAAGCTTTACTGGATCAAACACTGTAGGAAAGCTCATTTTTTGAAAACTCTGATCCAGCCAAATTAAAAACTCTGATCCAGCCAAATTCTCTGGAGGCAAAAGAATGCTTTAGTTTGTCAATACAGCATCTAAGGTGGAAGTAAGGTGGAGTAGAAAAATAATTACCTTCTTTCAGGAGGGCTTCAGTTACAGCCTCCTTTTTTTCTGTCACTATTAGATAAACTCTATGCAAGATTGTTCTCCAGGGTTTCTCTCTGTTCTTACCCTTTGGCTTCTTACCCTTCGGTCTTGCATTGACTCTGCTTTGCTCTCTGGTCTCCTGGTCATCCTCAGACCCAGAGCTACAGGTAGGGTAGGCTGCTTCTCGGTCTTTCTCTTCTCTCCAGCAGAGTCAGGGCCCAAATTGGGACCTTTGTGACAGAAAACAAAAACCATCTTAGAAAGGTAGGGAATCAGCAGGATTGGGAGAAATTGAATAAAAGAAGAAGAGTTACATGACCATTGCAGTCTATGCATTGGGGTGGGTGCACCAAGGAAACAAGCATTTATTTGCTGCCATACCCTTCTCCCCCAACACCCATCAAATGCAGCTCCAGATGTCTTTAATTTCTGTAATTATTTCTGTAATTGTTTATTGTGGTCAGGTCAAATTGTTTATAGCATACTTTCTTTGGCCACCAGCATCAGTTAAATAATATTACTAATAGTCAATTTTCTCACTATGTGCCTGAATATATGCTAAATACATTAATCACTGAAGTTACTCCTCTCACTGACTGTTCAAAGTGGGTATTATTATCAATATCTTACAGAAAAGAGGAGCATAAGCCCATATTTCAATCCAGATAGCTTGACAATAGAGCCTGAGCTCTATGTCATTCTACTGTATTCTTCTTTAGCTATGTCCCAACCAGTTTGTATTAAAAAGAATGAGGTGCCAGGTGTGGTGGCTCATGCCTTATTCCCAGCACTTTGGGATGCTGAAGCAGGTGGATCACGAGGTCAGGAGTTCGAGACCAGCCTGGCCAGCATGGTGAAACCCCATCTCTACTAAAAATACAAAAATTAGCTGGGCATGGTGGTGCGGACCTGTAGTTCCAGCTACTTGAGAAGCTGAGGCAGGAGAATTGCTTGAACCTGGGAGGCGGAGGTTGCAGTGAGCCAAGATCATACCACTGTACTCCAGCCTAGGTGACAGAGTGAGACTCTGTGTCAAAAAAAAAAAAAAAAAAAAAAAAAAGGAGTGAGGTATAGTGACTAATGAGATGCACACATCATGCATGATAAGATCTGACTTGTACTTGGTGCCTGCCCTCAGCAAAATTTCCTTTGCACAAAAATTGGGACACAGGAACACAATCAGACCTTCCTGGCTAATCTTCCTGCTTCTATTCTCACTACTCCATTCTAGCTCATTCTGAATATGGCCACTGATTGATCATGTTACATCTTGTTTTAAAAACTCCTTGGAAAAAAATGCAAAACAAAATCAAAATCAAAAACCTTCTCCATCATTAAATTCTTCTGTAAGGTCCCTTTGCATTGGAATTGTTTTGATTGTCTTGAGTGTATTTAAGGTCTACATTGTAAATGAGTGCTTGTCAACTTAAAGTCAGGTAAGCCAATGACATGTTTCCTCACATACATTGAGTGCAGAAAGAGCACTGTGCTCCATATAGTATAGTTGCCAATTCTGGGTAGTTAAAGATAAAACTGAATATTTTATTTTATATAAAAATCAGAAAGTCAATGACCAGTATGTTGAATTTCCTTGTTTATTTCAGCTGATTATCAGAGCTGATGGTGTCACTCAGATTCAATTTATTGAATATTGGCTTGTGTAAATCTACAATCCACATGCAATATTAACTGAATCTGAGTATCTTTTACAATTGTTTCAGACGTATACACATTATTTCCCCAAGACAATATTACAGATAGTGAATTTTTATAAACTAGCATGGAAACATTATATTTTTGCATCATATTTTAAGTGTTTATGGCACAATAGATGTATATTATTAATATTTTATGAAGTAAGCCATAGGTAAGTTTATTAAGTTCTTGATGCCTGATATAGGAGCACTTGAGAGAGGACCTTTTCTTCATTCCTAATAAACTAAAAACAGTATTATTTTTGGTCTAATTGGAATAGATCAAGGTAAATTATATGACATATATTACCAATTAAGTATATACTGTAAGCATCGTTATTTAAACATAAACTTTTTAAAGCAATCACTAAAATACTTTTTCTTCTTCAACTTTTCCCTTCTCCTGCAAACCTGTACCGGTTTAGCTTCAAAGTTTACTACTGTCATTTAGGATTATTGGTAATCAGTTTCCATCTATCTTGCCAGTGCCTTTCTCTGGCACTCCCATCTGTAAATCCTGCCCTCCACCCAAACTGGATACTTCATTTTTCTCCAGGATGGTCATTGTATTTCCTTCTCTGTATGTATCTGTTGATGTTTTGCCCTTTTCTCTCACCCAAATGGATCCTTTCTTTTCTTCAGGATTCCATTCAAATTCCATTTTCTCCCCTGAACTGATCAAAACTTTATTTCCTTCCATTTAATATAGACAAAATCAAATACATCCACAGTTCAGCTTAGACTTATTGTTTATATAATTTACCAAATACTTAAATTTATGTTGTCTCACAGAAGACAGTGAGGAGTAAGCCAAAAAGTCAAATAACAGAAAGGGAGTTCCTCCGTACCCCTCCATAGTCCCTGAGGACATTAATAACCAACCTCTCCCATACTCTTTGCTGAGCCAAGACACCATGCAGACTTCTCAAGGTGGCATTCCACTACCAATCAGAGTGGGTGCAGATGATGGAGCAGTCAAATCAGAATCTGGAAGCATCTGTTTTGCTTCTGGCTGCATCTCTCAAGAGCTGTGTGAATGGAAGCTTCTATTTCTTTATTTGAAATGGTATAATGCATATGAAAGCATATGAAACATTTTTTGAACTTAGATATTATAAATAGGCCAGGTAATATGGTCTCAAACTATTATTTCAGTCTTGTATTGAGATAGAGCCAGTGGTGTGCCCATTTAACAACCAGGTCTCCAGGAAAAAATAGCTCTGATTTGTAGCATTTGCTGACTTCCTTGGTGCAAATACCACACGGCAGATTTTAAAATACCAAAGAGACATCATTGAATACAGACTTGGAATTCACAGCAATACACTGTTATGCAGTGTTTTCATTGTACAGATACAGTAGATGTCAATTCCTCAAGAGCATAAATAATAGTAGAGGGTAGTAAAATAATTGAGAAGTGATGATGTTTGAGTATTGCCTTTTGTTTTAGATCTACATTTAATTTAATATTTAGTATTTAACAATGGCTGTTTTTAGCAACTGGCCTGCAAAATTTCTGACAATTTAACAATTGGCTTTCACGAGTGGGCATGAGTCAGCTCTAGCACACTCTGGTAGCATCCACATTTTCTTCTCCAAATGTATTAGCGCAAGGCGAGGCACAGTAGCTCATGCCTGTAATCCCAGCACTTTGGAAGGGCAAGGCAGGTGGATCACCTGAGGTCAGGAGTTCGACACCAGCCTGGTCAACATGGTGAAACCCTGTCTCTACTAAAAGTACAAAACAAAAAACAAAAAAACGAAAAAACAAAGTTAGCTGGGCGTGGTGGCGGGTGCCTGTAATCCTAGCTACTTGAGAGGCTGAGGCAGTAGAATCGCTTGAACCCGGGAATCAGAGGTTGCAGTGAGCTGATTTGCACCATTGCACTCCAGTCTGGGCAACAAGAGCAAAACTCTGTCTCAAAAAAAAAAAAAAAATGTATTAGTGCAAGAGCAGTGTTTGACTGAGTATTATACTCCAGTGTTTACACATAAGAACTTAATTTCTATTTTTTAAATGAATTGCAGTGTACTTAAAAAAAAAGACTGATTCCTCGACATATTTAAAATATGTATTTATTCAAAAACTTTGTTTAGTGTGCACAATTTGCCAGCTACTCTGTTAAGCTAAGATAGGAGGAAAAACATCATATGGGTTAATATTTAATCATCAAATATTCAAAAGCAACTGCTCAAAAAAGTCTGATCAATTATTTGTGAGTTCCTTATAGGTCCTCTTCCCATGCTTGCAACTAATAAAGGCAATAGCCAGGAAGCTCTGTTTTACCTTCACTCTTTCACTTTGTTCAACTTCACCAAAGGTGACGAAACAGCAAGTACTGGTTTACAGTTACGTTTCCATTTTCCTCAACTCCTTACTTTTCTGATTTCCTCCATTTTCTGATTCCCTTACACCATTGCTCAGCACAGGGGACCTTAGCCCAAGCAGCCCCCTCCATGGCAAACTCTCAGATATACTACTAGGCCTGGAGTGGGAAACTGTCCATGGCCGGGAGATCTGCTCACCTACCATGCCAATGCCCACAAACTCCCTCAGAAGCAGGTCCTGCTATTATTCACACTCTATGAGTGATGAAACTGAGGTTCCAAGAGATTACTTATCTTGCTCAGAATCATTTCACTAGTATGGATTACAGCTGGCAAAACTCTTATTTTTCCCCGTCATAAGACTTTGATTTTTCCTCCTTCATATAACAGAAGAATGTCTTGCTCCAAGTTTGTTTTTTTTATTTTTTTATTTTTTTATTATACTTTAAGTCCTAGGGTACATGTGCATAACGTGCAGGTTTGTTACATATGTATACTTGTGCCATGTTGGTGTGCTGCACCCATCAACTCGCCAGCACCCATCAACTCATCATTTACATCAGGTATAACTCCCAATGCAATCCCTCCCCCCTCCCCCCTCCCCGTGATAGGCCCCGGTGTGTGATGTTCCCCTTCCCGAGTCCAAGTGATCTCATTGTTCAGTTCCCACCTATAAGTGAGAACATGCGGTGTTTGGTTTTCTGTTCTTGCGATAGTTTGCTGAGAATGATGGTTTCCAGTTGCATCCATGTCCCTACAAAGGACACAAACTCATCCTTTTTTATGGCTGCATAGTATTCTGTGGTATATATGTGCCACATTTTCTTAATCCAGTCTGTCACTGACGGACATTTGGGTTGATCCCAAGTCTTTGCTATTGTGAATAGTGCTGCAATAAACATACGTGTGCATGTGTCTTTATAGCAGCATGATTTATAATCCTTTGGGTATATACCCAGTAATGGGATGGCTGGGTCATATGGTACTTCTAGTTCTAGATCCTTGAGGAGTCGCCATACTGTTTTCCATAATGGTTGAACTAGTTTACAATCCCACCAACAGTGTAAAAGTGTTCCTATTTCTCCACATCCTCTCCAGCACCTGTTGTTTCCTGACTTTTTAATGATTGCCATTCTAACTGGTGTGAGATGGTATCTCATTGTGGTTTTGATTTGCATTTCTCTGATGGCCAGTGATAATGAGCATTTTTTCATGTGGCTGTATGAATGTCCTCTTTTGAGAAATGTCTGTTCATATCCTTTGCCCACTTTTTGATGGGGTTGTTTGTTTTTTTCTTGTAAATTTGTTTGAGTTCTTTGTAGGTTCTGGATATTAGCCCTTTGTCAGATGAGTAGATTGCAAAAATTTTCTCCCATTCTGTAGGTTGCCTGTTCACTCTGATGGTAGTTTCTTTTGCTGTGCAGAAGCTCTTTAGTTTAACTAGATCCCATTTGTCAATTTTGGCTTTTGTTGCCATTGCTTTTGGTGTTTTAGACATGAAGTCCTTGCCCATGCCTATGTCCTGAATGCATGGCAGTCTAGAGAACCTTTCCAAAGTGAAGGAGAAGAGATAGACAGTATATTATATTTAAACCTGATTTTCAAATAAAATTGCCTTAACAGTTTGTATTTGACTTTCTCCTCATTTAAACATAATAGAAGGCTATTATGTTTTCTCCTCATTTAAACATAATAGAAGGCTATAAACATAAATGAATAGTGATGTTTTGATGTTTGAAGGCAAGTAACCACAGGATTTGAAATTCTCCTAAAGAGGTGGGTTACAACCTGCAATTGGGCATGTAAACTATGAACCAAGTGGAAAGTCAACTCTAACGAGATTTTCTCCTCCTTCTCCTTCTTCTTTTACTTTTAATTTTTATGTAAACACTTATATTACTGAGGTATACCATAATTATTGTTTACTTCATGGTGCAGGAATACCACACATGCAGCACAAAGTGTAAGAAAAATGTTACTCCTGGGATTTCAAGCTCAGGTTAAAAAATAAGACAACAGTCTCATTATTATAGTGGGGAAGGGACAGATGCTGCTGACAGTTATGACTCCAGAAAGCCAGATTCATTTTTCAGGAGACTGCTAAAGCTAAACATAAGATATTTAAGAACAAAAGATGCAGAAAAGGAAGATTTTTTAAGGAATCTATCATTTGGAAATATGGGACTGGTGGAACCATAGCCACTGTGATATGAACTCAACTGAAATAAAGCAAAGGAAAGTTCAATAAACAAAGCAATCAAACCCAAATCATATTATGTTGGCTCAGATTTGCATTCTGATAGCACTAGAAGAATTTTCAACTTCCGGAGGGATATATCCCCCTAAAACCTGTAAGAGAACAAAAATAATGTGACAAGGAAATTTTCAGAAAAAAAGAGAACAGAAAGTGCAGCTAAAATATCAGTTGGGATATGATTCTCTGACCAGAGATTTTTATGAGAAGGAGGGCAAAAACCAATAGAAATGACTAAGTTCACCCTTTACTGGATTTTTATGTAATGTGGCTATTTACACAGTAGGCCAATACACAGGTGCCAAGAGAATGTGGACCAAGAAAGTGACAATGGAGTAGAGAGCTAGGTCCCAACTCATCCATGCCAAAAGCCTACTGAAGGTCTTCCGCTTTCTGGGTAAGACATTCTGCTGCTAGGCACAAAAGGGCTTGTATAAGCCACAGTCACAGAAGACACCAAGCCTCCATTTAAGGGAGCAACTATGGTTCTGTTTTGCCTACTCTGTATGCTAAGGAGGATGAGGTTTTGTGTTATGGAGCCAAGAAAAGGAAAAGTCAAAATGATTAAAAACACGGAAGCGATTTTACATTTCAAATAGAATTCAATGCTGGAAAAAAAGTCAAGCATCATCAGATATGTCTAATTAATAACAGGTCAATTCCCTTTCTCCATACGTTCTTCCCTTCTGTGAGACAAAAATGATCTGTTAATTTTATTCCAGAACAGAGAGAACCTCTGTGACTTTCGTAGACATTTCTATGCATTTAAAAGGATAAAGTAAATAATTTTCTGTGATTTTTCATTCTGGATAAATGTACAGTCGTTTAGTTAGGCCAGTCTAGGTAATAATAACAATAAAATATAGTGACGTACAAAGTGTTCTAGCATTTAATTCTCATCACTACCCTACAGTGGAGAAAATATTGCTATTATAATTTACAATAAGGAAACGGAGGCTCCCAGAGTTCAATTTACTTGCTCAGAGTCACATGGTAGTAAGTAGTGACTATGGTTAGGATCCCAGACCTTTTGTGTCCTCGTCCAGCTAGATCACATGTCTTTCTTAGACCAGTGACAAAACTCATTGAAATTACACAGGAGGGTTCATTCTTGACCTTTTGGTGTTTTGCTAATATATTTTGGTACCATGGGCTGAATTAATTTAACAGAGTTGTCTATTTTTTTCAAACATTATTAAAAAATGGACCTGAAGGAGGATTAGGAAAGCCTTTTCCTTACAAGGTCTGAATCACAAATGTTACATTTGAGAGATTACAGAATTATCTCCTTACGATAATAAATAATTTGCATGTTGAAAATTATAATGTGCATAATCCTCATTTGTGGTAAATTAAACCTGAAGAAAAATTATACAGTAAGGATTGAGAATCATTTGAAAGTCAAAGGGGATGGTTCAATGAGGAGAAAAAATGCAATATGTAGTCACCACTAAAAGCATATATCCAAAGAATGTTTATACCAGTAAAGTGGCAATGGGAAAAAACTACATATATAGCATGATCCCAATTTTGTTTAACTAAATACCTGATAGCTCTGTGTATGTATGTGTGTGTATATGTAAGTTGTGTGTGTGTGTGAGAATATACAATTGGAAGGAAATATTGGAACCCACAATATCTTAATAGTGTGTGCTTTTGCTCTATGATGGGACATAGTTGATTTATGAATGATTTTGGGAGCTATGCTGGCATGTAGTTATGCTGTGGAGTGAACAACTGACTTTGACTCTGAAGTCCATCACTTGTTGTGTTCCCTTAGGTACCCTTTGCCTTCACTGTTTCATATGAAATGGGACTAATATTAGGAGCTACCTCATGGACTGTTGCCAAAATTAAAGAGGGTAAATATTAAAATCTATTAAACAGTATGGTCATTGCACACAGTAATTCTTCAAATATGGCAGCTGTTAATTGAATTTTCTTTTATACTTTTCTGCACTTTTCACATTTTCTAAAAACTTTGTTTTTGTTTTATAATCAGAAAATAGAAATAAATCCACAAAAGTATTTAAAAGTGAGAGAATTAATTTAGCTAAATTTTTAACCAGTGAGTTGGTAGGAGGAAGTGTGGTAAGACAAACTTTTTTGGTTTGCCACATTTTAGTCTTTTAAATTTAACTTAATTTAATTTTTATTTATTTATTTAATTTTTCGGAGACAGGGTCTCACTCTGTCCATCATACTGCAGTGCAGTGGTATAATCTTGGCTTACTGCAGCCTCGACCTCCTGGGCTCAAGCTATCCTCCCACCTCAGCCTCCTGAGTAGCCAACACGCCTGGCTAATTGTTGTATTTTTTGTGGAGACCAGGGTTTACCACATTCCCCAGACTAGTCTGGAACTCCTGAGCACAAGGGATCCTCCTGACCCGGTCTCCCAAAATGTTGGACTTACAGGCATGAGCCACCATGCCAAGCCTTAGTCTATTTTAATTTTAACAATAATTTGGTAAGATAAGGAATGCTCCCTGTCTGCTTTTATAAATGAGGCTTGGATCCTGGACCAGGCTATCATTGGTTGTTAAGGGTTAAGAAATGAAATTCCAATTGGGTCTTGCTGTTTCCAAATCTAAACATGCATCAGTGGTCTCCACTTTTCTTACCTACCCCTCCTCAAAGGCATGATCCCTATTCCCTGTGTCCCTACCTTTCTAGGCAGTTGAGTGAGAAAAATAAATCTCTGAAATCACTAGCAAAAGAATGAAACAGCAAAAAGCATGATGGGAATTCAGAAAAATGGTCAGAGTATCCTGGGGTAGTCAGAACAGGGAGGAAGCAGAAATTGTGTTGGGCCCTGAGGGATCAATATTACTAACACAGGTTTAAGGGATATGTCCGTAAAGGCATGTGACTAAAAGGCCAATAAAGTGGCAACACTTCATACCCTTCATCTAGGGTTTTCTTTTTTTTTAATGTATGGGGAAAAAAAAATGAAATGTTCTCCAGGTTTGCCACTACGCTTTCTTTCTTGTGCTGCCACACTTCCAGCGATGTTTGTTATGGCATTAAAATATTTCCCAGACATTTTTGCCACTTCCATCCAGTGACAGAATTTTAAAGGAGGTATATAGTGGAGTAAATATGCAAATAGAGAACTAAGGAATATCTGAGTTCTAGGAACTCGCACCCCCACAAAGATACACAGCCTCTCACAGTATACAAAGACTTGCACAGAAATCCCAACAGGATTCTCTTCACAAAGTAAATCACTGTATGAAATCACATGTTGGAGTGCACAGTTCAGAGTTACTGTCATCACATGTGTAGCTCTTTGCAGCTGAGAGATTGTTTTAATTATAAAAAGGAGTTCAATTCAGGAGAACCAAGAGAAACGAGGATGCCATTGGATAATAGGCCTGGATTTTAATAGGCACCCACTGATTTTGAGGCCTTGATTTCCTGCTCACTGATCTTAAGAACATGTGAACCTACTGGAGACATTTTTGAAGGAAAAGCGGTTTGGAGTAACTTCTAGAAGATGTCTAACATCCCTGTGATACTAAGATTTTATAGTAATTACTACCGTTTTCCAAATACCTATTATGCGCTGGATTTCCATGTACTTATTTAACAGATAATTATCAGGTATCTAATCTTTGCTAGGCATTGCGGATACAATGCTGAACAGAACGGACACGCTTTGCCCTTAGGTGTCTCATAGTCTGGTAGAGAAATGCTCAATCAAATAAATGGTCAATCAAATACAATTAAATCTGTGCCACAGTGCAGGAGAAGTATATGGTGGTGATATGGGAGCAGGGCAAGGAAGTGCTGGGTAGGGCAAGGGCTGGTCCCTGGGTAGGGCTCCACCCCGGGGCCTGTGCCCACAGACCTAAGTAAGGACAGGCATTTCTGTTTTCCTGCCCAAATGTTGCATTTCCCAAGATCACCCTGGCCTGTTAACGCCCCCATCCTGTGCTTATAAAATCCTGGAGACCCTAGCGGGCATGCACACAAGCGGCCGGACGTTGAGAGGAACACATCGGTTGAAGAAGATTCAAGCAGTTGGACGTTGAGAGGAATGCGCTGGCATATGAGCATGCCAGCAGAAGTCAGCAGGGAGAACAACGTGGAGTTTGGCCGGGGCGGTCGGAGGAGAGCCTGGCTGCTGAGCAGCCCGACTCCAGGGGAAAACCAACTTCCCACTCCATCTCCCTTCTGAGTCCCCCATCTGCTGAGAGCTACTTCCACTTAATAAAACCTTGCACTCACTCTCCAAGCCCACTTGTTATCCGATGCTTCCAGTACACCAAGGCAAGAACCCTGGGATACAGAAAGCCCTCTGTCCTTGTGATAAGGCAGGAGTCTAATTACGCTGATAAACACAAGCCAACTGTGGACAGCTGAACTGAAAGAGGACTTGGTAACACACTCCCACTGGGGCCTCAGGAGCTGTAAACATTCACTCCTAGACACTGCCGTGGGCTCAGCCCCACAACCTGCCCGTCTGCCTGCTTCCCTTAGGGGTTTTAGCAGTGGGGTGCTGAAGAAGTGAGCCACATCCCCATCGCCTGCCCTGAGATGGGGACAAGGGAACTGCTTCTGTTTCAGTAGTTGAAGAGCACACAGAAGGGATCTACTTAGCAAGATCAAGGAAGGTTCCACAAGGAAGTGCGGACGGAGCTAAGATATGATGAAGGAACGGGAATTAAATACTTAACAGAGTGTGAGGGAAGGAGGCAAGCGTGAGGGTCAGGCTTCCAAAAAGGTCAGTCTGATTACATCAGACAGAGCAAGAATCAGGGTTAAAGCAGAAGAGACTGCAAGGAAGGAAGGAGCCAGATCATGCAGATCTTTTACAAAAATCCGTGGTCACAAATTTTCACCCAGCTCTGTGAATTAGACTATATTCTCACTTTGTAGAATAGCAAGATGAAGCTCAGAACTGAGGAACTGGCCTGTGGTCACAGAGCCAGTAGGTGCTGGAGGTGGGGTTGGAATAAAATCTATCTGCACACTTCAGCGCCTGGATTTTGAACTGATTGAATCTTCCAGGGTTTCACAATCTGACATGGATGCATTGTCCGGCAGATGTTCCCCACGGGTGACCCATTAGGGACAACTTTATTCCCTGGGCTAACTCGTTGCTCTCCTGTAAACAGTGTACCAAAGGGAGGATATCCTGCTGTGCGCTGCCAGGTAAAAATTATGTCTGCTTCAAAGTTGAAACCTTATTATTTTTTCTTTTTTTCTTTTTTTTAAGACAGAATCTCACTCTGTCACCCAGGCTGGAGTGCAGCGGCACCATCTTGGTTCACTGCAACCTCTGCCTCCCAGGTTCAAGGCTCTCATGCCTCAGCCTCCCAAGTAGCTAGAACTACAGATGCGTGCCACCTTGCCTGGCTAATATTTTTTGTATTTTTAGTAAGACAGGATTTTGCCATGTTGGCCAGGCTGGTTATGAACTCCTGGCCTCAAGTGATCAAGGAGTTTACTTTTGGGAGGCCCACCTCGGCCTCCCAAAGTGCTGGGATTACAAGCACAAGCCACCGCACTCGGTCTTGAATCCTTATTTCAAACAGTGTCTACTTTTCAGTTTTCTGATCAAAGTCATCAGTATTCAGAGATCCCCTGGATTACTATGGTGCATGTTTTTCCCCAGGAAATAAAATAATCAGTTACATTGTTTCATTTGCATAAGACTTTCTCTTGTTTATTGAGCAGAAATAGCAACATTAGATGTTTATTATGTACCAGGCATTCTGCTAAAGCATGTTATATATATTATCTCAAGGCAACCTTAATTAACCACACAATGAGGTAGAGGTGTCCCATTATTCCCTTTTCACAAATGGGGAAATTGAGCATCACTGAGTTTAAATGGTTTGCCTTAGGTCACTCATTGTATAAATGACAGAGGTAAGGTTTGAATCCAGAAGACCTGTCTGACTCCAAAGCTAAAGTTTTAACATAATGTATGAAAAATTCAACTTTAAAAAGATAATTCGTGTTTTTAGAGAATTAGTGAAATAAGAAAATTCCTAAAAAGATTGCATGCCAGGATATACTGTAATTCAACAATAATTACATTGTTAAACAAGGAAGAACTCATCATAAAAAGATTCTCCTTGGCTATGATACCAATTATGGATGCTTTAAGAAATCAGTAATCTCCTAAATTAAGATACAAAGTTTAAGATGCAGGAATAGTTCTTTAAACAAAAGTGATTTGCTTTTCAAAGATGAAGGATACATATATTTTGAGGCAGTGTATGGGGGGCTGGGGTGGGAAGGAAGAAAGGGAAAGAGAGGAGTGAAATATTCTATCTAGGTAATGTTTAACAAAATGACAAGTTTGTTTTCAAAGTTTATATGGTAAGAGGGTATGGTGAAGAAAGACCTCATCGTTAAGGCAGAGAACATCCATAGAGCAAGATCTTGTCTCTGTAGGGTTATATTTCTTCCTTTCTAAAAAAGAAAGGTTTTCCTTCACAGTGCATTTACGTCAAAATTCTAAAACCTCTCACAAGAGCCTATCATATCAACCTTGTCAAGTCTCACTTGTTGAAATGAGTGGGATTTGAAAACTTCTGAGTGTGCTATTACATTTTCCATTTATGTTCAGGGAATATAGCTGTGTGAAAAGGAGGCCAAGAGTTGTGGGGGTGGTGGATTTGAGGGAGAGACAGCTCTAAATGAGTGAAACCAAAGAGACTGATTGTTTCAGGTGGTGGAGGGTAGTCCCCATGAAGGACTGGGCAAGGACTTTGAGAAGAAAATGCATTTTGCTTTTTACATTTCTTAACATTTATTGCCCTCACTAAACTACATGTTACCTCAAATATCAGAGTTTAAATACAAGAATCCAATGTTTCTTTGCTTCAAAACTTGTAAACAATTTACAAGTGATCTATTTATTCTCGATGAAATAACAATAGATACTTCTTTTTATTTTCTTCTTGTCTTTTTTAGAGCTCATCAAGAGACAAGGAAGCATCATGTAGAAATTTGATACTTCTATTGAGATTTCTCAGCTTCTGGAAAACAAATTTGGTATTTGTGTCAGGTTAGAGAAAATGCAACCCTAAACCTAACCTTCATTATATTTTAACCCTAACCCAAATTCTATGTAACAGAGGGTAATAGGCAAGGGAATGACTAGATATTTTTGAGTGAGGGCAGAAGTTGTTTACTGATGTTAGAAAATTCACATAAATTGGCCAGGCGAGGTGGCTCACGCCTGTAATCCCAGCACTTAGGGAGGCTGAGGCTGGCGGATCACCTGAAGCCAAGAGTTCGAGAAAATTCATGTAACTGTCAACTTTTAAAATTCTTAGTATTTGTGTTGCTATCATTATAGGTGAATATCTTTCAGGTTTACCGAGAAGCTTAGCCATTTTTTAAACAAAATTTAATTTGGTGAAGATGCTTTTTAAATAAGTAAACAACAAATTTCTGATTGATAGAGATCAAATGTTTTCCCCTAGCAACCAGTAGAGGGAGCTGTTGGCATTTGATTTGGCATTATAACTCGACCTGGAAGTTCCCTTAATTAATTCAATGTTTGAAATCAAACCACAGTTTAAATGTAATGATATTAATATGCAAGAATAGATGTGTAAACGTGGAGATTTTCCATTCCCATTAAACTTACTACACAACCACAGATTTCTGGTTCTTCTGTGGGCCCTTTTTAGAGAGCTTATGTTATAGAAATGTTGGCTGCTGTGAATTAAAGCTGCTCAGAATTGAGTTCATGTACCCAGGCAATGATTCAACATTTCTAAGACTGATTGCAAGTCGAGAAAGAAAGCAGCTTCTTTCTCCAGCTCATAAAAAAAGAAAGCAAAAAAAGATGTTTGACCTAGAATGATACTTGAAGTTTTCAAAAGAAAAAAATGTATATATTAGGTTGATAATAAGTTTGAGTATCTCTAATCCAGGAGGAAGAATCCTCTGCAGTTAAGGTTCTGGGTATATTTGATGCCGTCCTTGTGGTGAAATATAGCATATTGATTTTTCTTATATTCCCTTCACCCCAAGTTCATTTCCACAGTTATAGTTTAAAAAGCAGTTATTCACAGCCTAGTGTTTAAAAGATACTTCTCCTTTTTGTAATAGATTTAAACTAAAATGGATTATAAGTGACAGGTCCAAGCACTTCACCAAGTATTATCTTTATCTCAATAAACCTTAATATGTAATGTACACACAAAGTTGTAACTATCTCCAGATAACCTAGCAGAGAGCTAGGGAAAGGATTACTCTGATAATAGTACTTCTCAACCGGCCTCAGAATTCAGTTGTAAACTCTCTAGGTAAGAGAAAGGTCGAAGAGAGAGTTGGAAATAATCATTCTGATTCACTTAAATTTTTCCCCTCGCTAATGTAAACATAAAAATAAACTATTGC